>NC_037089.1:15844265-16593640 GCF_002994745.2 Rosa chinensis | reverse complement strand
GGATATTCTAAGAAGTCCAACTCAATCATTTGAACTCCCTTTTTCATTGCAAATTGAATCCATTCATCAATAGAACTTCTCAGACCAATATCAAAAGAAACCCTGAATTGCTCAATGTGTGGGGCTCTATGCAGTTTCAACACACTGTCCACCCAATCAACATACCAAAGCTTCTTCAATTCTTTCCCCTCTGGATAAATTCTGCTCAGCTCATACAATCTGCATAAATTTTTCTCATCATCAAAGTTGAGAGTCGTAATGCTGGCCCACATATACCGCCATCTCCTAGAAAGGATACTAGTAGCTTGTGCATCCCTTACGGGCAAGCCAGACAGGATAATAACAAGAATTTCATCAGGCAACGCACTGATTCTGTCCACAAAATTTTCTTCACCACCTATTTTCCTTCTTTTTCTCAAGTTAAAGCCACCCTATGATTGACCCAAGAAACAACAATGTTATGAAAGGTGGAAACTTGAAAAATGTTAGCAGGCAATTACATTCTGTCTCTCATTATTCCATTCGAAGAATCAAGTCAATTGACATATAACAATCAAAGCAGTAAGAAAGCCAAAACCAAATGGAAGGAATTAAGAAAAATGCTGCCTTTATACTAGTTGGATTCCAAGGAAAAAATGAAACTTTTAATATAATGAAATACCATATAGTCAAATACTTCACAAAATGATCTAATATACAATATTTAGATGAAGGTGTACCTTGCTACTTGGTTTGACCATTGGTACTGAGATGGGTGAAGAAGAACCAGAACCCAGAAGCAGAATGACCAAATAGCCTTTTTTATAGGCAAACTCGGATACTAAACATAGAATTTAACTCTTAGATTACTCCACCTGCTTCAATAGCATAGGAAATCACCAACCCATCAATAACATTTAAAAAAACAAAAAATACAAATTGCTTTTGGGTTTCTCAATACAATTGAGTCAGTATCTTTCAATAAGTAACTGCATTGAGAAGACCCAACTTCAGTTGGCAAAGAAAGAAAATTCCACACTAGAATTCCATATTTTTGTTCTCTCATATAATCTCATACGGTCATACCTCATATTTGACCAGAGAATCGTTTTCCAAGAGAACCCATGACGACTCTAGTCACTCTACCACAGAACAGCTGCTCCTTCTTATTGCCCGGATTGCCAACAAGAATCACCTTCGATTCTGTTAACCAAATCTTTTCAAATAAATAACCAGCTTTACTTTCCTTTTCATCTTGGCCAGTAGACCTCGTCATACTTATAACATAGTTGAGGTCTTCTGTTCTAGGGCACATCCCTTTCATCTAGTTTTTTTCCCTCCTTTTTTTTCTTCTCCTGATGTTTTCTCATTCCAGTGGACGTTCAATTCTTTTTTCTTTTTTTGGCTAGTAATTCACATAAGCCTGCAACATTTCTGGCATCACTTAACTTCATTCCTGTTGATTCCCAGACTCCCGTTCGGTCAGGAAGTCGTTCTGTCTCTGTATTGTAAATTTCAATCCAATTACTAAATTTGGTTCTTCACCATTCAACCGGAAATAGAGCTTCCATGGTTACAATAACACAAGTAAAAACGAACATTGTTTATTCAATGCCAAACACCAACTCCCTGGTTTTTGGCTTTTGAAAATAGCCAGGAGGGAGGACAACTTTGCAAAACACCATTCATTTAAGCACTGCAGTGTACTACAAACATTAATCATTAATTCAACTGCGGATTGAGCTTGTAGTTTCAGAATAACAAAATTCAAGAGAAGCATTCATTATTCAATACATATAATTTAGCAATGCAGTTTCCTACTAATTAAGGCTGTTGTAGCTACAGGCACACAACTTCCAGAGTTGCAGGCAATTTTTCTTTAAGCTGCCGAGCCTGAGCTCTTGACCACTCTTCATCCTTCACTGCAGAATGATCTCGTAGTCTGTCGAAGCTTGGACCCCAACGAGCAACAGGATTAAAAACAATTTTCTCCAGATTCCTTGCACTCTTTGTCAAGTACATCACAAGTTCAGTCTGACGGCTCTGGCCGCTGTACCCTACTATTTCCACAACCTTTAGACAAGCATGGGAGCATTTTGCAGCTCGCTTCTTGGCAAAGGGACTTTTTTTACCCCATGATCGTGATAACTGCACCAAAGAAGAAAGTGTGTACATGCAACAAGAATTACAAATTGTATCCGTCAATATAGCTGCCAAATTTTCAACCCCCAAGAATGATAAACGGTATACCATTCTAGATTTTATCCTAGACATTGATTTACATCTGAATATTCTATTATCTAGTGAAAATACATTTCTGAAGGAAAAATAATCTTCATTCAAAGAAGTCAGATCAAAATGGAATCAAAGTCGTCATTCAAATCAAAGGAAGATAAAAATCAAGGGATCAACTATCCGGCCACTATACAGCAATCGGCAGCAAAGTTCAACCTTTCTGTTGTCTAGTTAATTTGTACTCACTCTTTTCTACAAAACTGGAATTGGAATAAACAGAATTTATACTCTACCTAATTGAACCCTAACCCAAATGGAAAAAGAAAAAATTCCATATGCAACCACACCATTATACGGATGATTTTTTTTCCTTACTTTTTCCATATTTCTAAACTTTAATTGTAACTGTTTTATTCTGAACTAGGCTTCTGTCAATAATTGCTGTTTAACATATAACCAATTTGGTTACCAGATATCAGAAGAGACTATCCTATATCAACATTCATGTAACAATTTATCAAATGCAAGTGAAAGAAAAGTGAAGCTTGTATTTCTGTTCAGTACGAAAACCTAGACTATATCAATTATACACTAGAAAAAGTCCAACTATATAGAAATATCGATAACTTGTAATTCATTATCATCGTCATCATCAGTTGTGAATCTAATAAACAAAACAATCAAGAGGTGCACATACAAAATACACTGTTTAGTATACATACCCGCAACACAAGTGTATGCATGCAAGGAGATTCCTTAATGAAAGATGCGAGATGAAGAAGAGCAAAGTTTTCATATTCATCAATTACTAATTCCAAACGCTTAAGATTAGGTAATGAAGGAAGCACAGGGTCCATTTTGCTCCACTGAAAAACAAACATCAAGTAAGGCACCAACATAATCCAACAACAAAGGAAAAAAAAATTACAACGCATTTATAACAATACTAACCGCATTCATATAGCTGAATTTGAGATTCTCCAGTTGAGAAAGACAGAAGGACAGTTGTAAGAAGGCAATCTCTAAGAAATCGGGTGCCAACCATCCAAAAAGGGAAACCTCAACAAGAAGTGGTAGATTACTAAGAACCAAGTTTCTCACAGGTCCATCATAAACAAATGAAACTAGGATTGAATCACAGATCTCAATGGTTTTGATATTTTTACATCATTTTATCACCAAGTACTTCAATGCAATAGAATGACCGGTTACTTTTAGATTAACCAGTGTTGAAGAATCAGACACGGACAGTCGTTCAAGACCTCGAGAGTTAGACAAAAAGTACTCAAGAACTTCTTTGTCCACATCAACAGTTTTCAAATCAAGAACTTTGAGGCACTTAAAACCAATGTATTCAGAACACAAGGACTTTGAAGCAGAGGTTTTGCTGATACCTAACAGTTTGTTTCTAAATCTGTATTTCGGAAGATGTAGATAAAGAGTACATACAAAGTCCAGCTCAAGCATTTGAACTCCTTTCCTCATTGCAAATTGAATCCATTTATCAATACAACTTCTAGAATCAAAGCTTAAAATAAACCCTGAATCGCTCAATGTTTAAGGCTCTATGCTGTTTTAACACACTATCCACCCAATTGACGTACCTACACATTTCCAATTCGAGTGCTTCTCTGTCGGACAGGCGCAATCTGACTAAATTCTTCTCATCATCAAAGTTGAGAGTAGTACAATACGCCCACACATACTGCCACCTCCTAGAAAGGATACTAGTAGCTTGCGCTTCCTTCAGGGGCAACAGAGACAGTATACTCACTAGAATTTCATCCGGCAATCCACTGATTCTGTCCACCATGTTGCCAGCAACATCTTTCTTCTTTCTTTCGCTCAAGTGGGAACCACCCTGCGAATTAAACCCACTAAAAAAAGGAAAATCAATGTTGAGAAAGATGGTATTACCAGGCCGGCAATAGATAAATACATCATTGTGTTTCCCAAGTCATGACAGAAAACACCAATCGAAACATTTACGCAGCCAAACCAAATACAAGGAATCAAGAAAAGATGCTGCTTTGCAATAGTCTGATTTCCAGAAACACTATACCCATCTTAATCTCACTGCAGTCAGATATTTGCAGAAAGAAAAACGATGCAACATTAACAACGTAGTTTTACCTTGCTATTTGGTTCGACCATTGATTAATAGAAATGGGTATTGAAGAACCAGAACCCAGCAGCAGAACGATAGCCTCTCTCTTATAGACAACAGATAGAATGTGGCTCTTCTCAGGTAAACACCAACCCAATTAAGGGAACTGAAACACCGGCACTGGGGAGCTTTTGGGTTTCTTAAGACGATCAAGTCAATAACTTTCGACGACCCAATTCAAACTAGCAAAGACTGAAAAGAGATGGGAAGTTTTTTCGGAGCAGTTTTCAACCAGCTTTACTATACTTTTCATCTTCGCCAGGAACCCTTGACGGATCAATAATATACTTGAGCTCCTCTGTTCGAAGTACTGCCATTTCATTTAGGGTCCTTGACCACCAGCCCCAAAATAGGCTAATTTTACACCACCAACAAAAAACTGTTCCCACTAACCCAAAAACATATTAAAAAAACGATTTTACCCACTAAAAATTAAAAAATTACACAATGGCAGTGCTACCTCTCCTCTCTGTCTCCACGATGCGCACAGCTCTCCTAAAACTCTCTCTCTCTCTCTTCCCTCGGATTTCGAACCGACGCCTCCGAGCCTGGCTCGCTCCATGACGGAGGCTCTGGTGAGTACTCGATCATTGGTGGCGCTGCAGGCTGTCGTTATCAAGTCCGGCACGACGAGGAATTAGAGAGAGATCCACCACTCACCGGATCCTTCATGGGCGGAAGACAACGTCGATTGCATACAACGAAGAAGCTCCGGTTGTGGCGTTTGCTTTCGAGACGGAGAGGAATTGGATTAATGCAAGAGCGGCAGCCGGAGTTCGAGTTCGAGTTCGAGTCCGGGTCAGGTCCGGAGTTCAAGCTGGAGTTCGATGCTCTCTCTCTCTGAGTTCGACACTCTTCCTCTGTCAACGACGTCGTTCTTGGCCCAAAACAGCAACTGAGGGTCCTTCTCCGGTCCCTTCTCCGTTTTTTGCCCCAAAACAGCAACTGGCGAAGTCATTCTCAAAAAAAAAAAAAAAAAGCAACCGGCGGAGAAAGGTGAAAAGGATGTAAATCAATTTTTTTTTTTTTTTTTTTTTTTTTTTTGTAAAATGGGGGCAAAAGGAAAGAAAAAAGGAAAAAAAAGTTTTATTATCTCATAATAAAGATCTATTGGGGCAATAGAGGTCTGTTAAAGGTCTATTAGGAGGTAATAGACGTCTATTGGGGGACAATAGACGTTATAAAATTGATATAATTTCTTCATTTTTTTTCTTTAGTCAAAGTTTTATCTGTCTAATTTTAGGAAGATTAGTTCTCATTCCGGCTACCGAAAGTTATATTGGGGGGCAACAGACGTCTATTGGGGGGCAATACATGACTGATAGTCGTCTATTGGGGGCAATAGATGTCTATTGGGGGCAAAAAAAATAGGGGAATTTGATTCTACACCCAAATTCACACACCTCTTTTAGAATAAACTCATCCATAATAGTGTTTTAATATACACTCAAACCAATTAATTAGGTTTATTCAAAATAAAAAAACCTATTAAATATGATAAATATTAAAACATAATGTTGTTAAGAATTACTAAATCTGCCACTATCAAATTCCCCATTCACCTATTAAATAGGATTAATAGTCAAAATCATATAGCAAATATTATGGAGTTTGATTGACGTTATTGTTGGTATTACCTTCACTTTAGGTTTTTATCAGTACTTAATTTTAGGTGTTTACATTAATCTCATTATTATCATATAATGATGAATTTTTGGTATGTTTCTTCCTATATATAGAAGCTAGTGAATTCATTCGTCATTTTTTCTTTGGGTGGAGACCTTTCACAAAGTTGCATATGATTTCAAAGGACCTATTCATGAGGTTTATTTCATCATTTTCTTATGGGTTAGAGACTTTCTTTCAAATAGGTACATTTATCATATTCGTAATTCAAATTACTTATTCATCAGATTTATTTAGTATAATATCTTTGTTAATCTCTTGATTTTGTGTAAAGCTTGAATTGGATGGATTTTTAGTAATTAGAAATTTCAATTTATGAATCTGGTACAAAACTTAGTTTCATTCCTTCAAAATAGAATCGTTGTTTCTAATTACCTGATACTTAGATTGCTTTAATATGTAATACCTATGATTTAGATGTTTGTTTTTGTAGTTTTAAATTATTTGTGTGACTCTATATCATAGGTTGTTTATTCCATAACCTATAGTATTGACAATTAATATACCTATAATTTAGATAATATATTTTGGATATATGTATGTAAATCCTAATAGAGTTTTACCTTTGAAATAGATCCATGAAGGTAATTTGCAATTGTATAAGGAATCACAACATGCAGGACACTAGTAGTTGCGAGATTTTTGAAGACTACATTGCAAAGTGGTAGTCGAGATGACGGATGAAGTGTTATAATGTTCTTTATATTAGGTTCGAAAATGTAAAGTTTATATTTCAATTGTAAAAACAAATTTAAAATTGTTTATTTCAATACTGGATGAACATCATGCTCATTGTCCCTATTTCAATAAATTTTTAGGTTTATTCATAAAAAAGAATGTGTATTTAAATTACCTTGATATTAGAAATAAACTTCTTAATATTGTAAATTTCATTTTCAATTGTAAAACAATGAATGATAATAACGAGTTTGCTAAATTATAGTGCAAAAACTCTTGCACATTCAAAATTAAGGGATAATTATATATTAAGCAAGCTCTATAGTTACACATAACTATTATGTGGTCCTTGACCACCCCATAGAATCAGTCAATCAGGCACATATGTGGAGAAAAATGTAGGGGCGGAAAAAAAAAAATCTTAAAGCAATCAAACTACATTTTACATGAGCTAATTACATTAACTCGACAATTTTAGAAAATTAATGAATATGGAATGATTGTATAATTACACCCTATTAGAACAAATAAGCAAAATAACATACCTTAATAAGAGGATGTTTAATCATGTCGAGAAAGAGAAATATTTATATAATACGAATATAACAGAATCTGATGCTACACAACCATATTTATTAAAAAATAGCAAATATATAGATCACATCGGAAAGGAAGAAATATAGGATAATTAAGGCAATTAATCTTTTTAAATAAGAGAAAAATCAAGGATTAAATTGATTGTATTAAATTCTAAATATTTAAATTCAAAAAATAGTCAACAACTATATTTGAGGAATATTTTATTTATTCAATCAGAAGGGAAAAAAAGTCAAACTAGAAAACATGAAAAATCTTAATTATAGATTAAAACCTATAAGGAAGGTTCAATTATGTGAATTGGGTGTAGATTAAAAGAAAATATAGGGATGAGTTTTTCTTAATAGGAGCTTTGTTTTTTGGGGTTTTATCTAATTTTCTCAAAAAATATTTTCGGTGAGATTTTCAGTAAATTCCCGTGGGCGGTAACCGGTGACCGGAATTAGGCAAAAGTTGGTCGGATTCCGGCGGCTGGTGACCGGGCTCCGGCAAAGTGTCCTATGGTTTCTCTCTGTCTTCCATTTTTTTTTTTATTTAAAAAAAAAAAAAAAAACAAATGGGTGAGGGTAAAATGGTATTAAAAAAAATTAAAAAACAAAAAAAAAAATTAATGGGGTATTAGGGAAGACCACCTTAGAGTGTTTTGGGTAAGAAAGAATTAAAAAAACTTAATGGGGTAAGTAGGAAAAAAATCTCTAAAAATGGGGTAAATGGACAAAAACCCTTTCATTAATTTTTTTATTTTTTTTTCTTTTGTCTTTTTTCTCTGATCTTTTACCCTTTCTCTACCCTATTTTTTTTTTCTGTTCTTTTGTTTGGGCTAGTAATTTCTTCACCTTCACATCTTACTAGGCAACTCGCCCGCGATGTTGCGGATTTGTATTTTTTGTCCTAAATTTTATACGCAGTAGGGTAGAAATAACAATATAAAAAATGTTAACTAAATATATTATCATTTTGCATATTATGAAAGCTGGTATTTTAACCTAGCTTTATCAAAGTATAGGATACTCTTACTCCGCGATATCCGGAGGAAAACCTAGGGTTGGAAAACAGAGTTTTGTTGTTGTGGCTTGTCCGGCGATGTTCCCCACGTCGATGGAGGCTTCTGGCTGCGTCGGCGTGTGGTGGACGTCGCCGGACAGGTGGTGGACTTATTAGTTTCTTCTGGGGTAAGAGAGCTTCAACGACTGCAGCATCGAACGACGACGGTTTTCTTTCTCAAGCCTTTGGCTGGGTTACGACAGGGGTGGAGGATCCTGGTTATGGATCTGATGGGTGTGAGCGGCTGGGATGGTTTCACTCCGAGGTGGAAGGGGATAGGAAGGTGGAGAGTCAAAGGGTGGTAGTGGTCAGCAGATCCAGGCCTATGGTGGCGGTGCAGATTGCTCCCTCTTTCATGGTTTTCAGTGTTCTTCTTTGTCAATGGTCTAGTTCTGGTCCTAGATCTGATCGGAGACTATGTAGATAGTGGAGGTGGAAGGCCACACGGCGGGCTTGTGTGGCTACAATGGGGTGAGATTGTGAGGCTGGGATTAAGGCGGTGGTTTGCTGGTGGTTGGGGTCTGATGTTGAGGAAATTGGAAGCGTGTTGTGGTGGTCGAATTCTCTTTTCTATTAGGTTTTTAGTTTGTGGTTTTTGGTTAGGTTTTTTAGGTTTTGGTTTTTGTCTAGGTATAATAAGTCCCTCCTCAATTGAGCGAGGGTTAGGTTGTTTTGGTTTCATAGGTGTGTCGTGGTATGGTCTTTTGTTTGTGCTTTTTGGCTATCAATGTGATGGTGAATCACCCTTACACGTGGTTTGGCAGTTTTGGATCGCGGTGCCTGAACGAGTGAAAACAGTTCATCGTAATGTTGGTGGCTGGGTTGTATCGGTACATATTTAGTGGTTACTCATTGTAGCTTGTGGGTATGAGCGTAAAATTTGGTTAGGGGTTGGGTCATTTTGGCTCATGGAAGTCACTCATGTTGACGGTCCAATAACTATGGATCTAATGCTATGTAATTTGTTTGGTTATTAATGGAATTTTCATCTTCTAAAAAAAAAAAGTATTTTAATCTAACTTTAAATGGAAGTATTGAGTAAGAGGTGATATTCTGCAACAAAAATGCTTGAGATACCAAATAATTTTACCAAATATTAATACCAAATGATGTGGCAGGTGCCATATCATCAAACTATTTTTAGCATATATTCTTATTTTATTTTTATTCTTTAAAATAAAACATTATTGTCACTACACCAATAACTTAAACACACAACACTTTCTGCACAACGAAAAAAAAAATCGTTGTGTGATGAGAGAAAGTGAATCATACAACACGTTTAAAAAACTTGCGTTGTATAAGGCTATTAAAATTCAAAAAATTTTAGCAAGAAGATAATTGTACCACACTTACAAGAATGATCCGTTGTGTGAATGAAAAAAAAATGAGCGGCAGATTTCCCTCCTACCAGGACTCAGATTTGGCCTTAAATTTGTACTACATTGTACAACAGAATAGTTATATCTGTTGTATGAGTGTACCTTGTAAAATGTCATACAACAGTTTCTGTTTTTGTGTTGTTTGATCAAGAAAGATATATTGGAGGTTTGGATGTGCCTCCAAAAACCACTCAGTCCCCCCTTAAAATTGAAACTTTGATTGCATAGAGCGGGAACTTCCCCTCCTTGCTGCCTAAGCTCAAACTTAAAGTGTGCAGAATCAGACAACATAACTTATGTATTGTGTGATTCATGAATACAAAATAAAAAGAGCCAACTAGCCGGTGTTTGACAACTTAAGAGTTGTGTCTCCTACTTCATTTATTTCCAACGCCATACAAAACACCATGAACTTCATCAGTCTCCTTCTCTCCCCAAAACACAGATACCTTCCTCTTCATCCATAGCCAACCTTCGTGTGCAACTCAAAAAAAAATCCCTCATCGATCCAATCGAAGCGCCCCTAGCTTCTCACCTAAGTGCCTAGTGGATTTCACCCTCTCTCCACTGAAACCCATCCCTCAGATCCCTAATCATCAATCGGAGAACAATGGTGAAGCAATCTAAAGCCAAGAAATCGGAGAATTTGGGAAAGGGTACCGTCACACCCGTCCAGATCGCCTTCCTCGTCAACCAATTTCTCTTTGATAACAGCTGCACAGAAGCCTGCTTCGTTTTCTGAACTAAAGCCTCCTCACTCTTCTCTACGTCTCCGATTCAAGAGGTATCCACATCTTTTTCTCCATCAATTTGGACTAAAATCTCCTAATATTTTTCTGATTTAGGGTATTAATTTCTTTTTAGATGTCGAAGAGCCTGCTGAGTTTGTCTGAGATTCTGAAGAGTACAAAGTAATGGGGTGCAGAAGATGCTTCACAAAGCCAATGGCGACCTGGACAAGGCTAACGAGCTGTTTATGAGCTCCTCATCGAGCTTCATCTCTTCCCTTTAGTTTTTGTTCTTCCGACTGTTATACACAGAGTGATTTCGCTATTCAGGTGCTGTCTTTCTCCTTGTTATTTCTTTCTGTTGGGATTTGATTGTTTTGGTTATCACAAATTGATTTCATATATATATATATATATATATATATATGTTTACTTCCTGATTTGATTTTATTGATATGAGTTATCAGCCTATAATCTCTGTTTTTACACAAACTTGAGCATTGAGATTTCCCCTTTTCTTTTGCCGCTTCATTATTTAAAGGTTTCTGTGCATTTTGTATAAGATTTATTTGTATACCGAGCCTAGGATCTTACCACACTACGTGGTACTTGTTCTTTTGAAATAGGCGCTCTGTTCCTATTGGTTGCTTACTTGCTCTTCAGAGTTACTCAATTTGTCACAAGTTTACATGGTTAAATTTTAGATTCAACCTCTGAAATCTTAATGAAGTTTATCATGTTCAAATGTTATCATAGTTACATAAGAAATGACGGTCAGGAGTTACTGAAGAATGAAGATGACGATGAATTGGCATATTAACGATCTATCGTTTTTATTTTTATGCTTTTGCAGCCGAATATGAATTGATATGTATGAGAAATGCTTTAGATATGGGAGACAATGAAGAAATTATTGACATAGCTAAACGCTTTTATAGAGTGTGTGTACTATTACTTGAATTTAAGATTCAATACGGTTCTTTATACAGAACTTGTGAACTGTTCAGTTTCTGAATCTGCTTTGCTTTTGTGAAGATTGTGATTGAGCTGAATTTCACAAGGGACCGTAAGTCAGAGCAAGTACAGGCTGCATGTCTTTACATTGCATGTCTGTAAGACTCTCTTTGTTATACATCATTTTTTTGTTCTGTGAATTCTTAAATAAACTGACCTTAACAAGTTCCCTAGAATGCAGAGGAAATTCGAGAATATTAGTTATATCCCTTTAGTTTTATAGTATACTTTGATCTTATTCCTTAGAGAAATTCATCCATTATAAGAGGAAATTAAAAGCACAATTATAACATAATTATAAGGTAAGAATCTTAGACTGTTTTTGATTCATAATCTTGTATAGGGTTGATTACCGGACTTCTCTTTGGGCTTCAGTGTCATCGGAGTTCAACTTCTACAATCTTTTTAGATTGGAATATTCTTGTTACTGCTTTCAGTTGATGTTGTGGAGAATTATCGTATATGATTATTTTACAGATAAATTATGGACTACTTATAGTCCTGCTTTTTTTTCTTCATCGGACATTATGAAGCATATATACGTCAAAACTTGTTGTATCCCGTTGTGGATACTCAGGATAATCTGATACCGTCATACTGCACATACAATTATCCAGTACTTCAAATCTGTTTAGGTTGACTTTTTGCATCTTTGACTCTAGGATACTTCTAATCCACTGGTACTTGCAGATACCTGCTAGCATCTAAGAAAAAAAAATTTTGATACAGAATTAATAAATTTGTTTATTACAAACTGCGGATACAGAATTAATAAAGTTTGTTTATTACAAACTGCGGTTGATTACTTTTTTTTTCTTTTTTCCATTGAGGTGAAGATCTTGTTTACAGTGCTGTACTGTTTATCTTGATCAAACAATATTGGGGGAATGGGCATTCTACTGGTGTTGGGATAAATGCTACACCAGTTTAAATTTTGTAAACAAGAATTTTCTTTCTTTTCAGGAAAAAAAAAAAGAAAAATTTTCCAGTTAGAGTTCGCTCATGAAGGTTAAATTTCTAATATGCTCAGTCCATCTATTTGACAAAAAGAGAAAGGTTAAATTTTTATAGATGAACTGAGCATAGTAGAAATGCTGCATGACCTGCTGTACTTGGATGTATTTGGCTGAAGCAAATAAAGACAACATATAAGAAGGGTTTTAGACATATTCTTAATAGAAGGAAATTCAAATTTGCTTTTCTTTTATTTGTATGTTTTCTTTTCAAAACGTATGATCACCAAGGATGAGAGATATACTGTATGAAGCATAGTAAATCTCAACATTATTAGAGAAGACAGACAATCTGTGCATTATCATTACTTGGACATTATGAAATTGGTGGCTTGCCAGTAAAATTAGTTTGACCAGTATTAAGATCGATTGCAATTTTGGTCTGCTTTATGGTCATTTAGTGGTACTGCTGGTTTTCCCTTTCTTATATTGTGCTAAATTTGGTAGCTGTTATTGTGCTAAATTTGGTAGCTGTTGTGAAGAGTCTTGCTTCTCATATTCAGCTGTTCGTTGGTCTCAGAGTTTTTATAGATCCTTTCTTTCAGCTGTCTTCTGTGGATTCCTTATCCACCAATCATATTATTCTAATGAATTTTCATTTCTTCGCAAAAGTAAAAGGAAAAATTGTGCCATACCGGTGTTATTTAGTTTTTATAGTTAATTTTGTTTGCTCTTAATTTAATTTTCTTATCCATATCCAAATACAGCCATAATGTTTCCAAGAAAATATCTAAATATAGCCAAAAAGATGTGAACCACAAGAAATGGATGTGTTTTCGAAGAAGGATGATCTTTCCAGTTATGCTCTAAGTCTTGTACCGCATTTGATCTTTAGACTTGCTGTTTTTCTGTTATATTGTGTGAAACTGCAACTTAGGCCACTATATTTAAGATGTTGCAGCTTCTTTTGTTATGAATATAAATGCTTGTCTATTGATTTTCAGTTCCAGCTTCCAAATGAGTATTGTGGGATTGTTTGTATAGACAATTTGTTGTGTTTGGAAGTTTGGAATACATGGTAACTAAGCAATTATTAGTATTGAAATCACTGGATGTAATAAAAGCAAGTTTTGGATGCCATTTCAACGTTGTTGACATATGCATGCTGCAATGCAATATTGTTCATTCATCAAACTTCCTTGATATTCAGTTATAGCCTTATAAGAATAGATGAAGTTCAATTCTTCGATTTGAATTGGGATTAGAAATTTAAGATAGCTAGATTTTTTTGTTTGTTACGTTTCCCTTTGTTTTCTCCTGAAATTTCTATTTTCAGGCTCTTTCGAGTGAAATTGTTTTTAGATAACATTTTGTTGAATTTAAGAGCAGAATGTTAGCTCTTTTGTTCAATGGACTCAGGAGTTAGATCTTGTGAATATGCTTCATGTCACTAGAACAATGTTACATGAACTTTGGTTGTATTTAGAACAATGGTAAATAACCTGCTCATAATGACTTTTATTAGTTCATATACCCCTGTTTGGTTCCAGCTTATGTTCACTTCTTGCCTTTGTGCTTGAACTGGCTGACTTGTGTCAACATTTTTCATGTAAAACTAGCTGACTTGAAAACATATTAAACTTGAAATAGCAAGCTGGCCTTAAATTATATTTACATGCTCATGCACAGAAAGGTTCTGATATACTATGTGTCTCCAATATTTCCTTGGACACATGTCTCTTGTAGAAGTAGCAAATTGACCAAGAGGATACTTGGAACTAATGGCCTTATGAATTATACCAGCAATGTTTTAGACGTTTGTTTTGACAATATGCTTTAAAATGTTGTGCTTTCTAATTAATAATGGAATCTTGGTTTTAGAGGTATGAAGTCATCTGTTATAACTATTCATTGTAGTGTTACAAACTCATTAGTTCATAAGAGATGATTTTGTTGATTTTCAATTGTAGCCAAAGTAACGTAATTTGTTTATGCCTGTAGGTCTTTCAAGTTATCAACAGATAAAGATAAGTTTATAAGATTCAGGGTTATTATTTTGGCAGTCCCTTATAGGCTCCAGAGTTGATAGCAGGTTTTTGTCTTTCTCATTTTCTTAATCATTTTTCATATGCTTAATGCTTCCTGTGATCAAGGTTTTAAATATCGGTATTTTCATATCTATCGGTACTTTGAAAAAGGGAGATATCGGATATATCGGGGATACAGTGTACGAAAATATCGTTTTTGAAAAAAGTCAATTTATTAGAAATTTAGAACTACATATAAATACATATGAATGTCAACTTCATCTACATCCAAAAAGAGCCTCTAGGCGGTTGAAAGCCGCTCGCTGGTCTACGAAAATGCAATAATCAGACCAAGACATATGACCCATATAGTGCAAATTGTAGTAATGAACATGATAGTTATAGATCTCTTTAGAGCTGCCGACTGTTTCCCCTATAAGGGGATAATAAGGATGAACCCAACTAGATGACTGATCATATACTTCTCCATATTGATTATATCGATAAGCATCATAACCAAATTAATTGTTGCTTTCATGAGATTCATTTGAGATCCCACTGCGCTCTGTGCCTAAACTAATAGAGTCAAAACTTAAGGCAATTGAAGAAACATCAGATGGGGTACTTTGATCATCAGTTGCACCTCTAGTCCTCTTCCCATATCGGGTCTTCTTTTGAGCACCATGACCAGCTGTTCTCACTCCGTGGTCTTCATCTTGGGTGGCATGATCAAAATTACTTTCACAGGTAAATTGGAATCCTCCATCCACAGAAGATTGTCCATATTCATATCTTTCACCTCCACCACCTGTTTCGCTTCCAGCTGTAGTCAACATATTTTGGAAATGTGGAGAATCAGCTTTGTTAAAAGGGACAACATCATATATGTGGTATTTGGACACCATTGTTGCCATAGTTCTCTACCACCTTTTAGTAATGATTTAATTGTGCTTTGTTTTGATTGACTATCTTTTGATAGCATTGGCTTTGGAGGCTCAGGAAATGAGTACCGATAGGTTTTTGATCGATCAACTTGTTGCGGTTGTTGACTGCTACTACCGCCTCTCGATTGTTTTGAAAATTGAAATCTTGCATTTCTACTAAACTGAGAGTTCTTATCACGATCTACGGTTGATCGTCTTACTGCAGCACGATAATCTTATCGTTCTGCAGGGTGCATGTCTGGTGGATACTGAAATCCATCATCATCATCATCATTGTCGTCATCGTCATTGTACATACTTGCTTGATTGCCAAGATAATCATTACGGAGTTCTTCTCTAATATCATCTTGAACAGCTGCCTTTTCTTGCTTAATAGAATCTTTTCTCTTTATCCATGCTATCACCTCTGTTTTGATCTCCGGTGGCACTTTGGGGCCCTGATCAATTTGGGGCCCTTTGTATGGTTTTATAAACATTGCACTTAATAAAATAAAATCAATAAAAAAGATGAATTACATTTAACTATTTAACCGTCTGTAGTTTGCTTCATATCATATATCACTTTCTATTTTTAATTATGTTGATCCACTAAAACAAGAGACAACTTCCAAAAAAAAATTTCAGGTTTAAGACACAGACTGCACAGTAGATTCGTTATTCCTCACTTTTTCAAGATGCATAGCCAAAATTTAATACTCCGTACTCTGCACTCTCTTCTCATCATGTCATCCATATATGGTTCCTTGACTTCCTTCTGCAATGTCATTTGGCCTCATTTGAATAATTGAACCTTTATGGCTTTATCTTCTTTCTATTATTCAACTACAGAGTTACAAACTACATACAGAATTACAGAAATAGTCATAGACTACACAGTATCAAATCTCTCCTCACACAGATTTGCATTTAGACTTTTAGATAATTACTTCTCACCCAAAATCGCCTTGAGGGTATTTATCCAATTCTCCTCACCTAGATTCGCCTTGAGGGGATTTTTTCCTCACCTAGATTCGCTTTGTGGGGATTTTCTACTCACCTAGATTCACCTTGAAGGGATTTCTCCTCACTCAAATTTGCCTTTAGGAAATCTCTCTTCACACATATTTTCATTTAGAGAATTACTGAGTTTTTTTTTTTTTTTTTAATACCTCAAATTTTACAGATATTTCTTCACTTTATCGGGATATATCGCAAATATCTAATATATCGGGGATATTTGACGATGTCGGAGAAATTTCGCAGAAACGGTGACAGATAAGATATTTAGCCCCCTAGATATATCGGTCCGTCGAAAAAAGGAGATATCGGGGGATATATCGGAAATATCGCAGAGATTTAGAACCTTGCCTGTGATGATTCATGTTGCATGGAGCCAATTGTGCAGCACATAGAACTTGTCCTGCTTTCTAAGTTAATATATGACTCTTTTTTTAATGCACAGGTAGATAGATTTGGTCTCGTGCATCAACATTAAATGCTTTAGTTTTCTTGTGTTATGTGCCCAAGTTAATATGATATATGAAATTACATATCTATAATTAGGTCAGAAATGATGTTACGAGATACCGCTATGGGGATTAGCAGCATTTGGATGAGGCGTTAAAAAGAATTTTCTAGTATGGTCAATTTATTCGTCCATTCAGTTTTTTTTTTTGGAATATTGTGCACAGGACACAGAAAATTTTCTCCTTCCTATCCTAAGAAGACGTCAACTCATTATCTGCTACATACTTCACCTGTAATTGAAAGAGCATATAATTCACGGAATGGGGACTATGGTGGCAAGGTATGCTAATTTTTTCCAGGAAATGTCAAACTTTATTTTTTTGTTTTAATTTTTGTTTTTGCTTTTCTGTTACATTGGAGACTATGGTGCTTTACAATTTTTATTTTTTCTATCTACATAATTTTTTTGTTCTTCTTCTTTCATATGTGGTAGCAAGGTATGGAACACTTCCCCATCTGAGCAAAACCGCCTCAAAGCTCAAGTTTTTAACAACTCAAGTCCTCCATTTTCAAAAAGCAAGCTTCTTTACTGCAACATTTGCAGATTGTGAAGAAGAAAAACCACAAAACCCAAAGAGACCCAAGTAGATGGTACATTTTTCATGCACCATATATGTGCCATGTTTTGGAACAATATAAAGGTGGATGTCCCAAGTAGATGGACATGCACTAGAATGCTTTTCTAGTTTAAATGTTGGTTTCAATGATTGGGAAATGCACCCTTTTTCTTTTGAAGTTTAAAGTATGGTTAGATTACTCATTTGATGGTTTGTAATATTTACATTTGATGAACTACTGTTCATTTGGTAAATGACCCAATGTAATGCACAATTTAATTCAGGAATGGATATTCAAATGGTCACACAACAGATTAGATATAATGACGAATGCCCGTTGTCTGAATGGCTAAAAATGGGACAGAAACACATTGCAATCATTCATATCACGCATCGGTTTTTAATAAATCAGTGTCTTCTAATTTATACTCAGACAACATAACCAATTGAACTCTGTTATCCTAAAGTTAATCACACAACAGATATAGTCCAAGAATTGAAGTTTGAAGATTAATCAGACAACAGACAAAATAAAAATATGTTGTCTGACATACTTAACATACAACAGCTTAAAACTGGCACTGTTGTCTGAAGACAGCGCCTCAACTTGTAACATTCCGTATCTTCACTTACCCGTTTACTAGTCATTTGGACGGTAAACGACAACTACTTTCACTTTTTACCCTAATTCGGTATTTTAGTGGCCTTAAAAGTTGACTTTTTGATCGGGCCAAAATTTAAGAAAACTTCCTTCATGAAAGTTGTAGAGGACGTTAAACCGAGCGCGTGCATTTGTGGTACGCCAAAATCAGAGTTCGTATGCGAAAGTTATGGCCAAAAATGTAGAAGTTACTGTTCACGGTAACTTTCTATATATATAGAAAGTTACTGTGGTAGCTTCCATTTTCGGAAACTACCCAGACAACTCTCTCATTTCTCTCTCCTCTCCCCCGACCTCTCTCCCTCTTCTTTCGGTCTCCCTCTGTCTTCGTCGAGATCGGCGCCGTCCGGCCACCAGCAGGCGAGCACCGGTAAGTGGTCGACGCGGCTTCTCCTCCTTTACACGGCTGTGGCCGTGGGTGGTGATGTTTTGGTTGGAAAAGTGAGATCGAAGCCTAAAAACCGGACGGTTCCATTTGACGAATTCCGGCGATTTCTTCCGGTTCCGGCGGTCCCCGGCGACAATTCCGGGTCAATCGACGCGCCTCGAGCTATGGAACATTTTCCCCCAAGTCTCTAGCTACAATTCTCAGTGTGGAGGTCGAATCGAAGAAATACCCGAATCTGGGGTTTTGAATTTTCTGGAAAAATTTCACCGGCCGATTTCGTGCACTTAAAGGTAAAATTGGAATGTGTTGTAGTTGAGAAAAATGTTGGGCGTGTTGAGTAGTTGTTGCTGCCGAAATTTGGTGACCATTGGAGGTGGTGGCCACCGGCGCGTGAGCCCCACGCACCGCCACTGTGGGTGGCGCGTGGAGGCGTGTAGGGCAGTGTTTTAATTCCAGTTTTTAGCCCATTAAATCCTATAAATTGTGTAGAGCTTGTATGTGAAGTTTGGTAATTTTTGGAGAAACTTGGAATTAATTACTAATTTTTGAAGTTTATGGTTTCGATTATCGAATTACGAGAATCCGACAGTCGGACATCTCTCGGTTCTGCCTTGGAACCTTTAAATTAACGAATTGGTATTAGTGGTATAATTTGGGCTGAATCCGAGGAGAATGGGAGATGTAATTATGAGGAATTGATTTTAGGAATCGTATTAAATTGTTGAATAATTATTCATGGAATATAATTGTGTACAGGACGATGTACCGAGCTATTGCTCGATGACGGAACTCGAATGCGTGATCGTCGGAATAGTACTGTGAGTGGACTTTTGTTTTAAATAATGATGCATGCGCTTATTTTCTTGAATTAATGCTTTACTTATTTATCATATTACTTTCGAGCATATTATTTGTTCAGGAATTTCAGTTTGGGTTATCTCATGGAATTGCTTTCAATAATGATTTTCTGAGATGGATTATGATTTACCTCGGTCATGAATTTCGGATATTAATTTCTGTTATGCTCGGTTTCGAAATTATAATTTTTGCTGACTTTCGACGAATTATTTTCCGAGGTGATTCCGGAATTTCATATTTATTTTCATTCATCGATTTGAGATTTCTGAAAGATTTTTCGAAATGGGATTTCGATGGAATTATTTCTTGTTTATTTAATCGATCTTTGGTTTTGGCATTGGGAATGCCTTAGTAATAATTTCGGTTTGAGAATTATGACTATTTGAAGATTTTATGGCGTGCGGGGTCACGTCATTGGAATATGCTTATTTCTCTCCTATTTATTTTTGAACTTGAGATTATCTTGGCATGTGGGACACGTCGTTGGAAATTCTTTTACGAGAGATGGGGAAGCCTTATGTATTTATGGATTTACTTGGTTTTCGTATTTTCTGTTGCCATACTTTGGGTGACTATTATCATTGCTAGCATTGATCTTCCGCCTTTGTGGCGCTGGTTACTGTCTCTGTGACAGTAATTCTCAAGCCCAGTATCCTATCGCTACACATAGTGGCGTAAGGGTATATTATGGGAGTACTTTAGCCTGGGAGGCTATCACCCGAGCCTGGGAGGCTCACTCGTATGGCTATCGTCTTCCCCTACTCATCATACTATTTTCGACTAGCGAGGCTAGTCCGATTTATTTTAGCCAGCGGGGCTGATTTTATTTCCTTGAGTATCAGAGTTTCAACCTTTTCTTTTAATCGTTTGTGACTAGCGGGGCTAGTCGGTTTTCATGAGCGGAACTTCTCTTGTTTTATTTTCGTTAATCATTGCATGCATCGGGAATTTTTTAAAGAAATAAATGTGGGAAAGTATAAAATCTCTTTTGTTTGAAATTGTTTATTTTTGTCCATTCACGCTAACGTTTTTATGTACTTTCCCCTGGGCCCTTCAGTTTCAAATGCCCAGTTTGCAGGCGAATTAGTGGAGGTCGGGCGTACATGATATTTGAGGCATAATTGTCACCACTTCCGCATTGTAGGATCCCTTGATCCTTTACTCTACTTTTTATTTCATTGTGTATTAGTATTGCTCTGATAACCTTTGGGATTGGTATTGTTAAGTTGAGTTTTGTGTTTTGCGAGTTGGGGAATGTTGTGAAATGGGGAGCAGGGTGGCTCCAGGAGTATAAGGTTGGTTTGCTTGAAGTGCTTTGTATGTTTCTACAGGTTTTGGGTAGTCCATTTTAGGGGAAGTTCAGCCAAATTTTTGGTAGAATTTCTTCTAAGGTGGGCCCCGCAGGACTACTTCGGATTTCGGGGGTGAAATTCGGGGCGGGTCCTGTCACAACTGCTGAGCAGCTGTGCTTGGCATCTGTCGAGCCATCTGCCGAGCTATCACACAACAGTTATAACACATACCTGTTGTCTGTGTGTTTCTCACACAACTGTGTTCCACCGTTGTCTGATTTTTCATCAGATAACGGCTCACTCTACAACGGTGGGTCTCCAAATCCCACAACGGTTTTTTGCCGTTGTCTGATAAGATTTTTGGTGTAGTGTTGTTTAATAAGAAAAAATGTATATGATAAACAACAGAAAAAGGAAGAAAGAACCTTACACAAAACCCTTCAATCATGGAGACTTTAACATGCAATTGTAGGAGAAGGCTATCAGTCAAAACATAAAAAATAGAATACGAAGTTGTGTATAACTTAATTCATTAGTTGACCGGCAATTGAATGATGATCTGTTACTATTAGTGGTGATAGTTTTCATTCTAGAAATAGAGATATGAAGTGATGGCCATGGAGCAATGATGATTTTCAATTGATAATCGGATCTATCTCTACTGGGTTTCATGTTCTTACATTGTTAAAGGAAGATAGAAATAGATGTACTACTATATATGCAGTCTACTAGATTTGATGTAATTTCTTTACATCTGAGTCCCATTACAATATGGGGAATTGATTGTTATCAGTAGCAGTGGGTCCTACAATCTTGAAACAAACAACCTCCAAAATTGCAATAAAAAGCCGATCCACATTCCCAAAAAAAAAAAAAAAAACAAAGGCAATGCATAATAATTTCAACCTGATTACTAGAGGCGAGGATCGAACCACTTTAGTGAAGAACTCAAACCCAGATCTCCACCACAGTAGCACCACTAAAACCTGTCGCCGTCGTCGCCATGTCAATCACTGAGCCTCCAAATGAAACCCCAAGCGCTGACTCCAGCTTTTGAACCAAATCCTATTTCGAACTCATTGTGATCTCGTCGGAAAATCTTCGAGCTCGTATTCCAATTCCCTCTCTCGGTCTCTGCTAAGTGATATCGATGGAGGAGCTGAGCCTGTCCAATTACAGAGCATTGCAATGATTTTTGGTCTGAAGCAGTTGTGTTTCGTCCAAGCTCCGGCCTACTTCAGACGATGCTCCGACTCCGATGAAGAGAGAGAGAGAGAGAGAGAGAGAGAGAGAGAGAGAGAGAGAGAGAGAGAGAGAGAGAGAGAGAGAGAGAGAGAGAGAGAGAGAGAGAGAGAGAGAGAGAGAGAGAGAGAGAGAGAGAGAGTGCTGTAGATCGGGAGAGAGACACAAAGAGGACCACATGTAATTAATTAATTAAGTTAAGGGCAAAACTATCATTTTCATTTAAACAGGGTAAGTGGGAATAAAAATCTCTTGCTGGGATAAGTGAGCTAATTTTTGTTCATTTTGGTGCTTTGGGTCAAGGACCCTTTTACTTTTGTATATACTAGAAATTTTGCCCACGCTTTGCCGCGGGATTTAGTGTTATGAATTAGAAGCCTTAAATGAGCTAAAGTAGATTTTTTTTTTTTTTTTTAATTTTTTACTCTGGACGACAATGTAACTCCCACCCTATCCCATTCCTGATGTCAGTGAGATTTGAACCCGTGACCTCCACAGTGTTAGTTAGGCTAGCTAACCAATAAGCCACGACTCACCGACAGCTAAAGTAGATCTTAGTATATCTCTTTGTTTTTTTGTTTTTTTTTTATGACAAAAAAAAAGTTTATATATCTCATTTTTATTGTCATAATTAAATGAATGAAATAAGATTTGCGTCAGAAATCTCAACTCTTCTGATATTGTAATTAACATCGATCATTGTATTACCAAGTACTTCAACGGAGCCGATGGACTGATAACTCTTAGATTAACCAGACTTGGGGAATCAGACACATATTGTCGTTCAAGATGTGGACAGTTAGACAAGAAGCACTTAGGGACAGCCAATGAGAGCCAAAAACCCTAGCTAAGAGAAAACGCAAAGTAGCAGTCGTGCCTGTCCGGCGGCGCGCCCTCTTAGCGTCGTCGTCGGACTGGACAGAAGGGACCGAGTGTCAGGTTGTGCATGGTCCAGTCGAAGAAGAGGTTGCAGGGAGATGACGGCGCAAACTAGATCGTTTGCAGACTCTGACGTCGGCGGGGGTTGGCAGGTGGGATCGGATTCCATCTGTCCTCGAGCGGCGCGCAGACTCTTTGGTGGTTGTTTGAATTTTGGGTGGCGGGATCGGCGGTCTCTGAGCGGTGAAGACCCAGTGGCAGCTTCGCTAGGTTCCTCTGATCTTCGATCGGATTCGTTTGCTTCTGTTGGGTTCGGGCAGCTTTGCTTGGATCAGGGATGGGGTGGCACGTCTTGCCGGTGTGGGGATAATGGAAGGTTGGAGGGTCAGACTGCCCTTCCATGGCGTCAAGGGAGCAGCAGTGGAGCTATCAGCGGCAGGACGAGAGGGCTGCATCATGCCTTCTGCAGTTCTCTTTTTAGGCTTGGGCTTGGTGGCATATGGGCCTGGGCTATGGCTCTAGGCCTAATTTATTTTTCAGTTTATTTATCTATTTTAATTTATTGTTTTACACTTTTCGTTCGACGTGGCTTTATGCCGGTAATAAGTCCTTACCATTTTTTGGTAGGGTGACGTGGGCTCTGTCCCGGATTGCACACTCAGTGTGCCTTGTTTGTCCTAGTGAGGCGGCGAGCTATTTGCTTGATTAAATGGATGCAACCTCCTAGTGGCAGGATGAAATTGAGTGTCGCCGGATTTAATTCCGTGCGGCAACATAGTGGGAAAGCTGTGTTATTCGTAATTATGCTTCTTCGTGATAGAGTTATCTTTCCGGTATGTCACCGCTATGTCAAAGCAAATAGAGTAGCCATTTGTGCACTATTTACTAATTGGTGCTTGTTAGAATACATAGATTTTGTGGAGAGTTCTGGTATTATTTCAGGATGTTCTCTTTATGCTTATTGTAATCTGGGGTTTAGGCTCTATTCCCCCCCCCCCCCTTTGTATTATGCAATTTCATTAATCAAGGCTTGAGGGCAGCCGCACCAGCCCATTTTAAAAAAAAAAAAAAAGACAAGAAGCACTCGAGAACATTTCCGGCCAAATCAACTGATTTGAAATCAAGAACTTTTTGAGACTTAAACCCAACTTGTTCACGTAATTCATTTGGACAAAATGAATAACGCACTGGTGTAAGGAATCGAATGGCAGGATACTCTAACAAGTCCAACTCAAGCATTTGAACTCCTTTTCTCATTGCGAATCGAATCGACTCATCAATAGAACTTCTAGGACCAAGATCAAAAGAAACCCTGAAGTTCTCAATGTTTGGGGACCTATGCAGTTTCATTACACTGTCCACCCAATCAACATACCTACGCCTATTCAACTCTTTTCCTTGTGGATTAATTCTACTCAGCTTAAACAATCCACATAAATCTTTTTCAGCATCAAAGTTAAGAGTCAGACGGGCAAGCCAAACAGTATAATAACAAGAAGTTCATTGGGCAATGCACTTATTCTGTCCACCAAGATGTATCAACAGTTTTTTCTTTCTTTCTCTCAAGCTGAAGCAACCCTATGAATTGAACCAAAAGAAAAAACAATGTTAATGTTGAAAAGTACTGATTAGCAGGTAATTTCTCTCTCTCTCTCTCTCTCTCATGATTCTCTTTTATGTGCTTCTAAATATATTCAACTCTTTATTCATGATTCATGAAAGCATGACCTAAATATCAATCGATGCATTTAGAAAACCGAACCAGATGGAAGAAATTAAGAAAAGATGTTGCTTATACTGATTTGATTCCAAAACAGATGCAATTCAACTTTAATACATGCAATATTGCCGTAACATACTGGTCAATACTATATATGCAACACATATTTAGATATAGGTGTACCTTGCTACTTGGTTTGACCATTGGTACTGAAATGAAATGGTTGCAGAATGACAGGACCAGTGAGGATTTGACCGTTGGATCTTCACATAATTTTGAGAGGATGATCCTAAGGGTGATCCGTGAGGATTGACCGTTGGATCTTTGTCTAATTGTGAAAAGATGATTCAAAAGGTGATCGGGGAAGATCTGACTGTTGGATCGTCATATAATTTTGTGAGGATGATTCTAAGGGCGATCCGGGACGATCTAACCGTTGGATCTTCACATAATTTTGAGAGGATGAACCTAAGGGCAATCCGTTAGGATTTGACCGTTGGATCATCGTATAAATCGGTAAAGATGATCCTCTAGGTGATCCGGGAGGATCAGACCGTTGGATGTTAGTATAATTTTGAGATGATGAACCTAAGGGCGATTAGTGAGGATCCGACCATTGGATCATATAAATCGGTAAAGATGATCTTCTAGGTGATCTGTGAGGATTCTACCGTTGGATTGTCGTATAATTGTGATTTATGAATTATTTTTTGTCAAAAAAGGAAAGAAAAAATCTGAAAAGATTGAAAATAGAATTTTAAAATAGAAAAAAAAAAAAAAAAAAAAAAAAAACCTCATATAGGGAAATTGACCAATGCGAGGGGGGGGGGGGCGCGGGGGAAACTTGAGGTGGGGGAGGGGGCGGGGGAATCCCCCGTCTGCTCATTCTTAGCTTTCTCTGCTATGGCATGATCTTGGGCGTCCTGGGTACTTGTCCTCATCATCACTGAAAAAGGGGACCTTCAGTCGACTACTACCATTCTCTTTCTTATAAGAATCATATCTTCTTGCACTTGCAGCAGGTAAACCGATATGCCTTGGCACCAAGCGGCTAGCAGTCAACAAAGATGAGACATTAACAGGCGCCGTCGTAGGTCTATACGTAACACGAATCCTTGAAATGCCATAGTAGTCTCCACACATCAGGTTGCACACCGATGAAGGTTAGCATGAACTGATATCGCCTATTCATTTTGATGATAGATGCAAGGTCGGATTTCAACACGCAATAGTCTATAAAACTGTAGCCATGAAGCAGCTCTGCTTCACTCATGCAGATTTGCTGTAGAATGGTTAATTAACTAATTCGTTCTTGTTGCTAAACGGAAGAGAGTTAGGATGAGAATTTTCTCCCCTACCTTCACAATCAAGTGTTTATCTCTCTCGTCACATGACCAATCGACGTTGGAGTTTCCAATGCAAGTCCAACTTGGAGCTTTGTTGGGTGAGGAACCCAGAAAGTGCTTTGGGAGAGGCTGGAGAGTAAATAGTGAAGAAGCTGTGGAAGTAAAGCCACTTGTGCATCTTACTTCATGCTTAAGTTCTTGATAAGCATGATCTTCTTGATTAGTCAAAAATGGAGGCTTGCTTCATGCTTAAGTTCTTGATAAGCATGGTATTTTTGATAAGTCAAAGATTGTGACTTACTTCATGCTTAAGTTGTTGATAGGTCAAAGATTGTGACTTACTTCATACTTAAGTTGTTGATAGGTCAAAGATTGTGGCTTACTTTCCAACATATGATAGTTGTAAAGATTGCATTTACAACTCATCTATAGCTAAGTTTCTTAAGC
This sequence comes from Rosa chinensis, assembly GCF_002994745.2. Classification (NCBI taxonomy): domain Eukaryota; kingdom Viridiplantae; phylum Streptophyta; class Magnoliopsida; order Rosales; family Rosaceae; genus Rosa; species Rosa chinensis. The sequence continues at coordinate 16,567,310 of NC_037089.1, read as the reverse complement.
TTTAAGAAGCTAGTTGTAACCTCCTCTATCTAGTATAAATAGAGGTCTTGAGTTATAGAGTTTGTATCCCATGTTGTGGTGAGTGAAAACAAAGAGAGAGAGAGAGGGAGTGGAGTTTAGAGAGAAAATGGAGATTTCTCCTAAAACTAAGTGTGTTTCCTTTGTTAGTGTGTATTTCCTCCTGTTATAAGAGAGAGTGTATTCTCAATTGTTGCTCTCCTTATTGCATAAGAGAAATTGTTGTATCCTTTTGCTATAGTGAAATCCTTCTACAATTTGCCTATCATCTTGTGCTTCACTCATTTTCATAGTTTCTACTTCAGTTGTAATTGGGTGCCCCATACCACAACATTCCTAACAGTGGTATCAGAGCTCCGGGTTTATAGCCGGTTTTCGTGCTAAAGTGAGATCCAGTTAGTGGAAAGGAGGCATCTTCAACAATTGTGATGAAGTACGAAATAGAGAAGTTCAATGGGAATAATTTCTCATTGTGGAAAATGAGGATAAAAGCAGTCTTGAGAAAAGATAACTGCTTGGCGGCAATTGGAGATAGGCCTGAGGAGATCACTGACGATGGCAAGTGGAATGAGATGGATGGCAATGCGATTGCTAATCTGCATCTAGCATTAGCCGATGAAGTATTGTCAAGTGTGGCGGAGAAGAAGACGGCAAAAGAGATATGGGATACACTCACAAAATTGTACGAGGCCAAATCACTACACAACAAAATCTTCTTGAAGAGAAAGCTTTACATCCTTCGGATGATGGAGTCGACGACAATGACCGACCACATCAACACACTCAACACCTTGTTCTCACAGCTCACAGCAATGGGGCATAACATAGAGAAGGGTGAACGTGCTGAAATTCTACTTCAAAGTCTACCTGATTCGTATGATCAACTCATCATCAACTTAACCAACAATCTATAAATACTAGTCTTCGATGATATTGCAGCTGCGGTTCTTGAAGAAGAAAGTCGGCGCAAGAGCAAAGAAGATAGATTGGGTGGCTCACAGCAGGCCGAAGCTTTGATGATAATGAGAGGGAGATCAGCGGAACGTGGCCCCAGTGGGAGTCAAACTCAGAGTAGACCAAAATCCAGAAGTAAGAAGAATGTCAAGTGTCATCACTGTGGCAAGAAAGGGCACTACAAAAGGGAGTGTTGGCATCTCAAGAAGAACGATGAAACCAAAGGAAAAGGTCTTGAGTCATCAAGAGCTCAGGGTTGTGTAGCAAGCACCTCAGATGATGGTGAAGTCTTATACAGCGAAGCAACAACAGTTACTGAAGGGAGGAGAAAGTTTGTTGATATCTGGCTTATGGATTCAGGAGCAACATGGCATATGACTCCCCGGAGAGAATGGTTCCACCAATATGAACCTATCTCAAGAGGAACTGTGTTCATGGGAGATGATTATCCCTATGAGATCGCTGGTATTAGTACCATCAAAGTGAAGATGTATGATGGTACAGTTCGCACCATTCAGGAGGTACGGCACGTGAAAGGCCTGAAGAAAAATCTATTGTCTTGGGGACAATTAGATAATAGCGAATACCAAATCCATGGTCAACATGGGATCATGAAAATAGTTAAAGGCGCGCTTGTGGTGATGAAAGCGGAAAAGATAGCTGCAAATCTGTACATGCTTAAAGGAGAAACACAACAAGAAGGAGAAGCATCTATAGCGTCAGTAAGGTCTTTAGAAGAATCAACGATGATGTGGCACCGTAAGCTTGGCCACATGTCGGAACGAGGTTTGAAGATTCTCGCTGAACAAAAGCTTCTTCTAGGGCTCAAAAAGGTTTCATTACCCTTTTGTGAGCATTGTGTCACTAGTAAGCAGCACAGATTAAAGTTCAGCAGTTGTAATGCTAGAAGCAAAGCTATCTTAGAACTTATCCATTCCGATGTTTGGCAAGCACCAGTTCTATCCCTAGGAGGTGCAAGATACTATGTGTCTTTTATTCATGATTACTCCAAGAGATGTTGGGTGTATCCAATCAAAAGGAAGGCGGACGTGTTTCCAGTTTTCAAAGTATTCAAAACGCGTGTGGAGCTTGAATCTGAAAAGAAGATCAAGTGTTTGAGGACGGACAATGGAGGAGAATATACCAGTAATGAATTTGATAACTTCTGTAAACAAGAAGGTATCAAGAGGCAGTTCACAGTGGCATACACTCCACAACAAAATGGAGTAGCAGAGCGGATGAACAGAACCTTGTTAGAACGAACAAGAGCGATGTTGAGGACTGCGGAGATGGCCAAGTCATTTTGGGCAAAAGCAGTGAAGACCGCCTGTTATGTGATCAATCGGTCACCATCAACCGCAATTGATCTGAAGACGCCAATAGAGATGTGGACTGGTAAGCCAGCTGATTATTCTCGCTTACATACATTTGGAAGTCCTATGTACGTTATGTACAACGCCCAAGAAACATCAAAACTGGATCCAAAATCCAGAAAATGCATTTTCTTAGGGTATGCTGATGGAGTTAAGGGGTACCACCTGTGGGATCCCACTGCCCACAAGGTGATAATCAGCAGAGATATAATATTTATAGAAGATAAGGTACAAGGAAAAGAAAATGATAGCACTTCAAAAGAGAAACTAGAGACTACAACAGTTCGAGTAGTCCTGGCGATGTGTGCTACATTTGACTTGTGCTCAAAGCAGTTAGATGTGAAAACTGCATTTCTTCATGGAAAACTTGAAGAAGAGATTTACATGCTCCAACCAGATGGATTTGAAGAAAAAGGAAAAGAGAACTTGCTTTGCAGGTTGAACAAATCTTTGTACGGTCTCAAACAGGCGCCGAGATGTTGGTATAAGAGATTTGATTCCTTCATCATGAGCCTTAGATACAACAGACTTAGTCCAGATCCTTGTGCTTACTACAAGAGATTTGGTGATAGTGATTTCATTATTTTGCTGTTGTATGTTGACGACGTGTTGGTAGCAGGCCCCAACAAAGATCGTATTAAAGACTTGAAGGCACAGTTGGCTAGGGAGTTTGAAATGAAGGACTTGGGACCAGCAACAAGATTCTAGGGATGCAAATTTACCGAGACAGAAATAGTAGGAAGATTTGGCTCTCTCAGAAAAACTACTAAAAGAAAATCTTGTGTCGCTTCAACATGCAAGATTGTGAGTCAATCTCTACCCCTCTTCCTATTAATTTCAAGTTATCCTTAAGTATGAGCCCTAGCAACGAAGCAGAGAGGATGGAAATGTCTCGAGTACCGTATGCATCAGCAGTGGGTAGCTTAATGTTCGCTATGGTGTGCACAAGACCAGACATTGCACAAGCAGTGGGAGCGGTTAGTCGATACATGGCGAATCCTGGTAGAGAGCATTGGAATGTTGTGAAGAGGATACTGAGATATGTCAAGGGTACCTCAAATGCTGCATTATGTTATGAAGGATCAGTTTGGTGTCAATCCTCTATTGGCCTAGCAGAAACATAAGCAGTATGGACATGGCAAAGTAGAAAGGATAGAAGAATTGCAAAAGTGACTTTAAGTGGGAGATATGTGGAAGTAAAGCCACTTGTGCAAGTTACTTCATGCTTAAGTTCTTGATAAGCATGATCTTCTTGATTAGTCAAAAATGAAGGATTGCTTCATGCTTAAGTTCTTGATAAGCATGGTATTTTTGATAAATCAAAGATTGTGACTTACTTCATGCTTAAGTTGTTGATAGGTCAAAGATTGTGACTTACTTCATACTTAAGTTGTTGATACGTCAAATATTGTGGCTTACTTTCCAACATATGATAGTTGTAAAGATTGCATTTACAACTCATCTATAGCTAAGTTTCTTAAGCTTTAAGAAGCTAGTTGTAACCTCCTCTATCTAGTATAAATAGAGGTCTTGAGTTATAGAGTTTGTATCCCATGTTGTGGTGAGTGAAAACAAAGAGAGAAGAGAGGGAGTGGAGTTTAGAGAGAAAATGGAGATTTCTCCTAAAACTAAGTGTGTTTCCTTTGTTAGTGTGTATTTCCTCCTGTTATAAGAGAGAGGGTATTCTCAATTGTTGCTCTCCTTATTGCAGAAGAGAAATTGTTGTATCCTTTTGCTATAGTGAAATCCTTCTACAATTTGCCTAGCATCTTGTGCTTCACTCATTTTCATAGTTTCTACTTCAGTTGTAATTGGGTGCCCCATACCACAATGTTCCTAACAGAAGTTGCTTGGTCGGAGAAAAGGGAGGGACTGGAGGGGTTTCCTCTGTTTTTATGTGGTTGGTTGAATGTGAAATTTGCTGAAGCTGTACACACCTAGCAGTTGCCTTTTGCATCATTATGCTAAGCTGTTAATGGGTCCATTTCCATTGCTACATATGAACATATCTATCATCATGTGAATATCCAATATAACTATAGTACTCTACATAGCACCTACTTTTGTCCTTTGGCTGCGGAGAAAAGTCCTTGTGCTACTATAGACGACCCACACATAATTTAAAAGAACACTTTGGAATTGAAATGGTTGTAGACACTAGACAGCTGGTTGATGTACTATAGAAGTCAAACAGTTTAGTCAAGTGTATCTAAGGCCATCTCCACTGTGGGGGGGGGGGGGGGGAACAGACCCCAGGCGCATGTTAAATTTTAGCTCCCGGTAATCACTATTCATGCAAAAATTTGATCATCTCCAACTCTTAAAGCACATGCAGGTGATGCAGCCATTTACCAATTAGAGAGAAAGGTGAAAAAATGAGGTGATGCAGCGGGATTGGATTGCTCGGGCAATTGGAAGGCCCCACCTGCATGGGCAATTGGAGGGCTAATTCTCAGCAAGTGAATTACCTGATCGTTGGTGCTGGGCTCTACACTCACATGGGCCTGCTGCCAGCGGCTCCATTTTTTTTTTTCTAATTGAAACTTTTCTGCAACGATCAATTAATTGTAGTTGTTGGATCGTTCGATCCAATGAATGCAATTAATTGGCAATGGTAACTTATTTTTTCACCCTAAAAAATAATTTGGAAGGTAAAAAAAAAATCATAAATTTATCTAAGGCCATCTCCACTGTGGGGGGGGGGGAACAGACCCCAGGCGCATGTTAAATTTTAGCTCCCGGTAATCACTATTCATGCAAAAATTTGATCATCTCCAACTCTTAAAGCACATGCAGGTGATGCAGCCCTTTACCAATTAGAGAGAAAGGTGAAAAAATGAGGTGATGCAGCGGGATTGGATTGCTCGGGCAATTGGAAGGCCCCACCTGCATGGGCAATTGGAGGGCTAATTCTCAGCAAGTGAATTACCCGATCGTTGGTGCTGGGCTCTACACTCACATGGGCCTGCTGCCAGCGGCTCCATTTTTTTTTTTTTCTAATTGAAACTTTTCTGCAACGATCAATTAATTGTAGTTGTTGGATCGTTCGATCCAATGACTGCAATTAATTGGCAATGGTAACTTATTTTTTCACCCTAAAAAATAATTTGGAAGGTAAAAAAAAAATCATAAATTTATTTTCAAAAATTCAATAGATACCTACTCCCTCACCTTAATTTCTCACACCAAAATTTTCAAAACTTTTACCTCTCCGTCAATCCTAGATTTTTTATTCTTCTGATGATAATGATATCTATGCATATAGAATGTGATTTGTTAAAAATATTATTTCTGTTCAAGTAAATCCATAATATGTGTCTGACCCAAACTCTAGGTTACTTGCTCTAATTGTAATAGGGTTTGTATTAGAGATAATCTCGGAGAATCTTAGTAGATATCCAATCAATGTACGATTATATTTCCATGTACAACTCTATCTCTATACTTGTAATACTCTATATAAAGAGACCCCTATTATCAATTGGATCCAATTTTCTCTCAATTTCAGTTTTCCTAAAATTAATGTTCAAGGATTAATCTCACATTAATTAATCAAATTATAAGTTTAACATCATTTTGAATTAATGAATTCTTCAAATTGGAAGTGTGAATAGTAAATTGGCGGTCAAATTGCCTTTTATTGGGGCATTGTGTATATTGGAGACAATTACCAATTTTATATGAATAGTAGATTGGTAGTATCAATTTGGTTGGCAAATGAGCAATTGCCCTTGGTACATGGGTGTATTTGCTCTTAGGGCTCCATGGTTTGAGGGCTATACAAAAGGGTAAAGGCAGCTCAGCCCACCCATTAGAGATGAAAATCTTGATTTTAAGGGTTAAATCCAGTCTATAGCCCTCCATTGGATATGGCCTAAGTGGGGAATCAAGTAAACAAAGTGTCCAAATAGCCTTTAATTCTCACTTCAGTTATATATCCCTATCCAATGTTTTTTGGCATTTCACTATCCCATTTAACTGTAACTAGGTTTGTCAATTATAGTCAACTCAATGATTTAAATGAACTCTTCAAAAAATAATAATATATATAAATGTAAAACTTTTTTTTTTTTTTTTAAAGAGAAGAGGTCAAGCTTTTATTTATGAAGTTAATTTATACAATGAATAGCAACATAATTACTAATATTGAAGGAAATCTTACTACTCTATAACAGATCTAAATTACACTTTCTTCAATTTTTATTTTATTTTTTATTTTATATAAAATTTCAAATTATCCATACATCTTCCAGTTCCATCCCTTCCCTACTTGTGAGACAATGCTGGAACATTATTTCAATTTAGCAATTTTTATCACACCAATAGATATCAAATTCATGGATTCACAAACAGCTTCAAATTATTACCAATTTCTGTCTAATGTATTCCTTAACCAATTAGCATACAAAACAACAAAGCAAACAACTTTCCAAACGCATCAGAGCATTCTCGGTCTTCATGATTGCAAATGAATGACTTGAAAATGAGAAGGACCTCAAAATGATCTCACTGAAATTTCTATTTACCATTATTTTTAAGTAAAAGCAAGATAAATCAAATATATTATTATATTTTAGAAGCTCAAAAAGTGCTGGGCTGTAAATCTATAAGGACTCGACGACGACAGGCTTGTAACGTATGAGCTAACGCGGCAGCATAAAAAATAAAGTTTGGGCCTATTCTTCTGGTGGAATTGGTCACAACTCCAGAAGCCCATCCTCCAAACACGAGCCGCACGCACCTTATCTTTTTAAGCCTGGCCTACCCACCGTCCCAGCGCCGCATTTGATTTAGAAAGCTGGCCCACGAGCCCACCTTTACGGCTCTATGAATACCAAATCAAATTTCTTTGGCAGCCCCCACTCAAAAATCAAAATTCGACCAATCCGCATTTTTGGTAAGAAAATCTGGATTTCTTCTTCCCAGCTACACTTGGACCCGAAAATGAAAAGCATTGGGACCGGCGGTTTACCCAAGGAGCAGGAGCACGCTATCATTGTCTCCACCCTGAAACGGGTAATCCGCGGTGGCGTTGGCACAGACAATGCACCCTCCCAGCCACCGCCGCCGTCGACGCAGCTCCCAGCAACGGGTGGCACCGATCAAGTCGTGATACCATTTTCGGATTGTGATGACACGTGTCAGGTATGTAAGATGGGGAAGGAAGATTGCCTTGGCTGTGGATTGTTCCCGCCAAGCGAGCAAGACACAGGTAAAAAGGTGAAGACGAGCAAGTACAGGGGAGTGCGGCAGAGACCAGGAGGAAAATGGGCCGCGGAGATTCGGGACCCGCGTCGCGCCGCTCGGGTTTGGCTCGGGACGTTCAAGACGGAGGAGGAGGCAGCCAGGGCTTATGACACGAAGGCCCTCGAGTTTCGCGGAGCTGACAGAGCCAAGCTAAACTTCCCGCCGTCCTGGGACACTGGTACTACCAGTGGAGCAATGGCTGATGAGACCAAAGTCCAAACAAGTCCAGTCGGAGAGAGCAGCGCTGCTGAGGAAGAAGAAGAAGAAGAGATGGATCCGTGATAAGTTCTAAGGGTTGTGAATCTAAGGTTTCTTATGTAGGAATGTAAAATTGGTGTGTATGAAGTGTTGGTGGGGAAATAGGTGACTGATGAGATTGGTGGCGAGGGAGATTGAGAAAGATTGGAAAGGCATTAGAGGAAGGTGTCTTGGATTCAATCTGAAGCTGCCGCGAAAGCATGGAGAAGAAGGAAGGAGACAATTGCGAAAGTTGCAGAAGTAGTTTGGGTTTTCATGACTATTTGGGAGCTGGGTTTTGCCACATTGATCATCATGTGCTTTAGCCTTTAGGAATTAGGACAAGCTATGAAGCAAGTAGGAGAGACAAGAAGGATTCATGAAGGTTTTTCATGAGTTGTTTTGGTCTGGGTAAGACGTAAGATAAGGATGAGAGAGAGAGAGAGAGAGAGAGAGAGAGACAATAAAGAGAGCTGGGGCTGTCAAATTTGACAGAGAAAGTCACAATGTCAAATCCACGTGTGTATTAAAGATGGGTTGGAGAAGTATTTCACCAGACATTTATTATATTTACCCAGTCCACTTGAATAAGTGCCAAGTATAAACTTTCCCGTCCCATAAAGGTTATGAAAATGACTTGCATCCAACATGTGCTTAATCTATTAACCATCATCTCTGTTTCTTCTCTCAAACAGTACCTTTGAGAGTTTGTGGCTTTAAATCTTTGCTCTTCATGGGCAATTTTCTCTGGGTTGTGTGGATTTGTTTACTGCATTAAACTGAATCAATCCACAGAGCATAAATTCAATTGCATATATGATCACTATATTTTATTTCTGACGTACATCAGCTCAAATGCATCAATATTGTCATTTCAAGTAGCGTCATCACAAATAACAGACAATCATAACCAAAAACAGTAAACATGCAATTGCTGCCTGCAATTAGAAAGAATTTTTCAATGAATCTTACCCACTTTAAATGAGATGAAGCAAGCAAAACATTATCAACTGCATATCTTTCAAAACCAATGATCATAGGTGATACAGTAAATTATTTCATGATTTGCATATATATAACCAAAATCATAATTCCTACCAGGCTGATCGAACGCGATACATAAAATCCAAAAACAGGAGGCTCTGTTGGAACAAGTTCTAGCTACAAGCCCAAATATGAGGAAAATCAAATCGGAATCTGATGGATTTTAAAGAGTAACAAAAATGTATAATACGAAATTATTCAGATCACACGTACAAGCACAACTATTATGGTAGAAACTTCAATCGTATGAAATTCTCTTCTCCTGCTTGCTTAGAAGAATTCACAAATTTGACAAAGTCAGCCAACTCAAAAGGCATATCCTTCCCTTATTCCCTACTTTGCGCCAAAGGCATATCAAGTTGGCAGTATAAATCTCATTGACAAACATTTACAGAAAGTAAAATTCAATTAGAGATATCAAAACAAAACATGTGAAATACCTTGCCAGTTGCATTACGAATTCGTGATACATGAAGAAGATTCCAAAATGAACTCTCTTATCCTTCCTAAACATGAAACAATAACAAAGTTAAATTAGATCGATGAAAAATGTCAGTTCATTTGGAAGATATTGAATAGTAGTTAAGTAGCAACATGTAATTCAGGATACGTATTGTGCATGCTTTTTCATTCTGAACCCTTTCCTTTAGCTGAAGTAAAGTAGCTGAAATGGTCAAATGAGATGGTAAACTTTAAGATCTATCTATTTCAACAAGTCATGAAATCACACGGTGAATAGACCAATAATCATAGCGGAAAAAAGAAATATACCCGATATACTGCATAGGAATCTGTATCCACCTGATTCCACCCTACTTAAAAATCTACAATTGCGTCCCAAGACTTCGTGTCTGGCATAACCTATGCAACATGCATGTAAACAACTTAGCTGAGTAACTGCATATGCTGTATTGTTCAAAGCATTTGCAAAGTAAATGGTGTTTAAAATAGTCTGAAGAGTTGTTGAGCACCTGGCAAATAGAACATGTCCCCTATTACCTGTCAATTTGAAGAAGGCCTCACTTCGTGTCAGGTAAGTGTAGATTTGTTCTGCAAGGCAACTCAATCATGTTGAAGTAAACACAAAATAGAACCATCAGCAATCTTCAGCAATAATAATTCTTTTCTAAAGTTAAAAACAAAAAATAAAAAATAAAAATTTGCAACCCACAATACAAAGCTTTGTTTGATTCTACCAAGAGAACTATTTAAGGATGAACTGAGAAAGTGAGGGGGTGAATTTTGAGAGTACGTGGTTTTAATGAAAGACTCCTTGAGGAGAATTCTTCTTGAGAAAAATCCACGTTAGGAGAGATCTATTTGAGGAAAGTCTCAACAAGGTGAATTTTCTTTTTAGAAAAATTGAATCTCTTCGACAAAGATTTCAACAAGGTAAAACCCTTCAAAGTGGATCTCAATAGGGTAGAACCCTTAAGTGGGGAAGAATCTCCTCGAAGAACGATCCAAGTAAGGAGAGATCCTCTCGAGGAGGAATCTTCTCAAGGTGGATCAGGATAACATGGAACTAGTCAGCCAGCTCATCCAAATCCGTAGCAAGTAGAAGGCACTCACCCATGCATCATGAGAGTGGCGTCACGAATCTAATAACGAATGACTTGTGGATCAAGCACACCACTATGCACAATAGTCGAGATATTCGTTCGAGTTCGCCTATAAATATTTGGTAAAATGAACGTACATTTAGGGTAAACAACCTATTCCATCTGCACCTACTATAACTCAAAGTATTACTCACTTAGACATCAGAGTAACTATTACTGATTCATCACCATTCATAAAAAATACATTGAGAAATCATTATATAATTTTAGGCCACCACATGTCTAAACTTTAGGAGGATGCTCTCGTATTATTTTGACTTACGCATATGCTGAAGTGCGATGCTCACTGTGCGATTAAATTCTGTATTATTTATCATGAATTCATGATTATTCTATATTGTCCATCTTTTATATATGGTTAAAGGCACAACAGTCAGAATTACTCAACTATATCATAATTCTCAACTATTTCTCAAATAAGGGGTTGCTTCTTGCCTTGCTTCTCAATACATTTTTCATTTTTCTCTTACCCCTACCTCCCCAAATCAAAGCTTTCCTCAATGGAACCTCTTTCTCCAATCTTTAGACTTCTTAGTATTGACAAAAGTACCTTCATCAACAATTGAAAGGCTGCTGCTAGCACAATTCAGTTTCGCACATAAAGAGTGGCTGCTAGTACATTCTTGTATCTTTACATTGTGGTCCAGAGCTGACGCCTGCGAATAATCAATCAAGAAATTTAAACAGCTTCACCCAATTTGCAAAATTGCAGTAAAATTTAATTTGAGACAAAATTCAAGAAACTCAAATTAGTTTCTTTAAGCAATTGTATTTCCATAGGTTCAATCATAGTTACCGGAAGTATTTTTCATATATTTTACAGCACTTGCAACTGAAAATATATAAAATTATAGGGTTATTATCACAAATGGTACCTGAACTTATCCTCTACTTTATCGATGGTACCTGAACTTCAATTTTGATCACAACCAGTACCTGAACTTTTCGATTTCATTTTAAATGGTACCTAACGCCACCTTAGATCACTATTCCGGCCAAAAAAAGCCAATTCTAAAAAAACAAAAAACAAAAAAAAAAAAAACAAGTTCAAGGCAAGTCTATTACCAAAAAATCATCACTATATATGATCGCAACCCTCGAAATCATCAAAAATCATCACTATGATCGCCTCCCATGCCGTTTTTAGTCAGAATAGTGATCGGAGGTGGCTCTAGGTACCGTTTAAAATGAAATCGAAAAGTTCGGGTACTGGTTGTGATCAAAATTGAAGTTCAGGTACCATCGATAAGATTGAGGTATAGTTCAGATACCATTTGTGATAATAACCCAAAATTATATTTCTTGACAAATATTAGAGTAACCGAAAGTATTAAATATTAAAAAGAGTGAATACAGATTGAAGTTTCAAAGAGCTATAATAAGCTACTCATACTTTCCAAAGACAATAAAAACTCACAGAGGCCTGGCCATATTGTTGAGAAGCTTCTCAGAAACTTGAAAGAACAGAGAAACAACATCAACCACGAAATCTGGACTATTTTCATCCTGGAGCTTCTTTAGCTGTGCAATTCAAAGTTATTGGTTAGAAGGATTTAGGAAAAGACTGTCGTTGGTTTATCTGATCGGTTGAAAAAGAGGAAACACAAGCAAGCAGCAAGATCCAAGTACCATCATATTATTAAGTTGGGAACTCTAGATATAAGTAAGAGATCGATATGAGAGTGTGTAGTCAATCTACTATAAACAAAATTTAAGCAACTTGTTCTTCCCCCACTGAGTTCTAGCTTTAGGTCGAAATGGGACCTTGCCTATGGGTTTATAAGGGTTTGGGCCACTCCATCCATAACCAATTGATTTTGGATGTGAACCCCAGATTACTTTATCATGGTATCAGAGCAGGTTACCCACGTGTGCACGCCTCATGGCCACACGGGCTCCATGTCACCCAAAGTTGTCCACGTGTATGGCTTGAAAATTCGTCATACGTGCGGGGGCGTGTTGAGAATATATATATGGGACCTTGCCTATGGGTTTATAAGGGTTTGGGCCACTTCATCCATTGTCAATTGGTTTTGGATGTGAACCCCAAATTACTTTATCAATATTTTGATGTGTAGATACATGGGACAAGTATACTTTTAGATTACTCCACCTGCTTCAATACCATAGGAAATCACCAACCCATCAATAACATTTAAAAAAAAAAAATAGCATTTGGGTTTCTCAATACAATTGAGTCGATATCTTTCAATAACTGCATTGAGAAGACGCAACTTCAGTTGGCAAAGAATGAAAATTCCACACTAGAATTCCATATTTTTGTTCTCTCATATAATCTCATACCTCATATTTGACCAGAGAATCGTTTTCCAAGAGAACCCATGACGACTCTAGTCACTCTACCACAGAACAGCTGCTCTTTCTTATTGCCCGGATTGCCAACAAGAATCACCTTCGATTCTGTTAACCAAATCTTTTCAAATATAGCTGCCAAATTTTCAACCTCCGAGAATGATATATACCATTCTAGATTTTATCCTAGACATTGAGTTACATCTGAATATTCTATTATTTAGTGAAAATACATTTCTGAAGAAAAAAAAATCTTCATTCAAAGAAGTCAGATCAAAATGGAATCAAAGTCATCATTCAAATCAAAGGAAGATAAAAATTCCAAGGGATCAACTATCCGGCAACTATACAGCAATCGACAGCAAAGTTCAACCTTTCTGTAGTCTAGTTAATTTGTACTTACTCTTTTCTACAAAATTGGAATTGGAATAAACAGAATTTGTATTCTACCTAATTGAACCCTATGTGTTCAAGCGAAAGAAAAGTGAAGCTTGTATTTCTGTTCAGTACGAAAACCTAGACTATATCAATTATACGTACACTAGAAAAAGTCCAACTATATAGAAATATCGATAACTTGTAATTCATTATCATCGTCATCATCAGTTGTGAATCTAATAAACAAAACAATCAAGAGGTGCACATAAAAAATACACTGTTTAGTATACATATCCGCAACACTAGTGTATGCATGCAAGGAGATTCCTTAATGAAAGATGCGAGATGAAGAAGAGCAAAGTTTTCATCTTCATCAATAACTAATTCCAAACGCTTAAGATCAGGTAATGAAGGAATCACAGGGTCCATTTTGCTCCACTGAAAAACAAACATCAAGTAAGGCACCAACATAATCCAACAACAAAGGAAAAAAAAATTACAACGCATTTATAACAATACTGACCGCATAGCTGAGTTTGAGAATCTCCAGTTGAGAAAGACAGCAGGACAGTTGTAAGAAGGCAATCTCTAAGAAATCGGGTGCCAACCATCCAAAAAGGGAAACCTCAACAAGAAGTGGTAGATTACTAAGAACCAAGTTTCTCACAGGTCCATCATAAGCAAATGAAACTAGGTTTGAATCACAGATCTCAATGGTTTTGATATTTTTACATCGTTTTATCACCAAGTACTTCAATGCAATAGAATGACCGGTTACTTTTAGATTAACCAGTGTTGAAGAATCAGACACGGACAGTCGTTCAAGACCTCGAGAGTAAGACAAAAAGTACTCAAGAACTTCTTGGTCCACATCAACAGTTTTCAAATCAAGAACTTTGAGGCACTTAAAACCAATGTATTCAGACTTTGAGAGCACAAGGGCTTCGAAGCAGAGGTTTTGTTGATACCTAACAGTTTGTTACTAAATCTGTATTGTTGGAGAGGAAAGATCCCACATTGGAAAAGTGACAAATGAAATATAACTTATAAGTGGGTGGATCTCACCCAATTGTACCGAGGCCTTTTGTGATTAAAACCCAACACCTAACAGGTGGTTAAGTTGAGACAGTATCGGTACAATGGTGGGCCACGGGCCACGCTTGTCGCTGTTTAACATGGTATCAGAGCGGGTCCTTCTCCAATTGCATCTCCACGTAGGCACGTATCATGAACCCAAATTGGGGTTCCCTGTATTGCCATTGAAATTACCAAGTGTCCAATGTGGGCCTTGGATTGTATCGACCAAGTCTCCGATATGAGACTTGTGTCCCAATTTCTAATGTGGAAATTGGATTAATTAATTTCACGTGCAGACCTAGAGTTAGGTTGCACGTGAGGGGGCGTGTTGGAGAGGAAAGATCCCACATTGGAAAAGTGACAAATGAAATATAACTTATAAGTGGGTGGATCTCACCCAATTGTACCGAGGCCTTTTGTAATTAAAACCCAACACCTATCGGGTGGTTAAGTTGGGACAATATCGGTACAATGGTGGGCCACGGGCCACGCTTGTCGCTGTTTAACATGTATTTCGGAAGATGTAGATAAAGACTACATATATACAAAGTCCAACTCAAGCATATGAACTCCTTTCCTCATTGCAAATTGAATCCATTTATCAATACAACTTCTAGAATCAAGCTTAAAATAAACCCTGAATCGCTCAATGTTTAAGGTTCTATGCTGTTTCAACAAACTATCCACCCAATTGACGTGTAGGTACATTTCCAATTCGAGTGCTTCTCTGTCGGACAGGCGCAATCTGACTAAATTCTTCTCATCATCAAAGTTGAGAGTAGTACAATACGCCCACACATACTGCCACCTCCTAGAAAGGATACTAGTAGCTTGCGCTTCCTTCAGGGGCAACAGAGACAGTATACTCACAAGAATTTCATCCGGCAATCCACTGATTCTGTCCATCATGTTGCCAGCAACATCTTTCTTCTTTCTTTCGCTCAAGTGGGAACCACCCTATGAATTAAACCCAATAAAAGAAAAATCAATGTTGAGAAAGATGGTATTACCAGGCAATAGATAAATACATCATTCTGTTTCCTAATTCATGACAGAAAACACCAATCGAAACATTTACGCAGCCAAACCAAATACAAGGAATCAAGAAAAGATGCTGCTCTGCAATAGTCTTATTTCCAGAAACACAATACCCATTTTAATCTCACTGCAGTCAGATATTTACAGAAAGAAAAACGATGCAACATTAACAACGTAGGTTTATTTTGCTATTTGGAGTTGATTATATTGTCTTTATCCCATATTTATTTATACTATTATTGAGAGAAAAGAGTTTACCAATCAAAACAGAATTTTTTTTCCAAAATATCCCTCAAATATTAGAAAGCCTTTGAACTGAAATATCTAATAAAGATGAAAAGGTCAATTCACAAAATAAAAGAAAAACAAAAATAAATAACAAAAAAATAAAATAAATAACAAAAAACGTAGAGCAGTTTTCGTCACATTCTGTGAAATAACTACCAAGTAGCTATCCACACCCATAAGGTGTGTTTGTCGTCTAGTATCTAACATCTCTAACAGTAGAAGTTACTTATTAGTTAAATTTAGCTAAAATTAAGAAATATAGTTATTGATATGATGCTCCAGCAGTATTAGCTATTTGTAAGTCATAAACTATATTTTATCGAATTGTAAATTGACATGTGGACAAAAGAAGAGAAAGAAATATAACTTTTTCTTTAGCTATTCTTGATTGTCTAGCTAAATATAGCTAGTTATTTTAGCTAAAGTTAAATTTAACTTAGTTATTTAACTTAGCTATAACTAGTCGATCTGTTGGAGTTGAGTTTTCCTTCAAAAATACTTATATATAGCTAAAAATTGAATTTAGCTATTCTGTTGGAGATGCTTATATGTTAAGCCAATTTGAAAGGAAAAATGGCTAATTTTTGAATTACTTATTCTACACATGGTTTATTAATCTTATATATTAAGCTAATTTCAAGAAGAAGAAAAAATAGCACCTTATTAAAAATGGTAAAATAAGATGAACGATCATTAACCACAAAATTTGCAAAAAATAAATAAATAAATTACTTTTTCACTAGAAGAAATTTTTTTTAATGTAATTGTTTTATATTTCTCTAAGAGAAAACAACATGTCTAATGGCACGGACGGAGTGCATCTCAAGCGGCTATTATTTAATTATGCAAAATTGTTGTTTAGGTAAAACTTTATTTCATAAATGTTGAGTTCCAAATTCCTAGTTCAATGAGGAAGTCGTTTAGTCCAACTACCAAATTTAGTTCACAATTCAAAAGGAAATAGAGCTTGTATAATGTATAGATACGTTTTTTTTTTATTAACCGATAAGGGATTAAGCGATATTAGTTCTTAGGAGGTAGAGGATATAGGGAACAAGTCCCACCCTCAATCCCAAAGGAAAAGGGTCTGCCACATTCTGGGAACCCACCGCCCGTCCCCTTATCGCAAAATTTTATTAATAAAAAAGCAAAAAAATTGATAGATACATTAAATAGACTAGTTCAATACAAAGATAGATTAGCTTGATACAAATGTAGATTAGTTTGAGATCAAGTCAAACTAGTCTACTTATTCATGGGTCAGTCTACCTTTGTATCAAATCTAGTATACTTAATGTATCGGTACATTACAGAAGATCTATTTCCGGTTAAATGGTGGAGAGAGCTAAATAATTTAGAAACAAGCATTCATTATTGTACAAATAATTTAGCTACGTAGTTTCCTACTAAGCATGCTAGTAGCTACAGGCACACAACGTCTAACTCTTGTCTTTAAGTTGTCGAGCCTGAGCTCTAGACAATTCTTCATTCTCCACTGCATGCTTGTATCTTGGTCTGTTGGGTACTCTATACCAATAAGAAACAGGATCAAAAATAATTTTCTCCAAATTACTAGCAGTTTTTGTTAAGTACTTCACAAGTTCAATTTGACGGTTGTAGCCATAGTACCCTACTATTTCCACCACCTTTACTCCTTTAGACAAACATGGGAGTATTTTGCTGCTTTCTTCTTTGCAATACAACTTTTTATCAAAACTTCGTGTCAACTGCACCAAAGAAACAGCTTTGTGGATACATAAAACAAGAACCACAAATATTATCCTTCAGCATAGCTACCAAATTTTGAACCTCCGAAAATGAAAGCATACAAGATTTTTATACTTGACATTTTTTAAAATGGGGCTGGTGCGGCTGCTCTCAAGCCTTGATTAATGAAATTGCATAATACAAGGGGAGGGGACATAGAGTTTGAACCCCAAATTACAATAAGTATAGAGAGAACATCCTGAAATAATATCAGGATTCTCCACAAAACCTATGTATTCTAACAAGCACCAATTAGCAAAGAGTGCACGAATGGCTACTCTATTTGCTTTGACATAGCGGTGACATACCGGAAAGATAATCTATCATGAAGAAGCATCATTACAAATAGTACCAGGATTCTCCACAAAACCTCAAATTACAATAAGCATAGAGAGAACATCCCACCCCAAATTACAATAAGCATAGAGAGAACATCCTGAAATAATACCAGGACTCTCCACAAAACCTATATATTCTAACAAGCACCAATTAGCAAAGATTGCACGAATGGCTACTCCATTTTCTTTGACATAGCAGTGACATACCGGAAAGATAACTCTATCACGAAGAAGCATCATTACAAATAGTACAGCTTTCCCACTATGTTGCCGCACGGAAATAAATCCGGCGACACTCAATTTCATTCTACCACTAGGAGGTTGCGTGCGTCCATTTGATCAAGCAAATAGTTCGCCGCCTCGCTAGCCCAGACAAGGCACACAGAGTGCGCATACCGGGACAAACCCCACTTCGCCTTAACCAAAATTGGTAGGGAATTATTACCGACATAGAGCCATATATAGCATACTAAACGTAAATAATAATTTAGCAAAACAGAAAAATAAGTTGGGTCAAGGGCCAAAGCCCAGACCACCAAAATGGTCAAAGCCCAGACCCAATGTTTAACCGGCCCAAGCCAAGATCAGGAGCAAAACTGATAACATGCAGGCGCCTCCCCTGTCGACCATCTACCGGCAGCAGCGCCAACAACCACCTTCTGGCTAGCCACCCCACCCTTCCTTACAACTAAATACTCTGTTCTTTTAATGAAAGTTCCTTTCCGGGAAAAAAAAAATGTTCGTTCATAGATGTTCAGATCAAAATGGAACCAAGGTCATAATTTGAATCAAAGCAAGATAAGAAATTCCAACAGACCAACTATCCACTGGACAACAATCTCTAGCAAAGCTAAACTTTTATGCTTTTTTTGTACTTTTTCTCTCTACAAAATTGGTAATAAAGTGAACAGAAGCTGAAGTGAAATTTGTAGTTTAGATTCCTAATGACATCCATGTATTCAAGCAAAAGGTAAGTGTTTAGTGCAAAGACCTAGCTAGCAAAAGGTAAGTGACATCTACGTGAAGTATTCCAAACATATTGAATTCTTAGTTTCTACTTGGTATCAGAGCAGGCTCAATCCCTGCACTGTATTCCTTTGAAACCCGAATCTCGAAGAACCTAGAGAACCTCACAAACTTGATCAATTTAGATATGTTTTTTTTCCTCATACTACCCATCACCGCAAGTCCATCTTGAAGAAGTTGCTTTTACATTGAAAGCTGCAGCATAGCAGCATCACGTGGACCACATCACTACATACCTTTATTAAAGTCAAACCGACAAGCCTCCTGCAGGAAAAGAAACATAAGCCTCTTGCACCCTTGTTTGGTTACGTGCAGATTGTCACTTTCTGCCCAATGGACAACCCTGCAACCCTTGCACTCCACAACATGCCTCCAATCATCAACCATTATCATGCCACCGCTTAAGATAACTCAGCGTTTCTAACCGGTGTTGCCTTGAATGAATCCAATTACACCATATGGGCACCTCTTATGAAGATGAGGATTGGAGCACGAGGAAAAGTAGGCTACCTCATTGGAGCCAGAGCTGCACCAAATGAAAACTCTCAAACTCTCTTGAATTTGAAGTTTGGGCTACAGACAATGAAAAAGTGAAGAGTTGGCTCATCGATTCCATGGAGCCATCACTCATGAATCGGTATATCTGACTTCCAACAGCTAAAGATATTTGGGAAGCTGTTGAGAAGACCTTTTATGATGATTCTGACGAAACCAGGATTTTTGAATTGAACAAGAAGTGCTTAGGAGCGAAACAGAATGGTCGAACTCTTCCTACCTACTACAATGAATTGGTGGGAATGTTTCAGGAGATTGATCAGTGAATAGCCTCTCAAAATAACACAGTAGTTGCAGTTATTCAAGAGACTACTGTCATGGCACGAATGCGAGTTCACATATTTCTTAGTGGACTCGATTCAGAGTATGATAAAGTCAGAGGTGAGATTCTACGCAGAGACCCGAAATTCGACTTGGAGCAAAGCTATGCCTATGTTCGAAAGGTGCATTCTGATAGGCAGGCAATGGGACACGCCTCTGAGTCCTCTATCATGGCTGTCCAATGCAAACAGGGGTCCTCCCCCAGGCTTCTCAACTCCTCTACCACTCCGCCCTCCAAGTAAAACAAATCCTTATGCAAATACAAAGTGTCCGGTCTGTGGATATATGGGTCATAGCAAGCAACGGTGCTATGAAGTAATTGGCTATCCTGATTGGTGGGATTTCACAAAGAAACGGCGAAAGAACCTTGGAAAAGTTGTCGTGGCTACTACAGAGGAAGAGCAACCATTCAATGCCTCCGCTAATATAGCACAGTCAGGTATGAAAGGTAAGGTATCTAGGAATAGTTCATGGATAATTTATACAGGTGCATCTGACCATATGACTAATGATCCTAGCCTCTTGAAAAAGCTGAAACTCTCCTCTCAAAATATTGTTTGTACTGTTGATGGTACCCCAACTTCGGTTACTGGAGAAGGCTCTGTTGTTCTATCTGACACATTAACTCTTGACTCTGTATTGGTTGTCCCTTCATTAGCATATAATCTCATATCTGTTGGTCAGATTATTCTAGCACTAGCATATATTGTGACTTTTTATCCCTCTTTCTGTGTGTTTCAGGACATTCTGACTCAGCGGATTCCTGGTTATGGTGTTAGAATAGGGAAACTCTACTACTTGGATCTGACAGAAGTGGAGAGCAACAGATGTTAGGACAAGTGAATCAGGTCAGTGGAGTAGAGAATGCTAAGGAAATAGTGTGGATGTGGCACCGACGTTTGGGTCATCTGTCGTTTAGTTATCTTAAGAAATTGCAACCTCAGCTGTTAGTGATTCATATTTTCGTTGTGATGTATGTGAACTGGCTAAAAGTCATCAGATTTCATATTCACCTAGTCTTAATAAAAGTCTCATTCTTTTTATGAAAATTCATTCTGATGTTTGGTTACCTACCAAGATCCCTTCACTTTCTGGAGCTCGATATTATGTGACTTTTATTGATGATTGTACCTGTATGACTTGGGTGTCATTATTGAAGAACAAGAGCGATGTGTGTTTCAGGTTCAAAGAGTTTCACAAAATGGTGTCTACACAGTACCAACAGACTATTCGACTTTTTCAATTTGACAATGGCGAAGAATATGTTAATGGCCCTATGCATGAGTTTATGCAATCTCATGGAATTCGACATCAGACATCAAATTCGTATACTCCTCAGCAGAATGGTTTGGCAGAAAGAAAGAATTGGAAGTTTCTTGAAGTTGTCTGTGCCTCCTTGTTTGGCATGCATATATACCTCGTGAATATTGGGGAGAAGCTGTGAAGTCCGCTGTCTACCTTATTAATCGTACTCCTTCTTGGGTGATTGAATTTCAAAACCCTCAGCAGCTGCTTCAGAAACTTCTTTCACTTCCATCGTTACCTAACCGAGAGCCCCATGTGTTTGGGTGCATCGCCTATGTTCATATTCCTAAGCCTCAACGCAGCAAGCTTGACCCCCGTGCCCGTAAGTGTATATTTGTTGGTTATGCTGAATTCCAAAAGGGGTATTGTTGTTATGATCCTCTTACTGGCACTATACATGTCTCTCTTTATGTTGTTTTTCATGAGTTCGAGTCTTATTATTCAGGCGGAGTCTTCCCTTCAGGGGGAGAGAGATTGTGAAGAAAATCCTAGAGATTCATCTACATTTGAAGAATTAGAAGCCTTGGAATCAAGATTTGGGGTTGGAAATTCATTTACATCGGTTGAAAACGAAACTGGGGCAGTGGGACAATGAAAAGAAACAGATGCTGGACTGATTGGAAACTGAGAAGAAACAGAAATTGGGATAATTGGTGGTGGATCGGTGGCTGTGGGGTCCCCATCTAGCCAACATCATGACATAAACGAAAAAGAAACAGAAGCTGGGATGTGTGGTGAAGAAATAGAAGCTAGGATGATTGGTGATGGACCCATGACCATGACGTCCCCACCTAGCCAACAACATGACCGGTTGAACAAGAAAGATACATCCCAAATTGGCTTTGTCCCATCCAGCCGACATCATGAATTCTAAAGTAGCCTTGTCCCATCTAGCCCACATCATGACAAGTCAAATAGGACAGACGCATCGCAAAGTGGTCTGGACAAGTCAAACAAAGAAGACACTGCTTCAATGCGTTTTGGAATATGTGACACACCCAATGAAGAGGATATAATTCAGAGTTCTCATTTATCAGAGTTTTTACCCCTCTCTACATCGTCAACTGAAGAATCCGCTGTGAATGTTCCTCCTCAGGTACATTTAATTTTCAATGAATCATCTAGGGTAGATAATATTGAGTCTAGGAAATCACATAGGGTTACTAAGGGTATTCCTAAGAAATAATATGAACCAGACATCAAAGCCAAAGCTACATATCCTATAGCTAATTACATATCTAACCATCAGTTTTCTGGGTCACATGCACTTGTTGTTGATCAATTATCTATTGTATCTATTCCTAGTAGTGTACATGATGCATTGGCGGATCCTAAGTGGACTCAAGCGATGAATGAAGAACTAGAGGCTTTGCAGAAAAACTTGACTTGGGATATTGTGACTATGCCTGCTGGAAAGAAGACTGTTGGATGTCGTTGGGTGTTTATAGTAAAACTTAAAGCTGATGGGAGCATTGAAAGGTACAAAGTCAGATTAGTTGTCAAAGGATACACTCAGCGCTATGGAATTGATTATGAAGAGATGTTTGCCCTTGTAGCAAAGATCAACACTGTTTGAATCTTAATTTCACTTGCAGCAGCTAAAGATTGGCCTCTACATCAGTTTGATGTGAAGAATGCTTTCCTCAATGAAAATTTGGAGGAAGAGGTGTATATGGATATGCCGCCAGGAGTCAAAAATATGCCTTGTGATACTGGCAAGGTTTGTAAATTGAAGAAGTCTCTGTATGGTTTGAAGCAGTCTCCTAGAGCTTGGTTTGGAAGGTTCTCTAAGTCTATGAGGATGTTTGGTTATAGGCAGAGCAACTCAGATCACACCTTATTCATCAAGCGTAGCCAGAGTAAGATTACCGCTGTGATAGTATATGTTGATGATATGATTGTCACAGGGGATGATCTAAAAGAGATGGAGGCTCTACAGAAGTATCTTTCTAAGGAGTTTGAGATTAAGGAGTTTGAGATTAAAGATCTTGGGCAATTGAAGTACTTTCTTGGAATTGAAGTTGCAAGTTTTAAGAAGGGAATTTCTTTATCCCAACGTAAGTATGTACTTGACTTGTTAGTTGAGACCGGAATGCTTGACTGTGGACCTATTGAGACATCGATCGAGATGAACCACAATCTCGCCATCTATACAGATCAGGTTCCAATTGATAAAGGAAGGTACCAACGTCTAGTGGGGAGGCTTATTTATCTTTCTCATACTAGACCTGATATTGCTTATGCTGTGAGTGTGGTTAGTCAATTTATGCATTGTCCCAGTGAAGAGCCTATGGATGCAGTGTATCGTATTCTGAAGTATCTTAAAATGGCACCTGGAAGAGGTTTGTTGTTAAAAAAGAATGATGAATAGGAAGTTATAGGGTACACGGATGCAGACTGGGCTGGTGATAAGACGGACAGATGGTCTACGTCTGGGTATTTTACATTTGTTAGAGGAAACCTTGTGACTTGGAGCAGTAAGAAATAGAAGGTTGTTGCCAGATCAAGTGCTGAAGCTGAATTTCAAGGTATGGCACATGGAGTTTGTGTGATGTTGTTGATTCATAATGTGTTGAAAGATTTGGGTTTTAAATTCAAGAAACCTATGGACTTGCATTGTGATAGCACGTCTGCTATTGAGATTGCTCATAATCCTGTTAAGCATGATTGGACTAAGTATATGGAGGTAGATCGACACTTCAAATGCAATTCTGATCTTTACATATCTTTCGGGAAGGGAATTGCGTTGCAGATGCATTAGCGAATTACTATGCGACTTCTAGTGATCTGACTTGGTGGGACCTAGCTCCTCATTTCATTGACAGACATTGTCAAAGTGACCGTTTGGGAATGCCGAATTTCCGTTTTTGTTAGTTTTTTTTTTTTTTTTTATCCTATAGCTGATTTCTGTTTGGTATGGGAGGTTTTGGTTTTTGTCCCCCTCCCTTTGTCTTTTTTCTTTCTTCTTCCATAAATTGTCAAAGGTTAAGGTGTCTCTTTGCCTCTCTTAACCTTTGACTTCAGCCAAAAAAAAGAAGGAAAACCTGGACAGTGTTGTAAAACAATAGTGAAAAATTTGAGAGAGAGAGAGAGTTTAGACGTAGAGAGTAGAATGTGTGTATTATTCATCTCACCATGAAGAGCCTTATATAGGACTACATGGTGTACACATAAAGGTAATGCTCAATTACAATTCAATCACTCCTACAATTACAACCTATCAATCACCAATCTATAGGAATAGGCACCTATTACTCAACATCTATTTACATGATTATCCACAAATATTTACAACACTCCCCCTTGGATATTCCACGTCAATAGCGTTGCATATGCTGTGTGCGCTTCTAAGTTGCCTCATCAAAAACCTTGCAAAGTAATAAAAATCCTGTGGGAAAAAACAACCTTGGTCGAAGGAGAAAAAGAGCACAACGCGCTTGAGTGTGGAGTAGCAGTATCACAGCTTTAGAGATAGGTGAAGTCTTCTTATCAGCACCATAAGTAGGTAGTATGTCTATGAGAGGGATGCATTAGAGTTGCTACACCAAAACCTTGCCCGGTAAACCTAGTGGGAGAAACCCGTGGTCGAAGGGAAAAGATTAGCAAATGCATATATGTCAAATCAAAGCATCTTCAGGATGTAGTAAGTGGGCTGACCATGCTAAAGATGTGCCTCGTCAAAACCTTGCCAGGTAACAAAACCCAGTGGGACAAAATAACCCTGGACGAAGGACGAAAAGAGTACACGATGGTCAAGTGGGTATGCTTCAGGATACGTACTCCCCCTGAAAATTACATGTTAGGTAATTCAGATAATTTACGTAGACCAATATCTTGGACATGCTTCTGGAATGTAGACTTTGGTAGTGACTTGTTGAAAAAGGTCTGCACGTTTGTCTTCAGATCAAATCTGCTTAACTCCAATCTTCTGATGCTCCTGTTGTTGCTGATTGAAGGAGAACTTCAATGCAATATGTTTGGTGTTTTCTCCTTTGATGAAACTTATCTTTATCTGCTGGATGTAAGCATCATTATCCTCATAGATAATGGTCGGTTCATCAGTGGTGGAATGCAGTCCACATGTGCTTCGAACATGGCTTGTAACGGCTCTTAGCCATGTACATTCACATACTGCTTCGTAAAGAGCTAGTATCTCAGTATGATTCGAAGAGGTAGCAACAAGTGTCTATTTCGTAGACCTCCAAGAAATTGCAGTATTCCCAATAGTAAAGACATAACCAGTTTGGGAACTTATCTTGTGCGGATCTGATAGATAGTCTATATAAGCATATCCAACAAGGCGAGCATCATTCCGAGGATCAAGGGGGTTTGATCCATTCCTTGATGCGTAGGGATAGAATAAGCCCATATCCGCAGTACCTCTAAGATAGCGAAAAATGTCTTTTATGCCATTCTAGTGGCGGCGTGTTAGCACAGAGCTATATCTAGCTAACAAGTTCACATCGAATAGGATGTTCTATCTAGGGCATTGAGCCAAGTACAATAATGCGCTTATTGCACTTAGATATGGGACTTCTGGCACCAATATCTCTTCGTTATCATCTGCAAGATGATACGGTTCTTTCTAGACTTCGGATGACCATGGGTGTGCTTGCTTTTATCCTCATTAAAGCGTCTTAACATCTTCTAGATGTAATTTGACTGATGGACCAAAATTTCACCTGCACTGTCCTCGAGCTTTAGGTCGAGACAATAATTTGTTTCCCAAGGCCTTTCATCTCAAATTCCGACTTCAGGTGCTTTGCGGTTTCCTTGATTTCTTCAGGAGTATCAATCAAATTCATGTCTTTGCCATAGACCGTCATAATTGCAAACCCGGAACTTGTTTCCTTAATAAATAAGCATGGGCATTTTATTATTCACATATCCCATCCCGATCAAATATTCACTTAGACGGTTATACCACCTCCATCTAGATTTTTTCAATCTATAAAGTGAACACCTCAAAACTAATGGAGAGCATGTTCCACAGTCTAGAACTATTTGCATCGGGTATCATAAGTCCTTCAGGAACTTTCATGTATATCTCTGTATTATGATCCCCATTTAGATAAGTTGTGACCACATTCATAAGCTGCATATTCAGTTTTTCAGAATCTACCAAACTGAAAAGGTAGTGGAACGTTATGACGTCCATTACGGGAGAATACATCTCCTCGTAATCAATCACAGGGCGTTGAGAAAATTCTTGCGCCACTAGACGAGCCTTGTGTATCACAATCTCATTTTTCTCATTATGCTTCCTTACAAATACCCATTTAAATTCTACGGGTTTAACATGGGGAGGTGTGGAACAACAGGTCCCAACACCTTTCTCTTTGTCAAGGAATCTAATTCGACCTGGATTGCTTATTTCCTTTTTAGCCAGTCGTCTCTTCGTTGATATTGATCAACAAAGCAAGGTTAGAGGTCATCGCATATTATAGTTTCGGTGGCCACCACAAATACTAATATATCATCGATGATAATCTCATTCAAATTCCAAATCTCACTAAATTTACCGAGATTTCTCTATTCTCGGGAGTGGATTCAAATGTTGGAGCGTCCCCCAACATGGTCTCTTCTAGGACGTACCCATAATCCGGATTTATCTCGTGAGATGAATCAGTTTGAATTGCGATGTCAAGAGGATTTGTTTGTGCCAAGTTTACCCTCTTCTGGGGATAAGAATCCTTCGAACCTAATGGTCTACCTCACTTCTGAGCAGGGACATATGACTGGTTAGCCGCCATGGTCGTACCTCGTCAATCTGGGACAACACATCCTACAGGGACTTCTATCGTTGCAGGCACATTTGCAGCAAGTATACATGATCTAGTCACTTTTCCTAGATCAGAGAAAGTGTCTGGCATATTGTATTCTTATACTCTATAGATCTAGAATTGTCCGCACTTCACTATTTTTGTGCGGTTTGGAGATCAAGATGAGACATTGTGGGGACATTCCATGTTAATTCACGTCGCTCATCAGGAACGGTGACGTTCTTATCTCCACCTAACGGCGGGAAGACTGTCTCATCAAAGTGACAATCCGCAAATCTAGCGGTAAAGAGATCGCCTGTCAAGGGCTCTAAAGAGCATATAATGAATGGGACTCATAATCGACATATATGCCCATCTTTTGTTGAGGACCCAATTTTGTACGTTGTAACGGCACAATTGGCACGAGGACTGCATACCCAAATGCGCGTAAGTGCGAAACATCAGGTTCGTACCCAGTCACCAGTTGTAACGCGGAGTAAGGTTGGTAGCAGTGGGCCTCAACGAGACCAATATAGCTACATGCAAGATTGCATAGCCCCACGCAAAAAACTAGTGTTTGGACCCAAAATGAATATTTTGGTCTGACAAGGCACGTGTTGGAGAAATTGAGCCAATGCCAGTGGCTCAAGCTATATATTGTCGACAAGTTCGAAATATATTATTTAGAGGCTAAATAAAGCCTACTATGGAGAATTATACGAGCTGTAAGAAAAGGAAATGATGGAAGCATGGAAATGGAAAGTCAACTTTAGCACATTTTCTTACTTCGGCTAGGAGAAACCGAGCTAAACAAGGAAAGAGGGGCGGCAGACTAACCAAATGAAATCGAAATGAGCTGAAAATTTCCATATTAATACTAGACATCCCAAGGATCATTTATTATGAAGAGTGCCAGAGTTAGTTTTAAGTGGAAAGCCTTCAAAAAATCAGCCCAATTTTCTACAGAAGCAAAACTGGAAAACTGGACCTGTAAGAGGTCCAGCAGCATTTCCGGCCCAACCACATGGAAATAAATTCTGAAATTTTACCACAGTAATTTACACTCATGGTGGATAATTTCATATGAAGAAGTCGAAGGCTTATACTGAAGTCTTGTTAGAGAAATAATTGAAGGAATAAAGGGGCAGAAACTGACCTAAAACCAGCTCAATATTCACATGTTCATGTTTCCTACCCACATGAAGAAAGCTAGATGCTTTTCTCTTTTTCCTTGGATATATTTTTCTTCTACAATCTCTTTAATAGATCATCATCACTTCCATGTTTCTCCACCTTCATGCTTTGCTTTCATTTCATCATTTCTCTATCTTTTCCATATTTTACAAATCACTTTCATACTCCACTTTCATTATTTTTCTTCCACTCATCATTTCACTCTTCTTTTTCTTCCCTATATAAACACCTTCTCCTCTCATTCTAAGACACACATTCACAACACAACAACATCTCTAAGATGATCTAAGTTCTCTCTAGAGCAAACCTCTCTAAGAGCAACTCCTCTCCTTTTCTTTCTCTTAGCGGTGATCACACTCCTAGTCCTAGTCTTCTCAGAAGCCGACTATTAGTGCCACCAAACCCTCTGTCAATGTACTTCGGTCCTAGTCTCCTCGGGAGCCGACGGTAGTGCCGCGACCACAACGGTTACGGAACCAGCCAAGCAAGGGTAACGCCCTAGCAACCCAGCCAAGCTAAAGTCACGCTTTAGCAAGATCTCAATACTTCCCAGTGATTTCGCTCTGCTCAATCTGCAATATTGAGTATCGATTGTGTGAACAAGAAGAAGCTCAGCAAAAGTCCTCACCACGAGGCACAAAGAATCCCACGAAGAGGTTGGTGCTCTCCTCGTCCACAATTGCTTGAAAGAAGTCAGGTCAAGGGACACCCCCGACGACTGCACCCGACGGTGCTGGCATGCCCGCGCAGAAAAGAGACTGTTGACCAGCTGCAACTAGAGCCAAACATTTTGGCACGCCTAGTGGGACAAGGTTAGAATTTTTTTTCTCTTGAAGACATTCAACCACCGGGCTTCAAAACAAACATTTTGGCACGCCCAGTGGGACTACACTAGAGTCTTTTTGCATTTGTTCGCCATCATTGAGATGCCAGGGGAAAATCTTTACCAAAAGAAATTCCTAAAGTGAATGATGGTCAATGTTGCCACCACTTGCGATACTGCCATTAATGATGAGTTTATGCCTATTCCCATCCCAGAGGGGGCAAGCATTGAGGAACAGCTCGCGATCATCATGGCCAACATCGAGAGGCATAAAGAAAAGCGAGCCAGGGACATGGCCAGTTTGATCGAAAAAACAAAGCAGAGGTTTCGCGATTGGGACCTACAAATTGAGCAGAACGCTCGAGAAGCTCGAGAAGAGGTCATTTCTGAGACTAACTTGCCTATATGTGGCAATCAACTTAAGGGTCTCACTGGTGAGTCACAGCCTTACACAGAGGCTGTGCATGGAAAAGGTCATCAACAAGATTGTTCTTCTGACAATACAATTGTCTCTGAACAAATATCTGATTTCTCCACTGATCAAGCCAAATATGTGGCTACTGATCAGATGCATGGGGGGCAAGATATGACCCATGATCATCCCTTTGATCAAGAGAAGTTGGCGACTGTTGGCGACAAAGCCGATCTTGGGACACCGTCATCTCCCAAATTACAATTGAAGATCATGCCTCGTCAACCAACAAAGATACTTGGGGGGCAAGAATACCCCTCTCACGAGCCAAATTCCTCCAAATTCTTCAAAGAGAAGTATCTTTGTTCTTTTCCTACAAGCTCTCACAGGAGGGATTTTTACCCTACAAATTTTGATACATCGGAGCGTGGAATGAAGCATAGATGGCCTCCCCCATGGTCTTCTAGAGGTTAGCCAAACGTGTCATTGCTAGCTCCTTGCTTTTTTGTTAATTTCCTATCAGTTTTCATTTGTTTTTTACCTTTATTTTCATAGTTAAAAAAAAAAAAAAAAAAAAAAGTTGAATTTGGTAAGGGGTTGTGAATCATAATGGAATAGGTGAAGTCTCTTTTGTTAATATTGGTCTAAACTCCTTATTGGTGCCTAGTTCGATCAGGTCCCTTAAGGTCAAGGGCGGCTTTTATTAACACTTGTTGAACTGTCTTCACACTTATGACCTTTCTCATCTTAGTAAGTATAGCCTATGTGAAATGGTGTCTAGAAAGGGGACAACGTTCATGACAGGTTCTTGAATCCAGAAGTGCGTGCAAATGGGCCTAAACCACTATATGTGGGAGTAGCTCATGCCAAAATGGATTCTGCCTCTCTTGTTCGCCCTCCCCCACCTGGCCATTTCAGTAAGGTTGCCCAAAGGATTTGAAAAGAAAATTTGTGTCTAGGCGACTATACTTGGGCCGCATGTCTAAACCTTGATTCACATTGTCTTATTGAATTTAGCTACTTATAAAAAATATATATATATATATATATATATAAATAATAATAATAATAATAATAAAAGGTCATAAATACAACTCTTAGGGGACAATTCTTGTGTTCCTACTCTTGCAAAGCCCATTCATGAAGGCCTGTTTTTGAGGCCCATAATCATTTCTTCGCTATGCCTAGCAACACTAGGGGGGCAACACTATACAATACTAAGCCCATTTAGCCTACAAAAAAAAAAAAAGAAAAAAAAAGTCATAAATACAACTCTTTGGGGGCAATTCTAAGTGTCCCTACACTCGCGAAGCTACTAAGCCGAGTCAGCGGCTCCGGAAACTTTTTCCAGCTTTGCCCTCGCAGGAAAGGCTGAGCTCAAGGGAAGTGTGAGAGCCACCACCGTGACCGCCACCTCCATCGGAAGTAGTCCTCATGTTGCCAAAGATGTCCTCACTGTGCATGGGAAACAGTGGAAGGGTTTTAATCTCCTGGTGATCTTCTCCTCATTGTTCCATGATGGATCCACCAACACCAGCAAAACTAGTTGACCCAAAATTGAGATTAATGGATCCACCAACAAGCCCTGATTTTTGCTCGGGCACTTGAACATCCGAAGTGAGCTTCTTCTTCTTCAGCTTCTCCCGAGCCCTTTGGTTTTGGAACCAATAAAAGACGTTCCTGTTCTCGATCTGTCCGTACCATTTTAGCTAGAGAGTGATCCTCTGAACCTGCTCTACAGTGGGGGACTTAACTCCCTTGTCATCGTAAAGCTCCTTGAGGATTCTTATCTGATCTATAGTAGGAAGCCACCTGGTATTACTCTGCTTGCAATGCATGTTAGGACTACTCTCGGCTGCTTTGTTGCTTCCTCCATCCTCGGTTGGATGCTGGTTTTGTGGTTCCATTGATGATGAATTGAGAGAATGTGAGAATGGAAGAGTGATGATGATAAGTAATTAAGAAAGATTGTTGTTGATGAAACGATTTTGGGATTGGAAATTTGGGTTTATAATGTGGAGGAAGATATAGGCATGCAAATGTCCACCCGTGGATGGACGGTCAAAGAGAAGAGTCAAGTGTCAGTAAAGCGTGATTAAAGTTGCCCTAAATTTCAGAAAAGAAGGAATTATTGGAGCGTGAGGGAACCGAACTGTTTTCGAGGAGGTAACTGTTCCATTTTCAATATTATCTTCTCACGGTGGAGTTTTCCAAGAATTTTGAGTTGGGGCCTATATTTGGGGCCTTGCGAGACACAATTATTGGCTCCTCACAGATATTTGAATATCAGGATAATAAAACAGCATTATAATCATAAAGTGGCTTTGCGGCCAAAAGCAGTACATTCATTACAAAGCCAAAAGTGGCTAGAATACAAAACAGGAATCTGTGGATATCTTTTGAATCTTTGCTCTAGTGGAAGCAGCTATGGAATCCAACGTCGGGTTGAGCCGCGCCATTATCCCAAGGAAAGGCAGACTTCAGGAAGAAAAAGAGGAGTAACGGAGCCCCTGCGCCCCCTTTCCATGGAAGCGGCAGAGGAATACAACATAGGCTTGGCCAACGCCAGTATCCATGAGAAGGGTAGACTCCAGTAAAAGAAAATGGAGCCTCCAAGACCCCTAAATTGGAAGCAGCTATGGAATCCAACGCCGGGTTGAGCCGCGCCATTATCTCAAGGAGGGGCAAAGAGTGAAGGAACCGAATATCAGCTTGAGTCTCTGCACCCCCTCTAGCCTTGGTAACCACCATTAGCTGGACGTGAAGTACAGGAACAGCCATTCTGTAGCTTGAACCCATTCCTTCAAAGAGTCCATCCCTTCTCATCCCTCCAAGATTCTATCAAGAAGAGAAAGGGGGAGAAGGAAGTGAGAACCAAAGCCCCTTCCATCTGGAGGGCACAACACGGGCCGGGTCCAAAAGGAAGGAAACAGAGGAGGAAAGATGAACCTTAATTTGGCTTCCCTCCATTCCCCGATTTGCTCCAAGTGGGGGATCCTAATAAAGATGATCTCGCATGATCGTGGATCTCACACTCGGAGCCCCCTCGTGTTTCTAAACCAATCTGAAGCCTGGCATTGTTGTTGCAAGATTCCAGAAAGGCGAAACAAGGGGTTGCCTAAGATTACGCCATAAGGCCTAACTCAGGCTTAAGATTACGCCATAAAGCCTAAAATTTAGAGGCTAAAGGTCATTTCATGAGGGGAAGATTTGTGAAGAAGGAGAAAGAGAAGCAAGGACTGAAAGGCCATTTCTTGAATGTTTCAGAAAATTTGTTGTGAGTATTCCTTGCCCAAAATACAACTATTTAAAGGGACTTCAGGAAAATCTCCACCCTTGGATGGATGGTTAAAGAGTCAAACCGATGTCAGTAAATCGAGATTAGTGATTCCAAATCTCGGGAAAAAAGGGACTGGTAGCATGTGAGGAGCGGTTTTTGAGGAGTTAGCTATTAAAAGAAGGGATTATTGGCATTTGAGGAGACCGACCGGTTTATGAGGGGGCCTGCAAAGCTCAATTTCAAACAAAGTTCCTCCACGTGGCGTTTCGCCTCAATAGCACCAGCTTCGGCCTGAGTGGCCCGATCTCTGATATGGGCCAGGTTGCGGCCCATTTCTTCAGAAGCAGCCAAAGGTTCATCGAGTTGAGCTTCTTCTGCAACAATCGCATTCTCAACAAAGGCTAAACGGGCTTGGAGATCCTCGATCCGAAGTTTGAAGTCGGACCTTTGGATTTGTAGTTCCCGCAGGCGGATGGCTCGCTCATTTAAAATACCGCGGGGGATGTCCATTTCTTGGGAAAGACTATTCAAAGTCTCTTGAGCATCCCGAGCCTGGGTGTTCGCGGCCGATTGACGTCGGCGGGCCATATCAAGTTCATTCAACAGATCATTAATAGCACTAAATTGCTGCGGGGTCAATACCTTCTCCTGGCAAAGATACCTTAGGGCTTCTAAGACTCGCGGGAGAATGTCAGTCTCCAATACCTGAGGACCCAGATGTTCGCGAAGCACCATTTTAGCCTCATCCACAGCAGAAGGAGGAGTTACCTCCAACACCCTCATCAATCTCTCAAATCTGGTAGGAGGAGGAGGCGGCAGAGGCGCTACAGGATCACGAACCACCAATGCAAAAGGATGGACAGCTTCCTCAGTTTCTTCATCTTCAACAGGTTGGTCTGTCCCTTCAGCCTCAGGGGAATCTGGAAACTCAACTCGCGGCTCACCATGGGTAAGTGGAGCAGATTCAAGCACAGAGCCCTCAGCTTCAACGGTTGTCTCATTTGTTTGCGAGACTTGGGGGGCACCACCACCGTTAGTATCATTTTCCATCTCTGGGGCGACTGTCCCGTCGATAAGACCAGCAGGATTTGCAGCCACCTCCTCGGTACAAACAGAATCCTAGTCAGGTTCAGAAATGTCAGAGAGCAGGGTTGGATCTAAAGGGAAATGGAAAGTATTGGCCAAACAATGGCTTACCTCTCGAGCTGTCGGGTCGATATCTGGTACGTGGTCACCAAGAGGAAGAGGCCCCGCCTCAATCACCTCTTGAACCTCTAGTGCCGCGAGAATCTCTGTCGTCATCAGTTCCTCATAAGCGGCAGAAGTCTCAGAGTGGCTTTCCACACTTTCATCCTCCGAGGAGTCGTCATCAGAGATCGTTATTAGAATGGTAGGACCTTGCAGATGCTCTGTAGTGGGAGATGGGAGAGGTGCCACAGGGTTAGTTGATGCTTGAAATAGCGAGATAATTGGCTCTTCTGCAGTGGCTGAGGGTCCAGCCTCGCTCAGGCGAGAGGGATCAGTGGTCCTTTGACGGACCTGTCAAAAGATACATAGTGAAAATCCTGCCCAGATTTCAAAATTTAAATAGGATAAGACGGGGTCGGAGTTTACCAGTCGCATTCCCAGAGGTTCATCATCTTCAAAATTCTCTTCGACGAATTGAGCTCGATCGCGTTTGCAAGCAAATACAGCAGTGGCCTGTACGAGAAAAGAGTCATAACTCAAAAGGGGGGGGAAGCACCAAATATACAAGTTTGGGATCGTTCTTAACCAAATTACCTCAGCAGGATCTTCATCATGCGAAGACTCTCCCTCATAAGTCTCCTCTGCTATTGTCTTTTGTTTCCCGGCCTGAACAGAGGCTGTCCTGCTCTGGGTAGTTTGCTGCAAAACACACTCAGGAATAAGAGTGGGAAAATCAACACAAGGAAATGGAATGGTGAAGAAAGACAAAAACTTACTATTGCCCTAGGCTCGTGGATTTGTATCCCTGGACGCAATGAGCGAGAAGGTAGAATAGGTCGCGGGGGTTGTTCTGCAGGTTTGGAGAACCGCTCAAGAATCTCGCGGTCCTCCGGACCAGGGCTACTCATGCCACGAAAGATCAGGACGAAGAGTTCGTCATGTGGCAGGTCCCAACAGTTCACTGACACTTCTTTCCACCAATCAGCATAGTCATCATCGACATCGTTGAGGGGGTATAGCGCTCTGACCCAAGGGGGAATCACTATCAAAGTAAACTGACTCTGAAAGGGGGCAGACCCAGGTGGGGTTAATCTCCGCCAAGAAGTGTAGTAATTGGCAGAATCAACCAGAGGCCAGGGTACCAACTGGGCCAACCCAAATTGGCGAGCAAAGTGGTTAGGGGCGTAGAGCTCGTAACTTACGCGATCAGTGGCAAGACGAATATCCAAGCAGGAGATGGCGCGACGAAAGGCCAGGAGGGCTCTTTCACTATGATCCCGTCCACTGGGCAGAAAGCCATCATCAAGGGGAGGAGGGAAACGCCTAGAAGGGACTATTTTTGGGTCCGGCATCTCTCCCAGCAAGTACAAATAAATAAAACACTCGGAGTAGGGTGGAGCTTGATACCTTACATTGCGGCAAAGCCAGTTCCCCAAAAGGGAATCAACTGGAGGTTCCTTTGGAATATCACCGCGACGGAAGAGAGTGAAATAAATCTGCAGCCAAAAGGCAAGGATCCAGAAGGGACCACTAATGTCGGTATCAAATGGGCGCATTACGGCTCTATAAAGGGAGCGATATAACGCACCCAATACAGGTTGCCCAAGGCCAACGCAAATACCATTGTAGAGAGCAGTGGCCAGAGAATTCCAGGGCCCAGTAGGTTTGTTGGAAGAAGTGCAAAAGATAAATTTGCAAAGCCAGAATTCCAGGAATGCGATACCTCCTGTATGGTCTCGCTGGGTGCAGTAATAGTCGCGCCAGAATGGGTAGGATTTGCTGTAATGCCCTCGACCAGCCATATCCATTCTCAAAGGAAATTGAATGGCATCAAATTGACCATGCACATAGGGGTCAAAATCAATAGGCAACCCCGTGATGGTAAGAACATCCAGCAAAGTTATGCTTATTTGCCCAAACCGGAAATCGAATGTATTGCTGGAGGTGTTCCAGAAGCAAAGAGCGGCGGCTAGCGGTGCAGGGCTAGTATTATAGGGCAGACAGAAGCATAAATCGATGGTTTGGGTGATACCCACCGCGTCCCATCGGCCAAATCTCTCGCTCGGACCTCCTGATACCAAACCTTTTCCTCGGGAGTGACAGTAGGCCAGAAGCCCACTTTCCTTCTTGGTCCCCAACTGCTAAAATCACCAGGCACTTGCCGAAGAGCCGCTATGGGACGGCGGATGGGAAGCCCATAATAGGCCATAACATCATCTGGCAAACGATCGCGAGGTGTGGGACCCAGACTCGCTTGACTATCACCGCCACCAAAGCCCATCAGTCGGCTTCTCTCCTCTCCGGTCTGACGTCTACATCGAATACTCATGTTAGTCCGCCAGTTGAATGCGGCTTTCTCAGTGATTTCATCTGCCTGATCGATAACGAATGGTTTCTTGGATGCCATTTCTAGGTCGCAAGAATTACTTCTCCATTACACCTCGATTTATAGCTCAGATATTTTGGAGATTAATTATTAGTTGGGCCAGTGAGTGGCCCTGGTTGATAATTAATGAGTCATTATTTCATCTTGAGAATCGCATCTAAGGCGACAGTGAAGATACTTCTCCATTACACCTCGATTTATAGCTCAGATATTTTGGAGATTAATTATTAGTTGGGCCAGTGAGTGGCCCTGGTTGATAATTAATGAGTCATTATTTCATCTTGAGAATCGCATCTAAGGCGACAGTGAAGATATTCCACATTTTCTTACCACGGCAGGGCCAGCATAGCGGCCTGATGTTTTTTAATTAAAACATGATTAAAACCGAGGCGGTTTTAGATGCTAAAGTTGCAGCAAGTATGGTGGTTTCACTTGGTCACACGTCATGATGTCGATAGCCATGATCCAATCATCCTCTTCGGCATAAGACTCGCGAAGGATTAAATGACAGCAAACAGTTTGCTATTTTGCATCTTATGTCGCCAAGTACTATAGGCTTTGATCAAGCCAGGAAAGCGGCTACAACCCCTATATTTGAGAAAATCAACAGAGAGCCAGCGAACAAGGTAGATACTTGTTGCTATACACATGGCGAAGCAACCACCAAGGAAGAGAAGGATCCTCATTCGCGATCAAAAGCAGTCTCCTTCGCATGAGGGGCACGCTAAAGTTCTGATCTCCTACAACCTGCCCAAGTTCACCAATTCACTGCATACCAGACATCAGATACATGGGGGCAATAAATTTGGTAAAGGAAGCGTCAGTTCAAGACAAAGGCAATTCAGATTGTGGCATTCAAGCTTTATGGCCTATTTAGAGGCGTATATGGAATCAGTCAAGCCAAAACAAGTGGCTTTTGAGAAACAATATTATAAGAGTAGTGCTGATTCAAGACCTCTTCAGTCAAGACGAAGACCTTTGACTTCGAGGTCTGGGGGGCAATGTTTGGACCCAAAATGAATATTTTGGTCTGACAATGCACGTGTTGGAGAAATTGAGCCAATGCCAGTGGCTCAAGCTATATATTGTCGACAAGTTCGAAATATATTATTTAGAGGCTAAATAAAGCCTACTATGGAGAATTATACGAGCTGTAAGAAAAGGAAATGATGGAAGCATGGAAATGGAAAGTCAACTTTAGCACATTTTCTTACTTCGGCTAGGAGAAACCGAGCTAAACAAGGAAAGAGGGGCGGAAGACTAACCAAATGAAATCTAAATGAGCTAAAACTTTCCAGATTAATACTAGACATCCCAAGGATCATTTCTTATGAATAGTGCCAGAGTTAGTTTTAAGTGGAAAGCCTTCAAACAATCAGCCCAATGTTCTACAGAAGCAAAACTGGAAAACTGGACCTGTAAGAGGTCCAGCAGCATTTCCGGCCCAACCACATGGAAATAAATTCTGAAATTTTACCACAGTAATCTACACTCATGGTGGATAATTTCATATGAAGAAGTCGAAGGCTT
Organism: Rosa chinensis; assembly: GCF_002994745.2. Classification (NCBI taxonomy): domain Eukaryota; kingdom Viridiplantae; phylum Streptophyta; class Magnoliopsida; order Rosales; family Rosaceae; genus Rosa; species Rosa chinensis. The sequence goes on along the minus strand of NC_037089.1, from coordinate 16,529,834 downwards.
ATACTGAAGTCTTGTTAGAGAAATAATTGAAGGAATAAAGGGGCAGAAACTGACCTAAAACCAGCTCAATATTCACATGTTCATGTTTCCTACCCACATGAAAAAAGCTAGATGCTTTTCTCTTTTTCCTTGGATATATTTTTCTTCTACAATCTCTTTAATAGATCATCATCACTTCCATGTTTCTCCACCTTCATGCTTTGCTTTCATTTCATCATTTCTCTATCTTTTCCATATTTTACAAATCACTTTCATACTCCACTTTCATTATTTTTCTTCCACTCATCATTTCACTCTTCTTTTTCTTCCCTATATAAACACCTTCTCCTCTCATTCTAAGACACACATTCACAACACAACAACATCTCTAAGATGATCTAAGTTCTCTCTAGAGCAAACCTCTCTAAGAGCAACTCCTCTCCTTTTCTTTCTCTTAGCGGTGATCACACTCCTAGTCCTAGTCTTCTCAGAAGCCGACTATTAGTGCCACCAAACCCTCTGTCAACGTACTTCGGTCCTAGTCTCCTCGGGAGCCGACGGCAGTGCCGCGACCACAACGGTTACGGAACCAGCCAAGCAAGGGTAACGCCCTAGCAACCCAGCCAAGCTAAAGTCACGCTTTAGCAAGATCTCAATACTTCCCGGTGATTTCGCTCTGCTCAATCTGCAATATTGAGTATCGATTGTGTGAACAAGAAGAAGCTCAGCAAAAGTCCTCACCACGAGGCACAAAGAATCCCACGATGAGGTTGGTGCTCTCCTCGTCCACAATTGCTTGAAAGAAGTCAGGTCAAGGGACACCCCCGACGACTGCACCCGACGGTGCTGGCACGCCCGCGCAGAAAATAGACTGTTGACCAGCTGCAACAAAACTGGAGCCAAACAACTAGAAGCTTGGTGCGCATTACCAAGATTCTATTTGTGAGACCTTCTTGGGTGTGAACATAGGGAACTATATGTTCAGCATCAATCCCAAGGGATATGCAATAATCATCGAAAGACTTCAACGTAAACTCTCCGGTATTATCAAGTCTTATAGACTTTAAGGGATAATCCGTGTGGTGAACCCTGAATTTTATGATCTGGGTGAGAGTTTAGCAAAAGCAGCGTTTTCTTGTGGACAATAGTGTAACATGTGATCACTTTGTCAATACATCAAAAAAAACCATTAATATTTAACTGGTCCACATGGTGGTTGGAAATGTCCACAAATTTCTCTTGCATTCTGTGCAGAAAAATGGTGGTGTATGTACTAGTCTTTGCATATGATGGTCTAGTATGAAATATTCTTAATGAGTATGGCATAATATGTCATCATATACAAGACCTTTAATCAGAAGGGGATGCACATGCGATGAGTTGAGGATACGGTGCATCATACTTTGACCTGGCTGTCCCAAACGGTCATGCCATAGCAAGTAATTGCTTGAATTAGTTAGCTTCTAGCTAATAGATTTCAATTTCTCCAATGTACGCTTCTGGCCGCACACTCGGAGGTTATGCAAAGATATTCCACTCATTTTTCTCAGTGGTTTCAACATGGTAACTGTTGGTTCGAATATCCTTAACACTCAATAATGTTCTTCTAGAACGTGAAGATTATAATGCCTCATTAATGGTAGGTTCAGTACCATTGGACAACATACTGTGGGTTTTTCCATAACCCTCTATCAGGTTGGATTGGCCTGATATGGTTGTCACAGAGGTATGAATAGACAATAAGTTTGAAAAATATCTCCGATCTGGGAGTATGGTGTGCGTAATAGCACTTTTAACCAGACAACAAACTTCCCCACAGAACATGCCTATTCATTTATTTAATTCAATGGATCACATGTATAAATAAGTTTATTGAATTAAATATATTCGAACATAATCACATTTTCATAATCCAAAATAATTGAAAACATAAATCACCAAAATCTGAAGATGTTTCATTCATTAAGATGAAAATATGGCACAAGGGGCCGATTAGACCCATGTCTTCGAGTTCTAATTCTCGGTATGTTTAGTAACTGCCTGAAAATCCATGATCTCTAATGTGGAATCAATAGAAAATGACCCTTCAATAAAGTTGGTACTTCGAGTTCCGCGACCGGCGTAATACTCATCTACTGCTTAGGCTATCGCAACATGTGTGTGACCAGCAGTAAATTCCTCCACATTGATAACAAAGATCATGCTGATTTTGGTGGCGGCGGGCCGAACCAGTGTTCCTTTCCACTTTGACTTGTTGGGTAGGGGCACTATAACATGAGGCCATATTTTGGGCCGGTTATATGGGCCATTTATGAGCCTACCTCTCTTTCCTTGTCTCAAAAGATCAGACTTTTTGCCTCTTCCACAGCCATAATTTCTCCTTTTGCAATTAGGTTTGTGATGAGTAACATCATTTGCTTCAAGCAAAAGTGTTGCTTAGGTACCGATGGGCTTGACTTGATCATTCCTCAACAGGAGGTTGTTGTTCATTTCAGTGAGCAAAAAGATAGTGATCAATTCTGAGAATTAGTAAAGTGCCTCTCCTTGTATTGTTTTGAGCAGATGGGCTTGTTCAATATTTTGCTAATAATGTTTTGCTTCAGGCAAGAAAGCATGCCAACTTTAGATAATTTCTTCCAGAAATTTTCAATTGCTAAAATTTGATATTGAAGAACAAATAATCGTGGTAAATGCTTTTTGGAAAAATCCATGAGCAACAAATGGAAATTTCGAGTTCTTACAACATGGTATGACAAATCAGATTAAACATGTAAAATCTACTGGTTTTATCATGTGTGGTGAATTTATGAAGAAAACTTTAAGTTTCTTAAACGGCATTATCGAAACTACAAGTTCGATTTATGTATGAACTTCTAGTTCATTGGGTACCTGCATTTTCTACACATATATTCTAGTGCAAAAATTTAAACAAGTAACACAATAATATTGAATTGAGCAAATTGAAATAATCTCACAAATTGGATAAATAAAAATCACAAATCAATTGAGATATTAATTGCATGCTAGTAAAATAACATATTAATTATCACACAATTATGTGACTAAATGCTTCTGGCAATTAATTACACATATTAAATATGGTGAATCTATTTACAATATCAAATCATTTTTCCTTTTATTTGATTCTGCTGGACCAAAGGAGTGGGCTTGATACTGAAGCCTATCGGGCTTAGTCTGCGGGCTTGTGACCTGGGCTTTCATGCGTAAGTCAAATGGTGTGTGAGGCCTGCTGGGCTCAAGCTGGTCTGCCAAGGAATGAAAAGTTATTACTCAACCCTTTTGGTAACTCCAATTGAATACGACCAGGTAAGGAAAGATGAGGTTTAGGTGAAGCGAGACTCACTTAAGTACACGGCCTCATCTGAACCTTGCCTAGACATCGCATCCAACTGGATAAGCCTAGTTTGAGAAGATTCATAACTTTTGTCATGACAAGATGTGGTGAGCTTCTGTTCTAGCCTTGCAACTTGGGCCTGAGCTTCTGGCTCGAATTTGTTGTTGCGACTTTGGGCTTGATTTGAGCTTCTGACTCAGCCTCTATTAATATTCACAATTATAACATAATCAAATTCAATATATGTTATTAAATCATAACATAAATAAATTAATGCAACGGTTATGTACCTAAGGAAATGGGTTCAAATCCCATTAATGCTTCTGGCATTTCGTATAGGTAATACATTTGGGCAAATGCGTCTGGCATAATGTTAATGTAATAATCGCGTAATAATTTAGCCCATAATGCTTCTAGCATAAAGAATTATAATGGCAGATTCAAATTTGTGTAACCAAAAATTAAGCCCATAATTCGCGTAATACACAATATTAAAATGTAGTAATAAAAGATACATATAGAGTATATTTTTGGCAATTGCTTTGGATAAATGTCAATCAAAACCAAAACATGAATTGAATCAATTGATCAATCACCAATTAAATGGAGTTGAATCTGCTTCTGGCAATATTAATATTAAATGGTGGTGATAATTACCAATTGGCCATAATGGCACAGTGGACAACATGCTGGGTTGGTACACACTGTGGCTGGGTTCGAATCTCATAAATAGCAGATTTTATTTTTGCATGATTAATTGATGCTCTCTAGTTGTGAATTGGTGCTACTGGACCAAGTGCTAGAAATAGCTACAGCCAAAGTATCCTAATTTTTTTCTTTTCCAATCAAACAATCCAAAACATGAACATATATATATATATATATATATATATATATATATATATTCCAAATAAAACAATCAGAATTTAGGGTTCATGCATCATGGAGGATTTTTCATGTTCAATCGATAGGCTCAGTAAGCATGAATATAAAATTAGATTTTGGAAAACATTACTTGATGAAGAGCGGATGAATCTTCAGTTTATATGTGCAGAACTGAGAAGGTTGTCTTCTCAGCCAATCCAAGAGCTTGAACGATGATCCGCCTCTTTTCTTGATTGAATGACTAACCACCTCTTCTCCACAACTCGCAATCTAAATTCTAGAGCTTTTCGTGCTGATAACGTGTTGTAAAACAATAGTGAAAAATTAGAGAGAGAGAGAGAGAGTTTAGACGTAGAGATTAGAATGTGTGTATTATTCATCTCACCATGAGGAGCCTTATATAGGACTACATGGTGTACACAGAAAAGTAATGCTCAACTACAATTCAATCACCAATCTATAGGGATAGGCACCTATTACTCAACATCTATTTACATGATTATCCACAAATATTTACAACAGACAGATGTATGTATAGATTATGTATTCTGTATAATTGTAGGAGATGCTTTCCTATTAAGATTATACTCTTGTATCTCTTTATAACCCTCCTATTTGGAGATGAATAATATTGACATATTCCAAACATATTGAATTCTTAGTTTCTGCTAACTGATGTGCCTTGGTACCAGGGCCCAGCGCAGTCAACAAAGATGAGACATTAATAGGCGGCGGCACAGGTCTATACACAACACGAATCCTTGAAATCCCATAGTAGTCTCCACATATATCAGGTTGCACACAGGTGAAGGTTAGCATGAACTGATATCACCTATTCATTTTGATGATAGATGCAAGGTAGGATTGTTAGTGTGAGTCATCATTCCCTATTAGGAATAGACTACAAGGGAATATATTGTTGTAACTACTTACCTTGTATATGTTCTGTAGTACGAGTTGTAGTACGTTGTAGTACGATTGTAACCTATATATATACACCACAGAATGGGTGTAAAAAATATCAGAAAATTTATTCTCCATAACTTGTCTTATTTGACTTGGTATCAGAGCAAAGATCCAAAAAAAAGGACTTTGTCTCTTTCTTTTCTTTTTATTCTTCTCTCAATCCGAGGAGGAAGACAGTTTGCTTAAAACCCAGTTATTTGGGTTAAACGACGTCGTTCTCTACTATTGGTAATAGTAGACGTCGGTCTTCATCTTCGATCGGCCTCGTCCTCAGTCTAGGACCGCCGTCTCTCATCCATCTTCGATCGGCTTCGTCCTCAGTCCAGGACCGCAGTCTCTCATCTTCGACCGGCTTTGTCGTTGTGTTCAAGGCCGCTGTCACTATTCTCCAAGACCGCTGTCGCTCGACCAGTTCACAGATCGGCCTCTACTCCTCCGATCTGATTGGTTCCATCTTCGGTCAACTCGGTGATTCCAGATCGATTCCAGTCAAATCGTCAAATCGTCAGATCCATCTCCGGTCAAATCGTCGATTCCAGTCAGATCCGTCTCCGGTCAAATCGTCATCCTCGGCCAATTCCATATCGATATCAACTCGGTCAACTCGGTGAGTCAACCCGCCTCAACTCAGTGAATCAACCCGCCTCAACTCGGTGATTGAGTCAACTCGTCTCAACTCGGTCAACCCATTCAGCTTAGTCAAACAGGTTCCCAAAAAAAAAAAATGTTACTATTTGTTTGATTTTGTTTGGAGACATCTGTTATTATTTCCGCTGCGCACTTTGGGATTTGTGTATTTTTCTATTGTATTATTGCAATGGGTGGTGATGACAGTGAAGGTCAGAGTTCTAAGACCAATGAGGTCCAGAGGGTTGAAGTCTCTGTCAAGAACTCACAAGGTGGTTCTTTTGGGGGTACCAAACTCACTGGTGCTAATTTCCGAACATGGAAGAAGATTATGTCTGTTTAACTCCGTGGGATACACAAAATGGGGCATGTGACTGGAACAATCAAGGCCCCTAGTGAAGATAATGTGGAGGCCTATGCTAAGTGGGAAGATGATGATGGGTTTGTCATGTCAATTCTATTTCGAGCCATGACTGATGATGTGCTACAAATGGTAGAGGAGTGTGAAACTGCTGAGGCGATATGGAAGACGTTGGGAGATCTCTATACAAATGAGTCTGATTTTATATAGGTTCATGAATTGATGTGCAAAGCTGCTAATATGCAACAGCATGGGCAACCAGTAGCTGTGTATTTCACTAAGCTGAAGAATGTATGGGCTGAAATTGATCAGAAGCGTCCTTGCAAAATCAAGAATCAGGAAGATCTTGTGTGGTACCAGAAAGAGAAGGAGCTAGAACGGGTTCATGTGTTCTTGAGAGGGCTTGATGAGAAGCATAGTAGTGCCAAGGGAGAATTGCTCAGAATGCCAGACCCTCCTAGTTTGAACACAGCTTTTACATACATCCGCAAGGATGAGTCTCAGCAGGAAAGTGTCAAACATGCACAGGTTGAAGTATCTAGCCTAGCCATTCATGCCAAGTCACCGGCACCTTTCCTTCAGCAGCAGAATTCAGCCCCTCTTCATCAGCAAGGTTTCCCACAAGGCTTCACCAATCGCCCTCGTCCTCAATGTTCTTATTGCAACGACCTTGGGCATGTTCGAGAGACTTGTTGGAAGTTGAACCCCCACCTGAAACCTAAAAAGCAAGGTTATCGTCCTAAGGCGAAAGCAGCTGCTGTTCAATTAGTCCAAGAACCAGATTTCTATGGCGTAGCTGGCCAAGATCATCATACAGCAGGTGGAGCTACTCCTACAGCCTCTATAGCTGGTCGAGGTAAAATTGGTATGGATTTAAAGGTTTCTAACTTTGTTGGTTCTGATACATTGATTATTGATTCTGGTGCCTCCGATCATATGACTTATGATAAATCATATTTTACTGAGTTGTCTTCCCCACCAGTGTCCTATGTAACCAATGCCAATGGTGAGGCTTTTCTTGTGTTAGGGTCAGGGTCCATGCGTATTACTCCTACTTTAGAACTTCATAATGTGTTATATGTGCCTGATTTATCACATCACTTGATATCTGTCCCACAGTTGAACACCGAGTCTAAATGCTCTGTAACCTTTTATCCAATGTATGTGATTTTTCAGGATCTTCTCACCAGGGAGATAGTCGGTCGGGGGTATCTGAGGGGCAGGTTTTTCCATCTGGATCCGACATACGCAGGAGAGAAACCAGGAGCACAGTCCCAAACCGCTTTGACTTCGAATTCTGATAAGTTAAGTGAAATTTGGTTGTGGCATCGCCGTTTAGGGCATCCATCTTTTAGTCTTATGAAAAAAACCATGCCTACTCTGTTTATTGGTGTGGATGAGTCAGTTTTACACTGTGAAACATGTGTTTTGGCCAAGAGTCATCGTGCTACTTATTCTCCTAGGGTTTCTAATAAAAGTGTTATTCCTTTTGAGTTGATTCATTCTGATGTTTGGGGACCTTCTAGAGAGCCCACTGTATCTGGTATGCGATATTTTGTGTTGTTTATTGATGATTGTACGAGATTGTCATGGGTTGCTCTTCTTAAAACCAAAGATGAAGTCTTCCCTGCTTTCCAAACATTTCGTAATCTTGTTCAAACACAATATCATAACACCATTAAAGTCCTTCGTTCTGACAATGGGGGGGAGTATGTTAACCATGTGTTCCAAGAGTTTTTTACAACTCATGGGATTGTTCACCAAACCACATGTCCACAAACACCAGAACAGAATGGAGTGTCCGAAAGGAAAAACCGTCATTTACTTGATATGGCTCGTGCCCTTCTTTTTAGTGCTCATATGCCTAAGTATCTTTGGGGCGATGCTATACATGCTTCCTCTCATCTTATCAATCGTCTTCCATCCAGTGTCCTCCAGGGCTAAATTCCATTTGAGGTTCTCGCCTCTCATGTCTCCTTACCATCATTTCATAATCTTCCAGCTCGTGTTTTTGGTTGTGTTGCTTTTGTTCATGTGCCCAACAACCAGAGATCTAAGTTGGATGTCCGGGCCCTTAAGTGTGTGTTTGTTGGCTACGGAGGCTATCAGAAGGGGTACAAGTGCTATCATCCACCAACCAGAAAGTATTATGTCACTATGAATGTTACTTTCTTTGAAGACATGAGTTATTTCTCCTCTTCAGATACAGCTCTTCAAGGGGAGAATTCATATTTTGAAGAGCTATATCATGGAGAGGGGAAGGAATCAGAAGGAAAAGGTGAAGCCACACAGCCAGGAGGTATTTTGACGGATCCGGTTGAGACTATTAGCTCGCCGTCTCCAGCAGCGAGGTTCCAGACACCCAAGCACCAGTTTCCATCACTCAGAATGAGGTGGAAGACACAACTGCCCCTCCTGCCATCGCTTCTACCCCTGACCCACAGCTTCCTGGTACTGAAGATCACCCTTTTGAGGTATGTCCATCTACTGATACTAGTAGTAGTAAGTCTAATGTTGAGCAATATGTGTTACCACATAGAACCACTCGAGGTCAATCAGCCAAAAGATATGAACCTACTTTTACTGCCAAATCAAAATACCCATAGCAAACTATATGTCCACTAAGAGGTTGTCTAAGTCATATGAATCATTTGTGAATCAAATATCTGCTGTATCAGTACCTAACAAAGTGCAGGATGCATTGAGGGATCCAAAGTGGAGGAAGGCCATGGATGAAGAGATGGAGGCGTTGCAGAAGAACAATACTTGGCAACTTGTGCCTCCACCACAAGGCAAGAAGGCTGTAGGTTGTCGTTGGGTGTTTACTGTGAAGCATAATGCAGATGGATCAGTGAATCGATACAAAGCACGCCTTGTAGCAAAGGGGTTTACTCAGACGTATGGTATCGACTATGATGAAACTTTTGCTCCTATTGCCAAGATGAATACTATTCGGGTTCTGCTCTCGTTCGCTGCTAGTTTAAACTGGCCGCTCCGACAGTTTGATGTCAAGAATGCATTTCTTCATGGAGAATTAGCCGAGGAAGTGTACATGAGCCTTCCACTGGGATATGTAGTTGCTTCTCCTGGTGATTTTGTATGCAAATTGAGAAAATCTCTGTATGGTCTCAAACAGTCACCTCGTGCTTGGTTTGGAAGATTTTCACAGTTCATGCGGAAGGTTGGTTACAGGCAGAGCAACTCAGACCATACCTTGTTTCTCAAGCATCAACAAGGGAAGGTAACAGCTCTAATTATTTATGTGGACAATATGGTAATCACTAGTAATGATACTGTTGAGATGGATAGACTGCAGAGACAGCTAGCCTCTGAGTTTGAGATGAAGGACTTGGGTGAGCTTAAGTACTTCTTAGGAATTGAGGTAGCCAGGGGGAGAGAAGGAATCTATCTGTGCCAGAGGAAGTATGTTCTTGACTTGCTGACAGAGGCAGGTTTGTTGGATTGTAAACCTATTGATACTCCTATTGAGCAGAACCATTGTTTAGCTGAGTATCCAGATCAGGTACCTACTGATCGAGCTCGCTATCAGAGGTTAGTTGGGCGCTTGATTTATTTAGCTCATACTAGACCAGATGTTGCATATGCAGTGAGTGTGGTGAGTCAGTTCATGCATAATCCGAGTGAGAGTCACATGGATGCTGTTATGCGAATTCTGAAGTACTTGAAGTCAGCTCCAGGAAGGGGAGTACTGTTTTCTAAACACAACAACATTCTTGAGGTTTGTGGCTTCACATATGCAGATTAGGCTGGAAATATCACAGACAGGAGGTCGACATCAGGTTACTTTACCTTTGTGGGAGGTAATTTGGTTACATGGAAGAGTAAGAAACAGAAAGTTGTTGCACGTTCTAGTGCTGAGGCCGAGTATAGAGGTATGGCTCATGGAGTGTGTGAATTGTTGTGGCTAAGAAATCTGTTACGTGATCTGGGTTTCAAACTCAAAAATACCATGCAGTTGTATTGTGACAACAAGGCAGCTATTGACATATCACAGAATCCAGTATAACATGATCGTACTAAGCATGTGGAGGTTGATCGTCACTTTATAAAGGAGAAGCTAGATGCCAAAATTATTAGCTTTCCTTTTGTTCCAACTGAAGAGCAACTTGCAGATGTACTTAAGCAAAGGAGTTTCCAGGAAGGCGTTTTATGACTCACTAAGCAAATTGGGCATGGTTGATGTATATGCGCCAACTTGAGGGGGAGTGTTAGTGTGAGCCATCATTCCCTATTAGGAATAGACTACAAGGGAATATATTGTTGTAACTACTTACCTTGTATATGTTCTGTAGTACGAGTTGTAGTACGTTGTAGTACGATTGTAACCTATATATATACACCACAGAATGGGTGTAAAAAATATCAGAAAATTTATTCTCCATAACTTGTCTTATTTGACTAGGATTTCAACACGCTATAGTCTCTAACACTGTAGCCATGAAGCAGCTCTGCTTCACTCATGCAGATATGCTACAGAATATTTAACTACCTAATTCGTTCCTGTTGCTTTCATTTGACATAAATAAAACCAAACTCTCATAATCAAATGCAAACATGTCTAGATGAAGCAAGAACTGCAGTTCCTACTGGCCTAGTAGTTAGAGGCACACAACTTCTGCACTAGCGCTGCAGGCAACTTTTTCTTAATCTTCCCAACATGTTTAGATGACCATTCTTAACTTGCTCCATGCTTCATGCCCAATCTCAGCTAGTCTATCAATTCTTGTATGGTAACACCCGTGAGGCCGTGACGGACACTGTTAAAAACAATTTTCTCCAATTTAATAGCAGTTTTCGTTATGTACTTCACAAGTTCAATCTGACGTTTGGTACCGGCAAATCTTATAATTTCCACCACCTTGAGGTTATAATGGGAGCACTTCACGGCTTTCTTGTTGGGAAAGGGTCCTTTTGTTATCAATGAAAGTGAAATGCGGTTTAACTGCACCAAATTAATATTAAGTTGGCAGGTAACACAACAACAACCAGATTATCAAGTCGGCAGCTAGCTACCAAATAAATGGAAACATGTCTCCATGCAAGGATGAGAAACAGCATAGTGGGCAGAGAGAAGTCTAGCAGATGGAATAAAAACAGACACCATAATATCACAATGTACAGGTCTTACAACAAGCCAAACGTCCCTTGGAAATGCTGATTACTTCGCTATATCAACAATTTCACATAGTGTCTATAGCAAACTATCAATTTGGGTTCAAAGTTAATCTGAATACCATGCTGAGAGTTTATATTTGAAATAGGTTTACATCTAAATTACTAAATATTCTATTTTCAATGATTGTTAATTTCTGAAAGAGTACAACAGAATGTTCATGTAAAGATGTTTTTCTCTAGGTTAATAATGTATACCATAAATGGACTGAAGATCACCATTGGGATCAAAGCAAGATCTGTTAGACTAAAATGGACTTACCACAAGTTATCCTAGAGTGACTAGGAAACCATTAAAGCATCAAGTTGGATACAACATGGATTTGGAAAAGAATCAACCTAGATATCTAATGTGATAGTGTATTTAGCATTGGATTAGGAATCCATTATTTGGACTACAAGAAAGTCCTAACCTGTGATGCATTAGGATTACAATTATACAGTTCTTGATTCTATAGGAAAACCTTTATGGGAGGATTCCTAGGACTTGAACTAGTATAAATAAGAGGCTAGGGTCCCTATTATCACCACTGGTTTTACAAGCATTGTGTTCTGCCCATTCAGAAGTTGTAGTTGGTGATTAGCAGAAGACTTCAACCTCGACTTGTTCTTTGTTCTTGCAGCTGCATCAACGGCTTCAGCTATGGACATCAATGGTACGTTTTGATCCTCCAAGGATGATGTTGAACATGTAATTTGTGTGAGCTTGTTTATATTTTGGTTTTACAAGATCCAAAACATTGAATGACCTACTACGGACTCGACACCAACTAGCATGAAGTTCCCATGTACCCAGGCCCTGAGAGTGAATAGATGATGAAGCTCATATATATTTCACCACCAAATTGACCTTTGCACCAAAAGGAAATGGCAGATTATCAACGAGTCTAATTACCGTTTTAGTACAGAAATTGCAAAAAAACAAAAAAAAAAAAAAAAAAAAAAAAGGCCTAAAATGCTAGATAGCCTCTCTGAAATCATTCACGGCGAAAACTAGATAAAACTGATCAACTAGACAAATATATACATAGACAGTTGCCTAGATACATGTAATCTCATACCTCTAGGCCTCATCAACGGGCCGGGTCGGGCCGGACTTTATTGTAAATTGAAGGATCCAAGCATGTCCATATAAAGCGGGCCTTGCGGGCTTTTTCTGGTTTTTGCTGGCCGGGCCTTGCGGTCTTTTTTAGGCCGGGTCTTGCGGGCTTTATTTACAAATAAATCTTTAAAGACACTATTTTTTTTTATAAACTTATATTTATATATCTTACACTCCAAAGTGCAACGTCTATCAATTCAAAGAAAATAAAATAAAAACTAACCGTTGGATGTGATCATTACAATAAATTATGAGTGTGGTAAAAAATTTAGCCAATTTCACCATATTTTCCAATCCGATCGAATTGGTCAACCGTCGTCACTTTTATATTTTCTTGGTTGACCGATGGCGTAACAACCGCGAAATGTGCTTATTTTTCTACATCATGTCTATAAATATTCCATCAATGGATATGCATGGACATAAGATAAAATTTTCAATTTTAATTATAAAGACGTTGAAGTATACCAATTTGCCTCCTAAAGTTGTATGACTTATATGTTGCATTTAAATTGTTGAGGTTCACTCTAAACTCTAAAGCAACCATGAAGTGGAAAATGAATTTAGAGAAACCAACCGCTTGATAGAGAGATTGTAATGTTTTATGGTGGTTGTAAAAAATCCAGCCTATTTGGTTCTCGTTTAAATTTCAATCAACTAGGTCAAACTTAGTTACTCTTATAAACCTATATTTATATATCATGCACTCTAAAAAGTAAACCCTATCAATTCAAAGAAAATGGAAAAACCGACCGTTGGATGGGATTATTACAATAAATTATGAGTGTGGTAAAAATTTTAGCCAATTTCACCATATTTTTGAATCCTATCGAATTGGTCAACCGTCGTCACTTGTATGCCTTCTAGGTTGACCGTTGGCTTGACGACCGCGAAACGTGCTTATTTTTTCACATCACGTCTGTAAATATCCTATCGATGGATGTGCATGTACATAAGATAAAAATTTCAATTTTAATTACAAAGACATTGGCCTATATCAATTTGCCTCCTAAAGTTGTATGACTTGTATATTGCATTTAAATTGTTGAGGTTCATTCTAAAGCAACCATGAAGTAGAAAATGAATTTAGACAAACCAACCGCTCGATTGAGAGATTGTAATGTTTTATGGTGGTTATAAAAAATTCAGCGAATTTGGTTATCGTTTCGAATTCAATCAACGAGATCAAACTTAGTTACTCTTATAAACCTATATTTTTATATCATACACTCCAAAGAGCAACTCCTATCAATTCAATAAAAATGGAAAAACCGACCGTTTGATGAGATTATTACAATAAATTATGAGTGTGATAAAAAATTTAGCCAATTTCACCATATTTTCCAATCCAATCGAATTGGTCAACCGTCGTCATAATATGTAGAATATATATGCACATATTCTATATAAAAGTTTGAGAACTTCCACAAACATATATAAACACACACACACACACACATATATCTTATATAATTAAGCCAATTCTTGATGGAATGGTTAAATTTTTGAACTACCATATATGCCCTCACATAGTATAGATATTAATAAATAAATTATTTCTATATGAGAATAAGATAGTCAATTGATTATATCATATTTCAGAAGATTGCAATACCTCTCATGAAAAAAAGAGAAACTTTCTCAAAATCAAGAAAGAAACTGCTGTAACTTTTTTTAATTTAAAAAAATAAAAATAAAAGCTAATACATGTGCGGAGCACATGTTAAGGGGCTAATATATATAAAAGAATATGTGTGTGTGTTTGTGTTTGTGTTTATATATGTGTGGAAGTTCTCATACTTCTATATAGAATATGTGTTTATATATATATGTGTGTGTGTGTGTTTATAAATATATAAATATATATATATATATATATATATATATAACACATACATATATAATAGTTTACGGGCTTTTACGGTCCGCGCCTAGCGGCTTTTGGCAGATCGGACAGGGCTTTTGGCTCTGCGGGCCGGCAGGTCTCCATCGGCCCACTTGATCCGCGGGCTTTTTTATGAGGCCTACATACCTCATATTCAAGTATTCAACCATAGTCAGTACTGGTTACATGTGCTTGAGGTCCACTGTTCGAGGCGCAACCCTTTCACGAAGGAAAAAAAAAAGTTAGTCTTGTCTTCCCATGATCCTTTTCTTCTCATTCCAATGTATGTTTTCTTTTTTTGGCTAGTAATTCAACCAAGTCTGTAACATTTCATAACTCTACTTCATTCCTGTTGATTCCCAGACTCCCAGTTCGATGAGGAAGTCGTTCTGTCTTTGTACTGTAAATTTCAATCCAATTACCAAATTTGGTTCTTCACCATTCAACCGGAAATAAAGCTTCTATGCTAACACAAATAAAAACGACCGAACATTGATTATTGAATGCAAAACACTACATCCCTGGTTTTTGGCTTTGTGTAAATAGAGAGGAGGACAACTTTGCAAAACACCATTTAAGCGGTGCAGTATATTACAAACATTCATCATTAATTCAACTGCAAATTGAGCTTGTAGTTTTCATAACAACAAATTAAAAAGAAGCATTCATTATTCAATACAAATAATTTAGCAATGTAGTTTCTACTAAGGCTGTTGTAGCTACAGGCACACAACTTCTAGAGTTGCTGGCAATTTTCTTTTAAGCTGCAGGGCCTGAGCTCTTGACAATTCTTCCTTCTCCACTACAAGATCTCGTAGTCTGTCGAATCTTGGCCTCCAAGAATTAACAGAATCAAAAACAATTTTCTCCAGATTACTTGCAGTTTTTGTCAAGTACATTACAAGTTCAATCTGACGGCTGAGGCCACTGTACCCTACTATTTCCACCACCTTTAGACGATCATGGGAGCATTTTGCAGCTGTCTTCTTGGCAAAGGGACTTTTTTTACTCCATGATTGTGATAACTGCACCAAAGAAGCAACTTAGTGCATACAAACCAAGAACCACAAATTGTATCCGTTAATATAGCTAACAAATTTTCAACCTCCGAGAATGAGAAACAGTATACTATGCGTCTATAATAGAGTTTTATCCTAGACATTGATTTACATCTGAATATTCTGTTTTTCAATGAAAATACATTTCTGAAAGAAAAAAAAAATCTTCACTCAAAGAAGTCGGATAAAAGTGGAATCAAAGTCATCATTCGAATCAAAGGAAGATAAAAATTCCAAAGGACCAACTATCCACTAGACAGCAATCGGCAGCAAAGTTCAACCTTTCTGGTTGTCTAGTAAATTTGTCCTTTTTTCTTTTCTACAAAATTGGAAATGGAATTAACAGAAGATGAAGTGAAATTTGTATTCTATCTAATTGAACCCTATGTATTGAAGCGAAAGAAAAGTGAAGCTTGTATTTCTGTTTAGTACTAAAACCTAGACTGTATCAATTATACACTAGAAAAGGTCCAGCTACAAATAAACAAAACAACCAGGAGGTGCACACACTAAAAACACCGTTTAGTATACGTACCCGCAACACAAGTGTATGCATGCAAGGAGCTTTCTTTATGAAAGATGCGAGATGAAGAAGAGCAAAATTTTCAGTTTCATAAATTGCTAATTCCAAACGCTTGAGATTAGGTAATGAAGGAATTATGGGATCCCTTTCACAACACTGAAAAACAAACATCAAGTAAGGCACCAATATAATCAAACAACAAAAGAAAAATATTATAACTTATTTATAACAATACTAACCGCTTTCATATAATTGAGATTGAGAATCTCCAGTTGAGAAAGACAGCAGGACAGGTGAAAGAAGGTAATCTCTAAGAAATCATGTGGCAACCATCCAACAATGGAAACCTCAACAAGTAGTGGAAGATTACTAAGAACCAAGTTTCTCACATATCCATCATAACAAAATGAAACTAGGTTTGCATCACAAATTTGAATGGTTTTGATATTTTCACATCTTCGTATCACCAAGTACTTCAATGCAATTGAATGACCAACAACTCTCAGATTAACCAATGATGAGGAACCATACACGACCAGTCGTTCGAGAACAGGACAGTTTGAAATGAAGTACTCAAGAACTTCTTGGTCTACATCAACTGATTTCAAATCAAAAACTTTGAGGCACTTAAAACCAATGTATTCAGAACACAAGGACTTCAAACCAGAGGTTTCGCTGATACCTAACAGTTTGTTACTAAATCTGTATTTCCCAATCAATAGATAACGGATATATGCAGAGAAGTCCAACTCAAGCACTTGAACTCCTTTCCTCATTGCAAATTGAATCCATTCATCAATACAAATTCTAGGACCAAGTTTAAAAAAAACCCTGAATCGCTCGATGTTTAAGGCTCTATGCTGTTTCAACACACTATCCACCCAATTGACGTACCTACACATTTCCAATTCGCACGCTTCTCCTTTGAGCTCATTCAATCTCATTAAATTTTTCTCACCATCAAAGTTGAGATTGGTACTATAGGCCCACAAATACTGCCACCTCCTAGAAAGGATGCTAGTAGCTTGTGCTTCCTTTAGGGGCAACAGAGACAGTATACTCACAAGAATTTCATCCGGCAATCCACTGACCATGTCGTCAGCAACATCTTTCTTCTTTCTTTTTCTCAAGTTGTAACCACCCTAGGAATTAACCCAAGAAACCAAAAAAAAGTTTAATCAACGTTGAGAAAGATAGTGTTACCACACAATCTTCACTCTTTTTATCATTAATCCCCTCAATAAATAAATACACCTTATTTTGTTTCCTAAATCATGACAGAAATAACAATCGAAACATTTACCCAGAAACATAATACCCATTTTAATCTCACTGCAGTCAGATATTTACAGAAAGAAGAACGATGCAGCATTAAGATGTAGTTTTTACCTTGCTATTTGGTTCAACCATTGGTTAATGGAAATGGGTAGAGAAGAACCAGAACCCAGCAGCAGAAACAGAGCACCAGGTTGGCTTTTTTCTTTTTTTTTATATGGACAAGAGAATGGGAATCAACCAACTTCACAACTTCAATATGAAAAACAAAATATGGGAATCAACCCATAAACCCAATAATTAGGTTACACCTCAATTATGTTTTCATCAGATTACATGGGATCCAGATAAAGCAAACTCCCAACTGCGATTATGTCAAAATTGAAAGAAAGGTGGAAAGATGTGTTCTTTTCTCTAACCCAAGATCAACACAACCAATTTTGAAGAAAGAGTTTTGTGTGTGATGCAGCAAACAGAGAATCTAAGAGGCATGATATGAGTGAGGAAAGAAATCAATGACGGAGGAAGTGGGGGATTGCAAATAAAGACCTCTTATTTTGTCATATCTAAAATGTACTCGAGTTCCTCTGTTCGAAGCACGGCCATTTCATTCAGTTTCATTCTTCTTCTTTTTTCCCCTGATTTATTTCTCTTCTATTTTTTTTTCTTTTTTCTTTTTTGTTGGGCTTTCACTTTCGCATATTTAATATGAAATCAGTAACATTTTTTCGGGCATATATCGATTTGAAAAAATAGTCAAAATGCAGATTTGCTGCCTAAGGGTGAAACTTAATTTCATTCATGTTGTTTTCCAGACTCCCAGTTTAATCAGGAAGTCGATCTGTATGTGTATTGTACAGTTTATTTCAGTCTAATTACCAAATTTAGTCCTCCACCATTCAAATTGGAAATAGAGCTTGTTGTGCTAACATAAATAAAAAAAAATAACATTGATTACTCAATGCAAACCACCATCTCCAAATAATTTAAGCGCTAGCTGCAGCATATTATTACAAACATTCATCGTTCAACTGCATATCAAGCTTGTAATTCCAGAATAACAGAATTAGAAACTAGCGTTCATTATTTGTACAAATTATTTAGCAATGTAGCTTCCTACTAGGCTAGCTAGTAGCTACGTACAGGCACACAACTTCCAGAGTTGCAGGCAATTTTTCTTTAAGCCGCCGAGCCAAACTTCTTGAAAATTCTTCCATCTCCAGTTCTCCACTACATACTTGTCTCATGACTCTCTTCGTCTGTTGGGTCGTCTATACCACCAAAACACAGGATCAAAAATAATTTTCTCCAGATTACTAGCAGTTTTTGTTAAGTACTTCACAAGTTCAATTTGACAGTTGTAGCCACAGTATCCCACTATTTCCACCACCTTTAGACAAACATGGGAGCATTTTGCTGCTCTCTTCTTGAAGACTAGACTATTTCTATCAAAATTTCCCCCTAACTGCACCATAGAAGCATCTTAGTGAGTACAGAAAACAAGAACCACCTATATTATCCTAGCTACCAAATTTTGAACCTCCAAGAAGGAGAGCAGTTTCACCCTACGAAAAGTCCAACTAAAGGTAACTTGTAATTTAACCTGAATAGCCAAGCATCAACAGAACATTGAGAATCATCATCATCATCATCATGTGAATCTAATAAGCAAAACAATCAGGAGATGCACATACAAAATACACTGTTTAGCATACGTACCAGCAACACTGGTGTACGCAAGCAAGGAGATTCCTTAATAAAAGATATGAGATGGAGAAGAGCAGAGTCTTCATCTTCATCATATGCTAATTCGAAACGCTTGGGATTAGGTAACAAAGGAATTACAAAATCCCTTTCGGGCCACTGAAAAACAAACATCAAGGCACCAACATAATCAACAACAAAAGAAAAAAATTACAACTTATTTATAACAAGTATACACTAACCACAATCGTACAATTGAGTTTGAGAATCTCCAATTTAGAAAGACAGAAGGAAAGGGACCGGAAGGCAATCTCTAATACATCATGTCGCAACCTTTCCAAAAAAGTAAACCTCAACAAGAAGTGGTAGATTTCTAAAAAGCAAGTTTCGCAGATCTCCTTCATAAATAAATGAGACTAGGTTTGCATCACATATCTCAATGCCCAAGTACTTCAATGCAATCGATTTACCAACAACTCTCAGATTAACCAATGATGAAGAAGCATACACGGTCAGTCGTTCAAGAAGTGAACACTGATTTCAAATCAAGAACTTCGAGGCACTTAAAATCGATGTATTCAGAACACAAGGACTTCAAAGCAGAGGTTACGCTGATACCTAACAGTTTGTTACAAAATATGTGTTTTTCATCAAATAGACCTGTATATGCAGAGAAGTCCAACTCCAGCATTTGAACTCCTTTCCTCATTGCAAATTAAATCCATTCATCAATACAACTTGTAGGACCAGGTTTAAAAGAAACCCTGAATCGCTCAAGGTTTAAGGCTCTATGCTGTTTCAACACATTATCCACCCAATTGACATACCTACACCATTTCCAACTCAAGTGCTTCTCTGTCTAACTCATGCAGTCTGATGAAATTCTTCTCAGCATCAAAGTTGAGAGACGTACAATAGGCCCACACATACTGCCACCTCCTGGAAACTGGAAAGGGTACTAGTAGCTTGTGCTTCCTTTAGGGGCAAGGCAATAGAGACAGTATACTCACAAGAATTTCATCGGGTAATCCACTGATTCTGACGACCATGTTATCAGCAAAATCGTTTTTCTTTCTCTTTCTCTTTCTCAAGTTGCAGCCACCCTATGGATTAACCCCAAGAAAAAAAGAAAGTTAAATCAGTGTTGAGAATGATAGTATTACCGGGAAATCTTCACTTTTTTCTCATTATGCAATTGCAAGGAATTAGGAAAAGATGCTGCTTTGCAATAGCTTGACTCCCAGAAACACAATGCAAGTTTAATTTCACCGGAGATATTTACAGAAAAAAGTTGCAACATTTAGGTAGAGTTTGACCTTGCTACTTGCCTACTTGGTTCAACCATTGGCAATGGAAATGAGAGCCATGGCTAAAGAAGAACCAAAACACAACAGCAGAATGAGAGCACCGGATCACATTTTTATAGGGCAACTAAGATGCTAAACATAGAATGTGGCTCTTAGATTACCACCGCCTCTGTACCTAGTAAAATAGCAACCCACTTTAATGATATTGAAAGTGCAAAACACATTTACTTACTGGAAATTGTTAGGTACCGTCGCATTGGCCCAGAGGAGTTGCATTTCTGTACCCAATACAATTAATCAAGTTAATGTCGTTCAACAATTAGTAGCACCAAATTCAATTAGCAACATTGAATAGAATGAAAATATAAGGACAGAATGTGATTTCTGGAAAATGGAGATTGCAGGCTATGGATCCATCCTTACTGGTCAGCAGAAACCAAAATAGACAAACAGAACACAAATTTTGGTTACGCAGTGAAAATCTCAACTTCTGAGATTAAAAACACTGCGGGCTCTTACTCTTGAGAACCCAAAATAAGAATCAACTTATAATGAAGGATATGTTCTTTTATAAGACTCAAGTAACACTCAAATTGCTACACTCACTAGACAAAACTATCAAGAAGCTTGTCTTCAATCTTGTACTCTTTCTTCACTTGAACGATCGTCAATTATCGCTCTCCTTTCTTCACAACTCCTCTACTGATCTCAAGAGAAGATATGCATATGAGACAATGATCACGAACACTTAAACATGGATCACGTGTTTTGACTCTTGTGAAGACACAAACTCAAACAACCATGCAAGACACCTACACTATTCTTGCATTGAGAAGAGATCCCTCTTGACCGTGTATAGGTGTGTATATATGTTGTAGACCAACGGCAAAACCTCTGTCCCAAGATTCGGACCTAATTCCTCTTTAATTGAAAAAGAGTCTTTACATATAAGAAATACAATAAATCTTAAAGGAAATCAATTACACAATTTCATAAACAGAAAAATATCTTTAAATAAAGAAAGTTAAACCTCAAAGATATTTTCCCGTTTTGTATGGGAATGCCAACACACCAAGTTGATCAAAACTTGTATCTACAATCTCCCCCTTTGGCATTCCTATACAAAACATAAATTAGGACAAACTACAGGGGGAACATCACAACTCTTCATCCATTCATTCCTGAAACATTTCTCACACATTGGTTAAAATGCATAAGATAGAATAACGTTATCACCGTTATGAATCTGCTTTCTCCCCCTTTTTGAATAGGAATGACAAAGGGAACTTATGTAGCGGAAGCGATGTAGAATGATCACAAATAGATGGTGCACAATAGACACTAGCCCAAGTTGAATCAATCAGAGGAAGATAGTCCAAGTATTAATACTCCCCCTAAGTGTAACCATGTTATGAAAGATGCAAGAATGAAATGCAAACACACAATGAGTGGGTTGTATCCAAATGCTAAGAACATATTTAATTCGCATAGCTTTGCCAACAAGAGCAATACCACTTAGCCATAAATAAGGGTGCAACAAAATAAGTTCACACATGCGAATCGATTCCAACAACCACATAGTAAGAGAGAGAATGATCGAGTATTCTATACCTCTTGATGTGTAGAGTGAACATATCTCAAGATGAGGTGTGTAATATTTGTGGAAACCTAAAAAGCAAAGCTCACATACGAAACACATCTAAGCACATAAACTTTATTCCCCCTTATAGCACCTTGTGGGCATGATTTTAAATTTTTTCTTTTTGCCTTTCACACAAAGTAACATTTTTGCTCAAGAAGACTACGACCCATGTAACGAGTATTATGCTAGCAACTCTCAAGTCAGATGACTTTAGGGTACTAGATGTAACAAGGACATCCCAAAGAGCACATCTACTCGAGTCAATAGTTTCACAATCCACCGAGATGACCAAACCATTCTCGTTTCTTCCCAATCCTCATATCGTTCGTCACGACCGAGGCCTGTTTACTTTGGGAATAGCCTGGCCATACTCAATAAATCAACTTCATTTTTTTTATTTTTTTTATATATCAAGGAGCAACCAACAAGAGTAATTTCGTACATGAGCAATGAGAACAGGCCAACGATCAATTAAGACTTACTACCACTTAGAGTATATGTGCATGTGAGGTTTCAAGATTGTAGAGAATATGTTGTTCAAGCTCACAATTACAAAGTGACGTAAGTACAAGTTCAAAACGTGCTAGGCACCTTATTGCACACAGATTTAAAGAAAAGAGTATGGCCCTTGTCAATCTAAGTTCAAATAATCTGTCAGACACTCGAGGATACAAGCCACTATTTTTCAATCCTAAATTTCCATAAACTGAACCTAACAAAGCAGAAACGTAAAGAAATGCAGCTATACTATCATGAAGACATACACCATGAATGCATGCAAAATGGATCAAGCGAAGTGAGAGTATCAATACTTAGAGCATCCACCAACGGTGCTTCTAAGTGATTCAAATTGAGTTATATCTAAAGGCCTAGTAAACGAATTAACCAATTTGTGATCAGTAGGAACAAAAGCATCCTCAAGTATATTATCAAGATTATCTATATGAGTAGAAAAACGATTATTTGAACCTTTTTTAATCTAGATTTGCTTCTGCTTCGTTTTTGTTTCCAGATCCATGGGGATTGAAGCCAGCTTTGCAATCCTTGCGATCAGATTCAGACCCTCTTTCAACTCAGCTTGCAACGAGGCAGGTGAGTTAGTTCTCAACGGTTTCCTTTGATTTTGAGTAGCCCTGCGAAGCATATTGCACCTAGGACGTATGTGTCCTAATTTTCCACAATAATGACAAGTAGGAATGAAGTTTTTGGGGTTGTGAATATACCTGGGCTGACAAAGTTTGTCAGGACTTACCGAGGAGCTTTTCTGAAGTGTTTGGTGAGCCACACGTGGTTCTGATTTTGCAAGCAACTGGGAACCAGAATCATTGTTATTTGAAGCTGGTGTCTAATCCAATGAACTTTCACATTCCACACCTTTAACAAATGTTAAAGGCTTGCAAGACTCACCTTCATAACCTAACCCTTCTTTGTTGCCATGAGTTTTACCAAAGCCCATCATCTTGGAGACCTTTTCAGACCCTATAGAGAACTTGTTGAAGCTTTCCTTGACTTTGAGTAGCTCATCCTGCATTTTCTCATTTTCAAGGGTTAGTGAAACATTCAGAGTAGACTTAGCCTTGACTTCAACCTGCAAAATTTTGATTTTGTTTATAAGCTCATCATGCTCCTTGTCCCAATTTTGAGATTTGACCTCACCCTGCAAAACTTTAATCTTATCAACAAGGTCAGTACGTTCTTCTTCCCATTCTTTTAAAGAAGTATCAAATTTTTGCTCAATTTTCATCTTTTCCACTCTTAAAGATTCAATTTCTTCTTCAAGTTTGTTATTTTTTCGAAGAACAATTTTGGAAGCATTATACAATTGCATACACTTTTCATTTGTTTCTTCATCAAGAGTATCATCTTCCAAGTCAGAACCATCAGAAAAATCAATATTAAGAGAGGAAGTAAGAGCAAGATTTACCTCTTCATTCTCAGATTGAGAGCCTTCATCACTATCATTCCATGCGGATTTTAAAGCCTTGTTACCACGTGAATTATATTTCTTGTTGCCACAATCGGCAGCAAGATGTCCAATTTCACCACACTCAAAGCATTTAGGTTTGTTAAGAAAAATTTTCGATGAGTTTCCAGAAAAG
Organism: Rosa chinensis; assembly: GCF_002994745.2. NCBI lineage: Eukaryota > Viridiplantae > Streptophyta > Magnoliopsida > Rosales > Rosaceae > Rosa > Rosa chinensis. The sequence goes on along the minus strand of NC_037089.1, from coordinate 16,505,873 downwards.
TTTTTGTTTTTTAAAAAAATTTTGAACTCTTTTGTCAACAAAGCTAAATCCACATAATCATCAATAATATAATCTTTCTTTTTAACAGAAGAGAAAGCAATAGTCCTTTTTCGCGGGCTTGATCCTCATCTCAAAGGTTTTGAGATTACCTATCAATTCGTCAAGAGAATAGGTGTCCAGGTCTTGAGTCTCCTCTATAGCTGTCTGTTTGGATTGAAACTTTGATGAAAGAGACCTAAGAATTTTCTTGACAATCCGACGCTCTTCAAAAGGATCACCAAGATTGTGACACTGACTTGTCACGTACATAAGACGAGCATGAAAGTCATCTATTGATTCATCCTCCCCCATTTGCATGTTCTCAAATTCCAAGACAAGTCTCTGAAGATTCTGACCTCTAACCTTTTTATTTCCTTCATAAATGACCTGAAGAAGATCTCATGCTTGTTTAGCCGTGTCACAATGGCTTATTCTCACCCTCTCCTTCTTGGATAAAGCTGTGTATAAGGAATTTCTAGCCTTAAAATCACAATTTCTATCACAAACTTCCTCATATGTCCACTCCTTCCTAGGTTTAAGAATTCTTGCAGATGACCCTTCCACTTTCTTTTATTCTTCTGCCTTTGTTGGGTGTTCCCATCCATTCTCAACAACATTCCACATGTTTTCATCCTGAGAGTAGAGAAAAGCCCTCATCATAATCTTCCATTGTGAATAGTCTTCACCATCAAACAAAGGCGGGAAATTTATAGAACTAGAGGCTCTGTTATATGCACGTTCCATCCTTGACCACGGATCAACTAAAAAAACTTTAGAACCTACTCTGATGCCAAATGAAAAGATAAGGACAGAATGTGATTTCTGGAAAACGGGGATTGCAGGCTATGGATCAATTCTTACTGGGCAGCATAAACCAAAATAGACAAACAGAACACAAATTTTGGTTATGCAGTGAAAATCTCAACTTCTGAGATTAAAAACACTGCGGGGCTCTTACTCTTGAGAACCCAAAATAAGAATCAACTTATAACGAAGGATATGTTCTTTTACAAGACTCAAGTAGCACTCAAATTGCTACACTCACTAGACAAAACTATCAAGAAGCTTGTCTTCAATCTTGTACTCCTTCTTCACTTGAACGATCGTCAATTATCGCTCTCCTTTCTTCACAACTCCTCTACTGATCTCAAGAGAAGATATGCATATGAGACAATGATCACGAACACTTAAACATGTATCAAGTGTTTTGACTATTGTGAAGACACAAACTCAAACAACCATGCAAGACACCTACACTATTCTTGCGTTGAGAAGAGATCCCTCTTGACCGTGTATATGTGTGTGAATATGTTGTAGACCAACGGCAAAACCTCTGTCCCAAGATTCTGACCTAATTCCTCTTAATTGAAAAAGAGACTTTCCATATAAGAAATACGATAAATCTTAAAGGAAATCAATTACACAATTTCATAAACAGAAAAATATCTTTAAATAAATAAAGTTAAACCTCAAAGATATTTTCCCGTTTTATATGGGAATGCCAACACACCAAGTTGATCAAAACTTATACCTACATAGAATTTAGAAATGCCAAGAGTTTGAGAAGAGCCCACTTCAATACTTATACTCTCTCTGATTTTGTTATCTCATAATCCTTGCCCTAAAGGGAAAGCACAAACGGGCTACGGTTGAGAGTTTGGAATAGGGCCAAAATTCCCAGAATGATGATAGTGATGATACTCCTATAGTCATAAACATTCATCAATAAATGGAACCAGACGTGGGGCTGAGCCTCCCGTTAGGCTGGGTTCTAAACCCCTTTCAAAAAAAAAAAAAAACATTCATTATTAAATACAAACAATCATGTCTACTTTAAATAAATACTGTATCCTACTAGGCGCTAGTATAATGACATGCAGGCTCACCAACTCATAATTGTCCCTTTAGATCAACAAGGAATAAGGACATATGTGTCCAGTGTACCTATAGGCACCGAAAAGGACACATCATTTGTCATTTCAGGACTGTTTTGTAGTAGTGTTATAATCTTTATAGGATCTTAGAGCAAGTCCACCGGAGGTCATAGTCATAGTCATAGTCAAGAAAAACATGACTACATGACCTTGAGATGGATTTTGCTCCTTCCACCGTTGGTTTTTTGACTGGGCAAAACTCACCCTTTCTTGACTACAGCCAAGAAATAAGTCAAGTTCATGACTTTTTCCTTGCCCAGCCAAGGCTTGTGCCAGCTCGACCCACACCCAAACGTGGGTGACAGGAGGAGGAGAGAGAAGAGGTCAGGCGACCTCGGGGGCAGCAGCAGCAGAAACTGAAGCAGCAACAACAAGCATACCCGCCTGGGGTTGCTTCGATCTCCACCTGGGGGCAGCGTCTGGGCGGGCTGAGGCGACGAAGAGGCCGGACGAGGTGAGGCGACCTCGGGGGGGCCGGGTCCTTGGCCGGAGGACGCCGGAGGACGGAGAAAAATCCGGGTCGGGTCGGACCTTCGTCTGGTGCAGCTGCGAGAGAGAGAACCGGAGGGGGGGAAATGAAAAACTGAAAATTTAAGATCCTTTTAAACAAAATAGAAATTTTTTTTTTTTTGCTATTTATGGAAAATTTTCAGATTTCAAAAATTCATAATAAATTCATACGAACTCCGAATATTGCGTTCCATGTATGCACGAGATCGTATCGACGATCTCTATAACTTTCATGAAGGAATTTTTCCCAAATTATGTATGTGTAAGAAAATAATGAATAGTGTTGAGACCGGGCAAGAATGAATAGTGTTGAATAGTAATGAATAGTGTTGACCGGGCAAGAAAAACAACGGGTGTAAACCCATGTCCAGTGGCAGTGAATAGTAACTTGACTGGTCGAATTCTTGACTTCTCGACTTTGCATTTTCTTGACTACGGGTGCACTTGCTCTTAGTTACTTTATTCTCAAGTTATCAACTTATCTTTGTAAAAACGAAGAAGTTAGCATATCGAATTAAGCAAAACTAGTCATTTTATTAAAAGCTGAGTCCAAAAACAAACATCAAATGCCTTTTCACTTGCGATTAGTTGTTTATTCCCCAACCAATAAGTAAGCACGAAATGAAGTGGGTGCATGCACATGCATGCATACATATATAGCAGTCATGGAGAACTAAAATGAATTGAAAACAACATAAACAATAGAGTTATGTCAAAGGGACAAGCTAGTATCTAAGGAGATTATCTTCCACGCTGCATAAAACATTAGTATACGTAGCAATGAAATAATTGTCAATTATATATTTGCTTGTTTGAAATATGAGAGTGAAAGGATGATGTATGTGATGAGGGTTTGCAAATCAATGGTTGACAATATCAAGTCAAGCTTCGAATTCTTCTTTAAATTCAAGCTATAAGTTCAAATGTTTTTTTCCTTCTTTCTTCAAAAATCTATTATCAATTAAAGTTTTATAACTTATACATTATAAATTATATAAGATCGAATATGTGTCTTATTGACAATCTTTTACATGACTTTAAATTACCCGATAAAATCTTGAAGTATGGGCTAATCCGGTGTATAGACTACCCCGTACTCCCGGAGTATGAGCTTTTACAGAAACTCAATGGTGTGACTGCCAAACAACATCAACAACAACAACAACAACAACAACAAAAAGTAATAATTACAGCCACTGTCACGGAATGTCCAAGTTCCATGATTGCCATAACTCTGCGTCTCTGTGCACCTTTAATTTGAGTAGTCCCTTTTTGTTCCTAACATCTTGGGTCGATTGATTTTGGTTGGATCTTAGGTATTCTGTTTCTCTCATTCTTTGTCATCTACTTGCAGCACACGTCTCCCTCTCTGACACTTATACTAATATAATAACAGTCTGTATGATTATTGGCCTTTTCTTTATTAAGAACAAAATTCGTAAGCGTATTGCAGAAGCTGTTTATATATAACTTCTGTTAACATGGTGATGGTGGCCTACCTGTCTCTCTGAGATCATTTCTTGCTATGGATTTGTCACAAACTTGGAGCGCTGGGCTGAAAGCTCTCTATGTGGTGTTTGCTTTCTGCTCTGCTCTCTTTCTGGGTTTTCTCAAAGGTACCCTTCTGTTCTGTTCCAGTTTGGGTTTGCTTATTGGACTAATTACATGTTCTTCTGAGCTTTAGAGGAAAATTTAATGACGGGTTCTTGGAGTTTTCATAGAATTTTGATCATTGTTGCAGGTGTTCTTGTGGGTCCTGTTTCTGCTCTAATAATGATTATAGGGAATGTGGGAATCATATTGGGCTTGTTTCCTGCACATGTTGCCTGGACAATCTACACTCTTATAAAGTAAGTTTCTTTGCCAAAACCCCCTTTGAAATTTTCAGTAGATGTCAATTTTTGCAGGTTTTTATTTAGACATATGCACATGTTTGGCAATTGCAGGATTGATAGATTTGATGTACCACTTAAAGTTGCAATATTGTTTGGCTTGCCAGCCCTGTTTGGTATCTGGCTGGGTTTGAGCATAGCTGGGAGTGTTCTTGTGGGATTGGGCTATGGGTTTTTCACTCCTTGGGTTTCTACTTTTGAGGCTTTTAGGCATGGCAATGAGTTGAAGAAGTTCAAACATTGTGTTATTGTAAGGTCTTAAACTCGGTCCTTTCTTTCAATTCAGTATCTTATTTAGTACTACTGCTTTCTTAATACGTAGGATGGAACTTGGGGAACTGTTAAAGGAAGCTGTACTGTAGTTAGAGACTTTGCAGACATATGTTACCACTCGTACCCGATCTACTTGAAGGAGTTGCGTGAATCCCCTGCTTCAGAAGAAGTTAAAACTCTAAGGTAATCGTGTTGAAATTAGTACTTACGTGATTTATGTTGGAGGAAGTGACTAGATTAGGCACTCGTATGTAATATCAGATAGGCCAAGTGATTTTCTTTGGAGTTGTCTTGTAGGTTGATTCATGTACCAGCATGTATACTAGTTGGTGTGTTGGGGCTAATGGTGGAGATTCCTCTTTACACTGCAATTGCTGTTGTGAAGAGTCCATATATGCTGTTTAAGGGCTGGTATCGACTGATTCATGATCTGATTAGTCGAGAAGGACCATTTCTTGAAGTAGCTTGCATCCCTATTGCTGGTTTGACAATCCTCATGTGGCCAATTGTGGTTGTTGGAAGCATCTTACTGACACTTGTCTCCAGCATTTTTGTTGGATTATATGCAGCAGTGGTAGTATATCAGGTTTGCTCGTACTAAACGATGACCCTCTAACTTTGCCTTTCATAATTACTGAAATTATGTACTGTTTAACATTTGTGAATGAAGGAAAGATCTTTCAAGAGAGGTGTGACTTACGTGATTGCAATGGTTGCTGAGTTTGATGAGTACACAAATGACTGGTTATATCTTCGAGAGGGCACCATCTTTCCGAAGTCAGTAAATTTTGCTTGGTGTATCAGCCATTGTTGTTGAACGCATTAAGCAATACTATAGCTAGCTAGATTTGGTGCACTTTTCTTTTGCAAATATTAACAGTATTGACCACATTATGCGCAGCCAGGCCCCATTATCGAAAAAAAGTTGTTTCTCAACCATCAGAGCTTTCTGTCCGAGGAAGGCTGGCAGCTGGAGGTAAGCTCAGTTCTGCTCCAATGGAGGCACCTGCAATGCATATGCCAAGTGCGGCCAATTCAAGATCTGTTAGAGAGGCTATACATGAAGTAAAAATGGTACAGGTATGTTTAGAAGTTTTTTTTTTTTTTTCCTCAGTCAATATAGGTTACGAAAGCTCAAATACACACATATTTACTTCCTTGTTTTCAGTAGATTGTTGATTAGTCATATGATTACATAACTTTGATATCTATTCAATTTCCCAAGTAGTTTTGGTTCAACTAGCTCCTTGATTCATGCGTAACCGATGTCAATATGATGGAATAAAACCTCTTTGACAAGGTCGGTCAATCATGATCAGACGTCAAGTTAATCAAAATAATGTTTATTTTTCTTCCAAATGTTCTGGGAAAAGTGATTAACGCCTTCCCCTTGTTTACTCAATGCAACAGATATGGGGACATATGATGAGATCCTGCGAACTGAGGGCTAAGCAACTGTTGGATGCAGAAGTAATAACCCCAAGTGATCTCTATGAATGGTTGAAATCTGAGAACAGCAATGAAGGGTGCATCATTGGTGTTGGTTTGCCTTGTTATTCATTCTTGCACACACTTCTCTGCTCCATCAGATCAAATTCGGCTGGTTTGCTGCTGCTTGATGATGTTGAAGTTACCTATTTGAATAGACCACATGACAAACTGATGGACTGGTTCTTTAATCCTATAATGGTCCTGAAGGAACAGGTCAAGGTCATAAAATTGGAAGAGAGTGAGGAGAGATTTCTGGAGAAAGTACTACTTTTCAGAAGCAATACACAGCGCATGGAGGCTTGGGATAATGGAAGTTTAATACCTCAAGATGCTCTAAGAGCTGCTCAAATCGAAGGCATTAGTAGAAGGTATGAAGTTTTTGCTTATGTTCCAATTCCATCCAACCAATTAAAAAAAGAAAACAAGAATTCCTTTTGTGATTCAGCACATTCATGTTATGAATTGGTGAATGCAATTGTAGGATGATTGGGATGATGAGAGGTGTCTCAAAATTTCCCACTTATAGGAGGAGATTTCACCAAGTTGTGAAGAACTTGATCACCTATTCCATACAGAAGGAGTCTACTATTGCACCCAGTTCCATCGAATCTACCTCCATCGAAGATGTTTAGCATAAAGTTGAATTTTTTTTTCTTGTATGTAGTTCTTTTTTTTACACTTGCACATAAATCTGCATTGTAATTAAATTTGTAAGAACCGTATTTTAGTTTGTTAATCAGATATCGTTAGTATATACTATTAGCTAAAACACAATGGTCTTAAATAAGGAAGGCATTCAAGATAGAGAGGAATGTTATTGGGAAAGAACAGGATTCACCATAGCGAAAATCATTACATGATGTTGCAATGCTATTACAAACTAAAGTCACACTAATTCATTGTCAAGACTCAGAGGATTCAGAGAAAGGAAATGCAATTCGACTCAGATCTCTGCCAATTATAATTGAACGTCATTTCTTTCATTTCTTTCATGGACACCGAGGACTTTCAGGATACCGTGACCAAAATGCTGGAGGAGTTTGACGTGCCTTCCCATTCAAAGGGGGAGAATTAATTTCCATCTTTTCATCTTCTTCTTTTCTGTTTCTGTTTTTAAATTTTTCATGAACAATATTTATTTTTTGGTTTGAATTTGTAAGTGCATAAGCACAAACTACTTGGGATGCTTATTTTTGGATGAATATTATGATTATGTGATAATTGTTTTAGTTACTTGGATTTGGAAAAGGATGGAAACTGATTCCTTAATCCAAGTAGCCATCCTTGTTAGTGATTAGTGTTTCTCTGTGAAAAACTAACATGCAGGACAAAAAGATGAAAAATCATGTGTTGAATGGGAATGCCCAAAGGGGGAGATTGTAAGTATTTTGGGCAATTACCATTCAATACATGATTTCCCATTGTCACAAGGAAACCGGAGCTTCAAGGGAACAAAGAGGAAGATGTGTTCAAACAGAATTGACTCACTGATCTTGAGTTTAATTCTCCAAATCATGCTGCACATTTTTTTGATTTACATGTCTATTAAATTGATTTGGTGTATTTTTGCATTAAAGACTTCTTGCATACAAAACAAATAAGTTTTGATATCTTTCTATATCTATCTTATTTGGTGTTTAAAGAAAAAGATTTGTTTGAGGGGGAGTTTTGCCTCTTGTATAAAAGGCTTCGAAACTAATGCATTGGTGAGGGTTTTTTATCTGCAGCATAAAAACATTTTGTTCATTCTTGAACTATGTTTCTTTCGTCAAAACCATTTTCCTGAAAACTCTCTTTATTTGTTTCATGCTTTATCTTATGTTGTCTAGCACTGTCATAAATCTTTCTCAAAGATCAGTGAGACATTGAAAGCAAGAAAGATCAGTGATTTGATTAGAGTTGATAGATTGAAGATCAAGTAAATGTTAGATCAGTTGTAAATCAAGTTAGCATCTGTTGCTAAGTGATTGTGTATGTTATGAACAACACAACTTGTGTACTGTAAACTCTTTTGATTCATATTGGATTGATCTTTCGTGTTGGCTACGTTAAAAGCCACGCAGTGAAGTTTCCTCAGTGGAGAGGTTTACACTGCGTTAGCAAATTCTGTGTCCCTATTGTTAAAATACTTTTGTAGTTAAATTGTTCTTTGAGTTGTAACGCAATATCATTCCATTTGGTATTTTCATTTGGCATCAGAGCTTGTTCTAGATTATTCTAGTAGATCACAGGGACGATGGAACAACATCGAGATAGGGCTGCTGGTGGATCTGTTAATAGTCCTCCATGGTTTGATGGAGGATGTGAAAAGTACACTCAATGGAAGATATACATGAAGTCATACTTGTATGTGCAAGATGAACATGTATGGAACATTGTGGAAAATGGTTGGAAGACACCAATAATTCCAGCTAAAGGCGAGGGCTCATCAATCTCTATTCCCAAGCCACAGAAGGACTGGACTGACGTAGAAGTACGTGATCTTCAAGCCGATTTCAAAGCAAAAAATAGCATCTTCACCGCTCTCTCAGAACGTGAAAAACTGAGAATTAGTCACTGCGACACTGCAAAACAAGCTTGGGATCTGCTGCAGACTACATATGAAGGAAACAAAAAGGTACGTGCTCAAAAACTGCAAGGTCTGATATATGAATTTGAAACTATGACCATGGGAGAGGAGGAAACCGTGGATGACTTTCATGGTAGAATTCTAAAGATTACTGGTCAATGTCGTAGTCTAGGTGCCCTTTTTGATGAAGACAAGGTAGTCAAGAAAATACTTAGAGCCTTACCAGAAAAGTTTCACTCTAAAGTCACTAGTATTGAGGACTCATTTGACATTGATGAATACCCTTTGGATGAACTCATTGGAAATCTAAAGACTTATGAACTAAGACTAAAATCTAAAAGAAATCCAAAGGTGTAGCTTTCAAGGCTGTGAAAGGGAAAGAAGAGGAAGATGAATCACTTGATCTTGCTCTTCTGACCAAAGAGTTCAAAAAGTTTCTTAGAAATAAATCCTCCTCTCAAAGCTTAAATGTTCCCAAGAAAAATTTTGTTAACAATGATAACAACGTTAGAGGGAATTTTAGAGCAAACAAATCTGGAAAAGTAAAATGCTATGAATGTGGTGGCTATGGCCATATTTCTACTGATTGTGGTAACAGGAAGCATGGAAATAGCAACAATAAATCCCTCCTCTCGACATGGAGTGATGATGAACCTCAGGAGATCGAAAATGTTGCTTTCGTGTCATCTCTTTCACTTAAATCTGAAAGTGATGAAGAATTCTCAGATGATGAGACTAATGTCCGCTGCAAACAACTCTATAAAGCGTCAAAAGCCACATTAATCAAAAATGCAGGTTTGGAGGATGAAATTGTGCGGCTAAAAGCTAAATATGAGAAGTTGGAACTTGCATGGAGGACCTCTCAGAACACGTGGGAACAAGAAAGAAACAAACTCATAGAAGAGCTACAGAACTCACAAAGCGACGAGAGTTCTCAGACCTGGAAGATACAATGCACTGAATTGAAAAACACAATCAAGATGCTTGAACTTGAGGTAAAAGGACAACATGCTCTAAACTCAAACCTACTAACTGAAAATGAATCATTGCAGAAAGAGTTGAAGTCCACTCAAGAGAAGTTCACAAAGTTTGAGATAAGCTCTGCAACAGCATCTAAGTTATTCAACTCCGGAAAAACTCACCATGATACATTCGGACTTGGATATTCTGGAGAAAGCTCCAAAGGCACACACTTTGTGAGAGAGTCAAATTCGAAATTGGAGAAAGATGATCCCATCACTCAAGTCATCAAAGACTCTGTTACAAGGGCTGACAAAGAACCAAAATCTTCTCAGAAGGTCACTCAGGTAACTTTGAATCAGATGCCTTCTACTAGTCATAACAGGTATGCGACTTTTAAGTCCTTTATTCCTACATGTCATTACTGTGGCAAGTTAGGACACATTAGACCAAGATGCAATGAGAGACTAAAGTCAATTCCATCTGGTGAGGAAAAGCTATATGTAAAATCTTTACATTGTGAGCTTAAAGAGCAGAAAGAGCTTATCAACAAACTGGCTAGTCTGATTACTAAAGCAAACATGCAAAATAGAAGTAAACCTGTCTGGATTAGAAAGAACTTAAATAAACTTCATTCTAATCACTCTGATTCTACTGACTCTCTTAATGATGTATGCCTCATGACAAGTGTAAGTACAGATAATTCTTCAACATACATTGAAGCAACTTGCCTGGTAGCACTCACGGCCTTGGCAGATAAGCGAAAAGATTTTTGGTATGTGGACAGTGGTTGCTCCAGACACATGACTGGAGATAAAGCTTGGTTTATCTCATTCGAAGATGAAAGCACTACGGGTTCAGTTACTTTTGGTGATGGGAGAAAAGCAAAAATACTTGCTCGAGGAACAGTCAATACTCCTGGAATTCCTAATCTAAAAAATGTCTTGTATGTAGAGGGTTTAACTGCCAATCTAATAAGTGTCAGTCACTTGGCTGATGATTATGAGGATGTGTGGTTCAATAAGCAAAGATGTGTAATTCTTGATAACAAGGGAGAAAATATTATGAGAGGTAAGAGATCTTCAGATAATTGTTATCACATTCAATCTAATGATTCTCTAAATTTACAGGATTGCTTGACTGTGAGATCTGCCGAAGAAACATTTGAAATATGGCACAGAAGACTGGGGCATGTAAACTATCAAGATCTACTCAAATTATCCACTAAGCAGTGTGTCAGAGGTCTACCAGCACTAAGTGGTAGGATCGACAAGATATGTGGAGAATGCAAAATCGGTAAGCAAACCAGGTCCCCTCATAAAACAATAAACGCTGCCACTACCACAAGAATCTTGGAACTGTTGCATATGGATCTCATGGGACCAGCTCAAACATAAAGCATTGGAGGTAAGAAGTACATACTTGTGATCGTTGATGACTTCTCCAGGTACACTTGGGTTAATTTTCTAAGAAACAAGGCTGAAACCTTTGAATCATTCAAGGGATTAAACCAAAGAATAAAAATTGAAAAACAGTCCACGAACATGTGCTTAGTAAGAGTAAGGTCAGATAATGGAACTGAGTTTAAAAATACTGCTTTTGCTAACTACTTTCATGAGTTAGGTGTTTCCCATGAGTTTTCAGCCCCGATCACTCCACAACAAAATGGAATAGTCGAGCGAAAAAATAGAGTACTGTTAGACATGGCAAGGGTAATGCTGCATTCTGCTGATCTAAGCTCGAACTTTTGGGCTGAGGCTATTAGTACTGCATGCTACACCATCAATAGAGTTTTCTTCAGACCTGGAACTGACCAAACAGCTTATGAGTTGTGGAAAGGTAAGAAACCAAACATACACCACCTTCGTGTGTTTGGAAGTCCCTGCTACATATTAAGAGATCGAGAACAACTCGGAAAATTTGATGCTCGAAGCGATGATGGTATCTTCCTCAGATATTCTACAAATAGTCGGGCTTATAGAGTCTATAACAAAAGAACCAGGATTGTCATGGAATCTATCAATGTGTCTATTGATGATTCCTACATTAGACAGGAGGAAACCTTTGCAGAAACATCACCCACATGCAAACCAGAACCAGAAGACACATCAACTACTAATGAACAGAGAGAGAATACTGACAACATCTTCGAGCCAGTTCCTCAAGCAAAAAGAGGGTTCAAGCAAGTCCAAAAGGATCATTCACGTCAAGACATTCTTGGACAAATCTCAGATGGTCTCAAAACCAGAAGCCAAATTGCTCCACAGGTAAGTGTAGATGAGGTAAGTCGAGGTAATGCTTTACTTTGTTTCATTATAGAAAATCAAATAGCTATGAATGTCATATCTCTGTGTGGGTTTGTTTCCCTAATTGAACCAAAGAATATCAAGGAAGCCCTACTAGATGATGATTGGATTAGTGCCATGCAGGAAGAATTAAATCAATTCACTAGGAATGATGTGTGGTACTTGGTACCAAGACCTAGAGACTGTAATGTAATAGGCACTAAGTGGATTTTCAAAAATAAAAGTGATGAGAAAGGCAATGTAATCAGAAACAAAGCTAGACTAGTAGCACAAGGTTATTCACAGATTGAAGGTCTCGACTTTGATGAAACTTTTGCCCCTGTTGCAAGATTAGAATCAGTGAGATTGATTTTGTCTGTTGCGTGTCACCTAAGAATCAAACTGTTCCAAATGGATGTCAAAACTGCCTTTCTGAATGGTGTGTTGCAGGAAGAAGTCTATGTGGAACAACCTCAAGGTTTCAAAGATCCACATAATCTAAATCATGTTTATAGACTCAAGAAAGCTCTTTATGGTTTAAAGCAGGCTCCACGAGCTTGGTATGAAAGACTCTCCACCCATCTGGTGGAAAAAGGGTACACAAGAGGATCAATTGATAAAACATTCTTTATGAAATATGTGAAAAATGATCTTATCATAGCTCAGGTGTATGTTGATGACATTATCTTTGGTTCTACATCTAAATACCTTGTCAGTGAATTTCAATCGGTCATGGAAAGTGAATTTGAAATGAGCATGTGTGGTGAGCTAACCTTTTTCCTTGGACTGCAAGTGAAGCAACTTGATGCAGGTATCTTCCTCACTCAAACCAAATATGCTGAGAATCTAGTCAAGAAGTTTGGACTTGAATCCAAGAAAGTGGTTACAAACCCCATGAGCACCACTACAAAACTGAGCGAGGATCTGAATGGAAAATCAATCGACTCCACTCTCTATAGAAGCATGATTGGCAGCTTACTATATCTAACTGCTAGTCGACCTGATATTTCATACAGTGTGGGAGTGTGTGCTCGATTTCAAGCCAATCCCAAAGAATCACATTTGGAAGCGGTCAAAAGGATCATCTGATATATCTCAGGTACAATTAACTGCGGCATTTTCTATACTTTTGACACTAACGTAGAAATTGCAGGCTATTCTGATGCTGATTGGGGTGGAAACCTAAAAGATAGAAAAAGCACTTCTGGAGGTTGTTTCTTCATTGGGAATAATCTTGTTGCTTGGCACAGCAAGAAACAAAACTGCATTTCTCTGTCTACTGCTGAAGCTGAATATGTCGCAGCTGGAAGTTGCTGCACACAAATGCTTTGGATGAAGCAAATGCTTCATGATTACGGCATCACTCAAGGTAAGTTGTCTATTTTTTGTGATAATACCAGTGCTATCAATATTACCAAAAATCCTGTTCAACACTCTCGAACAAAACACATTGATTTGCGCTATCATTTTATTCGAGATTTGGTTGAGCAAAATATACTTGAGTTAAGCTTTGTGCCCACTGAGAGTCAACTTGCTGATTTGTTCACTAAGCCTCTTGACACTGCTAGGTTTGAAATGTTAAGAAATGTTTTGGGAATATGTTCCAAGTATTAAGACAATCTAATGTGTGTCCACTGTTGAAAGAGAACATTATGATCTTAGTGTGCTTTGACCACTGTTGTTAGTGACTTGTACATTTTTCTCTGGACACTATTGTCATGCCTTATTCTGGACAAATATGGTGTACTCATGGTTTGTATCTTAGTCAGTTATGCACTTTCACTTATAGCCTTTGTGGTGGCATGCTAAGGGTTTATTGTCTAAGAGTTTCAGTGAACTAGGCGAACTAATTAAAACTGCTCAAATAACTCATTCCATCTTCTCAAAGTAATCAGGTCCTAGTTGTGGTGAACTTTCTAGGATTTGTAAGAAACGAGAATGGATGATTCTATCCCATCTCTCCTAGTAATCAGGCCTTAGTTGTGGTGAACTTTCTAAGGTTTGCAAGAAACGAGTTGGTGAGTGATCTGTGCACGAAAAATCAATAAAGCAGACAACTACTCGAGACTTTCTCCATGGAGCATCCTTGTTATGTTTAGTACCCTAAGAACATCTGTTCTGGGAGTTGTTGAGAAAAGTCTTGTTACATGAGTTCTAAGTGTCACAAAATAAAAAGGGTCTATGACTCCAATTCAATACGTGCTTGGGAACAATGTTTTCCACTCCTTTTAAGGAAATTGTTTTGAGCGTAGTTCATATGTTTAGTTCTCTTACTTCACTACTTCTCTTCTTCACTAAACTTGTTTCGAAGCCCCATACTGGTTACACTCACTTTAATCACAAGTTTTCTTCCTAAGGTCTGACTATGAGTACCCATTCATTTTGTTGATAGAATACATCATGCCTGCTGTTCTAACCTATGTTCTCTTCACTGAATGATTTGTGCTCTCTGTGCTTCAACTATGGTATATTTTCTCTTCTCATTATGACAATTGCATTAATTACTTGGATACTATACCGACGGATATATTGTGTGCTATAATTGAAGATTGTGGGAATCCATGGTTCTCTCGATATCTATTCTGGATTGCCATCTGTTTGTCTTCCCTTTCCTTACTGGTTCAGCATAACGTGAGGGGGAGATTTTACTTGCATGCGTGTTTCTCGGAATTATACCTTGCAATAAATTTTCCTTCCCTTGGACGCTATCACTGACCGATGCGTCTCTTGATTTTCCCTAACCTACTGGTTCGCTATATATCTATATCTCTTTCGGATTTCACTCGGCCTTGTCTTAGTGTGCAGACTCTCTCACTTCTTTTTCTCTCACCATGGTTCGCACTAAGATCACTCCTCACCGCGGAGGCCATCGGCGCCTTCCTCCTCCAGAGGAGGGGCGCCAGGCCGCAGCCAGAGCCGGTATTCTTCATCCAGGTATGCCCCGTGAACGAAGCAGAAGTCCTCCTCTTCGTCCATCTCCTTCTAGTGCACCTTCTGCTGTTTCTCTTGAGAGTCTTCGCGACCTCATTCTGGTCACTGACTGGCGGGTTGCAAATCTCACCACCGACATGGATGACATGCACTCTCTCCTCGTTCGCACCAACCATGCTCTCAGGGAAGTTCGTCAGGAAATCCAAAACATGCAGCGCCACCCTCCCGGGTTTGACGCTCCTGGTCCGTCCATGCCTGTGCCAGAGGACGATGATCAAGCAGACAGCAAAGGTTCCATGGACACCGAGGACTTTCAGGACACCGTGACCAAAATGCTGGAGAAGTTTGACTTGCCTTCCCATTCAAAGGGGGAGAATTAATTTCCATCTTTTCATCTTCTTCTTTTTTGTTTCTGTTTTTAAATTTTTCATGAACAATATTTATTTTTTGGTTTGAATTTGTAAGTGCATAAGCACAAACTACTTGGGATGCTTATTTTTGGATGAATATTATGATTATGTGGTAATTGTTTTAGTTACTTAAATTTGGAAAAGGATGGAAACTGATTCCTTAATCCAAGTAGCCATCCTTGTTAGTGATTAGTGTTTCTCTGTGAAAAACTAACATGCAGGACAAAAAGATGAAAAATCATGTGTTGAATGGGAATGCCCAAAGGGGGAGATTGTAAGTATTTTGGGCAATTACCATTCAATACATGATTTCCCATTGTCACAAGGAAACCGGAGCTTCAAGGGAACAAAGAGGAAGATGTGTTCAAACAGAATTGACTCACTGATCTTGAGTTTAATTCTCCAAATCATGCTGCACATTTTTTTGATTTACATGTCTATTAAATTGATTTGGTGTATTTTTGCATTAAAGACTTCTTGCATACAAAACAAATAAGTTTTGATATCTTTCTATATCTATCTTATTTGGTGTTTAAAGAAAAAGATTTGTTTGAGGGGGAGTTTTGCCTCTTGTATAAAAGGCTTCGAAACTAATGCATTGGTGAGGGTTTTTTATCTGCAGCATAAAAACATTTTGTTCATTCTTGAACTATGTTTCTTTCGTCAAAACCATTTTCCTGAAAACTCTCTTTATTTGTTTCATGCTTTATCTTATGTTGTCTAGCACTGTCATAAATCTTTCTCAAAGATCAGTGAGACATTGAAAGCAAGAAAGATCAGTGATTTGATTAGAGTTGATAGATTGAAGATCATGTAAATGTTAGATCAGTTGTAAATCAAGTTAGCATATGTTGCTAAGTGATTGTGTATGTTATGAACAACACAACTTGTGTACTGTAAACTCTTTTGATTCATATTAGATTGATCTTTCGTGTTGGCTACGTTAAAAGCCACGCAGTGAAGTTTCCTCAGTGGAGAGGTTTACACTGCGTTAGCAAATTCTGTGTCCCTATTGTTAAAATACTTTTGTAGTTAAATTGTTCTTTGAGTTGTAACGCAATATCGTTCCATTTGGTATTTTCATTAACATAATGGACACTTCGGAAAAATTAACAACTTGGTTGTTGTTGACATTTGTAAAGGGTTGTTGGGTTGTAGCATCCTTACATTCTTATCCAGCTTTTCAGATTTTCAGGAATTTTCGGTGTCAAACCCTGAGGCAGTGTTAGTATGTGTAAATCCAGCAGAATTGCCATACGATGTTTATTAGTATTTTATGTAATGAGGAATTCCTTTCTCAGTTTCAACTATATGTATTCGATCAGCATCATGTGTTAAAGTATGGAGTTGTGAATCATGTGATTAGAAAACCGTTGACATCACCAATTGAAACTGGTGTGTCTGTGTGTGCAGTGGTGGATGTGGAAAGATTTGCATAGGGAATGTGTCCCCATTGTTATGGACTTGTTTCTTTTCTTTGACTTTGTTATAGCAGATGGGATCGATCCTGCTAGATTTTGTCAATGCTGAGCATGTATGTATTTCTACAGTTACTTAATGCCAAAACCATCTTATCTTCAAAGAACTTATTTATCAGTCAGGCTCTAATGTCAATGCATGTTGTATCTGCTTGTGTATCACTCAATCCTGCAGAGATGAGTTTGATGCTGTAGAACAATTTGTAGAAGCAGGGTTAAGTAATTTTAGTGAAATTGATTCATAATTTAGTGATGTATGGTAAAGAAATTGACAAGATTTGAGAGCCTATGTAATCTCACATCAGATATGTGATTTTCTTTGGAGTTCTCTTGTAGGTTGATTCATGTGCCAGCATGTACAATATTTGGTGTACGTATTAGGGCTAATGGTGGGTATTCCTCTATACAGTACTGGTTAAGGGATGGTATCGGCTGATCACGATCTGATTAGTCGAGAAGGTCCATTTCTTGAAGTAGCTTATTGCATCCCCATTGCTGGTTTGAGAATCCTGATGTGACCAGTTGTGGTTGTTGGAACTTGGAAGCATTTTACTGATAGTTGTCTCCAGCATTTTTGTTGGATTGCATGCAGAAGTTGCTAATATATCAGGTTTGCAGCATTTCAAAAAATATTGACCCTCTTTTGCTCTTTATCTCTGCAGCATTTCATGATAATTGAAACTATGCTTGTTTCAACCATTTGTGGATGAAGGAAAGATCGTTCAAGAGAGGTGTGACTTAATTATGTGATTGCAATGGTCACAGAGTTTGATCAATACACAGCTAGCTAGCTATATCTTCGAGAAGGCAGCATCTTCCCAAAGTTAGTAATTTTCCTTCATTATATAAGATATTGTTCTTGGAGCTCATTAAGCAATACAACATTTTTTTTTTTTTGGGTGCTTTTTCTCTTGTAAATATTAACTAGAGTGGTCACATTATGCACAGCCATCAAGAAAGATCTATCTCTCAACCATCGGAGCTCTCGATCTGTCAGAGGAAGGCGCGCAGGCGGCTGGAGGTAAACTCATTCTGCTCCCAAGAAGGCATCTGCGGTGCTAATGCCAATTCAAGATCAGTTAGAGAGGCTATACATGAAGTGAAAACGGTACAGGTATGCTTTTCCTTAAGAGAGAAGTTTATTCATGGTGAATAAACGTTATGAAAGCTCAAACGTGCACACATTTACTCTGAAGATGCTAATTGAAGGCTTTTAACGAAAGTGGTTTTTTTTTTTTATTAGTTAACAAAAGTAAATGGTAACTGTAATGTTATTACAAAAGCAAAGTCGGACTTCATTGTCAGAGGTGCAATACATGATTGAAAGAAAAGAATTACAATTTGATCTCTACCAATTACAAAATTTGATATATCAGAAATCGAAAAATGATAATAGCAATTTGCAGAAGGTATTGGAGGTTTTGGTGCGGTATTTCGTGACCTTAATAGTCATGTTCTGGGTGCTTTTTCTTCCAACATTGACATTCCTAGTTCTATAGCGGCGGCAGTTTTGGCAGTGATAACGGCTATTAAGCTTGCTTGGGTTCGTGATTGGAAACACATTTGGTTGGAGGTTGACTCATCACTTGTGCTAGACTACCTATGCTCTCCTTTGCTTGTACCTTGGCAACTTCGTGTTTGTTTGCTTAATTGTTTAAGTTGCATCTCAAATATGACAATTCGCTCTTCTCATATTTTTCGTGAAGGGAATAAAGTTGCAGATGCATTGGCCAATCATGGTACGTCGTTAACTCAACTGATGTGGTGGGATGTGCCTCATTCTTTTATTTTTTCCTATTGTAATAGTGACATTATGGGTCTTCCTCAGTTTCAGTTTTGCTAGGTTTGTTTAATTGTTAGTTTGCTTCGAGAGGTTTTGGTTTTGTCCCCCTCTCTTGGTATCTACTTTTTCTTTGATTAATTCATTAGAGTGTTAGGGAGGTTACTCCTCTCTTTCACTCATCTTTCAGCCAAAAAAAAAATATATACTAAAGTTTCATTACTTTAGGAAGTATGAAGTTATAATGTTCCGGTCCGAACAAAGCAGGGAAACCGTGGTAGAAATAAAACTTGTTTGCCTCCAGTATCTTCATTAGTCTCACGTACAGAGTTGTATTGTTGTTCATAAACCAAAAAACTTGAGAGCATCCCTACAGTAATTACACCGATGAGAAGAGGTTTATGCATACTGCTCATGCATTTTAGGAAGTCCATGCATTTTGATAGGTTCGTCCAAAAAAAATCCAAGAAACTAGCGGAGAATAAAGAAATGAAAACTATATGAAGCTGGCTTCAAAAGTGAAACCATCTTATTTGCAACAATTAAGACACTTCTTTGAAGTGTTTGCCTTAGGCCCCAAAGTGAAAGGCATAAGAGAAGTTCATACAAATTCCCACAGTATAAATCAAGTTGTGTTTTCTTGAGCAATGCCATGTTATTTTTCCAGTAGATAGAAAGAAGTATTGTCGACTGTAATCAGGTCGGTGTAAATGTGTTGTCTATCGTGATAGAGTGATGCACTGTGCTGCTAGAGCACCTACCAAATAAATAGTGCCCGCATTTTGGGAATGACAAAAACAAATAGTGCCTCTGATAGTGCCTACACAACAGATATTATGACACCCTTATATCAACGATCACATCCTATTTAGACATTCGAATAGTTTCTAGGACTCATTTACCTAAATCAACGATCTCATCCTATAGCTAGTAATGTATATACCATATGCGTATTCTGTTTTGATTATAAAAAATAAAGATAAAAAAAATAATTATGTCACTATTTAAGTAAATCTAAAATATGTGTCTGACCAAGTCTAGCCGTGGCATAGACAATCATCCTTGGCCTTCTAGTGGGTCGTTCCTTACTGGTTTCAGGTTGGAGACGATGGCGATTTGGAGCATCAGTGGATTGATGGTGTTGACATTAGGGTGGTAACGGTGTCGGGTTTACTTTAGTCCCATGTCCGACGATCTAGCAATTCACTTTGGTCAGGTTCGAAGTCACAACGAGTGTTGGCTTGGTCGATCAAAGGCAGGTCAGGTGGACTTTGGGTGGCGAGTTAGTGTTGACAAAGTTGAGTATTAAGGATCCACTGCTCTTGTGCATGTTCTCTTTGCCATATAGTTATTGTGCAAGTTTTTTTTTTTTTTTTAGTCGGAGCCCTTATGGCTCCTTCAGTCAGTCATTATAGAGTTCCAGTGTGAAGTCTAGTGGCCATTTCTGTGTAAGAGATGTTGCCCAAACTCATTGTAACCAGTTCATTATTAATGAAGTTTCTTATTGATCAAAAAAAAGAATATGTGTCTGACCCAAACTCTAAGTTACTTGACCTAGTTGTAATAAGGTTTAGAATTAGATATATTCTTAGAGATATTCGATTAATTGTACGATTATCTTTCCTTTTACAACTCTGATTCTATGTCTTGTAATCCTCTATATAAAGAGGCTCATATTATCAATGAAAGTAAGACTCAATTCTCTCCCAATTTTTGTTTTCCTTAAACACGTTATCAGCATGAAATCTTAACCCTGAAACAAATAGCCAAACCCTGATTCAAGAAGCTAAAACCCTTTTCTGTCTCCGCCACAAAATTTGAAGAACTCGACCTCAGGAATCCAAAACCGGTGGCAGAACCACCAGAACCGGCCAGAAACCTACCGAACCGGCCACCGGAAGCTCCAAACCACCCGCAGCAAATATTCCACCGGTTCACCAACTTCCGGACCTCCAATTTCCACCAAATTTTGTCACAAGAAGCTCCTCAATCTGAAGATTTAGGAACAAGAAGAAATATCACAAAAACTGACCAAAAACTTGCTAAACCGGTCAACTGAAAGTCGGGCAGAAGGAAAAGAAAGGAAAAAAAAAGGAGGAAGGAGAAGCTGCAGCCCAGAGTCCCAAGCTGCGGTACGCAAGCCACGTCAGTAGCCAGCCCCACTGCCCACGTCAGCACAGGGTCCCACAGCCACGTCAGCAACCGGACCCCACTGCCATGTCAGCACTGGTCAATGCCTGTTGATCGTCTCCGGTAAACTTTCAGGTGACTTTTTTGGTCATTTTCCAGAGACTTTTCCGACCACTTTTTCCGATCAAATTTTTCGGAGACTTATTTCGAGGTATTTTTTACTAAAAGTTCCTGTTTTTTTATTCAATTTCTTTTCTTTTTCGGGGACTTGCAACCTCCCTTCTTCTACCCCACTTTCTTCATCATAAGGGAGACCAAATTAAGCCGAACTGTGGGGGTTCGTGCTCACTCCAAGCTTAGATCTTGTTGAGATCTCCAAACTTAGAGTTTGTAGAGAATTTATGATCGACCACTTACGTCATTGTTTCTATCTAATCCAATACCTCTTGGAAGCGATTACGCTCAGAAATTCATAATTTCTTGGGAGCAACTACGCTAAAAAATTTTACATGTTTTCGTGGTAGCCTTTTACGCTCCGAAACTAACCCTAATTTCTTGTTCTCTTTCAGTATAAGTAACCTGAACAAATTGGACTTTGCTCCATTGGGAACAACTGGCTCTGGATATCACAAGTGGGTTTGTGATGTCCGCCAGCATCTAAAGGCTGATGGAATCCTGGATACGATTCTCGAGCCTTGCTAGGACGTGTTAACTGTTGAGCAAGCTCAAGCTTTGGAAGCAAATAGAGCAGCCTTAGAGGCAAATAAGGCGAAAGTCATCATCCTAATGACTCGTCAGATGGATGATTCGCTCCAGTACGAGTGTATGAATGTAGAAGACCCCAGAAGGATATGGGTCTCACTCGAAGAGAGATTTGGCAACGTCTGTGACTCCCTGCTTCCTAACCTAGAAGTGAGATGACATAACCTCCGCTTCTGTGATTTCAAGTCAGTTCTTGACTACAACAAGGAAGCACTTCACATTAAATCCTTAATGGAATTCTGTGGTAAAGAAATCACAGATGCGATGTTAATTGAGAAGACACTCTCTACCTTCCCCATCTCTGCATTGATGGTTGCTAAGAACTATCGAACCGATAATACTGCAGGACGGATCACAAGGTTTCATGTAGGGGTGGGCTCGCGAAATCGAAAACCGAAAAAAACCGCACCGATACCCGAACCGCAGCCGAAAAAAACCGCACCTAAAAAAACCGCACCGAACTGGAAAAAACCGCACCGTACCGAATCTGTTCGGTTCGGTTTTCGGTTTCGGCCCTGCAGAAACCGAACCGAACCGCAAACCGCACCGCAAAACCGCACCGCAAACCGCACCGCAAACCTCAAAACGACGTCGTTTTACTTCATTTTGACTTTTAAGTCCAAAACCCTAAAGGGGTTCCACAACTTCAGCCTCTCGCCTCTCTTTCTTCTCTCGACTTATCATTTCAGACTTTCAGTTTCTCTCTTTCTTCTCTGGCCTCTCGCTCTCTCTTTCTTCTCTTCGTCCATCTTCTCAGTTTTCTCTTCGTCATCGAGAATTCGAGATCGTCAAGGAGATTTCCAAGGGCTGGAAGGGTTGTCAATCCTTTCAGTTTTCTCTTCGTCTCTAGTCTCCGCCGCCGCTCCGGTCATCTAGACCCTCAAGGAGCCAGATCGAGACCGCAACGTCTAGAACATCAAGCACAGCGGCAAGCCAGCAATGAGGACCTGCGCAGGACCGCCACTTTACCCGCACCTTTATTCTTCTTCATACTCTGCAGATCCAGAGCGTTTCTCTTAAGTACTATCTCCAACTTTCTCTATATCTGTATACATCTATAGATCTTTTTACCTCTGTTTGATTCTAATTGATATTAATAGTTTTATAGTTCATAAAAACTGAGATGAAGGTGATTGCTGCAGATCCAGCCTTATTGCTGAAGCTATCAAGCAGCCCCGGTACGTTTTTCTTTATATGATTCATTTGCTTATTGTGTGGTTGAACATATGCCCAAAGTTTATGGCTTTATAATCGATTACTGCTATTGATCTGTAAATTCATACTCTGTATTTCTACTTTACCATGTGGGTTTCGAATTTTGAATCTTAACAATAGTGTTTTCTATTCTGTAATTTTGGGTCTCTGCTTTTGATGAATATTTGGTTCAATTTTCTTCTGGGTTTGTTTTGATTTTGTGCTGGTATGAACTTAATGGCAGGGAATTGATGAGCTTAAAGATGTGTTCAAGGAATCTGGGGTTGTAAGGGCGCAGTCAAGAAAGAAAGCAGAGATGTTTTTAGTACGAACAGATGGGTTCTCTTGTACCCGAGAAAAAGTGGGAATCCTCCCTGGCCTTCACTCATCCAAGTACTCAACAACAAATGCTTATGTCGAAATCTACACCGAAGACAGTACTAGTGTAAGCCTGGGCATGAACTAATGGAAAAAGCTAAAGAGGTACCATATCACAATCAAGTATTTATTTGAAAATTATATTGTTAACATTTTCTTACCAATGATATGATCTGAAAGTAGAATATGTATTAATTC
Organism: Rosa chinensis; assembly: GCF_002994745.2. NCBI lineage: Eukaryota > Viridiplantae > Streptophyta > Magnoliopsida > Rosales > Rosaceae > Rosa > Rosa chinensis. The sequence goes on along the minus strand of NC_037089.1, from coordinate 16,482,659 downwards.
CTTGGTGTGCCTGTGCCATGTTTACATTAATTTAATAGCATTACTATGCAGAAAAACGTGTATATATTCATTTGTATCTATATTGGTGAATATATTACTAGAATTTGTCGGTTCATTTTTAAATCTATGGTTATTCACCCTATTAGTTGTTTACACACCCCGACCTTATTAAAAATTCACATTTGTTATTAAAAATTCACATTTGTTGTCTTCAGTGATCTGCATGAGTGGGTTTATTTTGTGGCATGTATGGGAGGGGATGGGGTAATACACGGAAGAGAGATAACGTAACAAAACAATGGCACTCAGAATGTGGTTTGATGACTATAGGTAGGACTTAAGACATGTCATTCATGGAAATAACACAAGTGATGGTGTGTGATGCAGCAAAAGGTGTACGTTCAAGGAGGGAAGAAGGAGGAGGTGCATTTATTTATGTTAAATTATGGATTATGCTTTAGTGTACTGAAGCTTAAGCAAAACACATCTCTGTTAATTTGGGGTTTTTCTTCTGTAAATATGTTCTGCTTTTGCAGGTGAAAAATGATGCAAGCACTGATGGTTTTGTTTTTGTTACTAGCAAGTTGTTTAGTATTCAATCAGTTTGCTTAACTTATCTAAATTCTAACCTCAACTCATTATCCACTCAAGTTCAGTCTGATGTAATCTTGCAATGCAGGTCTTGCTAACTCTATTGATAGAGTATGGTTCAGCAGCAATGGGACAGAACCCAACTGAGGCTGAGCTCTAAGATATGACCAATGAAATGGACTGTTAATGGACTTTTAACTTCCGAGCATTCTATTTGATTAATTGTAATTTATATATGTTGGTCATTGTAAATAATCATTTTTGCTAGGTTTTTGGATCTAGGTTTTGCTGGCTGTTATTGGTTTGTGTTGAATTACTACTACTTATAAGTTATGTCTTAACAGTCTGCAATCGTTATGTCAAAAAAGACTAAAGAAGATTCAACAGAGTAGGTTTTTGGTACTAAGAGGTAGAAGAAGAAATGATCTGAAATCTTAAAAAAAAAAAAAAAAAAAAAAACGAACTGGGCCGAACCGAACCGAACCGTTCGGGTCGGTTCGGTTTTCGGTTTCAAATTCTCAAAAACGTAAAACCGAACCGAACCGCACCGAGTCTTAATTCGGTTCGGTTCTCGGTTTTGGCCCAAAACCGAACCGTTTGGAACCGAACCCACCCTAGTTTCATGAGCTTATTAGAGTTATGAATGTCACTGAAAAGCATGACAACATCCTTGTGAGGAACTATAATTCAAGATCCGTGGAAACAAAGCATATTTGATGGGAGCATAATTATGCGATGTTAATAACGTTAATCTCCATACTTTCTTTGTTAGTTTAGTGTATTTTCTAGTTATTTACGTTGTTTATTTGTTTTATAGGTATCTTGGAGCAAAGAAGGAGAAAAGAAGTAAAAGAGGGATTAAAAAGCAAAATCGGCAAATCTGCCTGTGCAGATCAGTCAACTTCGACAGAGCACTGAGACCAGCTCAGAACGATCCAGAGAATGATCTTTATATTGATGGATATCCTCGGATGTCTAGTTTCCGAATCTTTTTACGGCTTGTCAATATCATTTTTCTAAAGGAAGTTATGGCCGATTTAGTACAAAGAGGTCAGGCTGCGCGTGAATCTGAGGTTGGACGGGAATTTATGTTTCGAGGCCCAAATCACACCAAGAAGCCCGAGGACGAGTTTGTGCTTCATATTCCGACTCATGATGGACAAATGGCACGATGTGAATGGTTAGAATAAGTCATCAAGTTCAAGAGCCAATAGGAAAACTCCACCTAAGCACGTGAACCCGAATTCTTTTAGGTTTTGGATTTCCTAACCTCTAAGCATATAAAAGGAGATCAATCTGTAGCAGCTCTCGCTCTCTTCTTCTTCCTCCCTTTTTCATTATTTTGTGTTTTTGATTCCATTATGTGTAACTAAATTTCCAGTAGTTAGGGGGCAGTTGAAGCCCCTAGACATGATCCATAACATGCTTTGACATTCAATTTGTTTTCCAATTAATAAAGTTGAGGTTTTGTTTACCGATTTCTCATTGATGAATTCTATGTTTGTGTGCTTTGGAGACCTACTTAGTATGCATGCTAGGGTTCTAATACTTTGATTGTTTGATGCCTGGATCAATAGTTGGATTCCTCAAATTGTCTAGAGAAGTAATTGGTAGTTTTCACTAGCAAGTAAACAAAACCCTAGGTTTAGCAAGGCTCTAAGTTATTTGCGATGCCTAGTGATTGCTCAAACTCTTTTCAAACTTAATGATCTCTGCATGTTTAATCTAATAAGCGTACCTTTAGGTTGCATTGCTTGGGAATAGTCTAGGTGTAGAGCACTTCCTGCCTGGCGTACAAAGTAAGAAAGAGTAATAGGTTGTGTTCAAGCGTACCGAGCCAATCTGAGCGTCTTCAACTAAGTTAATTGGTAGTAAATTGGACAAAGTGTATTGTGTGTGATTGTTGGGGGTGGATACTTCCTTCCTAGCTAGTTTCATTATATTGATATCAACCAGTCTCAAATCTGTTCCAGTTTCGTTTTTCTTTATGTTCTCTGTTTTGAAGTATTTTATTCTCATAGTAAACGAACTCCAAAAATTCCCAAATTTTGTGTGATGGACGCCTTGTGTGTCTAGTACGTCTCTGTAAATTTTCATATTTTTATGGGTTGTTTTGGTTAGGATTTTAGTTTGTTTTTCAACTTCTGTTCAGTAGGAACTGCAGTCACGTTTTATGACTTTTGTTGAAGCTTTTAGTTTAACTTAATCCTCTGCGGGAGACCCTTATTTCCCTATATTACAATTGACATATTTGCAGGAGAATAAGGAAAATCAATAGCTTATAAATTTAGCTATCAATATTCCGGAATCCAATTATAGTCGCGCCCCTAAGAGAGGGCGCCAAGAGCGAAACCCTAATTTTAGGGATACTTCTGGACGTTCTGGTCCATATTATAGCTCTACTTAGGAAGGTAGCCGCCAAAATAGGTGAACACGAAATCGAAGAGGTCAACGTGGAAAGAGAGAGGGAGGCAACTCCTCTGGCTATGTTGGTGGTGCCACCAACACTAAGAGCCATCTAAATGACGCTTTCAAAGCGCCTCAATCAATGGAGTCTGAGCAAAGAGATATATGTTCTCGATATGGACTATCCGGTCATTGGGTACACATTTGTAGAGCTCATGAAGAAATTGTCACCTCCTACAAAGCATATTGTGAAGCAAGAGAAGCTCACTATGTAGAAGAAGAAGATCAAGAAGATGATCTAGAGTGAAGGGTTGAAGACTACAATCTGGCTGGGATCAATAGATCACCAATGTGTTTAAGTCTTTATTTTTCCAAGAGATGTAAGAGACCATATACTTTGTAGTAAATGCCATTGGTTTAGTTTTTCTTCACATAGGCTCATTCAAAATGATTATGATGTCTAGGAATGTTTTGAGATAAGTGGTACTTAAGCGAGTTTTGCTCCATCGACGTCTCTCTACTCACCTGGTCATATTTATTTTGGAGTTACCGAAAAAAGTCAAACGACTAACTTTGTTTTGCATTAGCTAGCATTTGGATTAGATTCTCCTAATGGTTAAGAGACAATGATGTACTCCGTTGGCTTATGAATAAAAATTTCGAGTTCTTTTCATTATGACTCAATTTCGATTCTGAGCATATTTCTTTGTGACTACGATGGCTGGGTCATCAGTATTAATTTAAGGACATGGAATAGCCCAACCCTTGCCAAAAGGCACCTTGATTACTGTCGCAAACACTCTCTACGCTCCTAGGGCAAATCGCACCTATGAATAGCTAACGAAATCCATGTGAAAACGCATGTAGAGAACGAAAATGAGTTCCTTTGCAATACCTCTAATGATTGCGAACAAAAGCGCATCTTAGAGAAGTTTATGTGTCTCTCTAGTGGACTCTATGTCCCTATTCGAGCTATTAATCCAATAAAAGTTATGAGAAGAAGATCTCTTAGATTTAGACACATATTGGCTTTGTCACGATAGGATAGCTTATTCTAGTCATGATATGATGATCCGTATACTAAAGGCTTCACCTGGACATCATTTCTTTCGAGCGAAACAAAGCGTGAATCAAACCTTGATTTCTGGACTAAGTGTGACCTACGCTGCTGCCCAGGGCTCAGCCTCCCTCCACCACCACCAGCGTAAGGCTGGCGCAGTCCCTATCCATATGCCATGGATAGCATCCATCATGGTGATGGCGCCCCAGGTGATGCTGCAATCACCAACTTGCTTCAAATAGCGTTTCAGACGCTCAGGCCCAACCAAAATCCCCATTGGTTGCTTCTAAAGCCTCTCACTCATTTTATAAAGCTTGTTCCTAGGGAAATTAGGACTGAGACCGTCCTATGTAAAGGATATGACAATACTCATTCTGTTCTTACATAGAATCCGTAGGGATTCTATAGACTGTTTCAACCAACCTGCGGACGTTTAAATATCTCATGATGTTAGCTGATACACAAACACGCTGGTCACGTGTTGTGCCACTATCCACTTGTAATGCTAATTATGCTACACTCCTAGCAAACATCATATGACTACAGGCTCACTCCCCGGATCATCCTATTCAGTCAATCGGATTTGACTATGCTAGAGAGTTTACATCGAAGTAGAAGACTTTCGATGGTTATTGCAATGGGACTGATGTTGGACATCATATTCCCATATACACACCCAAATGGTCTCGCGGAAACGACTACGATGGTAATCCGGATATTGGTAATGCGCACCAATCTCTTTATATCGGCTTGGGGTGATGCAATATTGCATGCAGCTATGCAAATTTGTCTACGACCCACCGCCACTCAATGTACCTCTGCGTTACAGCTAGTGACTTGGTACAAGGATTGTACTTATGCATATTTGAGTGTGTCATTTATGTGCCAATTACACCGCCATAGCGCTCTATGATGGGTCCTTACAGATGAATGGGCAACTACGTTGGATTTGAGATTCCAACAATCGTCCGCCACTTAATGCCCTTGCTAGGCAATCTCCTTACCGCTAGATTTGCGGATGTCACTTTGATGAAACAGACTTCCCGTCATTAGGGGGAGATAAGAATACAGATGTTCAGCAGGAATGACATGAATTGTCATGGTCTGTCCCCACTATATCTCATCTCGATCCCTGTTAAAGTGATGAGATCACACATATCTGTTGTAAACATGCCTGCAAGGATGGACGTCCCTACGAGAGGACGTAGCGCCACCCTACCCGGAGGTAGGTATGGAGCCAACACCATAGAGAGTGGCACTTTGGAGTTATAGGCCATGGCCCCAGCTAGGATGTGTGGGAGGCCCGTGGGTTCGAAGGATACTTTCGCACATTTCAATCCTTTGACCATCAAGACTCAAAATCCGTCTCATGAGAATTTTCCAGATTATGGTTATCGTTGGGGGACGCCTCAACATCAGAACCTATTCTTGAGAATATAGAGCTCTATGAAAATTACACTAGTGTACATGAGACATGGGATATAAACTCCATCATAATTGATGATGTAGTCACGCATTTCGTTGCGTATGAGTTTGGTGAGTCTGATGATATCGAACCACGCTCCGTTGATGAATGAATGCCAACGTAGATAAATATGGCCTAAATGGAAAGATGTGATCCGGGTTAAATTGGATTGTCTAACGAAGAGGAAGGTTTTTGAGCCAATGATGCCAACACCACTTGACATAAAACATGTTGACTAATGGGTCTTCGTTAGAAAGTGTGATGAGAAAAAGATATGATAATCTCGCCTTATGGCGCAAGGCTTATCACAAAATGCCCTGGAATCGACTACGATGAGACATATTCTCTCGTAATGAATGTCATTGCACTCCACTACCCTGTCAGTTTAGTAATTTTTGAATAACTGAAAATGCAACTTACAAATGTGGTCACTACGTATCTCTATAGGGATCTAGATACGGAATATACATGAAGGTTCATGGTGAACTTCATTTACCCAAGTCAAGTGGCTTTAGACCATGGAGCGCGTTTACAATAAGGTTGAAACGCTCACTAAGATGACTACTTGATTGAGAAGGGATATGCCCACGCGTTTCCATAACAAGTTTCGGATTCTATCGAGGTTCATGTTGGACATAATCTTCATTGGAAGCCCTTAAAGAGTTAAGGGAAACCGCTGAACACTTGAAATCCGATTTTGAGATGAAGAATTTTGGGAGAACATGATTATGTCTCGGTTTGGAACTTGAGCATCGTGTTGATAGATGCTTAGGCATTTTGACAAGGTCAAGCCTTCAAGAACCCCCATGATCGTCTGTAGTCTTGATCCTGAAAATGTTCCTCTTCATCTGAAGGATGATGACAAAGATGTGCTAGGGACAGAAGTGTCTTACTTGAGTACAATAGGCACATTATTGTACTTAACTGAATGCACAAGACCGGACATCTCATTTGCAATGAACTTGTTAGCTAAGGTATAACTCTGCACCAACGCGATGCCATTTGATTGGTGTAAAAGATATCTTTCGATACTTGAGATGTACGATTAATATGGGCTTGTTCTATCCCTACAGAGAGACGATGGATTCAGACCCATCACACACCAGAAACGCCACAAACGCTAGCCTGCGTTCTCTATCCCCACCCTAAAACGACATAAGTGTTTTGGAAGGTTTTGCTGATATTCGGTATCTCTCTGACCCACACAAAGGTCATTCCCAAACTGGTTAAGTGTTCACCATGGGTAAAGACAGTGATATCTTGGAGGTCTACAAAATAGGCCCTAGTAGCTATATCTTCGAACAATGCAGAGATCATTGCTCTTCACGATGTGGTTCGTGAATGTCTATGGATTGGATCCATAATTACGCATGTTCGAACAATTGTGGTTTGAAGTCTACCACATATGAGCCTATGAGCATTTATGGTAATGCTGCTTACACTACTAGAATAATGCTAATAGACATCATGTCTTTTAAATCAGTTAAGATTTCAACTGATGTAAATTATTTTTATAACATCGGTTCTAAAAAATCTGATTTCTATCATATAATAGACATCGTTTCTTATACTTAACTGTTGTCTATACTTTTCATCCCAAATTTTAAAAAAACGCGGAAATGTACTAAGTCTCAAATTAAGTAAGCGGGAGCCAAAATTTCACTCCCTCCCAACACTTAGTCAGATTTCGACTCATTGACTAGCTAGGTTTTCCCCACAGAGACACCACGACACAGAGACACCGCGACACCTCCCCGTCTAGGAACCGACGTCCTCTTTCGCCTTCTCCGGCTCCGACCGCTCGATCTCCTCCTCCTTGTCCGCCTCCTTCTTTCTCATCTCTCTTCTGAAATCCAGTGAATCTCCTAATTGCTGAGATCGAGAAGCCGAAGCCGGAGCTGCAGTCGCCGTCTCTCCTTTCTCTTTCCATGGGCCTCCCCTTCTCAGCCCCTCTCTTCGACCGTTGAGGCGGCGACGGCCATCGCTCTCATCGACTGTAACTTGGTAAGAAGTTGTCTGGGTTTGACTTTCTAGGTTTTCAATCGATCTCTCTCATGAACATCTCCATGATGAGATATTGACGCTTTGCTCCATGATTAGAGGATCCTCTTAATCAACGCTTTGCTTTTGTTTCTGATAGGTGAAGATTGGCTTGATGATTTTGTCTGCTGGTTCTTTTTGTCAGTTTATCAATCTCGATGGTTTCCATTATCTAACAATATCTCAGTTACTTGATTTCTTTTCAGCTGCATCCCTCTTTACAATTTCAACTATATATATGACTATATCATGTCAACCAGAACCAGTTTTGTAGACAGGTGAGTGGACCAACTCAAATATGCAGTGCTAATACAAACATATGAAATAAAGGATTGTTTGTGGTCCAGCAGTCATCAGTTGGTATGCGCATTCCTTAATAGTTGAAAGTTGAAACCAGTTGATTTCAAGTCATTTGTATTTTAATGCATGTAAAAGCTACTTAGGCTTCATCTTATGAGTGCAACTGAGTTACTTGTGTGAAATAACTATACATATCAATACAGAGCTGCCTCTGAATATTGTGCATACATTTCAAACTTGCGTTGGTACATGTTATCACTTTAAGTTTGTGAACTATGTTTTCCAATGTTGTCCAGTTGTTTCTTTTTACGGTGGTCACCCTTGAATGTATGTTTAACTATTATCTTCTGGAAGCAGCTTTGCTGATACAAAAGATGGCCGCTACAATCCAAAAATGGATCCTGTTATTCCTGTACAAAACTGGAGAAAAGGATCTCAGGTATTCAAGGAATAATTGCTTCCTGAAATTTTGTACAATAGTAAAAAGAAAGCCTAACAAAATGGTTAGTATTTACTCTGACTGTTCCACAGATCGGCTTATTCTTGTACTTTTTTTTCTTTGTTGCAGTGGGTTGTATTGACGAGGAAGCATGCAGAGGTTGTAGTGAAAGACAATACAGTGTTTCCTATGTTTCAGTTGTATTGTAAGGTAAGTTGTCGTTAAATTATTGACTCACAGTTGCAGATGATATAATCTTGGTTATTCCCCAACATGGTGCCTTTTGAGATAATCCAGACATTCCATAGATAGGTATTGGAATGTTGAAATTTTGAAAGGAAGGCGATCATAATCAATTAGAAAAGGTGGCATATTGTAATCTTTCTCTACTTCAAAATTAAACTAAATTCACTTGTCCCAGGTGACATATTGTAATCCTTCTCTACTTCAAAACTAAACTAAATTCACTTGTCCTGGGTGATCCTAGAACTGGAGATGGAAAACTTTTAATGTGTGCTGAAAAGCCATGCTTGCAATGAATAGCTGAGATTGCATAGGATTCTACTTATTGTTGTGTACCCCTTTTAGTTTGTTACCATGGTGACAGAGTGCTCCCTTTTAGTGTGCCATTTTATCTGTTGTAAGCTCATATTTTACTGTTTTGTGTATGATTATCATGCAGAGGAAGTCGTTACCTGAGTTTTGGCGGGATCATCCTGTTGTAAGTACTTTTCTTTATTTTTTTTTAATTTGTAATCAATTACCACATCAGCTATCCCATAAAAGTATTCTTGCACCAATTCAAGCAAGTTGACATATCAAATGCATTTTCTCAATTTTTGAATTCACAGATAAATTTGAAGTAAGATCCAATGTACATTTTCTGAATGCATCTTGAAATTGTTAGAGAGGAATTGTAATTTTGTATTCTGAAATTTCCTGTTTCTGCAGCCGGCCGATAACTCCAAGGAGCACAATTGCATTCCAGACGAGCATTATGTTCAGACATTACTGGCTGTAAGATAAATTCTTGTTTAACCACTGTGAGCCTGATTTATTAATAGAGTTTAAGTTGGTTTTTCCTCAATGTTGAAACTGTACAAAGCCTTCTTCACCATAAGTCTTTGCATCACCTTTTTTGTAGGTATATCCTAGCTAGCTTCTTTCTAGGATTAAATATCTAGGTCAGATATATTTATGAAACTAGATATTAGAAGATATTAATGACACCGTATGTTAGCAACATTTATGGTCATATATACGGTTACTGCTTCATAAACAATCTGAGATTTTGGTTTTTGAAAGCTGAATAGACCGACCAGAGAAAAGTGTCAGGACACTAGCTTAAAGTCTTTCATAATTCCTTATAACTAGAAAGGTCTCATCTTTTACGCCGCTAGATTTTCTTAAGGATATTAATTACATTTTGATTATTTTAGAAATAATATCAAAGACAGACATAAAACTAAGTCTCAGATTAAAAGCCTCCAGGATTTTTTAGCTTTCTACCTGAACAATATTGGTGTATATGGAGGAAGGTATACGTAAGCAGATTGGGGCTTCAGTTGAAATAGCTAGCTGGGAATCCCATTCACCTGTGACTTTCGCTGTTATTTATGGTTCTCTTTTTTCTCTCTCCACCCCATTTTATATTGGAAAGATCAAACATCTTTGAGCTAAATAGTTTAAATTTCAGCAAGAAGGCCTTGAAGGAGAAATCACACGAAGATCACTGACACACTCATCATGGGATTTATCATCCACTGCAGACCGTGAACGCCGTGGATGGCACCCTATGACATACAAATATTCAGATGCTACTCCCATGCTTATTAAATCTATAAAGGTATGTGTAATTTTCTTGTGGCAGCAAGCCATCCTTTAGCAATGATATAGTTGAGGTTGGAGTCTTGGAGCAACCAAAAGTTGATTGGTTTCCTTCCTAATTAAACAATCCAAGTCATTGGGAATTGGTAGTTTATTGGCGCAACATTTAACCTTTAATGGTTTAGTGGCACCAAGATTTATGCTCAAGTTAATTGGAAATTACATGGTTGCACAATAAAGGTTTCTCTTGATGTTTGTATAAATTGACACTATTGACTTCTCGGATGTTTCAAGCAGTGGATATTCTCAAAGGAGTCTTATTAGATGTATATTAATATTGTCATTGAATAACAACAAGCTCCTTTGGTTACTCTGACCACTAGCGTTTAATCCAATGCTTTCTTTCTTCTACAAGCTTCCAAATGAATAATCCCTGCAATGGCTCAATTGTGTTCAAGGATTAAGTTCAGTACTAGCTCCGGACTGATTTGTAAAACTCATGAAATTGCATTCAATGTAGCATTGTTGTTGTAAAGGTAGAAAAACTCAACTGAAATTTGGTGACTTTTTATTTCAGGATGTAGATAATATCTACTATGAGACCGAGTATCGAAGAGAATGGTGTAGCAGCAAGGAGAAACCCTCTCCATGCTTTCTTTTTGCCAGAAAATTTACCCGGCCTGCTGCTCTCAGGCTTCTCAACACGGTAACATTCAAAATTTTTGTCAATGTTCTAGCTTTTGCTAGGATTTTTTCTAATGTATTTTTGTCAAGGAGTCCCGTAGGATGATGTTTTTTTCTTTTTCTCTCTCTCTCTCTCTTTTCTATTTGACAGACTACACTGGAGCTTAGATGAAGGACTAAATTCTAACTGTTGTCAAGTTTACTGTCAGCACGACACAGAGACACCGCGACACCTCCCCGTCCAAGAACAGACGTCCTCTTTCGCTGTTCCGACCTTTTGCAGGGGGCCTTACACGCTTACTCAGCACGAGGAACTGGCCAACAATACAATAAAAGCTCTATGCAACGCTGACACCTCAGAAGGAGTTTTTGTTGCTGGGAAGGATGTTTCACTGCCAGAAACTAATATTAGGAACCCTAGGGTTCCCCTTAGAAATATTGGTGGATTAAGAGTGTCACAGCGCCCGCTCCTTGCCTTCTTTGCAGGACGCATGCATGGCAGAGTCCGCCCAATACTTCTCAAGTACTGGCAGAAAGACTTGTTCTTTGTGTGCCTGTCGCTCTTTTTATTATTCCTTTTTCAAGTTCTTGGTGGGGTTTATTCCTTTCCTGATTTCTTTTATCTACTCGTATTCCAGATTCCTACTCCCCCTTTTTATTCTTCGTCTTTCTTCTTGTTACAAAAAATCTAAAAAAGTCAGTGCCATTTTGTTTCACTCGCTTTCCACCCACATGCATGTTTGATCTGGATGGGATCACAACCATATCTTGTTCCTTTTTCTCTAAACTTGCAGGGGAGATTGTGCAAATTTGGTCTCTTTCTTTGAGGGGTCAGGTCACACAAACAAGAAGAAGAAGAAGAAGAAGCACAAGAAAGGTGAGATTTCTCGACCTTTTTTGATCCTCCAGTTGGGCCCACGCAAATTTCCATTCATACTGTTTTCTTGTGCCATCTGCCTGCAACTTGAATCGGGTATGATTCGTTTCTGGGGATGATTACAACGAATTTGTCAGTTTCTTAATCATTTCTGAACTGGGTCTGTTTCTTTTGTTGAATTTACTGCTCGGAATTAACAATTGCTTTCTGGGTTCTGATTATACTATCATTTTGGGGCTGTGTTTGAGTTCCAGTATTGATTTGGTTGTTGGTTGTCACATTAGTTCTCCTGAGGCATGACTGCAATTGACGTTCTCAAGTATGCTCATAGTCCTGCACACAAAGCCATAGTCACCAAGGACTATGCCAGTCTCAGGAGGATTCTTACAGCTCTTCCGCTGAGTTTAAGGAGTTTACCTCACAAAAGGCATTTTCTTTGGAATCGAAGGCCAATCAGATATGATTTATTCCATATGATTCTGCATTCCATCTGGTTAAGCAGATTGAGCCAGATTCAAATCCCAGAATCCTAGTATATGTTTAACAAGTGCTCTAGAGGATGTTAACTTCTCAAAATAGGTTTAGTTCGAATGAGGAGCTGTTTAGAGCAAGACTAGTGACTAAGATGCAAGTCCAAGAAGGGAAGCGACTGCTAATATTATGAAGGACTTCAACCAGCACTGGGTGCCTGCAACAGTTGTTTCATGGTTAGTGTCCCGAGTTCTTTGAACTGAAACATGGATGAATATTTTCTGGGATGACGGGGTTGGATGCCAAACTGAAAATTCTTACTGCAGGTATGCTTTTAATGATAAATTTAAACCCAGTTTGTCTTTCTGCCTAAGTTTATGTAGAGTATGGTTTCCTGTTTCTTTTAAGTTTTGTTTTGGATTCTGATTTTGGGTCTTTTTGATGCAGCAAATCTGATATAAAGAGCAGCATAAAGGTGAGGCTAGGTGATTAAGAAGAAGAGGAACGCTGTGCTGAAGTATCTGAAGAATAATGTTGCTGTTCTTCTCAAGATTGGCCTTGATATTAATGTATATGGAGGGTTAAGTTTCATGGCTCATTAGTTTTAATGTATATGATGTGTCAATTTCATCATTGTTTTGCTTGGCCTTAATAGAAATTAATACAATTCCCTAATATTTAAAGTACATTTGAATTTCATGTTATTTGTGGATTAGCTTTCTAGTACCAAATACAGCAGGAAAGGGATATGAAAAAAACATCAGTTACTGATGAAGAACTAATGTCAGAAAACACAAATTACATCAGTTTGAAAACAAAAACTGATGTCAGAAAAGAGAAAATACTTCAGTTTGGAAACCAAAACCGATGTCAAGAATGAGAAAATACATCAGTTACCAAACAAAAACCGATGTCTAGCATTACTATGAACATCGATATATAAACAAAAATGATGTCTACTATAAATATAGACATCAAGATATAAACAAAAACCGATGTCTAGCATTACTATGGACATCGATATATAAACAAAACCGATGTCTAGATTACTATGGACATCGATATATAAACAAAAATCGATGTCTGGTATAACTATGGACATCGATATATAAACAAAACCGATGTGTAGAATAAGTATGGACATCGATATATAAAGAAAAACCGATGTCTAGAATAACTATGGACATCGATATATAAACAAAACCGATGTCTAGCATAAATATGGACATCAGTTAAAACTATACTACAAAATGTAGATTGAATGTCTAGTGAAATATTATGTACCAAACACACGAAAAGCTTATGAACCACAAGCAAAAATTTATGAGAACCGATGTGTAAAATATTATCAGACATCGTTTCTAAATCAGAAACGATGTTAAAATGGATAATTGTGTTGTTAGACCTATATTTCATTAATCTTCTAATGCCAAAATATGAAGGTTTGACAATAGCTAAACACACCAAAATGGTGATCACATTAATGTTTTTACATCAGTTCTGGACCTTAAACTGATGTCTCGTTGTAAAATAGACATCAGTTGTGAACCGATGTCTTAGTTTTGGCGATCTTTAACATCGCCCACTAAGACATCGGATTTTTTTTTTTTTAACATCAGTTGTGAACTGATGTCTATGAACTTTATCCTAGTAGTGTTATTTTGAACAAATGAAGCAAGGCTACATGAAAAGCGACAACACCAAGAATAATCAGCAACAACAAACTCTCCTCAAGATCAAAGTGAACTAGGTTCAATCTGAGGAAAGTCTGGCAGATTTGCTCACTAAGTCATTGCCTAAATTCCACTTTCGAGGAACATGTTGGTAGCATCGTTTGCAGAAGTTATCCGAACTCCCATGACCGTAAGCATCAGGGGGAGATGCAGACATCAGGGGGAGGTGTCTACATGTATGGTCTCGAAACGTGAAGGGTGTGTTGTGCTCTTTTTCCCCTTCGATCGAGGTTATTTTTGTCCCACAGGGTTTTTGTTACTCGGCAAAGTTTTTAACGAGGCAACGAGAGAAGCACCACGTTTGGGCGACACAAGGGGGAATCCGATTAATTGTAAATCTAGAATATGTGTCTGGCCCAAACTCTAAGTTACTTGACATAGTTGTAATAGGGTTTAGAACTAGAGATATTCTCGGAGATATCCGATTAATTGTACGATTATATTTCCTTGTACAACTCTGATTCTATGTCTTGTAATCCTCTATTATTATCAATGAAAGTACGACTCAATTCTCTACCAATTTTGGTTTTCCTTAAACAGTCACTTAATTTTTTCTTTAGAAGAAACAAGAATTTTTTTATTAATATTAGTTAAGTACGATTATGAAAATATTCTCCAAAATGGGAGGAGGAGAATGAAATGAGAGTGCCCAATGTGCAAGGCCTTGGACGTCAGCACTACTTGCTTTTTTGAAGATATGCCGGAAAGATGATCTATATAACTCTTGGAACAATAGAGAAACATCCTCATTTCTTAACTTCATTTGAACCGTGCTTTTGTACTGTAAGACATAATGTTTGAGGAAATTCAAGCTCTTTTTTCAAATTTCACACATGTCACGAATTGTAGTAACCAGGTGACACATACTATATATATTGCTTGCTTTAGAGCCTCTTTTGCCTACGAATTCTGGCCGAAATCCCACAAGATATACCTTTTATATAAAAATGGTCCCTGAATGAGCTCATAAGTATAAATTTAAAAAATGATTTTATCAAGTACATATATAAGATTATAAGCTCGTAATTTTACACTGTTTACTTTTCCAAGACTTGACGAACAAATAAAGGATATCCACTGCTAAATCCTCTAAAGTGGATAGGTTTTAGAATTGGTTTAGATCTTAAATTGAATTAGATGTTACCTGCACATATAATACTTATTTTCAACATGAAATGGATATGGACTAGATGAGCTGTTGATTCAACCAATTAACCTGGAAGCTAGCTAAGGCAGCGTCTCAGTGAGATGCATGTATGCGGCGCCAAGACTACGTAATACGTCTCGTTTTTTTCTTTTCTTTTTTCTCTTTCCCATGTTGATCACCTTTAAATCTATAAAAGACATTTTCTATGTTGATCATCTTTAAAATAGAAGACGTGATCTCTCTGGCTCTCTTATCCTCTCAGTACAATAATATTAGTAAACGATATACAACTTGTTTACGATCTCTAGCTACCTACTTCTACTTTGCTTTTCTATATATTCTGCAAAATCAAAGCATTGATCAATATCAGTATCAAGAACATATAGATAACCATGTATTCTGATCTGTCTGTGATCCTTCCTCGCGTTCTCATCGTCTCTAGACGTACGGTTCGCAAGAACAAGTTCGTAGATTTTGTGGGTACGTACTTACATGTGTATTTGAATATCCATTTGTTGCAATTCTTTACGTAATTATGAATTGATCGATTTATATATGTGTATGAATTGAAATGTCAGGTGAATATCATCTCGATCTTATAATAAGGTATGGTGCAGTACCAGTAATTGTTCCCCGAGTAAATGGGGTGCATATGTTATTGGAGAGCTTCGAGCCGATTCATGGAGTTTTGCTTTGTGAAGGAGAGGATATTGATCCCTCTCTTTACCAAAGCGGCGGCGACGACGGCGTTTCCAAGGAAGAACTGGAAGAAATCAGGAGGCTTCATGTAAGCGACACGACCATCGATAAGGAGAAAGATTCAATCGAGCTGAGGCTGGCCAAGCTTTGCCTCGAGAGGAACATACCCTACTTGGGAATATGCAGAGGCTCACAAGTCTTAAATGTTGCATGTGGAGGTATCCTTTACCAGGATATAGAAACCGAGCTCTCTAAGAACTCCAAGATCGATGAGAATAAGGTTCAACATATGAATTACGACGACTACGACGGACATAGACATGAGGTTGAGGTGGTTGACGATACTCCTTTGCACCATTGGTTTAAGGAGGAACATATTAACGAGAGAGGCAAGTTGGAGATTCGGGTTAATAGTTATCACCATCAAGGTGTTAAGAGATTGGCACCCCGTTTTCTGCCAATGGCTTTTGCAAGAGATGGTTTGATCGAAGCCTTCTATGATCCGGATGCTTATAATCCCGACCAAGGTAAGTTTATTATGGGACTCCAATTCCATCCCGAAAGAATGAGAATGCCCGATTCTGACCAATTTGATTACCCTGGTTGCCCATCTGCCTATAAGGTCCAATCTCGCACAATCTCTTCTTTACTTTTAATTATCATTATTCAGAAATCAATCGAGATTAAATATTGCAACAAATGCATCTATCGTTGCAGGAATTTGTCAAAGCAGCAGTGGCTTACCAGAAGAAGCTTAATAGCTTAAGCTCCTCATCATCAGTACCGTCACAGTTGCCTTTAAAGCTTGACAGCGCAGTGGAGATAAAGAGAGACAGGATAGTAAGGAGTTTCTCAATTGCCAGACACTTATATACTACTGGTCGTAGTATGATGCATTCAATCAAAGAATCAGAACTCGAAGCCGGGGCAGAATTCCTTGAGGTTTTTAATTGCTTCAATTCGTTTTACTCATTGTTATTTTTCTTGATTTAGTGTGGTCTGGTCTTTGAAATTGGCTTTGATATACCATATGTTTACAGTCAAACGCAGCGTTGAGTTTACAACAGCAGAATAGATTGAAGCAAATGGGTGCAACAGTGAGGAATTCAGGTTCCTACATAGAGAGACTGAAATTGAATGAGGGCAGAGAAAAACTAGCAAGGAACGCGATGGCGAAAATGTCCATTGAGCAATTATCTGATCTCATGGCCTTCTACCATATGATGGGACAAATTTGTTCAGAAGTGTTGGAGAAAAAGCTAAACGGCATGCATTAATCTCATGTTTCTGGCCTGCTCTTTAGCTATCGCGCGTGCATGTTATGCTATGCTAAGCTTTGTCGTCAAAAGGAGAGTAGCTTCTGCTGCTAGTTTCTAGAGGACTCACATGAATCTTTTGAGGACTCACATGAATCCCTTGTTTCCTTTTAGACCTCAAAATTTGTACTCTTTCTTAATTATAAGAAATGGAATAAAAAAATGTGTAATTTCTTTATATAGGCTGACAATAAAATTATCACACTCGTTTTACATTATTTATATATTATTACTAAACCAAAATGACATTCCTAATAAATTTGTTCACATACTAGTAACAAAATCAATGGTACTGTTATTCCCTCTAATAGAACTAAATTTATAGGCCCATGATCCAATCTTTTTTGAGGAGCTAGCCCACGGTCAGTTGCAATCAACTGCCACCTACTCTTGAAATGATCAGTAGTTCAGTAATCAGTACCGAGAAAAGAGGCTCATTGTTCTACAAAGGAAAGAATCTCAATCAAAAAGCAGACCTAGAAAAAAGAATATTCTACAGCAGAAAGAGGTTGATTATTATCTTAAAAAAAAAAAAAAAAAGAGGCCCACTGGTTACAAACTTATAGAAGAAAAAAATTAAAACGCATTGACCTCTTTACGTAAAATTAATTTAATAATTAATGAGAATATCACAAATAGTCACTCAATTATGAGTCATTCGATATTTTGGTTATTCAACTATTACTCTGTCAATCACTTTAGTCACTTTACAAAATCCTCCATAAAAAAATCAGATAAAAAGACAATATTTTTGTAAATATGCATTTTTTAGAGGGTAATTTCGTCAAAATTTCACTTTAATCACTTCTCTCAATCAATTCAATTCAGACTTCTCAGTTTTTCAAGACTGATTGAACGAAAATATCCTTGATATGTGGCAAAATAATTCTTTTTTAACGAAAAAAAATGACAAAGTGACTAGAATAAATAACAGAGTTAAAGTTGAGTGACCAAAGTTATATATTTAAAGAGTGAGTGACCAAAGTGTAGAATAAGTAAAAGTTGAGTAACCATTTGTGTTATTCTCCCTAATAACTATATCTCTCTGCACTCCATCCATAACACAATAAATTTGTAACATAAAAAAATAAGGGTGTAGCTAATGCCCCCTACTATATACTTAGTTCACCTTCTACAAATTTAGGTCAATATTCCCATACTAACCTTAGCTAGAATAAAAAATTAAAAATCAAAATCAATGTATGCACTCTGCAAGCACCATCAGCGGTGCAATGTACTGCTGCACCTCCCTTACCGGTGATCCTTGCCTTAACTGCCGCCACCACCACACCACTCAACCTAGCTACCATCCTTCTTTTCCACAAGTCACTGGGGTCGTAGGAGAACACCTGTTCTCTTAGTATGAGGGAACCCTTCCACCCAATGGTAGCAATATATATAATAGGGAAACATTCACCAACGGTGTCTGGACACTTAGGGGACTTTCAGAATGATACCTGAACTTACAAAGTTATCAATGTGATACCTGGACTCATTTTTTCGTATCAACGTCGTACCTACAACCAATTTCTGTCACGGGACCGTTAAATTTTACACGTGCAATGCACGTGAGTCACTTAATGAAGACAAAATGACCGATTTACCCTCAAATTTTTTTTCTTTTCTTTTCTTTTCTTTCTTTCTTTATTTCTTATTCTTCTTCTTCTTTTTTGGTTTCTTCTTCCCCAGATTCAAATCATCAATATTCAAATCACCACCGCTGCGTCTCAATCCAGAGAAGAAGAGGAACCGACCGACCGACACACCTCGAGCAACGAACCCCAAGAGGGCCCCACAATGGACACCGGAGCGGCGGGAGTGGGTCTCGCCGCGTCGTCGTCGTCGGCAGAGGACCCGTCGTCTAGGAGAATTGCCGCTCGACGCCGTCCAGGAGTGGAGCTTCGGCGTGTCGCACCGATACCAGCACCTGCTCGACAAAACGACGCCGCACGTCCTCCACCACCGCTGGCTCGCAACCCTCGGTGTGGCCTTGGCCTACGTCCTCCGCGTCTACTTCGTCCAGGGATTCTACATCATGTCATACTGCTTGGGGATCTACCTCCTCAACTTGCTCATCGGCTTTCTCTCTCCTCAGGTCGACTCGGAGATCCACGACCTTTCCGACGGCCCCAGCCTCCCGACCCGCGGATCCGACAAGTTCCGCCCCTTCGTTCGACGCCTCCCCGAGTTTAAATTCTGGTAATTTCGAATTCTAATCGGAAAAAAGTTTTGAATTGTATGAACTTGTGGTTGAGGATTTGGTTTATAGAGATGCACTGCATGTGTTCGATGAAATGCCGGTTAGAGGATTTGGTTTCGAGACGAATGCATTGAATTTAGGTTTGGATTTGTTTGTTTGTTTGGAAGGTACTCAATTACAAAGGCGTTTTGCATTGCTTTCGTGATGATTTTTTTTTTCTGAGTGAAGCTTTCGTGATGATTTGAATCTGGGGAAGAAGAAACCAAAGAAGAAGAAGAAATAAAGAAAGAAAGAAAAAAAAAATTGAGGGTAAATCAGTCATTTTGTCTTCATTAAGTGACTCACGTGCATTGCACGTGTAAAATTTAACGGTCCTGTGACGGAAATTGGTTGTAAGTACGACGTTGATACGAAAAAATGAGTCCAGGTATCACATTGATAACTTTGTAAGTTCAGATATCATTCTGAAAGTCCCCTAAGTGTCTAGACACCGTTGGCGAATTTTTCCCTATATAATAATCTATTACCTTACTCTACACACCGATCCCTTAAAAGATACAAGAAACTTAATTAAAAATAATTGTACAAACTTATTAATCAACAAAGGTCTTTAAAAAAAGTTGCGAAAATTAGATATCCGGCGTTGTTTAGCCAAACGCCAAGTGACCAAATAATTTGTGTCCGTTAACTACTATGTCAGGATCAGTCAACGGGCCCGAAATTCATCATTTGCTATTTGCTAAACAATCATTTGGTTGTATTCTTTCTGTCATTTCAATAAGTGTACCGTAAAACAACACTTACAGTTCGTTTATTCTTCCCAGCTCATAAATATTATCTAAGAACTTAAGTAACGGGTAAACGAACTTAATAAATGAAGCAACAAATTTCTAAGAATCATAAATGATTACACCAAAACAGAAAGCTCCCCTTTTCCAGAAGATTATGTGCCATTAAAGCTTTCTGCTCGTTTCATCAACCATCACCTTCACAACTCAGAGCCCCTCTCTCTCTCTCCCCCTGCATTCTCTGCTTCTCTAACAGTTTTAACCGTACCGTTACCAGAACCCTGCCACCTCTTTTTACCAAATCGAGTTTTACACTCCAGAAACAGTATTATCCGTCCCACTAGTAATATCCACTTTCATTTTTAACTCGGGATTTGGAAAAGCCGATGGGGCCAAAGCGCACATGGAGGAGATAAGATCACAACTTTCAGGTCCTCAACACTCACACGCCGTCAATAATTAAACACAATCATACGGAAAATAAATAATATTACTAAAAGACAAAGAATTTACATTTCTTTTTTCCTCTCTCTTTTATTAAATAATCTACGCCGAAAAATACTGAAATTATTGCCTGCAGTGTGTGTGTGTGTGTGTGTTGGTACACACAGAGAAGTACCTAGAAGGAAGAAGAACAGTAACAGATAGAGAAAGAGACACCAAATTTAAGGCACAGAGTGAGACAATAAATTTTCTAGAAGATTTTGCTGTTCAACCTAGCTAGCTCTTTGTTCTCTTCTTGTTCTTCTTCTTCTTCTTCCAAATCGGGATTCTGCAGCAGGAAAACGGTGTCGTACTACTCGTACACTGAACAAAGCTCTGTCAGCTTCTTCGACCTTCATAAACTTATGACATTTAGCTAGCTGTACATAATTTTCTTAAAAAGTAAAGAAAAAGAGGCTACAATATGCATGAGAATCAATATGTTGATGGCGATTCTTCTATGGCTTTAATCGAGTCCACTCGTAACGTCCTTCCAACGGCTCGTCCTTCGTTAGATCGTAGTTATATCTGCAATTATTCGGTTCAGAATTTCATGCTCAGACTATTTGGCAAAGTTCGTACTATATATGCTAGGAGCACAGAAACTGTAGTTAAAAGTTTAAACTTACTTCTGTGAAAATTTATTTTGGATGTCTTTCTCGGCCGACGTGAAGAATTCTTCCAGCTCCAATTCTGTAGGCATTTTCTCTGCCGTGGAACCCCGCCGAGGTTCCGCCGGCGTTGGTTGAGGTTGAATGTTGCTAGAAGGCGTCATCTGTCTCCTGGGTTAGAATAAGCACACAAAAGTGAGAAGCTGTGCAATTTAGGCACCGGAGACAACGAATTTATATACATTTCAAAGTGTGGGAGAGCGTTTTTGAAATTGAAATTTTGAAAATTTGAATTGGAGATAGGAAACCTGAATTGAAGTAATAAATGTTTAATGAGGGAGTTATATAAGATTAAATTCAAACCTTTCTCTGAGTGGATTATACGTCCGCGATTCAACTTCGTCACTCTCAACATCATCACCGTTATCCTGTGAAAATTAAATTCAATTAGTAAAAGACACCGCGAAACGTGAAACTGCTGATGTTGAGGCAACCCAAAAGCGGAATAAAACCTCGAGACAACAAAACCAAAAAAAATTGAAGAAGATGAGAGAGAAATGAATTTATTGCAACAATTTAATTTTTATTATTCAAATGTTTCAATCACTACCTCCACCAGATCTACGAATTTGAGGTTATGTCCATCTTCCACCAGCTCACTCGCGCCGTTACTAGAGCAACAGGAGGTGTCGTCGACGTGATCATCGGAGCCTGAGCTCCTAGGGCTGGCGCAAACGGCGTCTTCATCTTCCTCCTCTGGTTCCCGAACAGTAGCAACATCAGTACACACTCTTCCCTCTGCTACTTTCGATATAGTTTCAACACTAGGTCTCGGCTTCTTGTCGAGGTGAACGAGTTTGGATTTGACCAACTGTGCAACTTCCACCTTCCTCTTCTTGACTGAGCTGGTTTCCGCCGTCTTGGCCTCCATCGGCACTGCACTTAAAAATTTCCGATGACGAGTGTCACTCGGTCGCCATCTCTGTACAGATTGGTTTGATGTTATCGCTGCTTTTCTGTCGTCGTGTGTTTTCAATTTAGGGGTTGTGCGAGTTTGGGCTGTGGTGAAGATGGTAATGATGGTGACGATGATGGCGAGGTGAGTTGGACGGCTGGGATTGGTTGGGTATTATAAGTGCGGGAGGCAAGGCAAACTGGGTTACGTGGTGGTCCAGACTCCGGTAACAGTGACGGGGAATCTGGAAACGGGGGATTTGACGGCGCCGTTACGTAGATCTGGACAGCACCGAACATTCCTCTAATTAATGACCGCCACGTAGGGGTGTGGCACGTTGAAGATAACAGTCGAAGGGAATTGATTGCGCGAGGTGGTTCAGGTTTTAAAGGCCGTACGGTTGCTAAAGTTAGAACGGGATTTACTGAATGAATGACGGGGGTTCTGTTTGGTTGTGAACGGGGTACAGAAGTTAATGACCTCTTTGCCCTTGCTTTCATTTGAAAAAAAAAAAAAAAACACAAAAGAAATGCCATCAGCCAAGGTTCTTTCACTTTGTTTTCCCTCACCGTCAATCAGTTCAATAATTTGTCATTTGCCCTAGGTCAAGGAAACATTAGCTTTGCAATGGTGTACGGGTAGTTCTAACTTTTATAGGGTTTAGTGTATAAAACAGACACTGTCTTAATAATTTAAGTTAAATTTATGACTAATATAACGTAGTAAAATGACAATCAAAAAACAAAAGAAAAATAATGAAATTAATAAGTGATTATTGATTTGATTGTATCGATTAAGTCGGTCAAAAGTTTTGTACAACGTACAATACATTTTCATGCCAATTGTTATTGAAGCTGCAATTATATGAACAAAAGCAAAGATTCTAGCAATAATCAAGTGTTTAGTGCAATAATATATAAAATTAAGACTCATAAAAGTACACGTCGATAATTAAGTACGAAAAATGGATATTTCATCTTATACAAAGATGTAGTGTGGTCACCCTTAACAACTTAATTGATTCCATCTAAGCATGTTTATGTTGTAACTAGTACGTAATTGATTATTAGCTCAATAAAACAAGAGTCTGCATAACTCGCGCATTCAAGTTCTTGGGCATGAAGCTTCACGAGTTCTACCTTACCATAATAAACTATACAACCCCACTATAATACTAGCTATCTAACTTAGCTAGAATAGGGCGAATATTGTAGCAAGGTCCCGGGCCCCTATCCTAAAATGGGATACACGTCCAGTAATAGCTCCAATTCTGTAAATTACCCTAGCAAATAGGGCGTCGGTTTAAACCGTTATCTCGCTAACTGTACTTCTTTGCCTTTTTTTTTTTTTTTTGGTTACAAAATTTTGACAACTTTCAGTGATGAAATTGTGGTCAGTAAAACTTTGGCCATAAGTCACGAAATGTTCGGTTGCTACTTGTTGACGATCAACCATTGTAAACTCGTCGGTCGCACAGTACTCAGCATAAGTATACACTTTTTGTCACTAAATCTAGTTAATTAGTGACACTATTTTATGACCACGTATAATGATCATTTAGTGCTCAATTATTTGTATTCGATGCTTATAAATGATCAAATTGTTGACTATTAAGTTTGTGTGTATAAAAAACCTCAAATTTCGTGTAAATAGAGAAGTTTAATTTTTTTTCCTTTTTTTTTTTGAAACTTTTTCATTATTACGTACACTATATTTATTAATTTCTTCTCACGAGATTATTTAACCTGTTTTGCTATTTGCTAATTAGAAATGTTTATTTATATGATCAGTCTTGTTTCCACATAAACATACACGATGATTAGTCATATTTGGCCAAGTGCATGCAAAAATGAAGGTAACGCTGGATCATTTCAAGTACTGGAAATTATTCTATGCACCGACGGTGTAAGTGACCCAACCCTTATAAAATAATCTCAACCCTTGATATTTATTATCAACTTTATTTTTAATAAACAAAAAGTGTATTTAATGCAATCTAACCATTCATTTATGTTGGTGTAAGTGCACGGCGGTGCTCTGAATAATCTCTCTTCAAGTACAAGTATAGATGAGTAAAAACTAAGAGGCAGAATTGGATTTGAGATGAGATATGGCAGACACGATCATTTAAGTTAGGGCCATAACGGCAAAACAGTTAGGTAAGTGTACATATATTAATGTAGACTTGTGGTGTAACATGACCTGTACGATGACATACCCACCATGTTTATCATACCAAATTTCTAAATATATGGTAGGTCAATCGATCGGACCACAGACATAAAAGGGTTTCTACAGTAAAATCGACTACAGCTACCTCTTTGTTCAAGCGCCTACCTTCCAGAATTAACTTTCATTCCATCAATAATGCAACTACTACTTGCAGTTCGTAGTTAATTTTCGAGGTATATATAGTACTTTCTGCATCGTAAAATTTGCATGCAGTTAGTCTTTAATTATTCTACAAAACGGCATGGCATGCTACTTCTCTTTTACATCACGGTTAATTTGGTTCTATATATGGAAGAGTTCTATATATTTAGTTGAAACTACTTAAAGGTAGAATGTACGCATATATATATATATATATAAACACACATACACAGAGATGGAATATTGATTTTAACACTCTACTTTCACACTTATTCTTTATTTTAAATTATTTAAAGGTAGAATGTGTACTGAGGTTTTGATTTACTATTTAACAATGAATTTTGTGAAATTATTTCGAAAAACACTATTTCCATTTTGTCACATTTTTCATGTAACATTGGACAAATGAAATCCACCTTCGTTCGTGCACTCATTTATAAGGCATTTGAGGATCAACTCTCTTGGTATAATGTAAGGAAGTTGAAAAGACATTCGATGTTACACTTGTTTACGTTCCAAGCATGAACTATTATATTATAAATTGGCGACAAAAATTTGTCTTTCCATCCAAAAAAAATCATACACGAATAAATCAAAGTACCCCTGCTGAAAATTAAGAATTTCAGAGACGATGTATGGTACAACTATGGAAATAAATAGGGAATTTTCAATGTTATCCAATAAATATATATGAGAGAGAGCTAATGTACGTACCAACCAACCAGAGCCAGAGAGAATATTGAAAGATGATGATGACATACCAGAAACATTGCTTTTAGTGAATATTTGATGATTGGTGCAAATTGAAGACGTACTAGGCACCTAGCACATTCATTATGTAAATCAAGGAAGGAAATTCTATAAAGCTAAGATTCCCATGAAGCAAGAAAAGAAAAGGGAGGGAGGACATTAGACAAGGGCACATGGATCTTTAGGTTGTGTGGGTTTCAGCACAGAAAAACTGGATATGAGGCATTCTTTTTACCTTGTACAAAAATCGGGGAGGCAAACCATATATTAGAGTGGCTCTCAGCCCCTCTCCTAAAGCTAAGATTTAACATTAATTTGATGTTAAAGTGGAAGACAGTAGCTTTACTTCAATTTGTTCATGCAATTATGAAAGGTGATTGAATGACCTCAATATTATTATTCCCCACTAGTTAATTAACTTCACTTTACAATTCTCCCCTACCTAATTATATGATTAGAGAACAGTTAAGGGCTTTTTTATGGTCCCCATGCAATAGTGCAAAGCCCTAGTTGAAAGGTCCGTTCTTTTGTAACCTAGTTAAAAGGTCTTTATGGCTAATTAGTTGAGATGACAATTAGAGTAATTAAGAGGTAAGTAAAAGTTAAAACTATGACAGCAGAACCATCACCAAGGCAAATAATATGTTCTCTAATAAGATTAGCTTAAGTCAACAACAGTTTATTGCCACCTTTTTCCCGCCAATGATGCTCAAAAAGAAAAAGTAAAGGTATCATCAGAAGCTGAATTGAAGGATAAATTAGTAAATATATAATTTAAAAACCCACAAGGCTTATGGTTAAATTTTCAAAAACCCACAATTTACCTTTCTTTAATTATAGTCTAAAAATCTATAATTTAATACATGAAGGATAAAATAGTAAATATAACAGTAAACTGAATTGAAGAAATTACAAAAAAAAAAAAAAAAAGATCTTAGACGTTTTGTTAACTACAATGGCAGTTTCAATTTTTTTTTTTTGGAGTTGACAGTTTAAATAAAAAAAATTGCTTATTAAACAAAAAGATATATATTTTTTTTAAGAAAAAAAAAGTTATTCATTATTTCATAAAAAATAAATATTTTTTAAATAAATTACGAAAACAAACTCTTTTTTTAGAAATATTAATAAAAACTCAAACACAATATTTTTTTTTTTAAAGGGGTTTGGAACTCAGCCTAACTGGGAGACTCAGCCCCACACCCGGTTTCATTTATTATATTAATAGTAAAATTTTGCAGCGGGGGGATATATCACCTAAACCCCGAGCTATAGATAAACAATGACAATAATCCTCATAGAGAACATCCTGAATAATAGCAGATGTCTCCCCTAACCAAACATCATCAAATGAATCACTACTAACAAGATATGCAAGCCTATTTGCAACACCATTTACTTCACGGTAAATATATCGGACTCGGATGGAATGGAAACTATTTGCTTTACCATTTGTTTGGGTTTTGGATGATCAAACAAAATATTATAGACACAAATAAAGTAAAAAAAAAAAAGGCCAATTGACATAAATAAGAGAAGTCTTATTCTATATAATATTGAGATACTGACTCACGATTGATTTTGTTTTATATTTTCAGTTATAATTTTAAGTTCAGAACAAGTTTTGAAGTAACAAATTGGTAATAGAAGAGTAAGGTGTAGGCGAACTAGAACATGATAAAGAATTTCTTTAATTATATTAATTCATCGATATATTTGATATCACGATTCCCTACATGAAATTGGTTCATTATTGACGTGACAACATTGGTGTAGAATACTAATATTTAACTAAATCGTGCACTTTGTTTCATTGTTTAGTCAATTTGAGGCCCCATACTAGCATGCATGTTGCACGTTCTAATTCTTAACTAAATTGGCAACCGTTCGTAAAAAAAAATAATAATAATAATTGCAACCAATCAAAGTGTCATAGGCTACTTTTGGCTTTCAAAGACTGCTATAGTTTTTTATAGTGAGTGATCGTCTGATCGATGCTCATCATTTTGACTTTCTTTGCCTTATTTATTTATAAAAAAAATATAAAAAAAATCCTCGAGCACATAATTGATAACAATTTTTCAATACCAACATATGATTGATGATAGTCAAGTTTTGGTTAAAAATAATATCATCATGGTGGATCCTAGGCAGAAAATCGAAAAAGAAGAAGAAGAAGAAGATAATTGAACTGGAGGAAGTGTGATAAAAATTCAAAACTTTAACTGTACAATCTGCATAGACCAAAAGCTAAAAGAAGTTCTATAAGAACTTAATTTTTTTTTTTTTATATATCTTTATGAATTATGATGCTAAGGACTAATAGAAGAAAGAGCTCGTTATACAATTTTTGCTGAAAGAAATGCAAAAGAAAGAGTGAGTGAGATAAAGAAAGGAGGATACAAAGTGGTCGAGGAAAAGGAAAAAAAAAATCATAGAGGAGAGTGGAAAAGCAAAATTATGAGGAATCTCAAGGTAGTATGGTATGGACTATAGACTCCATGATTGGATAGATCGACATGCATGCAGGAGTGAAATGGAAACTTGTGCACAATTTGAAATGAGGCCACAAGAGCATTTTTTATATATCTTTTTTCTTTCTGATAAGAGGGAAATCCATTCCTGTCTGAACCATGTTTTTTGACTTTTTTCTCTGGCAATGCTTAAATGGTCCTTTCAGTTCTAAAAGCTATTTCTTTTCCGGTCCAAGGCCATGAGGGCTAAGCTAGGACCATTTTTTGGACCCCCAATCTTCTTTTAAAAGAGATGAACAGGGAACTTTTGCGGCTCTCATGTCCTTTACTTCTTTTCAAAGCGATCATGGACTTTAGACTTCAGGGCCATCATGGTGGGAAAATTGTTTGAATGCACGAATTATTAGCAGGAGATCGATGGATTGGACCGCGTGCATAAAATTTTTGCTACACATCACTCAATTTTATGAGCATATTACAAGAAAATTGAGCTATAATTATATATATATATATATATATTGAATTATTAGTAGGAGATCGATGGACGGCATGTATAAAGATTTTGCCTCACATCACTAAATTTTATGAGCATATTACGAGAAAATCGAGCTGTATATGATCGATATATTCAATATATATATATATATATATATATATTTATTTAATTATAAATCGAGCTATATATAATCAGCATATACAATACATATATGAATTTTAATAAAGTAAATTATCCATTATGTTTTTTAAATAGCCTACAAAGTATAAAGCACTCTCATTTTCAAGCCTCGTCTAGTTTTATATAACCCTATCCAATTTTTCTGACCAAAAAGGAACTTATCCCATTGTATCCATATGCAAGAAAACTTGCGTGTGGGAAAAAAGAAGAACGAGAAAAATGATTCAAAATCACCTTTCTATTATGAAACAGGGCAATGCTAGCCGGTATGATCACATGTAAACCTATACGCCAAAACTCAATATTTTTCTTTCAAGTGGTGCATCAAAAGATCCCAATAGTTGATAGCTAAGCCAAATATATAATGGTCTAGTATAACAACAGTACATTAGTGATTATTGAATCAATCACATTATAGTGACATTCTTAAGAACAGAGTAATTGTCGTTGTTGTCTATTTAGAAGTAAGTAGTAGTACTCTCTATACTGGCGATATCAGATATGCAATCGATATATGCATTACATGCTCGTCAAGTGATAGAATGAATGTATGACCATGGAAAGTGGATGTATAATATGTAACCAACTCGATCTATAAGCACAGAGAATTTTATCGTGAACAAGAACATATCCATTAATTTGAGATTCGCAACGGAAGCAAAAGCACTGCTCACAACAAGTACAAAATATTGAGTAAGGCCCAGAAATCAGAGCAAATTAATTCTAAAATCTTGGGTAGATCTAGTTGTTGTAATAGTGTTCATGAGTTGTTCATCATTGGCATTTGTCGCCTATGAGTGTAACTTTGAAAGATTCAGACCTTCACTCTATTATGGAATGAATCTAATAATTGAAGTAGTTTTCTTTGAGTTGTTTTCAAGGGTATTTACGCTGAAATTTGGTTGAACTAAAAATTGTGTATTCATTTAATTGTCGTTATTGTTATCTTAGTTTTATATCCAATATAATATATAATTTTTTTATGACCTCAATGAAAAGAGAAAAATTTACACCTTGAAAGAGATATATGACAGGAGTCTAATTACCATGCAAGAAGAGCAGAGGAAGAGTATGATCGACAAAAACAGGATCGGGGAGGATAAACCTCAACCCTGCAAAACTAACAAGGAAAACATAAGTTAGAAATACCACCACAAAAGCTTGTCCTTGCAAAAAAAAAAAAAAACAAAAAAAAGGTCTGGAGGCAAGTTCCCCCATGAAAATATGAGAAGAGCAAAACTGTTTTAAGAAAATGAGGTGCAATTTGACAAATTGTTTTTGTTTGTAAGATAAATGATATTTTTCGTTAATTTTCCTCTATGATAAGGACCATAAGGTTATGATATGTTATAAATAAGTTCGATCATAAAAATCTTTATAGGAAACCCTAGAGAGCATAGGGCTTTGAATTTTGCAGACGTCTATCAGTAACACATACATGTGTTCTTTATTATTGTGAAATTATCAAGCAATAAAAGCGAAAAATTCTTTCTATGCACCGGTGATGCAAGTGAACTAGGAAAAATAGAAGATTTCAACTATTGATTAGGGATGGCAAAAATCCTCATCGGGTAGGGTACCCATCGGGTATTCTACCCTAACAGGGAGAAATTCGGGTAACGGGGATGGGAATTCTCAGTATTCGAATTCTGAAATCGGGTACGGGTGGGGATGATATTTTGATCCCCATCCCCATACTCACCCAATAAGAATTATCTGAAATAATATATATATATATATATTATTTATTATATATATTTTTGATATTATTTATAAATAAATATTTATGTAAACTTCATCTTTTTGTCAATATTTAAATTCTGTTAATAAATATTTTAAAAAAGAAGAATATTCTTTTAATAAAAGATCTTTATTAACATTGTCAATTTTCCTTGATTGAAATAAGAAATTTATTTTATTTTGATGTTTGATTTTAACTTCATATTTTACAATTCATAATTGTTTGAATGAATTTTTATATAATAAATGAGTAATATTGTTAACGGGGATTGGGGCGGGTAAGGGGATGAGGAATAAAGTTGGTATGGGGATGGTAATTTAATCCCCACCCGACACTCCCCATTTCCATCCCTACTATTGATACTAGCCCCTTAACGTGTGTTCCGCACATGTCAATTGGTTTTTATTTTTTAAATTAAAAAAGTTACAGCCATTTATATCCTGATTTTAGGGAAGTTTCTCCTTTTTTCATGAGAGGTATTGTAAATTTTTCAAATATGATATAGTTTATTGACTATCTTATCCTCATATATAAATAATTTGTTTATTAATATTTATATTATGTGAGGGCATCTATGGTAGTGCAAAAATTTAACTATTCCCTCAAGAATTGACTTAATTATATAAGATTTATAGACAACATTTTTCTTTAATAACAAAATCTTATAATTATTGTTATCCAGCCGTCCATCTCTGTTGGTGCAAGTGCATGTTAGTGTATTAAATACTCTCTCATGTAAAAGCTTGATTTCATTCTTCTTAAGAAAAAAAAAAAAATTCCACTGTGACGGTATGTATTTGACTGAGCATAAGAATCTTCCATGACTGATCAAGTCAACTCGATCAATGGCTGCTTCCCAAAGAAAAAGAGAAATTAATTATGTTATGCTTTTCATGAAACTAATAAAATGAGGAAACACGCAGAGGAAATCCCCAACAAATTAGACTCGATCAGCCTGAGTTTTATCATTTTAATCACTGCAAACCCTAATTTTCAATAATTATATAGATGTGTGTGTGTGTATTGCCAGTAAACACCTCCCGAAGCCCTTGCAAGACTCAGTAAAATATTGAGGGATGTGACCAGATGAGGCTGGTGATTGGTTAATTTGTGTCCAGATAACTAAAAAATTGTGTAGTCTTGAATCTTGGTCCTCATCTGGTTACTTCATATATATACCCAAATATATATATATATGAAGTCAAAATGAATCTACAGAAGAAGAGGACCAAGCGGGTATGTGGGACGTTGCATTTTAATTCATAGGGGCAGGTCATAAATTCGTAGGACATATCAAAACGTAGCTCAAGTTTGTCATTTCTCTCTACGCAAATAGTTTTTGTATACAGCCAATATTATTAGATTTTGAGTACGTTTACTAGAAAAGAAATTGGCTCCTACCTGCTCTAAGTCTTATTCTCTTGGTTCCATTCTAGTGTTCATCTTTGTGGTCTCAATTAATTATTTGATTCACAATTTATTCTTCGATGAGTATTTTGTCAAGTAGGGACACTTGCGAGAGGGGGAGGGACGGGGTGCAGCTCCTATTATGTCCATAATTATTGAGAATATGGGGTCCTTTGATGATTTTATGCATATGGTACATAATGATTTGGTAGTTAGGTTCATTCAAGTTTTAATTAACATCAACAAAACTCTAAAACAATATAGAAAGTTTTACACTTAGAACTACATATGTTAATATATGACATACATACAATTATCACATTTAGAACTTAATATTGAGCTAATATTATATAAAACAGGACATATAAGGGAAATGACTAAATCCTCCTCCAACTTTGGAACAAACATCAGTTTGGTCCGTGATCTTTTTTTTTAATCATGATAGTCATTGCACTTCCGATTTCCATCACCCGCGTTCAAATTTCAAATTTAACTCAAAACATGACGTCATAAGCTAAGTTGGCACCGACACGAGGGCCCACTTCAATATGAATTTTAGCACACTAAGGGCAAAATAGACTTCTCTCCCTTCATTTTTTCTTCGTCGCTTCTTCAGCAATCCCAGATTTCAGCTTGTCTCTTTCTTCAACAGAGCTTATCAACCTCAGCTCTCCAACATATCTCTTCAATTACCAACATCCTAAAAATTCCTTGTATTCCCCAATACCCAACTAGACCATGAAAAACCGATTCAAACAATAACAATCAATCCTATGTCGTACAGAAAACCCATAAGAACATAGCCCAAATTAATCCAAAAAACACAAAGAAAACGGGATCTCATTCGCCTAGACCATGAGCGTGCTGGAGTCGTGGGAGGGCGTTCGGGCCTGGGTCATGCCTGAGAGGCGGGGTGTTGAGTTTTGGGTCTGGTTGTGATGGGTTTGCCTCTTGCTGATTGCATTTGTGTGAAGGGGTTTCAGTTTTGTACATGGTTGGTTCAGAGAAGGTGAGAGTGAGATGGAAGAGAGAGAAATTAGATCTCAGTACATCCAATTGAGGACAAAAACTAGATTGTGGAATTAGATTGCAGAGACCCAAACTCAAATTTGGAGAAAAAGACGAAGAAGCAGATTGGGATTTTGAGGTTAAGATTGATTGGATGGTGGAGCTGACTATTTGACACTGCACTTCTTCAATTTCGTTTGGCTCGTCTTCTAACGATCTTGTTGTGGTTATGATGGGTCACCTCTTGCTTTGTGATTAGGTTGTGAAGCTTTCGGCTTTTCGACATCATATGAAACTAAGCAATCACGAAGTAAAAACTATGAGTTGAATTTGGTGATGGAGGAAAAATGTGTGTTGTGTTTAATAGAAGGTACAGGTTGATTGACCTTGTGAAGATCGAAGGTCATATCTTCAACTTCCACCACAAAGTCTCTTAGTAACCCATTTTTGCAGTACTTGCTTAACCCCATTACCAGAGGTGAAGAATAAGGTGGAAGGTCGAATGATAGTGGAATGGAGCAAAATAAAAACAAAGGGTAGTTTGGACATTTTGTCTAAACTGAAGGTCAAAATCTAAAAATGCACCCTCGTGTTGGCAGTTTGGCACCAACTCAGCTTATGAAGTCATGTTTGGAGCAAAATTTGAAATTTGGACGTGAGTGATGGAAATCGGAAGTGCATGGACCATCATGATTAAAAAAAAAAAATCATGGACCAAACTAATGTTTGCCCCAAAGTTGGAGGAGGCAAACTGAATTTAATCATATGAGAAATGTTATCATACCCTTACTCTAGAGATTTGATTAATTTAACTTCAACGTGAAATAAGGAAAATGAGAGGGTAGTTGCCTTACTCACACCGACTTTAGCTCCATCAACAATCAATCACCATTACACTTTGTTGAGCTAAAAGCCTCTCCTTTAAATCTTGGTTTTTTAATTTTTTAGAAATAAAACATGAGTTGATACGAACCCTAGCAAGTACATAACATAGGTAGAAATAAAACAACCCGTTACGCCTTACACATGTTAATTTTTCTACACCAAATTCCTTTGGATATGTAATCCACCGTGTTATTGATGAAAATCATTTTTCAATAAGAACTTTTTTTGGTACAAGTGCAAGTTCACCCATCGGGTCACCAGGTTACCTACTATTCACTACTTTTTAGTGTTTATTTCCACTCTCTGAGTCACGGGCACAGTTTTCAATAAGACCTGGGTCACCAGGTCAGCTTGGTGACCTAGAAAGTGACTCAGGGTGACACATGTCGACCTAAGACACGAAATACACTGTGCCCGTGACCCAGAGAGTGAAAATTTACATAAAAAACAGTGAATAATTGGTGACTTAGTAACACACGGGTTAACTTGTTCTAAAGAAGGTCGGAGCATCTCAATTATAGGAATTATATATAATAAGAATTTTAAAGTCAAGTTACTAGAGATAGTCAATTATAGAAATTTTAGTTTTTAATCCATATAATAAGAATATAATAGGAAAGTTGTCGAATATGCTCTTATTTTAAGGGTGAACCCTACGGATGACAGCCAAGTCAAGTGAAATGATACAGAAGACAATTTAACGTGCCATTCGATGGTCAATCACTGTCAATCAGGACCAAAGCGTGGGCCGTGGAGAATGGAGAGTTGGAGACTGAAACGTAAATTTCCTTTATTCCAACACGTTGTGTGGGCCTGTGGGCCGAATACCTTCGGACCCCACGACATGGTCCAGACCCACTATTTGATAGACTTACTGACGCAAAGTATCCTCCTCCCCCGACTCTGAGAGAGCATAGGATTCCAAAGACTAGTCGTTTTGGAATGTGGAGGAAGACTCTGGGAAAGTTGGAAATTGACAGGTCGTTGCGGCAAGGCAATATACGACAGCATCACTCTAGCAATTTGGCCTCCCAATTCCAACAATGTCACTATCACTGTCATGTTTTGTTCTCTATTTTATGATCAAATCATTGTAGATTTGTGATTAGTTTTGATTCTACTTCTTCTAAATAGTATTACTTGAGAAGACGTCGAATCGGCCATGGCAAAACTAGCTAAGGCAGTGGCAATTGGCACTGAAGCAGATCAAAGCTCTTGCTTGCGGTAGAAGAAGAAGGAAGATCGAAGAAGAATCAGCTCACAGTAGAAAGAAGAAGAAGAGTTTCGTGCAGATATGGGGATCCTTGAGTTGAAGTTGAAGCTTGGAAGTATGCACCTTTCGTGCTCTTGGGTTATCTGGCAGGGCTAGTACGAAAAGACATGTAGTTGGCGCCAAGTTGTGTGGACTTTGATTCGGGTACGTGGTTTGTAACTTTGTAAACGACAAAGTATGTGGCATTGAAAATGTGTATGGAGGAAATTTAACACAAGTTCAAGATCCCAACTTTGGAACCGATTATATGACTTCCAAAAGTATATAATCAAGATGGGTAACAGAGAAGTGGTTGTTTGACTTAAATATAACGTTAAATAGATACAAAGAAGTTTGCCGAGCAAATTAGGCGTAAATTTTGAAATTTTGGAACTTCTTGTTTTGTAGGTTTATATATGTCGTTTCAAAATTTTTGTTGAGACGAAGAAAACTTAGCAACTGATAGTTTATGACTTCAAATTTTTCATATAGGTTGAATTTAGATTTGTTTAAGATAAAATTAGTCATGCTTCGTGCTTTTTATTATATGATACTAATCTGCAAGTCTGCAACCACATGCTCTGCATGTGTAAGAAAAATTATCAAATATAATTTTCCTTAAAAATTATTTAAAAAAAAAGAAAAAGTTATCTACAGATAGTGGGTAGTTATCTACAGAGAAAATGGATTCAATGGGTAGTTTTTCCTACATATTGTCACGTTCTGGACCCCGTGTCAGTGGATTTTAAGCACCTAACGCCGAATCCGAGGTGTGAGTGTTATAAAGCAAAATGTAAATAAATTCTTCCTTCTAGGCTCTTCACTCTAGAGTCTAGACTCATCTCGCTTGCAGCCATGATCGGAGTCAGAAAATCTACCGGAAAACCCAAGGAGCTTTTGGGCTTCGTCTTGCCACCGTCACTGCTAGTTCGGAGGAGGGAGGATTGGGTTCCACTTCACGCTGCCGAGAAGAAGCTAACGGCGTCGGTGCAACTTCAGGGGGTGGCCGGAAAGTGAAGAAATCGTTGAGTCGTATCGCTGCAAAACGGGTCGAGAAAACGAGTAGGTCTGGGTTTGCAATCTTGTGCTTATCAAGCTGATCCGATCCATATATACTCCAAACGAACGACTTAGATCTTGTGGTCCTCAAATCCAACGGTCCAGATTGTACCGTCCTATTTTCTATTTTTAATTAATTCTTGGATAATACCAACTTCCAAAAACATTAAAAATAGCTCGGGTGTCCGAAAATTTCTATGAACTTGTAACGACATCTACTTTAATTCTACGGGTTTGAAAGACAAAATTTGAAAAAATTTATAATTTAAATAATTTTGGAAAGCTAAAAGGCTTTAAAATAAGAGAAATTCAAGCAAAAGTAGCTCGAAATTATTTTTCCTATTTAAAATAGAAAATCGAAATTCTGAGATCTCACACATACTTATCTGTTAAGCAATTTTTTTAATTTTGTTATTTTTATGTTTTTTTTGTAATTTGACTATATTATCTCTATATATTTTATGAGTACTAAAGTTTATTAATATCTCGGGATTATTTTGGTACATTTTTTCAGTTTTAGTTTTTTTTTGAATCAAATAGGTCAAACTTTATTAATCAATGATCAAATTACACATGACATTGCTCAGCTGTAATCACAGCTAGCAGGAAAGGAGGAGGAGAGAAAAAAAAAAAAATTCATGAGCCATAGAACTAGCAAAAGCAGTCATCAAATGTGCTGCCCTATTTGCACTTCTTTTAATAAATAATGTAGATTATTATTATTATAAATAAGTATGTAGTCTACAAATTAGGAGTTTCTCCCAAATATTTATGTTCTAAGGCTTGATGGTTGTCATTTTTATTTTGCATTTGGTTGAACTAGCATTGAAATTGTGTTATATGCCAAGGGCAACATATAAAATATGTACCATTTATAATGTTTAATCTTAACATATTTGATTCATAATTCCATCCAGGGCTTTAGACATCTCTCCCCAAATAAATGTAAA
The DNA here is from genome assembly GCF_002994745.2 of Rosa chinensis. NCBI lineage: Eukaryota > Viridiplantae > Streptophyta > Magnoliopsida > Rosales > Rosaceae > Rosa > Rosa chinensis. Next base: position 16,445,992 of record NC_037089.1, on the reverse strand, counting down.
CTTGGCTAAAAAGTGTTAAGAAAATTTGATTATTAGACTGGAAGTGAGAGTAAAAATTCCAAACTTGATAGAAAAGAAAGAGAAAAAAAAAAATATAAAAAAAATATTTTTTTTGGTTGAATGAAAATGAATGTTGAGAGTGGGATTTGAACCCACGCCCTTTCGGACCAGAACCTTAATCTGGCGCCTTAGACCAACTCGGCCATCTCAACTTGTTGAGATTTCCTTCGTATTTTAGCTTCTTTCAAGTATTGCATAGAAATAAGTTGACAAAACAAAGGCATGAAAAGATGCGTTCGGTGAAGCCCAAGCAAAGGGTGGCGGGCCGGGCCTGCCATGAGGTGTGGAACACAAAAGAGAGAGCAAAAGTGCGAAGGAGAATGGAAGATTGAAATTTAGCGGATAAAAACACAAAAGACACACAGAAGCCGAAGTCACTCCAACATTGATAGAAGAATGGTGAGCGCAAGTGCAATGCGTGCTGTACAACCCGCAATCCTCTCCTCCTTTGTGGGTACCCACTTGCTTCACTCACCGCAGCCTCTCCACCAACTCTTCCGCTACAACCCAGGTCACTTTCACTCTCTCTGTTCCAGTTGTCATATGTAATCTCTTATGTTTATGTTTAGTTTGGGTTGTTTTCTCGAGGTTTATTTGAAGCAGCTTGTAGTTTAGTAGTGAATGAAATGATGCATATGTGTTTGTTTTATAATCCTTTTATAGTTTGTATGAACTGTCACATACTCTTTGATTTGAACTTTAAAGGAAGGGTCTTTGATTCACAAATGGATGGAATATCAATGCTGGTTGAGCCCTTTTGTTGAAGATAGAGACTTTTATCAAGTCATTTGTTCAGAATTTAGAGGGACTCTTTTTCTTTCTTTCTTTTGGTGGGTTTTGCATCTTAAAACCGTGGGAATGAAGTGATGGTCATTGCTATTTGTTCTTTCGATTCACACACAGGAAGCAAGCGTTCGGTGATGCAATTATACACAACTTTTCTGGCTTGACCAACCAACCAACCCTCTTGCTGAAGCGCACAAATTATGGCATTGACCTATAGTGTGCTAAAGTCTAGTTCTTCGACCATCAGATTGATGTTTATGCCTAGTTCTCTTTTCGGGGTCCCAAATGTGATGAGAATATGGAGCCTTCAGCGTGGAATCTCAATCTTGTCCACGAATAGCAAACCACCCTCTTCTTCCAAACTCCATTACTGCCTACAACTTTGCAGCAATTCAAAGTCTCTAAATCAAGGAAAACAAACCCATCAAAAGATAATCCAATGTCAGTTGGGTAAAAATCCATTCCTAGTCACCAAATTAGTCCAGATGTATGCAGACTGCGATGATTTGGCATCTGCCCGAAAGTTGTTTGACGAATTGTTGGAACCAAATGTGTTTGCTTGGACTGCTATCCTCGGATTCTATTCAAGGCATGGAATGTATGAAGAATGTGTGGGAGCATATGGTGAAATGATATTGAGGGGAGTTTTGCCAGATGGGTATGTGTTCCCTAAGGTCTTGAGGGCTTGTGCACATTTCTCAAGCTTAAAAGTGGGAATTCGGGTTCACAAAGATGTCATCATAAGTGGTTTTGAGATTAACGTGCAGGTTTGTAATTCATTGATTGAGATGTATTCAAAATGTGGGGATATTATGTGTGCTAAGCAAGTTTTTGATGAGATGGTGGGAAGAGATTTATTGACATGGAACTTAATTATCTCAGGATATGTGTGTAATGGAATGCTTGGATTGGCTATCGAACTATTTGGTTGTATGAATTCGGATGGTTGTGAGCCTGATGTTGTCACTTTGAATACGGTAATGGATGCTTATTGCCGAATGGGGCTCTGTGATGAGGCTAAGGGAATCTTTAAACATATTAAGGAGCCTAATATCATTTCATGGACCACTTTGATATCAGGATATTCAAGAATTGGGAATCATGAAGCATCCTTGGGGATTTTCAGGGATATGATGAATAGCAGTATGGTCTACCCTGATTTAGATTCTCTTTCTATTGCTCTTGTTTCCTCTCGGCATCTTGGGTCTTTGTTAAGTGGAAAAGAAATCCATGGTTATGGGTTAAAAAGGGAATCTGGCATTGTATTTTACATCTCAGCTGGCCCTGCATTGTTGACAATGTATGCTAACTGCCGTAAAATTCAGGATGCTGAAAATGTATTTAGATTTATGGACCCAGCTCAGGCTGTTAGTTGGAATGCAATGATTCTTGGTTTTATTGACCTTGGGTTGGAGGATTTAGCACTTGAATGCTTTAGGAAAATGCAAATAGCAGAGATCAAGCTTGACCAAACAACATTATCCACTGTCTTGCCAACATGCAACTTAAAATTTGGAAAGCAAATTCATGCTTTCATTAGGAAAAGTAGTTTCGATTTGGTTGTTCCAGTATGGAATGCTCTTATCCATATGTACTCCAAATGTGGATGCATTGGAGCTGCATACTCTGTATTTTCTAACATGTTAAATAGGGATTTAGTGTCATGGAACTCAATGATGGGAGGCTTTGCAATGAATGGGCTTGGCCAAGCTGCACTTGAGCTTCTACAAGAGATGAATCGTTCAGGCATTTGCCCCAATTCAGTAACTCTTACTTCTGTATTGTCAGCATGTAGTCACTCAGGTCTTGTGGATGAGGGCCTTCATGTCTTCTATAGTATGATGGAGAACGGTTTCAACCCCACAATGGAACACCATGCCTGCATTGTTGACATGCTGGCACGTGATGGTCTATTTGAAGATGCAGTTAGTTTTATTCATAAATTGCCTTTGGAGCCTGATAAGTGTATTTGGGGAGCTCTGTTAGCTGCCTGCCTAGCCCATCAAAATGTTAATGTTGCAAAGCTTGCTGCTGAACAGTTAGTTCAGTTGGAACCCGAAAATCCGGGGCACTATGTCACCCTGTCAAATATATATGCAAGAGCTGGAAGATGGGATGATGCTGTACTGGTGAGAAAGCAAATGGAATCTCGAGGATCGTTGAAGCCATCAGGAAACAGTTGGTTTGAATGTGGGAACTGAACAAAGGAAAGATCTTATGAATAGGTGTAGAGATACTTTGGGTCCAAAAGATTTCAGTGAAATTGGTCCTAATATGTAAGCCATTGTGACTGTGACTGCATTTTATGCAACTTAATATTTCAACAGGCTTTGAAGATTTAAGCTGGGTAATATCTCAGCAGTTTCTCAGAATCTAAACACCAAAGCCTAGACTCCTGGACAATTTTCTGTTGGTGTTCCCGCGTTCACCATTTTGTGCCTAGGAATGCTCATGTCTTCTGCTCAGAGATAATTCTATAAAATCAACTATAAATGCACTTATCTTGTATTTTTATTTGGTGGTTGAGGGTTAGATCATGTGTATACGGTGATGGTGAGTTATATTTTTCTTCATCTTAATTCTCGCACAGGAAGCAAGCATGTCACTATGCAGTTATCCAGAGGATTTTCGGGCCTGACCGACCTCTTGTTCAATGGAAGGTATGATATGCAAAATTCTGCAAACTCACATGTGTTAATTTACATGTAAGCATGCACACACTTACAAACCACGTGGATAAGTTTTTCATGTACTTTTAGGCACAGTTGAACTGTTAACTTTTTGTAGATGAACTTGTTTGAAAGAATTGGCTGTCTTTTTGTAAAAGTTGTCTCCAAAAGTTAAAATGAGTACAGAGGATAATTATTGGAGTATTATGTGTCAGGTTCTGTCTTGTTTGATATATTTGTTGTCGTGGTCGTGGCACTACTTTAGGGTTTCCATATGATGACTGAGGTTGTGGGCTGGAATCGATGAAACATGTAGTCTGTATGATTTTCCATTGCACAGTGTACACTGCAGCAAACACACTGAGGCATACACTTGGGTGTAAAGTCATACAGTGATAACTTTTTCTTGAAATCCGCAGAAATGCAGGTGAAGTGCTAAATGCCAAGCGGAAACGCTTAAGGCCTGGAAAAGTTTCACCTCGTCGCCCTGTTCCAGATCATATACCAAGGCCGCCTTATGTAAAATCTAAAAAACCGCCTGGAATTGCGAGTGGACCTGAAGTGCATGATCATGAGGGAATAGAATGCATGAGAGCTTCTGGGAGGCTTGCAGCACAGGTTCTTCAATATGCTGGGACTTTGGTCAAGGTGACTCCTCTTCTGGCGGATTAATCATCTATAAGACTATAACAATAGGATAATTTTCTTGGTTATTTTTTTTCTTCTGCTAGCTGTTTTGGTTAAACAAGTGATGGATTATTCATTTGCTTGTGTCAAAGTAAGCATGGAAAGTAACAAACTAATTAGGCACCCATGCTGTGTTAGTAACAACAAATTTCACATGGAAGCTTGGAAAAAGTAATTGAAAGGCCATGAAACTACTGTACTATGTCCAAAACATTAGATAACTTATGTATACGAGCAGCTGAGAAAGCAATTCGGAGGAAAAAGGAACTGAACAAGTAGTTAAACTTAAACTAATGACTCCTTTACCTGTGTAAACCCTGAAAAAAAAAGGGGACCTTTTTCCTACTCTCCTACCATCAAAGTTCTATATTCAACAACTCCTCTTTCACTTTACTTCACTTGGCTAGCCATCACATCCTTCCGAAATGTTGGTGCTTTATCTGTCAATGATAGAGAGTAAACAGTCTTGATGGTAGAAAGTAGAGTACAATGGATATTCTACCAGTAAAGCTTTTATAACTGCACTTATGTTTGTGTGAGAGAAGAGGAGATGTCAGAAAAAGAAGGTAGATGAGAGAGACCTGGATATGGCAGTATAACTGCTAGGCTGCTTACAGTGAAGTTATGGACTAAGCCAGTACAAGTGTGCTTTTGTTTTATTAGTTGTGCACAAAACGGGGAAGGTAGGTGAGATAATGAGACATTGAAAAAATTGATGACAAGTGTCATGTAGGTGATTGATGCTAATACGCATGCATTGGTATAGGTGCAGAGTTTGCTTTTTATTCATAATTTTCCTGTAGATGAATAGTTTAGTGCTCAGTTCCTCCCAGGTTTTTCTTACCAGTTTCATAGTATGCTTGAAAACCCAATAATTGAGTTGATGTTATTCATTTGTGCACATTCAGCCTGCTTGCTTTCAGAAATCCCCCAGCTCCCCCTAGAGAAAAAGAGAGTTTTTCCTTCAGTTTTTCTCTTACTGTTTTTAGATTTGGATCTGGTACAAGACATTGGTGTTTTATCTCTGTAATACTTTCTGAACCAATCGTTTCGTTTTTTTTTTTTTAAATTTTAATTTTTTTTATATCATTGCAAGTAACTGGTAAGTTAATCTAATAGGTAATATGCTAACGCTTTAAGGATTTGCAGTTTTCATTGTTGGCTAATAAGTAATTGTAGATGGATTCTCGACTGGTTAGATGATGTTAGGGATGCTTTCTATATAACTTTAATTGTTGCTTATGTTGGCAGCCAGGCATAAAGACTGATGAAATTGACCAAGCTGTTCACCAAATGATAATTGATAATGGGGCCTACCCTTCACCACTTGGCTATGGTGGATTTCCAAAGAGTGTCTGCACATCAGTGAATGAATGCATTTGCCATGGAATACCAGATTCCCGAGAACTGGAGGTCCCTTTCATCCAAGTTCTTAGCGGTCGAATTCTATGCTTCAAAGTTCATCAAGTGTCTCTAATCAAATTCTTTTGTTGCAGGATGGTGACATAGTTAACATTGATGTCACAGTCTATTTGAATGTGAGTATGCTTGATTTAACTATTTAAGACTTTAAGAATTAAGACTTGGATTTTGACCTTGTGTCCATATTAATTGGTTGAGGCAAATTTACATTTTTGGTTCTTTTTGGATGATACTGTTCTTTTAATTGTAAATTGTGCTTATATTGCTTACTGCAGTCCTGAATTGTACAGTTTTTCTTTAAGTAAGATAGGAAGGCTATAAAAGGAACCAAACATGACAGAATGCTACATTATCCTTTGAGGTGGCAGTGGTCTGTTTTTTTTCTATAGCTTAGTTTCACTATACACATCATCTTAAAGGCATCTAGTATACTCATTAGAAATCAAAATTTTTTAATTTGATTAATCACATTTTTCATGTGTATTACAATTCACAGTTTTTTATTGATGAAACACATGCTCATTGGCTTTCCAGTTTCATGCTTTGGTAGTTTTACCTTCTGACTGAATTGTAATTTACAGGGGTACCATGGCGATACATCAAAAACTTTCTTTTGTGGAGATGTTGATGATGCAGGCAGAAACTTAGTTCAGGTGGCAATATCCTTCTCTGAAAATCTTGTGGAGTTAGATATGTTCTCCATATTATTTGCAGTTAGCAATTTATCCAGTAAAGATTATCGTGAGAATTTCAATGTCCATCCATGTAGGTAGACAAAGACAAAGGGGCAAGATTTCCACTTAAAGTAAAATAATGAAACTTGGCCAGCCTTGGATAGTTGGTATTTTTGGTCGTTCAACGTTGTTGTTAACTGACTGCAAATAGAAGACATTTAAAATTTAAAATTATGCTCAACTCTTCAGCTTTCATTGTTCATGAACTAATGGATTTCCTTTATAATTAAAACTTACTCCATAGATAGTTTTATTATTGATATGTTAACTTCGAAATCTTGGTAAAGTATGTCCCTGATTTGTTTCTACAGACTTGTACTGAGGGCATCTGTATAAGAAATTAGTCAAACTGTAGGACTTTAAGTAAAGGTTATAAACTTATAATATATATATATATATATAATTCTTTTACTCGAGATGTTCTTCTATCATACCTATGCTTACAAGAATAATATTTGATTTAGGTAACTAAGGAATGCCTTGACAAAGCAATATCAATTTGTGCACCTGGCGTGGAGTTCAAGAAAATTGGCAGAACAATCCAGTAAGGCATCTTCACCACCGCCCCCCCCCCCTTCTCCCAGTATAATTTGTATTATTTTAATACTCTTGATTAATATTGCTTTTTTCCTCAATTAGAGAGCATGCAGATAAACATCGTTATGGTGTTGTTAGACAGTTCGTTGGGCATGGTGTTGGACGCGTCTTTCATGCTGATCCAGTTGTTCTGCACTACAGTAATTATTCTGAACTTTATGCTGCTCCTGCCTTCTAGTCACTCTTGTTATAATTCTCTTATAAAAAATTGATGGTCTATAAATCTTCTTTAGGCAAATTAATACTGATTATCACAGAAAACATATCTCCTCAGACCTAAAAGTAATCAGCTTTAACGTGACTGACAACTACATTTATCTACTAGATCTTGAATGGACTACCTGTTCTTACATTTGTTCAAGCTTACAATACGATGTCATTAGTCTCCTAAAAAATATTTAGTGTCATTTACTCATTATTCATTAATCAGTTACATGCGTGCACGTACACATGCACTGACACACAATATGCATCCACTATCTGCCAAGAGCCGAGCATATTCCATTTGTACTCTGTTACGATGTTCATTATTTCTTCCAGGAAACAATGACAGTGGACGCATGGTGTTAAATCAAACCTTCACAATAGGTAAATGCATTTTGATCATTGGGGCACCTTTTCTTTTTGTATGCTATAGTATTTCTTTACGAACACCATTGCTATATTGCATATAAAGTTGTTGTTTATTTCATCATCTACTTATGGAAACTGTGTGCAGAACCGATGCTAACGATTGGTAGCTATAATCCTGTAATGTGGGACGATGATTGGACAGTTGTTACAGAAGATGGAAGCTTATCAGCACAGTTTGAACATACTATCTTAATAACCAAGGATGGGGCTGAGATACTAACTCAGTGTTAGTAATTGTGGTGCTAAACCTTATACTAGATACCTATATTTAAATTGGATTGGCATCTTCCAACTCAGAATTTTGTAGTGGAGGTTGCACTACAGATTTTCCTCATAGTTGTAGTCTACTAAGTACTGAAAGGATTTCCACATGCACTTTTCATGCAATGAATTGTTTCTTTCATTATTAATCTTTTCTTCGAGAAGATTTTCATCCATCTTTTGTCGGCTTAATTCTTAGTTTCTCCAGTTGTACATCAATTGAGGTCTCTAGGCGACTAGATTTACTATAAAAGAGAGTTAGGTTATGAGGGTTTGGGTCCTTTTGTTTTCAGGCCCGAATAAGTGAGCTCATTTTGTTTGCAATGAGGGTTACCGGTCAATTTGTTTGGTAGCTTGTGTCATTTATGATTTTGGTATGAGACAATAATTGATGTAACGTATTTTCTGGCCCGAATAAGTGAACTCATTTTGTTTGCAGTGAGGGTTACCGATTAATTTGTTTGGTGGCTTGTGCCATTTATGATTTTAATATAAGACAATAATTGATGTAACGTATCTTCTGGCAATGAATAAGTAATGAAATCATCTATTTAAAAAAAAAAAAAAAATCTTTCAGTGTACATCTGTCTTGTTGCACATTTTCTTAGAGCCCGTGGCGACGCATGCTCTAGTATGGTTCTGTCCTGTAACTCAGTTTCAATGTTTTGAGCAATGCAAGTTAAATGGTACAAGAAATGGAAACGGAAAAGGTTAAAAGGTAGAAGAATTCGTACATGGTCATCAATGTTTTGAGGTGACTTTTGCTTTTTAAACTTTGGGACTTTCGCCAATTCTAGTATGGTCGTTGTCGTTCGGCCGATGGATTCGAAATGTTTAACCAAAAGTAATGAGCTTGTAGAGTTCCTCACTCTCTTTCCTCGATAGGGTTTGAAGGGGTTTGGCTAGGCATAGGATGGGTAAATTTTAATCTGGTATCTGTTTGTTATTTTAAATTGAAGCCTGTAAACATACAGTAGAGAGGAATATTGATGTATGTTTTTAACCCAAAATTTTAATCTGCGCTTATCCTTAACACAGCACTTCAATAGTTCACCTTTGGTTACATTACATATTTATAGTGTTCGCTGATTTTTTTTTTTTGGCAAAAGTATTTGTCCAAGAACTTTATGATCGACCGTTTGCCCCGATTACCCGAGATAGACCTTGTCAGAAGCCTAACTAAGGGTTACAATTGAGAGTAGACAGACCCCACAACGTCCCAAAGCCCACACTGAAGTGGTAAGGTGGTATGACCTGCAGGCATCCGCAATCAAGTCTCGAGATGACTTAGACACCTGTGAATTTGGCACGTTTCACCAGCGTTCACATGAGCCCCGCAAGACCCCGGCACTCAGCAACCTACCAACAAAGGATAAATTGACAACTTTGGGGCTCAAACCTTGGATGGGGGTGCCAACCAAGGCAAGAACCTTGCTTTTGCCAATCCTGCCAACCCTTGCTGGCATAGTGTTCGCTGATTGTCTACCAAAGTCTACAAACTCAACTTAGATTGTAGAAAAGCATATGTTCGGTAGGCAGCAGCTGCCAAACACAGATCAATCTCTTGCTTTAAATTCTGGAAAGAAAACAAATTCATGACGGTGTCCAGATAACAGTCGGGAAGAAGTTGGATACCTTTAGAATCTTGGATCACCAAATGGTATGACACACTCTTTAATTAGTAAGGTATTAACTTGATCACCAATCGAGGAAGAAGGTGGAAATCTTTAAAATTTTAGATCACCAAATGGTATGACGTCACACTCCAATTAGAGATGATCGAATTAACTTGCACATAACATATATTCGGTCAGTCTACACTTTATTGATTATTATTGAATAGCAATGATGATATTACGTTGTGCGTGGTCAGTAGAGATGGTCTAGGCTGGTTCATGTCCACTGAAAACAACTTTACGTCCATCTCCAACCAAATCATACTGTTTTTAACGTACAAGGTACTGCTCCTACTCGAAGTTGGCAAAATGACATTGGAGATGAATTGTGTATGATGCAAATTTGGGCAATTAAAGGTTTGGACATCAGCAATGCAGCATGCACTTCAAGGACAGCTAGCCTTTATCATAAGAGTACGTTATGATACCTTCCCTTCTTTCTTCATCATGTCCATCCATGGCTTATCTAATAAACTAAGGTCAATGCATAAATGCATTAAGACTGTTCAATTACGTATCATCGTAGCGCCTACCTATACTTAAGAGAAAGATGTTATGTACTCAAGTACGTAATCCTTACCTTGACCTCAGCACCAACCTAACATTCCTGCTACGAATTATTAGCAGAAAAGATCATCAATCAAGCTATTTCCAGTTTCTTGTTCATGTAGTCGATTTTTTCTTGCGAAATAATTGAGGCTGCATTTGGATGCACGGTTCAGTGTACCTTGTAGAACGTACTCTTCATTACCTTTCATTTTCATCGTGCTGCAGCTAATACCGTCTGACCAAACCCTGATGCATGCATAGAGTTTTACAGGCCAAACCCTGATCATGCACATGTTAAATATGGAAATCTAGCTATATATATATGTAGACCAGTTATGTTAAACCTACCTTATATATATCAGATCATATACTTGGTCTTGTTTTAATTAGAGGTAGCTTAGCTGAAACTTAAGTTATGGGAAAGGAAGATTCTCTTCGTGGAGAAATTAACCCAAGCTATGGTGATAGAATTACTGTTCTAAGCATTGATGGGGGTGGAATTAGAGGCATTATTCCTGGAACCATTTTGAGTTTCCTTGAATCCAAATTACAAGTATGCAAATATTATATAATCTTTTTTTTTTGTTTGAAAAGATATTATATAATCTTTGTCTCTCTCAATATTGTTATGTACGTACATTTCTAACTTTGTACTGCACGTATTGGACTATATATACTGAATTTTCTTCGCCTAGATCGATCGTAGCACTTACGGTTTCTTTTGTTTAGGAATTAGATGGAGAAGAAGCGCGAATTGCAGACTACTTTGATGTGATTGCAGGAACAAGCACAGGAGGGCTAATAGCAACCATGTTGACAGCACCTGATGAAAAAAAGAGACCTCTTTTTGAGGCAAGAGATATAGTCCCATTCTATCTGAAGCATTGCCCCAGAATATTTCCTCAATCCAGGTTAACGATACTCGATAATTATCTGCTAATTATTTTTCTTTATTTTGTATGAATTAATTACTTTGTTTTTTTTTTTTACCAAAAATCTTTTGTGGCAAATATTCATGTCCACAGTCGGAGAATTATGAGAATGTGTGCCTTAATTGGACCAAAATATGATGGCAAGTACCTGAGAAAGATGCTTCGTCAGATACTTGGAGCTAGAAGACTGCACGATACTGTTACACGAATTGTTATACCCACTTTTGACATCAAGCTGCTTCAACCCCATGCCTTCTCAACCTTTGAGGTACGTATACAGTACGTGCTTATCTAACGACAGTTTATATACAGCATATGATCTTAAACTGCTGTTGCTAAATGATCCATATTCTATCCGCAGGCAGAGATCGATGCTTCTGAGGATGCATTGTTATCAGATGTTTGCATCGGTACTTCGTCGGCTCCAACTTATCTTCCAGCTCATCACTTCAAAACTAGAGACTCAGGAGGAAATGAGAGGGAATTCCATCTTGTTGATGGTGGTGTGGCAGCAAACAATCCTGTAAGAGAGCCAATCCTTGCTTCTTTCATTTGCCTGGCTCTTTTAATAATTTACGTGATTGAGTTTAATCGTGGTTTTAACGTTTTTATATACTATTTTGAGAGCGTGATTGCAAGAAAGCTTAAGAAATATTTTCGAGGCATTTCATCCATATATTGTCCATTTTCTTTTTAGATATTAGAGATTACAATTTGGTTAAGGGAAAAAGATATTATGGATTCATAGGATTCCATTGTCTCAAGGAATTTCAAAATCAGTACATTTTTACCAATTTTGCCAAGTTTTGGAAGAATTTGGGTATGTCTGCTAGTGTTTTATACAACTTCTCACAATATGCGTCTAGGTTCAATCACGTAACAAAATTTTCACCTACTATTATAATGTAATCGCCACAAGCGCGATATTCACAAGTGCATATAGTAAGGCACTGAAAATGTCGTATTATATTTTGGTGTTAATTAGTATCCATTTATCTTCCAATAAATTTGATGAGTTTACACATAAATTAACAATGCATCTATAGCTATTTCGATAAATGTGGAAATGATTTTGTGTTCAATAACTGGAAATCAGGCATTGCTGGCAATGAAGCCAACAGGGACAGTGTTCCCAGGAAGTCGAGATGCTCTGTCGGCACCACAAAGCCTAGACTACAGCAAATACCTAGTGCTCTCTCTAGGCACTGGAACTTCAAAGACAGCGAAGAAGTACGATGCAAAAATGGCATCAAAGTGGGGGATCATGGGCTGGCTCTACAAAGATGGCCACTGCCCTTTAGTTGATGCTTTTACTTTTGCTAGTGGAGACATGGTTGACCTTCACATGTCATTGATTTTCAGGTCCATTAGTTGCGAGCATAACTACCTTCGAATCCAAGTATATCTCCGGTTAACCCCTCATCTTTTGTGTGTGTGTGTTTTTTTTTTTTTTTTAAAGAGGATCAAAGGGTTTCACTTCTGTCTCCATGGTGACTCGAACTCATGACTTCGTACATCTTTTGTGTGTGTGTCTATATATATATATAATATATATATATACATCTTTTGTGTGTGTGTCTATATATATATATATATATATATATATCTATATCAGGGCCCTTTTAATGAGGTATCCTTTTTTTTTTTTTTTTTTTTTTAGGGATAGGGCATTAGACCAACTTTTCGATCATATTTTGGCATCTCAACCGTTCATTTTTTAGGTCCTAATATGTAGATCACCTCTACAAATTTTCAGCCAAATTAATTATCGTTAAGGCATTCAAAACTGCGATTTACAATTATATGTATGAACGGTTCAAGTTAGACAGATTCGGTTCGTCCATTGATTTAATTTAGTTCGATACCTTAACGATCACCGATTTGACTGAAAATTTGCAGAGCTAATCTACACATTTTGGCCTAAAAACAGAACATTTGAGATTGTAAAATGTAATAAAAAAATTGGTCTAATGCCCTATCCGTAGAAAATACCAAAAAATGGATCCCTTAGTGGAAGGGCCCTAATATATATATATATATATATATATATATATATATATATATATATATATAAGCCTTCTCTGCTAAGGATGTCCTTAACTTAGCTTACGGTACGGATTTCCATATTTTGACCATTTTTCGATCGCATATTCACATCTTAACTGTTCAGTTTTTAGGTATATATGAGTATATCACTTCAGCAAATTTAAGCTAAATTGATGATCGTTAAGGCATCCAAAACTGCAATTTACACGAACGAACCGAATTTGTCCAACCTGAACGGCTTGTGTAAATTGAAGTTTTGGATGCTTTAACGATCATCAATTTGGCTGAAAATTTGCAGAGATGATCTATATATTAGGACCTAAAAACTGAACGATTAAGATGTGAATATGTGATCGAAAAGTGGTCAAAATATGGAAATCCGTACCGTAAGCTAAGTTAAGAACCTCCTTAGCATAGAATGACTGTATATATATATATATATATATATATATATATATATATATATGATTAAATACTGTTTACTCCCTATACTTATAGAGTTTCATCGTTTCAGTCCCTGACCTTCGAATTTCACCTAAAAAGTCCCTGAACTCTCAATTTCCTACCAATTGGTCCCTGTCGTCAAAATTTCAGTTAAAGTTGCCGAAAATGTCTATTATGCCCTCACTTACTTTGTTTTTTTAAATTTATTTTTTCTCTCTCTTTTATTTCTTTTTTTCATTTCACCTCTTGAAGGTCTGTGGATTGGAACCATCTTGAGGAACAGACGGAGGCGAGAGAGCGGGAAGAAAAAGAAGAGGTAAAAAGAAAAAAAAAGAAAAAAAGAGAGGAAGAGAAATATATATATATATATATATATATATATTTTAAGTAAATGAGGGTATAATAGACTTTTTAGGAGAAGATAACGGAGTTTTTAACGGATGCTTGACGGCGGGGACAAATTGGGAGGAAATTGGGAGTTCATGGACTTTTTAGGTGAAATTTGAAGGTCAGGGACTGAAACGATAAAACCCTATATGTAATACAGAATAAGCAGTATTTAACCTATATATACACACACACACACACATATATATATGTATATATATATATAAATATTTATATATATATACCGACCCTAAGATATTATTATATTAAGGGTTCGAGGCGGTTGCCTCACCCAGCTTTCCTTAATGCCGGTCCTATGATATACGGTTGTTAATTACTATAATAACTAGTAAATATGGTACGAATGTGTTCTAAAAAAATTATTTCGAAAAAACATTTTGGACCATATTGTGCTGCTATTTTTGACACCGGTAATGAGCTTCACAGCATGCTCCAAAAATACATGTAGTAGACACTGTATTATATATTGATATGTGATATCTTGAACATGATGCAGGATGACACTTTGAGCGGGGATGTATCGTCGACGGACAAGGCGACGAAGAAGAACTTGAAGGATCTTGTGAAGACTGGTGAGGGTCTGCTGCAGAAACCTGTTTCCAGGATGAATCACGACACTGGGATTTTTGAGCCTGTGGGAAATGAAGGCACCAATGAGAACGCTCTCATTAGGTAATTAATAGGACATCACTTCTTAACAAACAAAAGTTATATATCAATATATGTAGCTAACTAGTAAGCTTCGGCAGGTTTGCAAAATCACTATCAGACGAAAGAAGACTGCGGAAGGAAAGATTCCACCAAGCGTAGCTAAGCAACCTTCTCCATGTGAATAATTAGCATGCAATAATCAATTGTCATGACACACCCTTGTGCTTGTGAAAAGGGAATTTGTCACTAGAAATTAGAAATTAGTCCGAATTAATATGTCAAGGTTTAGAGTATCGACTATCGAGGGCAACAAAAGAGGGAATGAATACATTTGTTGATTAATACACGCTTAATTTTATGTCTGACATTGAGGATTGAGATGCACGTACAAGCTATGATTGCAATCATATCGCATCAATCCATCGACTAGTATGAAAAACGAATAAGCTTAAAATTCCAACTTTCACGGAAAAATAGAAAATACAATTTTATTCTTCTCTTCCCTTATCAGCCTACTCATCCCAATTTTAACCTACATAATGTGACATTTGTGAACGTTCAAAATTGTGTCATTTGCAAATAAAAAGCATATAATAATATTTCTAAAAAAACATCGAAGGTCAAACATATGATGAGTGGATTAGCAACTTCATATCCTATATATAAAGGCATGCTCACTTAAGGGACAGTTTTTAACGGACTGTGAGGGACAAGTGAATCTGACGGTTGAAAATAAATACACAGTTTTAAGTTGTTATAATTTCTGCTTTTATATTTAATACATGTGGTTGAGATGCATTTGTCCCTCACAGTCCCTTAAAACTGTCCCTTAGGTGAGCTAATCTGCCTATATATAATGCAAGTACCTAAGTTTTGAAAAACATTTAAAGATCAAAACTGCCGTTTTATAATCTAGTATAGAATAGAGAATTATATTAAATTTAATAAGAATATAATAATAATCACCATAAAAGTAGGAGTGAAATCATTTAATCATCTTTTAAATAAAAAAATAAATAATAGTTATTCCATTTTATCGCATCATTGATCTTTCTAGACTTTTATGCCTCCCCATATATGCATATGTAAAATTTAAAATATATAACCGCAACTTATAAAATGTTACTAAAAAAACATCAAATGTCAAACATATATTTTTCATGAATTGATCAACATCATAATTACTTAAGTATTTTTATTTTGATCGAGGGGGGTGAAGTAATAAGGCACCTTGGTTACGTTACCGAGTTAGTAACACACCTACCAATTCAGTATTCAGACCAAGATCTACTCAGGTGTTCCAATAAAGGCAAACCAATATGTTGGGATTCCATGCCATGATAGGCCGAACAACAATCTTTAAAAATCAAAATTTCCGTTATAGAATCTTAGAGAATTATATTAAATAAAAAATAAAAAATAAAAAATAAAGAAATAATGCAAAAAATAGTGATTTTTTTCTATCCGATCACATGAACACATCACGGATCCTTCCAGACTCCTATTCCTCCACGTAGACGTCTGTAAAAATCCCAACCTCACCCACACCGGTAACAGTAACACCCCCGCCTCCTTAACAACCAGCGAACCAGGAATCACCACCTATAAATTTGCCTCCACTCCCTCTCTTTTTACCGTTTGCCTGAAAATTTCCCAACCCGATTTTCTTCTTCTTCTTCTTCCTTTGGGTCTCTCTCTCTCTCTGTCTCTCTTCCCCGAAACCCCAAAAAATGGACTCAATGCCTATTAACTGGGAAGCCCTCGACGCTCTCATAATCGATTTCGCCAAATCCGAGAACCTAATCGAAGACTCCTTCTCGTCTCCGCCGTCGTCTCCGTCGCCGTCATCTTCCTCGTCGTCGTCCGTTTCGTCGTCGTCGTATCACTCGCGGCTGATTATCCGTCAGATCAGACGGTCGTTGGAGGCCGGTGACATTGACGCCGCCGTCGATCTCCTCCGCTCCCACGCGCCCTTCATCCTCGACGATCATCGCCTCCTCTTCCGCCTCCAGAAACAGGTACCTCGAGCTTTCTATGGTTTTCGCGTTTTGTTTGTTCCTTTTTTTTTTGGCAGAAGTGTTAATCTTTGGATCGTTTTTTTTTGAAGAGGTTTATTGAGCTGTTGAGGAGAGGCTCGGCGGAGGCGCGTGAGTCGGCGATTAGTTGCCTGAGAACTGCTCTGGCTCCTTGTGCGCTTGACGCCTATCCGGTACTTTTTTGAACTGTTAACTCTGATTTCAGCACCGTCAATTTTTGTTTCTGTGTTAAGTTTTGTAATGGAATTCACTACCTAGAGACTAAAACTAGCTCAATAGCTCTAGTTTTCGTGTCAAAATTGCCGAAATGGAGAATTGGTATTGTGTTGTTTTGTTCAATATGTTTAATTGTGGGTTCTGATAGATGTTATTGTTGCATTTGAAAGGAAGCATATGAGGAGTTCAAGCATGTACTACTAGCTTTTATATATGATAAAGACGATCAAGCTTCTCCAGTAGCAAGTGAGGTGAGATAGTTATGCACTTGTAATGTACTTGTACACCAGCTATGCTATGTATTACCTACTGTTTCTTTGTTATATTCATATTTATACCATTACTGTAAATTGTGCTGAAAGGATTTTTTTTTTTCGCTTGATGTGTTTTAGTGGTCCGAAAGGAGGAGGTTTGAAATTGCTGGATTGGTTTCCACTGTCTTAAGAGCCCATTTACATGCCTATGATCCTGTTTTCTCAATGACCTTGATATATTTAATAAGGTATGACCTCTTTGACTTTGGAGTAGTTGCTTACAGTTATTCTTAATGTCCTTTAGGGTGTGAGGGAGTGTTTGTTTGTGTACAAGGCACAGGAACTATGTTCTGTAGTTTTTTTTGGTAAGTTATCAGTGTCTTGTGCAGCATACACAAGGGCTTTTGTCTTCGTCAAGGAATTTCATCACCCATTTCAGACCTTACGACGAGGTTGCTTCTAGAGGAGCGTGACCCCCCAGCAATTCCCCAAGAGAGCCTGTCTGAAGCACCTCCTTTTGATGAGGTGAGACTTCTAAAACATGCACACTTGTCCCTAGATGTTACAGGAGGTAAAATAGTTCAACATTTGCGGGTGATGCATGGATCACAGAGATGTTCCTTATTTCATGTGTTAGACAATGAACAAGTAAAACTGTCATTTGGATGCTAAGCATGTCGTAACATATTTTTGTGTTTGGTTTGGAAAACCAGGTGGACATACAAGCTCTAGCACACGCTGTAGAACTTACAAGGCAGGGAGCAGTAGATAGTTTGAGATTTGCTAAGGGTGATTTGTTTCAGGCTTTTCAGGTCACTTATTAATTACTGATCAAACATTTTCTTATTCTTTTTTTTTTTAAGTGCTTATATGTTTGGATTTGTTTTTTGTATCGTCAAGTTCATAACTTATAGGGAAATGGGTCATTTGAGGCATCTTAATTTGATCTGAGATATATTTGTAAGTGTAAATGAAAAAACAACATACTGTGAGAGATGTTTATGTCAAAAAAGAGGCTATATAAACAGTAGTGATTAAGATTGGTCAGAATAGGGGTGGAAGAACTTGTACTGATGATACAGAGAATCTTTTTTCCCCAACCTCATGGACAATTGCATTAATTTTAAACAGAATTTCTTTTTAAGCTTGCAAGATTTTTAATTCATTAGTATTAATTATTTGTACTTTCCTACTGCAGAACGAAATATGTAGAATGAGAGTTGATGTGACCCTGCTTGATGAGCTTGTTCGCGAGTACTGTGTTTATAGGGGCATTGTGGATGCTGGTCTTGCATCTTCTTCTGGTGAAAATTCAACTTCTGGTTGATTCTGTACTTTATAGGTTATTGTTTTTAATCTTTTAACATTGTGACTGATACTAATCTACCTATCCATGATAGTTGTACCCGGAATGCAAAGCCCTTCCAAATCTATGAAAGTTGACCAATCAGTGGCTGGTTATTCTTTGTCAAGAGACAGTTCTCACGAGGTGGAATATGCCAGCAAAAATTCTGATGGTGAAGTTTCCATTAGTACTGATCAGCGACGTGGTTCCCCTGAAAAGAATTCTGATGTGGCTAGCATGGAAGGAATCGAGGTCGACCTACGTTATGCTTGTGAGTCAACCAGCAACCAAGAAGATTGTAGCACCAGTGGATCACATCAGCCTGAAAATCTTAGAGTTCCACAAAGAAACAGAACCAATGTAAGTGCAGAAAGAAGCAAGCGCAAGCGATGGAGGGGAAGACAAGATGATCTTGGGTTTATTCCTGTTGTTTCTTGTAATCAAATAAGTAAAGGAATAAGCTCAAATTCCCTGGTTTCTGATACATTGTCTTCAAAGGAGAAGCAGGTATTGTTTCCTGTTATTAGGTGGTATAAAGTGGTAGGATAGTGTTCGTTCTACTTGTTATTTGATAATACTGCTGGTTTGCAGGCTTCAGAATGTTTAGTTGTAGATGTTAACAACGTGGATAAATATGAGATTGTGCTTGAGATGAAGGAACTAGCTAGCAAAGGAATGGCTGCAGAGGTTGTAGAAGGAGTCAACTCGATGGACCCGAACTTTTTTGGGCAAAATCCTCTTTTGCTGTTTCAACTTAAGCAGGTACTTCAATCATGGACAGTCAGTAGTGATAACTTCATTCAAGGAAATGGCTTTTATATATACTATGATTATACAAAATTCTACAATCTAATCCTTTCACCAATTTTAGGTTGAATTCCTTAAGCTTGTCAGCTCTGGTGACTGTTCTAGTGCTCTGAGGGTTGCATGCTCTCATCTTGGTCCTTTGGCTGCTAGTAACCCATCTTTACTGAAATCCTTGAAGGAGACTTTATTAGCACTGCTCCAACCTGATGAAGACGCACTTCGAAAAGGCTTCCCCTTGCATGCTCTTGCAACTTCACTCCAGGTATGCCCTGACGTGCTAACATGATTCGAGCTGCTGATGCAATTACCTGCAGTTGGTTTTACTTTTTTTTTTTTTTTTTAGATATGTTGTTAACTTCACTACTATTAAATTGTAGTTCTACCTGGACATGGTTTATAAAACATAACACATTAACAATGTGCAATGCCTTGGAATTTAAAGTCTTTCTTCTAATGTGTAATAGGTTGCAATTGGGAGGAGGCTTGGCATTGATGAACCACAGCTTATGAAAATAATGAGAGCAACCCTTCACACACATAATGAGTGGTTTAAACTTCAAATGTGTAAGGATCACTTTGAAAGTCTATTGAGGATTGATTTCTTGAAAGAAGTTAATATGCCTTCGCTTGCTGCTGCTGCAACATCAAAGTCAAATGCTGATAGTTGCTCTAATGGGTCTTCCCAAGTTACAATATCTTCAAGCACCAGGATGGTGGAAGATGGAAGCAGCCTGTCTCAAGTGTCATCGAGAGATGTTGACGAGAATGCAGTACTGAAAGTAATGGTAAGTCTTATGTTGTCTCAGATTTTAGCATCCCCTTGAGGAACTCGTTTGTTTACTCCCTTAGTTATACCAATTGTTGGCATCTTCATAAAATTTTCTTGTCCATGCACATCATTGTTGTTCTCAATATTGGCCATCCTTGCAACATATGATTCTTGATCATCACTTCGTTCACCACCAAAAGGATTCCCTAGGTTTAGAAGAGATGTTGGTTCTGGGTTTTGTTTTCAGACATGTTTGTCCAGGACAATTAATTTTTACCACTGATGGTGCAGGAATTTCTAGCTCTGCCGAGAGCAGATGCCATCCATCTTCTTGGACAGTACAATGGAAATGCTGAGACGGTCATTCAGCAAATATTTGCTTAATTCGATGTAGCACTATTCATGAATTTTTCAGTTTTTTAGCTTATATTGGTTTATTCAATTTGTGCATAAGAGTTTCCCATGTAGATAGATATAGAGTTTTTGCAGAGGGATGTACAGTAACATGTTCTACACTGGCTGTTTCCCATGTATATGATCCATATGGGCATTCTGTCTGAAAAAGCAGCCACTAATAAAACAGTGTTGGTTGGTCAGAAATAGAATAAAGCACTGGGAGACAATTGGATTGGTGTATTTTGCTCGCTCTACTTTTTGGGTCGAAAACAATAGCCTACATTACCTCATCTTGTTTTGTTTTTTTGAAAAGTCATTACCTCATCTTACATGACATATTCTTTTCTTTTTTTTTTTGATCAAGAAGAAACTTCATTAATAATAAACTGGTTACAACGAGTTTTGGCAACATCTCTTACACAGAAATGGCCAATGGACTTCACACTAGAACTCCATAATGACTGACTGATGGAGTAAAAAAAAAACCCCGACTCAACTACAGACTCAAGACTTGCACATCAACTAAAAGGCAGAGAACATGCGCAGGAGCAGTGAATGCCTAGCTCACAACTTTGTCAACACTAACTCGCCACCCAAAGTCCTCCTGACCTGCTTTTGATCGACCAAGTCTACACTCATTGTGACTTCGAACCTGACCAAAATGAAATGCTGGACCATCAGACCTGAGACTAAACTAAACCCAACTCCAGTGCCACCTTAATGTCAACACCGGTAATCCACAAATGCTCCAAATCGCCATCACCTCCGACCCGCAGCCAGAAAAGAATGACCCACTAGAAGGCCAAGGATGATTGTCTATGCTAGTATGCCACAGCCAGACATTTTCGCCACCGCTGCTGACCCAACTCCAGAACAGGTTCGACCCTCTAAACCGTCGAAGAGAAGATTGTCTATGCCAATAGTTGCTGTGCACCGACCCAACAACTAAAACTTATTACCGAAAAACAAAACCAAAAGAACAAACCCTAAAACCTAGTAAGAACTGCCCACCCACAAGGGCCCAACACACATAACCCGGCCCAAACCCCTTTCCACGCTGCTGGCCGCCACACCAACTCATCCCCTCGCCTGGATTGCAGCAAACTGCCCAAACCAGATCGGAACAATCCGATTCGATCCAAGACCCTCTGCACCAGATCTCGCCGCCCCCTTCTTGTTCCTCCAAGGTAACCACCGTCCGCGTTCCAATCGAGGCTGGAGCGACATCAGTGATGCAGCACAACATCCAATCCAAATCTCAGTGAGAAAGCCCACCACCCAGGCCCACCGTAGCATCAACACCATCGTACCCTGCACAGCGACGCCGCTGCCTCCGCTGTACCACCTACACCGGCACACTACCATCGAGTCAAGGCCTTGATCGCCATCCCACCATCCTAGCAACCAAACCATACCAAATCTGGGTTGAAAATCCTAGACTGCAACTCGCCGAGATCAGGGCCAAAGCAAAAGGATCGATCGATCCCATCGCCGCCACCCAGGTTGCCAGTCCGCAGCCAATTCTGCGACCCAATCTTGACCTTCCCCTGATGCACCGACGCCTTGAGGTGCAACGGCACCCCGAGTTACCCACCATCGATGCAGCACCGTCCAGCTATGGTATCTCACTGAATCTGCCATCTTCAGCCAATAGCCAGATCCAATCCATCGACACACCATCATCACAGCAACAGATAACCCGTCCGGCTACACTCACCATCCTCCGACGAGGCCAGAAGCCTGCCTGGGCGCAGTGAGCCGCCGGACGAGCACAAAGGAAAATATGAGAACCCTAGTTTTCTGAGAGACAGGGGGATTCAAATTTGCTCACGGGTGTAATCCACTTTGAACAACAAAATTAGAGTTACATGACATATTCTTAGTCATTGATGTCTCATTACTTGGGCACTTTTAAATATAGAACTGTTTACTTATTTTTAAGGTAAAAAGGAGTAAAAGAAATTAAAGTTGTAAAATTATAGTTCATTCTCCAATTCCGTGTAAAACTGAACTTTTTAACTTTTTCTCAAAAAAATTCTTATAAGACCATGATATTTATTTAAAACTATGTACTGTGGGACTTTATTTTTTGTCGAAATTGCTAATTTTTTATCTGTCACCAAAAATTTTGTACACTCAAATAATGATTTCAAAACACTTTTCGAATCCACAAACTATAACTTAAACTCTTTTTTTAATGATTTTCCAAGCGATAAAATAATATACATAAAAAAAATGGGATTTTGTTCATTTACACCATTTTTAGAGATTTTTTTTCCACTTACCCCCATTAAGTTTTTTTAATTCCCTCTTACCCAAAACACTCTAAGGAGGTCTTCCCTAATACCCCTTTAAGATTTTTTTTTGTTTTTTTAATTATTTTTAATACCATTTTACCCTCACCCCTTTGTTAGTTAGAGAGAGAGAGAGAGAAAATGGAAGAGAGAGAAATCATAGGAGACTTTGCCGGAGTCCGGTCACCGGCAGTCGGAATCCGACCAACTTTCGCCGGATTCCGGTTACCGGTTGCCGCATACCGGAATTTTCTGAAAAACTCACCGGAAATGTTTATTGCCCCCAATAGACATCTATTGCTCCCCAATAGAGGGGCAGTAGACGTCTATTGCCCCCCAATAGACGTCTATTGCCCCAATAGTCTATTGGCCCCCAATAGACGATTGGTCCCCAATAGTCTATTGGCCCCCAATAGACGATTGGTCCCCAATAGACGATTATTAGCCATGTATTGCCCTCCAATAGACGTCTATTGCCCCCTAATAGACGACTATCAGCCATGTATTGCCCTCCAATAGACGTCTATTGTCCCTCAATAGGACTTTCAATCGCCAAAATGGGAACTAATCTCCCTAAATTTAAACAAATAAAACTTTGATTACAGAAAAATAAACAAGGAAATTACAACAATTCAAAAACATCTATTGATGTATTTCCCCCCAATAGACCTTCAATAAACATGTATTGCCCCCCAATAGACCTTTATTACCCTCCAAATCCCGCTTTCCTTCTAGGCCTTGTACCCACATTTTACTCAAAAAAAAAAAAAAGGAAGAGAGAGAGAGAGAGGGTCAAGACGTGCTCGATCTTAGACGGAAAAAAAAAATGCACACAACCAAAACAACCACCTTGCAACTACAACTATTATTCCATTCTGATTCAATTCAATTCAATTCATATAGCACAAAAAATCTTCTGGAAAAAAGCAACCAACCTTTACTGGCCTACCATTCTCAAAAAAAAAAAAAAAAAAAAAAAAAAAAAACTGCTGTGGCCTATCGAAACCTTGAAAATCCATAGAATGTGCTAATCCAATTCCCGTAATTGCATAACAATGAGGATCAATACAACCTAACCGGCACATAATAGCCACAAGGCTAATACATCAAAATTAAAACAATATGAGATCTTTCTGATACAATATATTCAAAATTCTCATGCATATTCTCCTTAATTAGATCGCGAAAAGAAAACTTCCAGATTCTACATGTCAGCCTTGTGCTTGACATCATCGGCCTTCTTCGACGGCTTGTCATCTTTGAAAGACTATGACGACGAGCGGCGCTGGGAGTAGATCTTCTCCATAAGCGATCCATAAGCGACGCCCCTGGTATCTCTTCTGGCTCCGCCATGGCTTCTTCTATACTAAAGATCGAACAGTTTCAGAGGAAGAGAAAGATAGGAGGGGTAGATCTGAAGGGAAGGGGAGGACGGAGATGTGGGCGTCGTCCTCCGGTTCCGGAGCTGCCATTGCAGAGAGAGAGAGAGTGCAGATCGGAGAGAGAGAGAGAGAGAGAGAGAGAGAGAGAGAGAGAGTGCAGATTGGAGGGATGAGAGAGAGTGGCATGATAATAGTTATTTAATTAGGTTAAGGGTAAAATTGTTATTTTGCCTCAAATTGGGCTAGTGAGAATAAAAATTTGTTATTGGGGTAAGTGGGACAATTTTAGTTGATTTTGGTGCTTTGGGTCAAGGACTCTAAAAAAAAATTTATTTGAGATATTGGTAGGCCTGGGCTCGGGTTGGGTCGGACTCGAAATTTAGTGAGACTGGGACCGAGCCAGAAACTGTCTGCTCGGGCTAGTTCGGGCTTTTTCCAAAATGAAAACCAACAGAAACCAAACTCAGGAGGGCCGCTTCGGTCTTTCGGGCCCAAAATAGCCAGTTCATCAGCTTTGCTCTTTTCCCAGTTTTCCAAAGACAGTTTTGCACTTCTGGCAGTTTTGCCACTCATTTTGGTACCTGGAAGACTGGAATGCATATCAAATTATCAATGTTACATAACTGTAATCAATTAATCATGCAATAATGCAAGTTTACAATTTACAACACAAACTCACAAATACATTGTCCAACAGAAAACAATCCAAATTATTCAATCATTTCAACTAAATGTTCAATCAACTGAAATTCAAATTCTGAATGCTCCAACTACAACAGAAACTTGAACACAATTTGCACTTTTGCACTTTTGCACAAATAGTCAAGCACTCAAGTTGCCTTGCTCCACAACTCCACAAGTCCAGAACTCCACCACAACTCGGCATGTGCACCAATCTGCAACTCGGCAACTCTGCATTCACATTTCAAACCTGATCAGTTTACATTTTACAAATACAAAGTTAAAAAGTAAAAGCAATAACATGTAGTACTGTCTAATGATAGTAACCAAATGCAGGTTCCCGTACAAACTAGGAGACCATTGCAAATCTACAATGCAGGTTCCCTAACTTCCCATACAAACTAAGAGACCATACCAGATCAAGAACATGCAGGTTCCCAATTCAAAAATGCAGGTTCCCATATCAGATGCCAACCTAAACTAGGAGTCCAGTTTAGTGAGTTCACAATTTCACATTTTTCACATACAAACATCAACACAATACCAAATCAGCATGCACATTATTTAGAGGATTAAATTCTGCTTACTATCTTGTACTTTCAAGGGTTCATCAGTTTAGTCCCTACACTTCTAATTTAATCAGAAAAGTCCTTGCACTCTCCAATTTCATCAAATTGATCCAATCCGTCACTATTTCGTCAATTTTCGCTGTTAAAATGCTGAAGTGGGACCTTCTAACGGGGAAAATTCCTAAACTACCTATCGCTAGGCAGTCCGCCAACGGGTTAGTGTTGTGATTACAGATGGGTAGTTTGAAAATTTTCAGTGAAAAGTGACGGAGTGGTGACGGATTGGTTAAACAATCATCAATTACATTTCATAATCTAAATATGTAATTTGTTTAACTAATTATATAAATAAAAAAATAATTTTTTTTTTTTAAAAAAAACCAATTATATGTTTATCTATTATTATTTGATTAACATTAAAATTAGAGATACAATGTGCAAGACAAAAGACACTAAAATTTGATGCATAGATGTACTTGGAGCACTAAAACCATATTCCTTTCTCGTAGGCATATTAACAAAACACACATTCGCATTTGCTTAGGTATCTCATAATGTTAGTGGAGTGGATGGTCTTGGTTGTAACTTGCCTTCACTTCCTTTTGTAGACCCAAAATGTGAATTAGGCTTGCTAAGTCACTTTTTGGGTATCTATTAGGATCAAGCAAAATGATAGTGACTGAATGACTGATCTAAGAAGTATTTCTTATCGCTCAATTTTGTAAACTTTTAATACGTTGAAAACTTGGACTTCCTAAGAGTAAAAGAAAAAAGAAGTGTGGGGATGAGTCTCTCAGTTTGGCTGGGTTGCAAACCCCTTTTCTAAAAAAAACAGAAAAAAAAGTGTTACGAAAACTTCATGACAATAAACAGAGAAACGAGTGTGAAACTTACATGTATTGAAAACTAAACTTACACGTGCTGATTGTTATGCAAACAATAAAGATGATCACCGTGAAATATAAAAATACAACCACATCCCTCATATCCCCTCCTCTATATTGGTTGCATCATATTCGCCCTGCTCTACGTCTAAAGTCCTCTATTCTTCACCAAGTATGTAGTGCTCTCCTTCCTTAGATCCTCCAATTCCTGCTGCCACAGCATTTCCAACAATTCTCGAAGATGTGTATCCAACTCATTAACTTCCCTAACGTGATCATTGATGCAGCACCAGTAGTACCTCATATGAAAATTCAACGTCGAAAACTTTCTGACCTGCTTTACTCCCTTGTGCATCAGTGTGATCAGGTTTTCTACTTCTTCCTTGGAGAGACCCAACTTCACGTTGCGCTCTTCATATCAGATCACGCGCTGGACCCGTTTCTGTAAAGGGTCGATCTAGAGTACGAGTGCACTTGAGGTTTACGAGGACGTACTTAAACTTGCCAGTCTTTTTGTCCATTGCTTGGTTAACGCTGCCATACAGAAGTTGAAATGCTGGCACCAGAGAAGCCTCTCCGACCTCGGCAGCTGTCATTGCCATAGTTTCAAGAACACCAAGAGCTAAGTTCTTTTCAAGCCTTTGCTGTGTTGGTTGGTACTCAGAAGTCTTCTCTTTTTATAGCAGTATGGGACCTTATTTGTGGGCTACATATTCCCAGGTTTCCTGATCTTCTTTAGTACGGATTTCTTAGTTATTAACCGAGTAGACTCATGAATGTTAATTCGTAATGGAGTTGTCTTTCTTGTATGGTAAGTTGTAGGAGAGTTCCCGACTTGAGTTCAAATATATATATATATATATATATATATATATATATATATATATATATATATTTACAGATTTTATTCAGAGCGAGGCCTTGCTTTGAAATTTCAGAGCGAGGTTAGGGTTTAGGGTCACTTTTTGGTCTTATATCTACATCTCGACTGTTCAGTTTTTAGGTATTAATGTATAGATTATCTATGCAAAATTTCAGCCAAATTGATGACTTTTAAGGTATCTAACTCACTTAAACCAGTGGACGAACTGAATCTGTCCAACCTAAACCGTACTAACTTTAAGGCAGTTATCAATAGGGCTGCACAAGGATTGGGTTGGATCGGTTTTGACTCCAAACCGTCTCTATGCCAAAGTAAGCGGTTTAGACATTTTGAAAAACCGGTCATAAAAAAAAAAAAGCTCAATCCGACCCAATCCAATCCAATTAAAGATAGTTTGGTTTGGTCGGTTTAGGCAGTTTTCACCTATATAATATTAACATGCTATTTATGAAAAAAATTCATAGTAAAAATTCAATCTCAAGAATTGAAATTATCTAAATTTAAAATTCAATAATTAAAATCCAAAACATATAGTCCAAAACTAAAACCTAAATTAGATTCAAAATGATTCAGTTATTTAACGACTTAGCCATCAATACTAGCTTAATATGATAGTATTAAAGGTCAAAGAATGAGATATTGAGAGATCAGAGATGTGATATGAAAGGATCAAAAAAGCTGTAGTGATTATATACTAAGGTTTTAGGCCTTTGGGCCTTGAATTCAATATGATAGTATATCATTTGAGAATAAAGTTATAACTGGAGATTTAAAACTTATTTAGAACAAACCGGACAAATGAATATATATATATATATATATATATATATAAAACTTTTTCTCTTATATTTCAAACATACTGGTCTGTTCGGGTTCCGCGGTTTAAGTGCAAGAGAAACCAAACCAATCCAGTTCATATATGGTTTGGTTCGGTATTGAACTAATTTTCAATTTTTAAAGTTAAAAAACCTTAACCAAACCATATTTATCGGTCGGTTTTGGCCGGTTTGTACCATGTTTTGCACACCCCTAGTTATCATTGCCTTAACGACCATCAATTTGGTTGAAATTTTGCAGAGATGATCTATACATTAGTAGCTAAAAACTGCACAGATCCTATCCAGAGAGGAGCTCCGCTTTGAAATTAACGTGTGAAGTTCGAGTTTTGGGTCAATTTTCGGTCGCATATCCACATCTCGACCGTTCAGTTTTTAGAAAGTAGTGTATAGATCATCTCTGTAAATTTTCAGCTAAAATGATGATCGTTAAGGCATTGATAACTGCCTTAAAGCTAGTACGGTTCAGGTTGACAGATTCAGTCCGTCCATTGGTTTAAGCGAGTTAGATACCTTAACGATCATCAATTTGGCTGAAAATTTGCAGAGATGATCTATACACTAGTACCTAAAAACTGAACGGTCGAGATGTGGATGTGCGACCGAAAAGTGATCTAAAACTCGAACTTCACAAGTTAATTTCAAAGCGGAGCTCCGCTCTGGATAAAATCTATATATATATATATATATATATATATATATAGGGTCCTTCTAGTGAGCAGGGATCATTTTTTTTTTGCCATTTTAAGGTTATTGTACCCACTTTTCGATCACATTTTCACATCTCAATCGTTCAGTTTTTAGGTATATATGAGTAGATTACCTCTGCAAATTTTCAGCCAAATTGATAATCGTTAAGTCATTCATAACTGCAATTTACAACTATAAACATAAACGGTTCAGGTTGGACAGATTCGGTTTGTCCATTGATTTAATTTAGTTTGATTCTTCATGATCATCAATTTGGCTGAAAATTTACATAAATGATCTATACATTAGGACCCAAAAATTGAACGGTTGAGATGTCGAAATGCGATCGAAAAGTGGGTCCCACAAGGAATTCCCTAAAATAGCCAAAAAAAGGATCCGAAGGGCCCTCTATGTATGTATGTATGTGTGTGTGTGTGTGTACACACACATGACCCTTCTAGTGAGAGATCTCTTTTTTTGGTCATTTTAAGGAATCGCACATTACACTCACTTTTCGATCACATATTCATATCTTAACCATTCAGTTTTTAAGTACATATGAGTAGATCATCTCTACAAATTTTGTGTGTGTGTACACACACATGGCCCTTCTAGTGAGAGATCTCTTTTTTTGGTCATTTTAAGGAATCACACATTACACTCACTTTTCGATCACATATTCACATTTTAACCATTTAGTTTTTAAGTACATATGAGTAGATCATCTCTACAAATTTTCAGCAAAATTGATAATCATTAAAGCATTCATAACTGTGATTTACAGTTAAATCAATTAGTTTCAGGTAGCCTCCTTGAAATTTTGTTTTGGCCAAGAAATTTTTTTTTTTTTTTTTTTTTGGTGTGGAGAGAATATCTTTCCTGTAAGAAAACAGAAAATAAATTAGAAATTTACAACGTCAGAGAATAAATATGCTACTTTAGGTTTACTGATGCAAGTCTTCTCATGCCTATTCACTATGCAAATCATCTAGATATATCAGATTATGACCAAACTTAAATGCAGAAAAACTAATCTATTTGCTGCTCTATCTGAAAGCTTTATAACAAACTAACATTTGTTGAAGATATTTTATCCAGAGCGAAGCTTCGCTTTGAAATTAAAATGACCAAAAAACTGGATCCCTCACTAGAAAGGCCCCAATATATATATATACACACACACACACACACACATCCCTTTCTTCCTAACCGATATTTTATTGGAAGTTTCTATTCATACATTCAAAATTGGTATTTAGACCTCTCACTTTTTCCAAGTAATAGTTGACTTTGTCAACTCATGTCAAATTATCAATAAAGACACATATCTCTTCTTATCTCTACGAACAGTAATAGTCTTCAACTTGGGAAAACTTTTCTCCTCCAATGTAAACCCTAAAATATATATCGCCAAATGTTATTTAACGTTGAAGTCAAAATTTTCTGAATTTGACTTTGTCTTCATAAAGTGATAGACTTCCTTGCTCACATAGCTGACAGTTTACAAGATCTATCACTGCGCTATAAAAAAAAAGAAAAGAGAAAATGGGAAATACAAAGACACCTCAGTTGATGAAGCCCTACTCATTCTGAATGCAATCAAACATGTGAACGAGCGACAACAAAAAGCAGTACTTCAACACATTTATATAACAAACGCAGCAATGGGTAGTTGTCCACAAGATCTTCCCGCACATCATTAGTGCAAAGCAATTTTATGTGGAACTATTCTATAGATATGATGAAAAATTCGACAATCTAATATAAATCTATGGAGAATGCACTAGACTCATGGTTGATTATTGTAATTCCTCCACTATCCCATACATATCTAAAACAAAAGGAACATGCATGTTCATTTCAAGTTGCTATGGAAACAAGTAGGAGAGAATCAGTTTAGGGACAATGACACCTAAATGCAATGAAAATAATACTTGGAAAACATATTTATACGAGATGATGAGTAAACATGGTATTGTTGCCTACGCTAACCAAGAGTCGACAATTCATTGAAAAAATGCTAGCACCTCTGTTACTCGTATATGGAGGATGAACTTCCAAAAAAAAAAAAATGCTGCAATTCCAAATCTTCAAAAACTAAAGGAGATCCAACTACTGATTTTTGAAAGTATGAATAGAATCTAAAAAAAGAAAAAGGTCTTTTATTGATTTTATTGGACGATGGGCATTATAGGAAAATTAGAGAGGTGTAGATATCAAATTGGTTATTTGTAAAAGTAAATTTGAGATCTATTAAGTAGGGAGGTCCAAATGCCAAATTTGGAGATATGAATAGAAGTTCCCTATTTAATTTTGGGACAAAAAAAAGTTATTGTGTATATATGGGCCTTTGACCCAATGCCCAAATTTGAGTCAAGATACTCTCACTTAACCCAGCAAGAGATTTTAATTTTCACTCATCGAGAGAGAGAGAGAGAGGGAAGGAGAGAGAGACAGCTTTAGAGTGAGAGTGGGAGAATGATTTGATCTGTTGTCATTGCAGGCATAAAAAGAGAGGTATTGAATTTTGATGTTTTGTATTGGTTATGCGTTTTTTCCTTGGTTTGATCCATAATCGGTGTTTTGTTGGGTCGCTTCTAGAAAGAGAATAGTGCGTCTTGTTTGATTAGTTTTTAGGGTTAGGGTTATGGAATTGGGTGTTTTGTTGGGTGATTGAATTTGATTGTGTAATTTGAGGATTTTGATTCCCAGTTTGTAAAAAATCGAATTCAGTTAGACAGTTTGTTGTGTTTATGCTTAATTGAAGAGTTGGCTAATATCAATGATTGAGATGAAGTTTGTGAGTACAATGATGGAAATGAAATTTGTTAATATGATTATGGTAATTGAAATGGTAATCTTCTTTCTACAGATAGATAGCAGTACATTTGTTCAATGATTGGTATTGATCTTTGGAATGTTAGTTAAAGTTTATCTGATGCAATTGTTATTGATCGTCTGTGTTTTAACTTTTAAGCGGTTCAAATATGCAACTTTTTTGAAGATTTTGAGGGAAAAGAATTGGATTGAAAAGAAATTGTTTTTGGTTTTAATCTTACTCATCTTTGTTATTGTTTAGAGTGGAGAAGTGCTGGGTAGCAATGGGTATTTAAAGGCGTAATGAAGAAAGCACAAAACAGAATTTCTACTTTATGCTTGCTAAATTTTGTTTGTTTTGAAGTGTTTGATTAGCATCGATAACAAAGACTTTGTTTAAATGAAATGAAAAATTACTGTAGTTGGTATAACTGCATTCGGGTCATAGAGCAATAACCAATTGCTCTCTTTCTAAGTGAACTAATAACTAACAGTAATCAAATGCAGTTCTCAGTTTCATGAAGATCTTTTTTGAACACATTTCGTACAACCGCCCGGAGCTCATTTGTGTATTGATCTGAAAGGCATTGAGGGTGATTTTGATTCCATAGCAGAATTCTGTGCCGTGCTCAAATGCCTAAACTCCACTCGGAAAATCATGCAGTTGGATTATAAGTTTCTACATATTCAAAGCAGAGCGTTTGCAGCCTTAAACACTTTGACAGAAGTGGAAACTGTGTGACAATTGGAATCTGTGAGGAACTTTATGAGTGTACCCTGTGAAGCAAATATCTGCTTCCCTTCACTTGAATCATGAGATCACTTCAAGCTTCAAAGGAACTGACCTGAATTGAGCAGGAAAAAAAAAACATTTTTTTCAGTAACAATCTTCAATTCATTAATGACACAGCATATTCATTAATGCCATTCAATTTCATTGACTTGATAGAAAGCAAATTTTACTCTGAGAAATAAAATGAGAATCAATATATGGTAAAGCAGAATAGTGGGCAAGAAGATTTCAAAGCTAGCCTTCATGCTGGTATCAAATCTATGTCTGAGCAATTGAGAAAAAATGCAAATGAACATAAAATTATAGGTGTTCATAGTGCTTTCAGCTTACCAAAATAGAATGAAGCATCCTTACTCAATTCACAAAATAATTCACGCAGCTCCATCAAGGAAATGGAAATACATTGCCTTCTTCATTTGATCGGAAACAACTCTGTAAGCATACTTCAACCAAGACCTAGGATCAGATTTTACATAGATGACCCAAAGTTATCAGCTAACTTCAGTACATCTCTGTATCCGTCCTGCAAAAAAGAGACGGAAAAAAAAAATCAATTATACATGACATGAGTATAATTAAACATAACCTCCTACAACATTGATGAAGACTGATGAAGACAAAATAAATTGAACCTGTGGCAACCTAGAACAGAGAAAAACAAAAAAAAACTATGTATATAAACTCGAATATGTCTGTGCAAATGTTCCATGGATCAACCTAGTAAAGAGAGTTGATTGGGCATACCTGAACCACTCTGATGGAAGCAAATGCCATGGAGGATGATGTTAGGAAATTCAGGTCACCTTCCGAATTCCCTAGCCCAAGACCAAAACTGAATCAAGACAGTAATCACAAACTATGCAAGCAAACACAAGATTATTGACGAGGTTCGGTCAAACAGTTGACCTACGTCCCCGGGTGAGGATGATGGTGGATCCACTAAACGAGAAGAAGATTACAAATTTTTGAAGAATGTTTTGGTTCTTCCACTCAAATAACCTCTCTCCTCACAACCCAAATTCTCAAATACACCGGATCTCTCAAAATTTGCAACTCTCTAAAATCTCTCAAATTATCAGAATACTCAATTGATCCACATACGGATCTCTCTAAACGATGTCTCAATGGCACCCTCTAGAATGAGTCTCTTTCAGCCCACAATATGAGAATCTCCAAACCCTCACATCTTCTCTAAATGGTGTCTTCCAATCTCCGAAAGCACACACTAAACCAATAACTCTGAATGACTATTTATAGGCTCACGATTAGTCCGACTCCCAATAGGATCTTCAATCCTAAACCTTTACTTCTAAGAAAAACTCCATAAATCCTAGATACACTAGAATTGCTTACCCAAAGCCTTCAGAAGTAAAGAATCCAAAACAGACAAGGAATTAGATATTGAGCCGCAATCCAAAACAGACAAGGAATTAGATATTGAGCCGCAATCCTAACAGATGAAGCAATATCCCAATCCAGATAAAGTGCAAGCCGATCAAGTTAGACAGACTGGAAAACAAAGGGGGAAATATAGCATGAATTTCTACATAGTAGGGAAGCAGAGACCGATATATTGAAGAAGTTAAGGTATCCATAAAGACACATTGTTATTTGTTTTAACTTCTGACATAACTATAGAGTTTTTACTATATATAACAAAATCAACTGCACAAAAATGCACACAAACAAAATCAGCACTTTTAAGGACCACATAACAAAATCCTTTCCTGGTGTTTTTTGTCCGGAACAAAATAAAGATTGAGAACAGGAGCCTTCCATTCGCTAGGGTTCGAGGAAAAGCTTGTCGCCGTCTTCTCTTGTTCTCGTCCGGCTGCGCTGCGGCGTTGGCACAGGCCTCTGGCCTGGCCGGCGTGCGTCAGTTGCGGTCGGACGGGATATGGGCTCAGGGATTTGGCCTGGTGATCGGAGCACGGGGCGGAGTTGGTCCAAGCTTGTTGGATTTCGGTTTATGGCGGTGACTGCACGGGGAGGGGGTGCGCGGCAGCAGAGGGTGCCCGGCTGTGGGGTGTCGGTCAGACTTTCGGATCTAGCAGTAGGGGTTGGGGAGGACGACGGTGGGTTTGACGACAGTGGGTGTCCAATTTCTGGTGCTTCTCGTCATCAGGGATTTAGGCACTCGAGTCTTGGGGATGTGTTGGTTGAGGAGGGCAGCTGCTGGTTCTCTGTCGGTGGCGTTTGTTCGACGGTGGCCGGGGTCCGAGAGCTACAGCGGAGCGCCGATCTGAGATCTGGGAAGGTAGTGGTGGTGCTGCAGCAATTGTTTTGGGCTGGATCCAGTAACTGGACCCTCTTTGCCCTATTCCAATTGTGGGCCTGTCCTAGGGCTAGTGATTTTTGGGCCTGGGGATTCATCTTCATCCTAGGTCCAATAAGGTTTATTTATTTCTTTAATGTTGTTTTTTATTTATATTATTTACTCTGTTTGCGCTCTTTGTGAGTAATAAGTTCCTACAGTAGTTGTGTAGGGCTAGTCAGGCGATGGGTCTGTGTCTGCACTCAAAGTGCCTTATCTGCTCTGGGTAGGCTGCGAGTTCCTTGTTTCGTCAAATGGTCGCTACCGCCTAGTGGTAGGGTGAAGCTAAGTGTTGTCGGATTTATTCTCCGGCGACAACATAGTAGGAAAGCTGGGATTATAGTAATTATGTTACGGTGTAATCGGGTTACATATCGAGTTACCTTTCTGTTATGTCACCGCTATGTCAAAGCAAATGGAGTAGCCATTCGTGCACTCTTTGCTAGTTGGTGCTTGTTAGAATACATGTCTTCTGTAGAGATTCCTGATGTTGTTTCGGGATATACTCTAGATGCTTATTGTAATCAGGGGTTTAGGCTCAACGTCCCCCCCTTGTATTCGACAGTTTCTTTAATCAAGGCTTGAGGGCAGCTGCACCAGTCCTTTATTCAAAAAAAAAAAAAAAAACAAAATCCTTTCCTTGTATAATACAGTAACAATAAGAACCCAAAAGTATCCCATAATATAGGGATTTAGCATAAAATTAACTTACAGTTTCCAAGAGATAAGTTTCTGAAAGTGGAGCAGCCAATCAAGAAAACACCACCCTTAGCTCTCCATGAGTTTGCAAGCAACTCTAGTCTCCTCTCCCTAGAAAACAAAGCAAGGATACCAAGTGGTTAGAGAGAAGCTTGAATTATGGGTCAGTAGATTTTGGTTTCACCCAGTTTCTATAGCTCTTGTCCACATCTAAGCAAATGGTAACTTTCAACTTCTATAAACAATTCCTTTATTTCTATAAAACTAAAAGTATAGAAATATAAGAATCAGAGCAGTTAAAAAATCAGCTTTCATGTCAGATAAGAAACCATGAGGGTCATGAGAAAATCTAGCTGCCGCAACCATCAGTGATGCTACACTATTACATGATTCCGTCAGGTCAACGGAAAAACTGTAGTAATGACAAAATCATCTAAAGTTTCAAATATTCATGGTGTGAATATCTGCACACTAGAACCTAATATCTGCCTTTTGAGACCTTTTGTTTCCTAAATTGTACTTCATATTCTATATAAACATAATTAATGGTTTCAGTTTTAATGCATTATTAGCTCTTTCAGTGATTAGGTTTTCCCTTGAGTTATGATTGTGTTTTAGTCATTCAATTTTGCTCACCATTTACTAAAAGCAACCATGGTAGAGGTCTGTCATGTTGTTAATTTTCAGATTTCATAAAATCAAACATCTGTACATTAAAACAAAACCAACTTCAACTAAATACCATCAAATTAACTTGATTGATATACATGGGACCTCCAGCAGAACAAATCTACAAAATTCACAAAATAATTTTCACCTCCTTCATCAAGAAAATGCAGGTACGTATTATGTATAATGAAAGTATCTTGCAAATTTCATATAACCAAATTGCATTGCCAAAAGCATTTAAGGTACATAAATAAGCAGTTCACTAATATTTCGGTTTTGCTTTCTCTTATGGCTATAATTCAATCCGGAAATTAGAATGCTTGCTTAACCATAACTTTGCTGCAGTTTATAGTTAGGCATTCATGATTATCTGCTTACACAATCGTACAAATTTAAGCTCTATATTAATCCAGAGAATTGTGGATTAAAGTTATGTTTAGGCAAATTTCATTACAGAGAAATATGTACCTGCAATTTGGCTATACCAAACAGAATGATACTAAGCTCCACTAAGCAAATACTATAATTGATAACCTCATTGCACAATCTGCAGCCACAAATAGGTGTTGTTGATTAAAAAATTTATGCTGACTTAACATTCAATAAGAGCATGAAATACGACAAACTATTGCAAGAACAAAAAAGGAACTCTAAATTGCTTACCCTCAAGACCCAAATCAATCAATTTATTGATAACCACCCCACCCCACCCCAGCTGCATGCAACATCTCACCAGCTCAGTCAAGTCTCTTTCGATGACATGTGCACAGGGTCCTTCCTGTAACAATAAGCAAAATGTATGGTTAAGTCAAAAGCCACATATTAAAGATCAAGAGAAATCTGAAACCTAAACTTGCCACTTTAGACAACGTCTATGTAGTCACATACTCTACTCCTTAGCCTTCTCAAATACCAATCTTAGCAAAAGCTAAACTACTCTTAACTACTGACTGCAAGCATGAAACTTCGACTACATTTTGAACTACAGTACTCAAATTATTATCCAAAAAACAAAAGAGAGAAAAGATGTAACTTCCACCCAGAATAGGGAAAAAAAAAAGTAGTAGTTAGAATAAGCATACAACAACGCTGATGATTATATAAACAGTACATTACCATAATTGGAATTCATGTAAAACAAAAGTTAGAGAAATACATTCAGGTTTCAGTTAGCATAGAGAAACCATTAGTATAGTTTATAAAAAGACATCTAATGAATGAAAAGCTATTTGTGTGATATGTCAATTGCAGTTAGAATTTTTTATGTAGGAGTTCTCATACATTAAGCAATTTCATGTATGATGAATACTATATACTGTATTTTTTTGTTGCAGTAGTCCCTGAGTGTTTTGGTTAAACTATAATATTAAATGTTGCATAGTACTCAACCAAGATATGTTTTGCTTTATGACTCTTCCCCCACAAAATTTATACTATTCATCTGTAATAGAAAGAATTCATCAGCATATATCTAAAAAGTTTTGAAGAAAAGAACTCGGTAAATGAATTCAAGTTGTAAGCTTCGGTTACCTACATGTCAATATGGACATTCCAGTAATAAAATAGAAATAGAAGAAACAGCAAGGAGAGCAAATGGTACTGAATGGCATTCTAAACACTATAATTTTAATTCATACTTTTATATTAGGAGTGTATGGAGAAGCAAATAAATATAACTAAATCTGTTGAAGTTTTTTTGTGATTTTTTTTTTTGGACCGAAGACATATGTATACTTAAAAAAAAAAAAGACCTAGCTCTGCTAGGGTTTGGATTTCGGCGTTCCTTCGGGTTCGCCTCTCCTGTACCTACTCCATCTTCATGGAGTCTCTTATGGGTTTTGGTCTATTTCTCTATATTCTTGTCGCTTTCCATAGTAGCGGTGGTGGGGTGTTTGTTTTAATTTCTCGGGCAGAGAACTTTAGCAGCGATGGTCAATTCTTGGGGCTTCCAAAGTCCGGGCAATGGAGATGTTGTGGATTGTCGGTATAGATGGTTGCTAACATAGATCCGGTGAAGGAGGATGCTGTGGGGGGCGCATGGGACAGTGGTGGTGTTCTGCCTGTTGTTCACCATGGCTGGCTGAAGGTGGTTCGCTGTTCATCTTGGTCTCTACATCGTGGGGGAGCGATCAGTGTGGGATTGAGCCGGCGGTGTTCCTAGCGATGGGAATAGAATGGGAGTCCGTTGTTTCTAACTCAGAGCCTGCTGTGCATCTGGATCCGAATCTGTGATCTGGGTGGGTTTTGGATTTGGACTGTGACCCACCATCTTTGTTGGGCTGTTGGTCAAATGTTGCAATGGCTTGGGGCTCCAAGGGGTTATTGGTATTGGATTCGAGACCCAAATTTATGTTACCTATTCGTGAAAAATCGTCTGCCAACATGGCCATGTTCTGACACCCTTGGCCGGCTTCAATCTTTAGGTGGAAGAGTGCCCTTATTCCGGTGCCAAATTGAATTTTGTCAATTTGTGCGTTGGAGTTGCATGGGTAGTCAAACCACCGACTACTCAAATCACTATACGGATGCAATCAATAGTGTAAAATCAGCGATGCGTTTCAACGTAGTTGCTCTTGCATTTTTTAATTATTGTATTTCTAATGCATTGTTCGCATCCTTTATCTTTCGTACTGTTTGTTTCTTTCTTAATACTTTTTGGCATCGTTTCGTTGTAAGCTTTCAATTTCAATAAAGGGCTAACCTCATTTTACTCAACAAAAAAAATATGTTGAAGTTTAAATGGTTTTTTAGGTTATTTAATCTATATTCTCGCTCTTTTGTGATCATGACTCTCAGAAAAGATAACTTTGATTTTCAATGAAAAGTTTTCTTAGATCTATATAATTTCAGCTTCCTTAGGAATAACCATATTAAAATAAATTGTAACAACACTGGAGCAACTGTGACCATAGACCCTAAATCGAAAATACTTTCCTCAATTATACTCTCTGATTACTATATATGTTGCAAAAACATGAAAAATATTGATAGAGACGCAATTTGAAAAACAGTAGCTCATCTTGAAGCAAAATGAAAGTATACCGGTACCTGAAAATAAAGTGGCTAATCTGTTACTTAGAGTCTTTGTTTGTACCTGCAAGATGAACATCATAAATAATTAATGAATGCATAACTATTAAAAAGTGTTAATATTCTCTTAAGCCGCTAGGTAAAGCAAAGATATCAGCACATACAACCAATTGAATCTCTTGAGGATAACACACCATGATTAGCTTAGTGTTTTCTAAGGCTTATCAAGGGAAGGGTATCCTCCCACCCTATGAATGAAGTCACATTGACTAAACTTGACAAACCTCTTTGAAGGGGAGAATTTCCCTTGCTATCTTCTTTACTTAATGCATCTAAGACAATCCACCTTGGCTATTACTCATAACTTTTATGAAAATCTTGTGAACAACTCACTTTATGGCTGAATGACATGACCTAAAAAGACGAATAGATTTCACCATTTCCAAAAGTCGTAGTTCCTTGAGATCTCTTTCCAGAATCTCTCTTCACCTCCTATTATTTCAAACCACTCTAATTTCTCCTTAACTACCCAAAACTACAACACTATCTTTTTGTCCTCGCTAAGTACCTCT
Organism: Rosa chinensis; assembly: GCF_002994745.2. NCBI lineage: Eukaryota > Viridiplantae > Streptophyta > Magnoliopsida > Rosales > Rosaceae > Rosa > Rosa chinensis. The sequence goes on along the minus strand of NC_037089.1, from coordinate 16,406,501 downwards.
TTCCATTACTAAAGTTTCTACCATCTAAGGCTTACCACAATTATAGGCAAGCATCTTCAGCAATGCTAGTTATTTTTGAGTCAAATTTTAGCCAAAATAGCTAAAAAGTTATTTTAGCTAGCCACTTTAGAAATATGTCTGTATCAATGCTCTCTATTTTAACTAATTTTGAATTTAATAAATTTGGGCGTGGGGCTGAGCCTCCTAGCTAGGCTAGGTTCCAAACCCTTAAAAAAAAAAAAAAACTAATTTTGAATTTATATTATTTTTTAAATGAAGGTTAAATAGTTTAAATGTTTTTATAAATTACATAAATAACTCATTATAATTTAATAGAAAGCCTCATCTCGCTCTCTATATTTAAGAGCGAGATAGCTAAACGTTATAATGGAGAGCCACTTGGGAGTCTGGTGCAGCTGTTAAAATAGATAAAAAGCTAAACATGCTCTCTAAAATAGCTAAGGAGCCAAAATAGAGAGTCTGCTAAAGATGCTCTAACCCACCTTGTGTTGTTCTACATCATGCTTATTATCTCAAAGTCAAGAGAAAACTCACCATTATTACTCTCATACATTGCAATCCAGTGCTTTTTCTAGATGGACTTAAACCATGCATAAACATTGCTTTTGAAAATGTACAGTAAGAGTACATATTAAGTACTGAATTTTCAAGGCCACAAACTGTAAAGGCAGTTCATATTTTTTGTTAATTAGATCATGCATGAACAGATGAGCTATACATCATAGGGTGAATGTATCTTCAATTTTTTATGCAGCATTGCAACTAAACCATTTATATGTAAAAGAGCTTGGAGAAGAATTATACCTAAAGGTATCAAAATTTAAGGTCTATGTAGCTACAGAATTCCATAATTCTATATATCATGGTATTAGATAACATAATTTAAAGAGAAAATTAGAAGAAAAAAAAAACCCAAAAAATGAATCTCCTATTAGGAAAAACCCATTCCTATATTTTCTTTTAATCTACACACATTCACATAATTAAACCTTCCTTATAGGTTTTAAGTCTATTATGATTTTTCATGTTTTTTTAGTTAATTAACTATTTTACCCTTATGATTGAATAGAATAGGTAAAATATTCCTCAACTATAGCTGTTGACTTTTTAGTAAAATATTCATTTCACCTCATTTACCGGAAATGAAATAGAATAATCCAACACCCTTGTCATTAACTTTCACTTGCTAATTTTGGTATTTCTAGATGAACCATAGGCCTAGCTGTATAATTTTTCCTATCGTACGTACAAGTGTTAAATATCATGTGAGTTTTAACATAAGCAAATGATTTAGGTACCTATCATTTAGGAGTTCACAATTTGTACCTATCAATCAGGGAATAACTTAGGTAGAATGAACCATAGGTAAAATTGCATAATTTTGTCTATCATTCAGGTGCTAAACATCGTGTGGGTCTTAACATAAGCAAATGATTTAGGTACCTATCATTTAGGGAGTTCACAATTTGTACCTAAATCATTCAGAGAATGACTTAGGCACCTATAATTCCAGCTTTTGAATGTGGAGATTACATAACCTCCAACCCATGTATTGATTTAGATTAGGCTTTTGAATGTGGAGATTACATAATCTCCAACCCATGTATTGATTTCAATTGCTGGAATCAAGAGTTGATTAATTCTGGGCGATGTCTTTGCCCAACCATTTCAAAACTTGCATCTGCAGAAAGTTTGGGGATGGTGGCAGCTTTAGTATTTCTTAACAACAATGGGTATTAATATTTATCCTATTTAATAGTTTTTTTTTTTAGCTAAACCTAATTAATAGGTTTGGGTGTATATTAAAACAATCTTATAGATGGGTTTAATCTAAAAGGTGTGTGTGAATTTGGGTGTAGAATCAAATTCCCCTAATTTAAATCATAAGCATAATGGATTGGAAATCAAGTTTTGCTTATTTATAGATATAAACATCCAAACAAACTGTAAAGGAACAATATTGTGCCGTTTTCTTAGGCATTCATCATTCCATCTTTCATGATAGTTACAAAATTGAAGACATCAATTAAGTTTTGGATTGTGTTACCTATAAAGTGAGACCTGCATTTCATGATCTCGGCAGATTAATAGTAGTTGACTCCGTGGCTTTTTCCTCATTTTCTTTGAGCATGAGGGACAGGCTGCATAGAACCATGCACTTCAGGCACAAATCTGGTTAACGTTGTTCTGCAAAATACCAGCTTGTCCTGAAATGTAAAGCAGGGTATATTTAGCGTTGATATATTTATGGATATCAATAGATTACTGAGAAAAAAATATAATTAAAAGTTACATAGTTCATCAAGTTTGTCAGGCGATGATGCAAGTGATTCAGCAATTCAGGTCAAGCATATATACAAAAGCATGCTCCAAACCTACAGTGATAACAAAGAGCACATCCTCGATGGAACAAAAACTACTCATGATGGCTATTAACTTTGAAACTCCAAAAAATAGAAGTACCTTAGCAACATGATATTGCAGAAGATTTGTCAATAATGAGACATCTTCCATCATAATGTCAGCTGCATCTGAAGGAAGTTTTGATCTCTTAACATCTGTCTGCATCACAAAACTCCAGTTTGAAGTCTTGCGGAACTCCTCCCTGTGATTCATCACAACCACAAAATCAAACACTTCATAAGAATACAATAAAAGTAACGAAGCATTGACACTACAGATATCAGATTCTGATATGAAGCTCAATCATAATTACACAATAGCATAGCCTCATTAGCATGTCACCATACAGAACAGTTCCTATTCAAGAATGTTGCAACCACTAGATAAAGTAGAGAGCAAAACAATTCAAGGTGTAGGGGACATGCAAGCGAGATGCGCTGCTCCTCCCAGCCAACCAAAAGCTAATCCACCTTCAGGTTAACTGTGGAGGTAAGAAGAAATATCCAATAAATTTCTAAACTAATCCAAATCAAAATTTAAACTATGATTGATGCAGAACAATTACCAGTAGAGGAATTTGAGACTATAAAATTTCTTTTCCTTTGGCTTGGTGTTTCTTTTCTCTTTTTAGAATTAGTAGATTTTTTCATAAAAGAAAACAAACCTAGAAACAATTGCGCCTCAAAATTATCTTCACCCGTAGATTTTTGGCATCTGCAGCTCCACCGTTTTCCCCAATCAGCCCAACCAACTGCCCAGAACCTCTGTCTGTAATCAATCAAATACAAATTCCTCAGAAGAACCAAACTTTCAAATCAAATGGTGGACAATCAAACCAATCAACCCCAACTCTCTGTCAATTCAACTCAGAAATGAAAGAAACCGATCAAATTAAATAGACCCAGAACAAAAGTTCAGAATATTTGTGCTCTGAAGCTAAAACCCCATCAGAGCACACAATTTTCTAGGGGTGGGCAAAAAAACCCAGAAGCCAGAAAAACCTGCTCGGACAGGCCGGTTCGGTTTGGGTTTTACAAAAAAATATGCTAAATCGGGCCTGTCTGGTTCACATAGTTTCGGACCCAGTCCTGTCCCGGGCTTAGATTTTGAAATATGTAAAAGCCCGTTGGGTTATAAGTATTAGTTAATATTTCCTTCTTCTTCTTTTTTACCCCGCATCATTCACTCAATTGGCTCTTCTTTTACTTGCGGTCTTCTTTTTTCTCTTTCTTCAATTTTTTTTCCTTCTTCTTCTTCGTCAGTTCCTTTTTCTCTTCCCCTTCTTCTTCCTCAGTGCACAGCCCCTTCTTCTGCTAACGCCATCTTGATGAGGATCATCTTCTAACAGCACCAATTAACTGGATCTGCGTCGCCAGAGACTCACATCGGTGATGGCTCACTTTTCCTGCTCGATTTGGAGGTGGGCTTTCAGGTCAACAGGCAATAGATCCTGGAGTTGGAGGACTTTCTACATCTTCTTCTTTATTTCCATGTAATTAGCATGGACTTGGTCCAATTTCTTGGGGATGGAGGTTGGTATGGGTCTGGTGGATGTGAGGTTATAGAGGAGGAGAGGAATGGGATGGAGGGTTTTGCACATTGGGGGTATAGATCTTGAAGAAGATTAGTTTGTTTTTGGTGCGCAGCATTTTTTTTTTTTAAAGGCCTATTTTGGCTCGTAAGCCCGGAAAACCATCCCAAAAACTACTGTCATAGCTTACTTCAGGCCTAGCTTATAAAAAATACGTTTTGGGCCTGGCCCAAAATTTCCGGGCCCAATCCTGGGCCCAGCAAATTGATATACAAGCCCGACCCGTGCCCAGCCCTACAATTTTCAACTAATCACTTAGAGAAAGAAAAATACAACTAAATACCCTACCTGTTCCACTTGCTTTCAACCCAATCTTCTCGTCACAAACAGGACCCAATCACTACAAAACTGGAGAACACACATAACAATTAATTCAAGAAAATCAGCTTGAATAAAACACAACCAATACAAAACAACAAAGCTCAATACCTCTCTCTTTCTACCTGCAACGATGAGGGATCAGATCTCTCTCTCTAGATCGTTCTGGCTCTCTCTCTCTCTCTCTCTCTCTCTCTCTCTCTCTCTCTCTGATTCTAGATTCTCGATAAAAAAAACAAACAAACCATTTCGTAGTTGATATATTTAAGCTACGTCAATAAAAGCAAGGACAGCTACGTCATTTCCCACCCCCGATCTCAACTCACCACCTCAACTCATCTTTAGTACATGCTCTCTCCAAAAACCCCCACAACAATTTTTTGACTCCCAAAAAACACCTACAGCAATTTTGTGATTCAAACCCAAAGTCAGGGATAGCTGCGTCATTTCCCATCCCCTGATGAACAATTAAAAATAGTAACCCCAACTCATCTTTAATATATAGTATAATATATATATATATATATATATATATATATATATATATATGTTCTCTTTCCTTTTTTCGTTGATACAAGGTCAGTGTAGCCTCCCTAACATCCCTAGTATTTGTAAAGAAGAAATGTACAAGGGCAACTAGGCCAAAACCAGCCAAAAAGACCTTCAAATAAGGTGAATCGAAACTGACGAAAGACCCAAGAGGTCACAATTAGTTCATTACAAATTACAATAGTTTCAACCGCAAAGTCTCCACTATTACTTTGTCTTTGGCCTTGGTGATTTCGACTCCCTGTATTTCTTTTCATCCGAAAGTAATTTAGCAAACCTGGAACAAGATTTGCCAAAGAAACATTTACTTTCTCTCTAACCGAAAACAAAAAGTACATTATGTAATATGATAGAAAACAGTATTTCGGTGTTACATTCCAAACTGTATATTCGTTTATTAATAATATAGCGTGAAGTTAAATCTCCCAACTTAACTAGGTTCCAAATTCCAATTCAAAAGAAAGAAAAAAAAAAAGTGTGTGTGTGTGTTGTGTATTACCTTTGAAGTGCTTCTTCATTGGTGCCCTCATTTTCAACTGGTTCATATAGACCTGTATCCACATTCACACGTGAAACTTGTTTCTTAAGCAATTGCTTTCCAACTTCCATTAGATTTTCCAAGTTCTCGTTTGTAGCTTTATCCACTGAAGATAAATTTCCCGTTAGTGTGTCCTCCTGGTTTCATTCAAAAACAAGAAACTAGTTAACCCGCTGAAAGTTTGTCAACACATACATTTGGAAGGTGCTTCTATAGCAAATGCTTACATCAATCCTGAGGTAGTTGTTTTCAGATTGAAGAGCTTGGAAAACCACACAGTTGTGGTAATCAACCATTTCCGAACTTGCTTTATTATAACAATTCAGTAAAGGAGAAGAGCCATCATCGTATAACCAGCTAAGAATCCCCCACTTGGAAGCCATCTTAGCACTGTATTTCAGTTCAATCTTGTTTGAACCCGTCCCCAACGTGATTAGTAGAAACCGTTTGTATAGTTCCATGGGCGGCACCTCCGAGAAATCTGGATTCTTTCTCATAATTTGTTTTGTCACTTCACTAATGGCAACCAAAGCCTAGAAATGCAGGATGATATTAGTGAATCATGCACATAATGTGATTTAATTAGTACATGATATGGATTGGTTTTTGAATTACAGCAAATAAATTGCTCAAATTGTTGTGGAAGAATGTCTCACCGGATTATTAGCGGCCACGCCACCATCAATGAGGTTAAATTCTTCTGTTTTTCCTTGTTGATGGTTCTCAAAATAGTAGGCAGGAAAGTAAGTAGGCGCTGCTGAGGTTCCGATGCAAATGTCTGAAAGTTGAGCATTCTTGACTGGATAGCTTGACACCTTCATTAAGAAAGTTCAGCTCACTCTTATGATTAGGGTTTCGTCATAATTAAATTAAGTCAACAAATTCCATACGAGGTTTGATAGTAATTAAACAACCTGATAGGAGGAAAAGATGACAGGAAGTAGTTTCTTGATGTCGAAAGTTGGAATAACCACGTTTGTCAATGTCTGGCTCAATCTTTTGTCCCCTACAATATCTCTTATTAGCTTGTGCCGATACTTCCCATCGTACTTTGGTCCTATTAGAACTTTAACCAGATCTGTAACTGAGGCACACAATCCCCTATATATGTTTTTGGGTTGTACGTAGCCATAAAACAAAAAAGAGCCTCAAAATATTAGTTAACTGTGTCAATGACTCGATGCATGCAATATCATATATATGCCTAACTAGTAATAGTACTTTCCTCTCCTGCATGTTTTCATTTGTGCTTAGGTTACTTATATATATATAATCAGGTATGTATGATGCACATGGTTTATACAAAATTACCTTGATTGTGGGAATATTTTAGGACAGTTATCAAGGTAGAAAGGCACGATGTCTTTGGCAGCGAATAGCGGCCTGTTGTTTTCGTCGGGTGCTGCTAACATGGCCGTAATTAGACCACCTGTGCTTGTCCCAGCAATCACGTCGAAGTAGTCTGCAAGCCTTGCATCTTCACCATCTCGTTCCTAATGAATCAGTACCGCCCAACAGTAATTAGTGTGAGATTCATGGCTAGAATCCTCATGAATGGTTATTTTTGTAAGCTTTGTAGCTTGGAGTGTTAGAGAACAAAAGACCCCGAAAAACTTTTGTTGATCGTCAAGATAGGTTATTATACTGACCCAAAAAGCTCTAATTGCCTGCTTATAATTAAGTTGTTTAAGAATATGTTAATATATATTGTATATCAAGCTAATACTCACACTATTCCTAATACCCAAATAGGAGCAACCTCACCCACTGAAACAAAAATTCACTTAAACAATCGACTGAATTAACCATAGAATCTTACATTTGTTAGGAAATTGGTTAGTAATATATATCACCCTCCATTAGACTAATATATCTTACCTGAAGTTGAGATTCAAGATAAGTGAGAAGAACTCCAGGGATGATTCCCCTAATTCCTCCGCCGTCTATGCTAAGAACAGTTATAAGATTCCCGTATCTGGGAGGCTGAACTTGTAGCGATGTGGTTCTGCTTGTACTTGCCATTAAGGGAAACTAATTGATTTGTTTAGAATTGAAACTAATGTTTGATGCTTGGAGAAAAATTGTGGATGGTAATGAGTGAACCCTAGTGTATATATAGGAACTATATGTACATGTGCATAAGTACGCATGTGCTCTAAAATTCAAACGTTGGTAGTATGAAATGAAATCCTAACTTTTAATATTCTTATTTTGCAAAATTAGTCATTCACTTAAGCCAATCAAGACCAGTGAAGTGAGCCACCAAATCCGACTTGCCAAGAGTTTGAAACTCTGCCACTGAGATACTCACGTAATATCTAATATTAACGTGGCATTAATATTATTTTACTAGTGCTCTCTTTTAAGAAAATCTTTTCACAGAAAAGTCCAAAGTAAATAAGGGTATGTGACATGCAATATATATAGATTTAGGGAAAACAGAATCGTGCAAGAAAAATCTAACAATTAAAGATTACGTTGAGTAATTTTAGGTTTTGGGGCAACTAGCAGCTAGCTAGAAATAAAATCTGAACTCCAACACGAAATTCTTCTCAATAAAAAAAAACCCCGCACGAAACTGATGAGGTAGGTAATGAGTATAAAAAGTTCTTAACTAATGATCTTGGGGCCTGAATGCAATTCAAGTCATGAAACACAAATTCAGCTCGAGCAGTAATATTAGTGTTAATTCTACAATTACTCAGTGATTAAAAGCATCTTTAGCAATACTAGCCATTTTTTAGTCAAATTTTAGCTAAAGTAGTTAAAAAGTTATTTTAGCTAGCCACTTTAGAATTACGTCTACATCAATGCTCTCTATTTTAGCTAATTTTGAATTTATATTATTTTTTAAATGAAGATTAAATAGTTTAAATGTATTTATAAATAACTTAAAATGAATGTTTTAAATTATAGAGAGCCTCATCCAGCTCTCTATATTTAGGAGTGAGATAGTTAAAAGTTATAATAGAGATCCATTTAGGAGTCTGGTGCAGCTGCTAAAATAGATAAAAAGCTAAACATGCTCTCAAAATAGCTAAGGAACAAAAATAGAGAGTTTGCTAAAAATGCTCTAAGACAACATCTCTCACATTCAATGACAAAAAGGTGAAAAATCGAAAGGAATTTGAGGTTTTAATCCATAGTAAATAGGTAAAACAGAACTATTTATGGTTTTGGTGTGAGGCAATAAAATTCTTAGTTTGAATGTCTTTCAATTGGTTCCCATTCGTTTCTAAGTTGAAAGTAGATTTGAGCAAACTTTATATGATTTACCACGACAAATAAGATCACATCCTCTTTTCAACTAAAATAAAAACTTTAAGTTTGAATAATTCATTTAGGCCACCTAAACCTAGAAAGAAATATTCAGAAATAATTCAGTGTAAGCAACTCTTTTTTTTTTTTTTGAAGAATGGCTGGTGTGGCTGCCCTCAAGCCTTGATTAATGAAACTGTAGAATATATGGGAAAGACATGGTGTAATAACCCCATTGCTTTTAATCAAAGCAAAACAGCATTGCTTTACTTTCATGATTTCGATGCTTTACCTTTAATGATTATGCTTAATTAGTAGGGTTACTGATTGAGTTGATTGTGATCGACCGACACTCTCGCTCGACCGACGCTCTCTCTCACTCACACACACTCTCTCTCTCTCTCTCTCTCACTCTCACTCACTTGTCTGAAGACACCAGAAAGAAAAAAAAAAATAGAAGAGGCTCTCTCTCACTCACACTCTCACTCTCTCTATCGACCGAACCCAGCAACGAACAGAACAACCATTCATCTGCAGACCTCTCCCTCCTCAGGCCACCTCAAGACGTCGGACCACCTCCAGTAGCTTCACCTAGACCTTGCGCAGCCGCCGGTGGCATCCTTGCGCCGCAACATGGACTGTAGTGACGGCGGAGGACCTGGCTTCGTTTGAACCGATTTCGAGTCAATGTCGATATCTCGAGCTACAAGCCACCAATCCTCTTGATTCTTGGCTCATTAGACTCGCATCAACTTTCTGAACAAGCACCAAGAAGGACCGGACCTGGGGATATCGATTTCACGTTCGCCGGAGCTCAGACCGTTTAGATCTAAAAACCACCTTTCGATCCGAATATCTCGAGTTACAGACCACCATTCTTTATTATTCTTGGCTTGATGAACTCGCCTTGAGTTGCTGAACAAATCTCCAGAAGGAATCGAAGTGTTTTGTTGAAGTTTTTACGTCGAAACTCAAGCTCGCCGGATTCTAGAATTTTTCCGGCCACCGAAACTTTCGATCAGGATATCTCGAGCTGTAGAGCTTCCTTTTGATTGATTCTTGAACCAGTGAACTCGCCTTGAGTTTCTGAAGAAGTCTCCAGAAAGGATCGAAGCGAGTGGTGGAGGTTTTTACGTCGATCGGAGCACCTACCGAATTCTGGAAAATTTCCGGCCAAGTTCAACTGTTCTAGGTAATTTTCGACCACTTCCGATCATTTTCAGACTTCATGCTAGTTAGGAAAATGGTTAGGCCTGATGAGATGAAGAGGAGCAGCCTGGCCCCGACACCGTTGGCGGTGGTCGGCGGCGGCTCTGCCCCTAACTCCAGCGACCCTTTCCGGCCACCTCCGGGGGTCAAAAATGTGATTTCTTTACATTTTTAGATTCTACATTTCAATACGATCATTTCGATATATTATACGTGATTTTTGGATATCGTATGATTTAGTTATGAATTTTACGATTTCGTTCGATTTCAATCGTTCGATTTGTGATCTGTGAAGATCGGACCGTCCGATGGACTTGTAATTTTGATATGTTAATCGTATGACTGTCCCGATGACTTTGTGTGGTCACGGGGGAAGATCCGACCGTTGGATCTTCGTATAATTGTGAATTAGTGTTTTAGAAGTACATTCATGAGAATCCGACCGTCGGATTTTCATATAAATCTGAGGAGATGTTAGTAAAGGCGATTCAGGAAGATCCGACCATTGGATCTTCGTGAAAATTTCCGAAGGATGATCCAATGGGCGATCCTTGAGGATCCGACCATTGGATCATCGTATAATTTTGATCCGACCGTTGGATCATCGTATATTTTCGATCCAACCGTTGGATCATCGTATAATTTCGATCCGACCGTTGGATCATCGTATAATTTCGATCCGACCGTTAGATCGTCGTTTATTTTATTTTATGAGTTGTGGGCTAAATTCAAGTCACATTTGATTAGGTGATTGACGGTTTTTACTTGGGCGAGCGAGTTTGGTGTGATCGTGTTAATTTGAAGACGCAGCGGGAGTATCGAGGTGAGTAAACCGCGCATGGTTCATTCACGAACCGAAGTTCTAAATATTTATGTTTATTTGTGGAAATTGTTTTGAATTAAATAATTGTTTTGAAAAATATGAACTCGATCGACTACGGTTCATTGGGCTACGGCTCACAGGTAAGAAAATGATTTTAAGTATAAAAAGGAATTTATTGCTTTATTGTACGAGATCTATAGTTGGTATTAATAGGCATTCATGTGGGAATGTCTATGTACATATATTATTTACATGAAAAATATATATGTATTGTTGGATTTTGTTGAGGAAACCATATAGTAAGGTGTTGAGTTTTATTGTTTGAGAAACAATAAATTGTTGATTTGTTGAGATATATTGATCTGTGGAGATCAATAGGTCACGGGGGTGACCATGGCATCTATTAGTGAATCACGCTCTTGTACCGAGTCGGTGGTTACTAATAGTATTAAATCGTGAACCACGCTCTCGCGCCGGGCCGGTGGTTGCGATCAGTTAGAGCTCTAGTCTGTCTGCCAAATGTTGAGTGATCTTATGAGGGTAACGTGGAGTTACTTGTGACTCATAAGTATATATATATATATATATATATATATATATATATATATATATATATATATATATAAGAGTGAGAAAGTGACGTGGTTTTGTGGTGGTCATTGTGATTGTGATATTTTTACAATTTCTATGCTTGAGTTGAAATTGTTAATTTAAATTTGTGCAATCCTTAAGTTTACTCATACGGGCTGTCAAAAGCTTACCGGGTTTGTCTTGTTGCAATCCCGGTACACTATTCAAACGGTGTAGCGGATAATCCTGCAGGTCAGGAGAATCAGGGTGCAGATCGGGCTACTTAGGGCAGTGGCAATCGAGTCACAGCATTATTGTGAGTTTTGTTATGTTCATTTCGAACTTTACAATTTGGAATTTGTGAGAGTGTGTTGTAATAAGAAATTGAGTAGTTGGGTATTGTAATATTGAGTGGTGTGAGGCGTGTTACTCTGAAAGAAAAATTTAGATTGGTATTTGTAATTGTAATTATTCATGTTTCGGATTTGAATTGGTTATTCAAAATTCGGGGCGTGACAGTTTGGTATCAGAGCTTAAGGTACATATTTGGTGATAATCAGTACTCCCCGAGTGATGGCCCGTCTGCAGCGGATCCCCATCATATACTCTTCGGTACTGGTATAATCATTGGGTATGTAGGAAGGGTTAGTATCGTGAGAGTGGTGTAGACTCAATAACGGAAGTATAGAAACTTCGTATTGCTTCTTGAGTTAGTTATTTAAGGAAAGTGAGCCTTTGAATTAACTCGGATTAGTTAGTCGGGATGAAATTGAATTCTCTGAAGTGAATGATGATTTTGGCTAACGTGATTAACATATACTTATTTTGAGAGTTATACAAGTATTAATCATAGGTTACCATACTGCACAAGTAATGGACTTGGTTGGAGGAAGAGGTTGGGGTCGAGGTAGGGGCAGAGGCAGAGGTAGGGGAAGGGCCCCTCCAGTCGAGATGTACGAGGATGAGGTGGAGACACCAGAGTTTGAGCTGCCAGTTCCACCTGTGATTGATGTGAGGGATGCCACTCGCTTGTCGAAATTGGTAAAGGAAATTTATAGTCTGGGAGCAGTTCCATTTAAGGGTGGCACAGATTATATGTTGGCAGATCAATGGATCGAAAATATGAAGGGCTACTTCCAGATGGTGATTTGTGATGAGCTGGAAAAGAGGAAGATAGCATCGTTTATGCTTCAGGAGGATGCAAGGTTGTGGTGGAGTGGCACTGAGAGGATAATGGACGTGACCACTCTAACCTGGGATGGGTTCGTGGGGCTCTTCAGGAAGAAATACTTTCCAGTTACAGTGAGACAGCAGTTGGAGAGACAGTTCCATTCACTAACTCAGGGGAAGTTGAGTGTGAGGGAGTATGAGGCAGAGTTCAACAGGTTGTATCAGTTTGTGAGACAGTTAGATCCTGAGAGCTTGGCCATGAAGTTTCAGTTGGGGCTGAACCCTTCGATTCGGCGTGACGTAGCCATTCTGGAACTAAAGGAACTAAGACTCGTGGTGGCTAAGGCATTAACCATCGAACAGGAAAATCAGATTCTCCTGGAAGAGCAAACAGCTGAGAGAGACTTTCAGAGGAAGGGAAAAGCAGTTGCTGAGAGCAGCCATACAGCAGGCAAACGAGGTAACTTCTGGAAGAGACAAAGGACTAACCAGCAGGCACCAACTAGGGCCATGGTTGCAGCACCTGCTAGGGTGATGCCTATTAGACAGGTGGCACCTCTGAAATGTTTCAATTGCCTTGAGTTAGGGCACATTTCACGGAACTGCTTGAAACCGAAGAAAATGGTGTGCTATACTTGTGGCCAGGTAGGACATATTTCTCGGGAGTGTCCACAACAACAAGAGAGGGGCCAAAAGAACCAGCAGAGACAACAGCCTCAAGGTCAGGCTAGAGTCTTCGCCATTGGTCAGAGAGGCACAGGGGTAGAAGGTACCTTATCTATCTATAACTATCTTGCTAGAGTACTGTTTGATACGGGAGCCTCCTATTCCTTTATATCTAGTTCCATAGTAGATGTATTGGGTTTGATTTCCATGCCTCTTACTGGGTCATTATGTGTTACGTCACCTCTCGGTGTATCTCTTGAGCTTGATATGTTTTGTAATGATTGTCCTATTGGGATATGTGGTAAAGAATTCTCTGCATCGTTGATTGTGATACCAGATCACACTTATGATGTGATTTTGGGTATGGATTGGATGAGCCCGAACCATGCATTGATTGATTGCTTTAGGATGATTGTGTCCTTTCGTATTCCGAGACAACCAGTGTTTCATTACCGTTGTCTGAGGTCCGACATCGCCTTGAGGACAGGGATTTTGGCTCATATTGAGTCAGGGAGTAGTATTTCTGAGATTTCAGGGATTCCTGTAGTTTCAGAGTATGCTGATGTGTTTCAGGAGATACTAGGGTTGCCTCCAAAAAGGGTAATGGACTTCTCCATTGACGTAATACCAGGTACTGCCCCTGTATCGAAAGCACCCTATCGGATGGCTCCAGCTGAACTCAGGAGTTGAAGGTTCAGATTGATGGATTACTTGCTCAAGGGTTCATACAGGCTAGTGTATCTCCTTGGGGTGCACCAGTACTGTTTGTAAAGAAGAAGGATAATTCACTTCGTTTATGTGTGGATTATCGACAGCTGAACAAGGTGACCATCAAGAACAGGTACCCTTTGCCTAGAATTGATGACTTGTTCGATCAGCTTAGAGAGGCTACTGTGTTCTCAAAGATTGATTTGAGATCTGGATATCACCAGTTAAGGGTGAAGGATGAGGATATTCCTAAGACGGCATTTAGAACCAGGTATGGGCATTATGAATTTCTTGTCATGCCTTTTGGTTTAACTAATGCACCTGCGGCATTCATGGACTTGATGAACCGTACGTTCAGTCCTTATTTAGATCAGTTTGTGGTGGTGTTTGTTGATGATATCTTGATTTATTCAAAATCGTCTGACGAACATGAAAAGCATTTGCGGATTGTACTGCAAACATTAAAAGAGAAAGAGTTGTACGCCAAGTTCGAGAAATGCGAATTTTGGCAGAAGGAGGTCAAGTTCCTTGGTCATGTAGTTTCGAAGGATGGAGTTTCGGTGGATCCTTCGAAGGTTGAAGCGGTGATGAGTTGGGGTCGCCCTACCACTGTTACTGAAATCCGAAGCTTCCTCAGATTGGCAGGGTATTACAGGCGATTCATCGAGGGGTTTTCTAGTATTGCTTCGGCTTTGACCAAGTTGACAAGGAAGGACACTCAGTTTGTATGGACGGATGAGTGTGAGAAGGCTTTCAACGAATTGAAAACAAGATTGACTACAGCTCTAGTGTTAACTATTCCTACTAGTGGTGGTGGTCTAGTTATCTATAGTGATGCATCTCATCAGGGTTTGGGGTGTGTGTTGATGCAGAATGGTGGTGTTGTTGCGTATGGTTCTAGACAACTGAAAATTCATGAGCGGAACTACCCCACTCATGATCTAGAGCTAGCTGCAGTAGTGTGTGCCTTGAAGATTTGGAGACACTATCTATATGGTGAGAAATTCGAACTCTTTTCTGATCATAAGAGTTTGAAGTACCTATTCTCCCAGAAGGAGTTGAACATGAGGCAGAGGAGATGGATGGAGCTCATCAAAGACTATGATTTCACTTTGGAGTATCATCCTGGAAAGGCCAAAGTAGTGGCAGATGCTTTGAGTAGGAAGCCCCGAGTAATCATGGCATCACTTATGGTACAGGAGTGGCTTATGTTGGAAGCTGCATCCGAATTTGATCTTATGCCCACAAGAGGTGGACGTGAAATCGTTCTCGGTAGTATGACCTTACAGTCTACCTTGAATTCCAGGATCATTCAGGGTCAGACACTTGATGAGTTTGCTCAGGCAAGGATTGTTGAGATGACTGCTGAACCGAATGTGGAGGGCCCTTGTGAGTGGGCTATTGGGACAGATGGAGGGTTGAGATTTCGTGGAAGATTGTATGTACCAACTGTTGATAACCTCAAGGAGGAGGTCATGAAGGAAGCGCATAGATCTCGATACACCATACATCCAGGGGGTACCAAAATGTATATGGATCTACAAAGACAGTTTTGGTGGTATAGAATGAAGCGGGATGTGGCAGAACATGTGTCGAAGTGCCTTACGTGTCAGCAAGTGAAGGCAGAACATCAGAGGCCCGCAGGGATGCTGAAACCGTTACCGATTCCTGTATGGAAATGGGAAGATATCTCCATGGACTTTGTGACTGGATTGCCTAGGTCCAGGCAAGGATATGACTCGATTTGGGTGATTGTGGATCGATTGACTAAGTCTGCACACTTTCTTCCTGTGGCGAAAACTTACTCAGGCGATGCATTGTGTAAGTTGTACGTGAATGAGATAGTGAGGCTTCATGGTGTGCATGTTACGATTGTTTCTGATCGGGATACTCGTTTCACGTCGGAGTTCTGGCGCAAATTTCATAAGGCTCTTGGCACATCTTTAGCTATGAGCACTGCATTTCATCCACAGACAGATAGGCAGACTGAAAGAGTGAATCAGGTGATGGAGGATATGCTTAGAGCTTGTGTTCTGGATCTTAAAGGAAGTTGGGCAAATTATCTACCACTGGTAGAGTTTGCCTACAACAATAGTTATCACTCCAGCATAGGTATGGCTCCATATGAGGCTCTTTATGGTAGGCCATGTAGGACACCTGTATGTTGGGCAGAAGTAGGAGAGAAGGGACTCTTGGGTCCTGCAATCGTTCAGGAAACCACCGGGAAGATCACTACTATTCGAGACAGGATCCGTACCTCACAGAGTAGACAGAAGAGTTATGCTGACTTGAAGAGAAGGCCAGTTGAGTTCGATGCAGGGGATCATGTGTTCTTGAAGGTCTCACCTATGAAAGGTGTGGTGAGATTTGGTAAGAAAGGAAAACTCGCACCGAGATATGTTGGACCCTTTGAGATTCTGGAAAGGGTTGGGAACTTGGCATATCGCCTCGCCTTACCTGTTAGCATGTCTGGTGTACACAATGTCTTTCATGTGTCTATGCTCAGGAAGTACGTCCGAGATGAGTCCCATGTAATTGATCATGGTACAATAGAGGTTAGAGGGGATGTGACCTTCGTGGTTGAACCTGTTCGTATTTTGGAAAGGTCAACAAAACAGCTTCGTAGGAAGGAGGTTGATCTTGTGAAGGTGTTGTGGAGTCAACATGACGAGGGTGATGCATCATGGGAGTTGGAGTCTGACATGAGGAAAAGGTATCCCCAGCTATTTGGCGACGAGTGTGCCTGAATTTCGGGACGAAATTCCTTTAAGGAGGGTAGATTGTAATAACCTCATTTCTTTTAATCAAAGCAAAACAGCATTGCTTTACTTTCATGATTTCGATGCTTTACCTTTAATGATTATGCTTAATTAGTAGGGTTACTGATTGAGTTGATTGTGATCGACCGACACTCTCGCTCGACCGACGCTCTCTCTCACTCACACACACTCTCTCTCTCTCTCTCTCTCACTCTCACTCACTTGTCTGAAGACACCAGAAAGAAAAAAAAAACAGAAGAGGCTCTCTCTCACTCACACTCTCACTCTCTCTATCGACCGAACCCAGCAACGAACAGAACAACCATTCACCTGCAGACCTCTCCCTCCTCAGGCCACCTCAAGACGTCGGACCACCTCCAGTAGCTTCGCCTAGACCTTGCGCAACCGCCGGTGGCATCCTTGAGCCGCAACATGGACTGTAGCGACGGCGGAGGACCCGGCTTCGTTTGAGCCGATTTCGAGTCAATCTCGATATCTCGAGCTACAAGCCACCAATCCTCTTAATTCTTGGCTCATTAGACTCGCATCAACTTTCTAAACAAGCACCAAGAAGGACCGGACCTCGGGATATCGATTTCACGTACGCCGGAGCTCAGCCCGTTTAGATCGAAAAACCACCTTTCGATCTGAATATCTTGAGTTACAGACCACCATTCTTTATTATTCTTGGCTTGATGAACTCACCTTGAGTTGCTGAACAAATCTCCAGAAGGAATCGAAGTGTTTTGTTGAAGTTTTTACGTCAAAACTCAAGCTCGCCGGATTCTAGAATTTTTCCGGCCACCGAAACTTTCGATCAGGATATCTCGAGTTGTAGAGCTTCGTTTTGATTGATTCTTGAACCAGTGAACTCGCCTTGAGTTTCTAAAGAAGTCTCCAGAAAGGATCGAAGCGAATGGTGGAGGTTTTTACGTCGATCGGAGCACCTACCGGATTCTGGAAAATTTCTGACCAAGTTCAACTGTTCTAGGTAATTTTCGACCACTTCCGATCATTTTCAGACTTCATGCTAGTTAGGAAAATGGTTAGGCTTGATGAGATGAAGGGAAGCAACCTGGCCCCGACACCGTTGGCGGTGGTCGGCGGCGACTCTGCCCCTAACTCCGGCGGCCCTTTCCGGCCACCTCCGGGGGTCAAAAATGTGATTTCTTTACATTTTTATATTCTACATTTCAATACGATCATTTCGATATATTATACGCGATTTTTGGATATCGTATGATTTACTTATGAATTTTACGATTTCGTTCGATTTCAATCGTTCGATTTGTGATCTGTGAAGATCGGACCGTCCGATGGACTTGTAATTTTGATATGTTGATCGTATGACTGTCCCGATGACTTTGTGTGGTCACGGGGGAAGATCCGACCGTTGGATCTTCGTATAATTGTGAATTAGTGTTTTGGAAGTACATTCGTGAGAATCCGACCGTCGGATTTTCATATAAATCTGAGGAGATGTTAGTAAAGGCGATTCAGGAAGATCCGACCGTTGGATCTTCGTGATAATTTTAGGAGGATGATCCAAAGGGCGATCCGTGAGGATCCAACTGTTGGATCATCGTATATTTTCGATCCGACCGTTGGATCATCGTATAATTTCGATCCGACCGTTGGATCATCGTATAATTTCGATCCGACCGTTAGATCGTCGTTTATTTTATTTTATGAGTTGTGGGCTAAATTCAAGTCACATTTGATTAGGTGATTGACGGTTTTTACTTGGGCGAGCGAGTTTGGTGTGATTGTGTTAATTTGAAGACGCAGCAGGAGTATCGAGGTGAGTAAACCGCGCATGGTTCATTCACGAACCGAAGTTCTAAATATTTATTTTTATTTGTTGAAATTGTTTTGAATTAAATAATTGTTTTGAAAAATATGAACTCGATCAACTACGGTTCATAGGGCTACGGTTCACAGGTAAGAAAATGATTTTAAGTATAAAAAGGAATTTATTGCTTTATTGTACGAGATCTATAGTTGGTATTAATAGGCATTCATGTGGGAATGTCTATGTACATATATTATTTACATGAAAAATATATATGTATTGTTGGATTTTGTTGAGGGAAACCATATAGTAAGGTGTTGAATTTTATTGTTTGAGAAACAATAAATTGTTGATTTGTTGAGATATATTGATCTGTGGAGATCAATAGGTCACGGGGGTGACCATGGCATCTATTAGTGAATCACGCTCTTGTACCGAGTCGGTGGTTACTAATAGTATTAAATCGTGAACCACGCTCTCGCGCCGGGCCGGTGGTTGCGATCAGTTAGAGCTCTAGTCTGTCTGCCAAATGTTGAGTGATCTTATGAGGGTAACGTGGAGTTACTTGTGACTCATAAGTGTATATATATATATATATATATATATATATATATATATATATATATATATATATAAGAGTGAGAAAGTGACGTGGTTTTGTGGTGGTCGTTGTGATTGTGATATTTTTACAATTTCTATGCTTGAGTTGAAATTGTTAATTTAAATTTGTGCAATCCTTAAGTTTACTCATACGGGCTGTCAAAAGCTTACCGGGTTTGTGTTGTTGCAATCCCGGTACACTATTCAAACGGTGTAGCGGATAATCCTGCAGGTCAGGAGAATCAGGGTGCAGATCGGGCTACTTAGGGCAGTGGCAATCGAGTCACAGCATTATTGTGAGTTTTGTTATGTTCATTTCGAACTTTACAATTTGGAATTTGTGAGAGTGTGCTGTAATAAGAAATTGAGTAGTTGGGTATTGTAATATTGAGTGGTGTGAGGCGTGTTACTCTGAAAGAAAAATTTAGATTGGTATTTGTAATTGTAACTATTCATGTTTCGGATTTGAATTGGTTATTCAAAATTCGGGGGGTGACACATGGTGCCTAAACCTCATATTACAATAAGCATCAAGAGAATTCCCTAAGATAATAACAGGAGTCTCAACTAAAATAATGTATTCTAGCATGGAAATTATTAGGTGGTCCTGGACCACCACGTGTCATGCTAACATGGTGGTCTCCACCAATACCCGCGCGACATGTGTACAGTTGCTAAATTGATAGGAATCCCAATTATGTTTAACGGCTCCGTTTTCTCCCCGTTTCCATGCCGTTTAGAACTGAAGAGTCTCAAACCTAAACCACTTTTCTTCCACTGAACAATCTCAAACCTAAACAAATTGAATGAAAACCCTGATGCGGGAGAAGAAACCAACTGGTGCCTGAGAAGAGAGGTCTTCAGCAAATCAAATCTTCAATGGCAATTGATACAAGTAAGTTGATTTATCTCCCTATTCTACATTTCCATCAATGACAAATCATTCCAATAACTATTGAAAATTGATGGTAGGTGTACGGATGTTCTTTTTCATTCTTCTTTCAATCGATATATATCCAGAATTTAGGGAAGATATACTGTACCTACATGTACGTTTGCAAGCATAATTAGCTATAATGAGCGACGCTCATTGTACCGCCAGAGGTACCGACTCTCACCAAGGGGGTGACCTGCGGAGACACAGCCAGGCGGGCTACCGCCCGAGCCCGGGATCACCCCCAGATCACAGCTGACGCTCCGCGCCAAGGTAGCATCAGAAGCTCCAGACGCTGGGTATCGAAGCACATCAGTCCCACATCGAAAACAAGAAGAAGATCATCCTTCTCCTCACCTATAAAAGGTTCTCTCCTCTCTCCTCATTAATTACGCATTTACTACTCATTTATTGTTATGCTGCCTACATGCATTGACTGACTTAGGCATCGGAGAAGTGAAGACCGCCCAACGCGGTCTCCCTCTGATGCCCTGTCTCTCGTGTGACAGCTAGCGGAGGCTATCAAATCCTCAGAGTAGCGGTACGCCCACGGGACCCGCGTTAAACGAAAGATTGACTACCGCCGGACTTTGAGCATTAACATTGGCGCCGTCTGTGGGAACTCTTGAACAAAAGATCATCCCGCCACAATCACCATGACTAACGATAACAGGGGAAACGCTGAAGAGTAGGCAGACCAGTCCGCCATTCCCCAACCCACCAACCCAGCGGTAGGCATCAACCGCGCGCTATTCACCACCCCGGTAAACCCGGTGGTGAGACAAACCCAAGTAGCAGCCCCCGCTAGGCCAAGACCTCGCCTCTCTATATGAACTGGCACTGGCGGATCTTCACAAGGCAAACAGAGAGCGTGAACAGGAATGCAAAGAAAAGGCCGAGGCCCAAAAGCAAGTGGCCACGCTTGTGTCACGCTTTGACGAGCTAAAGAGAACGCTGGAAGCAACCACCAACCCGGCACGAAGCGAGCAGTCACGGAGCACCAGGCACAGCTGACCTGGTACCGGAGTAGTGATACCAGCACCAGTCGTGCATATGCAGGTCCCGCTGCGCCCACCAGAGCTAGCGGGAATGGGGCCGCCCCCTGTACCCCAGCTAATGTTGGAACAGGAGGCAGAGTCATCACTACACACCCACCGCTCGAGACCTAGGGCAAGAACCGAGGGAAACCCACCCGCTCCCAGGCGAGGATCAGTCCAGCGGAGTACCCGGCTAGCCCCGCCGACGATGCAACCGCTCAAATACTTGAAAGGATGCAGCAGTTGGAACAAAGGTTAATCTGGGCGGAATCAGGCACCCCAACGCCAATTTCAAATCCACTTTTCACGTCCAGGCCAGGACCATTTACTGCTGCAATTTTGCTGGCCGTCAGACCGGCGTACGCAAAGACTCCAAAAATGTCACATTACAGCGGTAAGACTGACCCCTTTGTCCATATGGACACCTTTAAGAAGGTCACCAACAACAAGGGATTCGATGACGTCACCCTGTGCCACTTGTTCAGCGAAACGCTGGACAATGAGGCAATGAATTGGTTCTTCAAATGCCCGTCGGGATCCATCGACTCATTCCAGGCATTGTCACACGCTTTCCTTTCTCGGTTTATCCTACTGTCCGCCGGGCACCACAATACAAGCCAACTATTCAACGTCAAGCAGGGTACGGAGGAAACACTGAATGCATTCGTCACAAGGTGGCGGGCGGCAGCATCTCAATGCCGCGATCTTGATAAAACAATGGCTTCGGCGGCTTTTAAGCAGGGACTCCTCAAAGGGCCATTCCTCTATCACCTCAACTACAATAATCCAAATGCGGTATACGACCACCTCATGAGTGAGGCGGTCATTCATGCCCAAGCAAAATTCATCACATATGGAGAAACCCCACCGCCACCAGCAGCACTAGCAAAGTCAACACAACCCTCCTCCAGTCAGCAGGGGACCGCTAACAAAACCTCCAACACACAGCCAACTGACAAAAAGAGGGAGTGGCAGCAGGGCTAGTACCAGAACAAGCAGCAGAAGGACCAACACTACAAGGGAAACCGCCCATCCCATGGGGACAACCGCAACAAACATACGGAGTCTTCCCAGCGGTATGCAGTATTAATAGTCCTCACGGCCTCGTATGAAGAAATATACAATCAGTGCAAAGATCAGATTCCACCGCCGCCCCCGGGAAGATACCCAAAAACAGGAAAGCCAAGAAACACCGGCAGGTGGTGCAAGTACCACGAGGATAGTGGTCACAATACCAACAGCTGCAACGCTCTCAAAACGGCCATTGAGACCTTGTACCGTGATGGCAAGATGGAGCAATTCAAGGTGCGCCAACCACCACCTGTGATCGCTGACATTGAACCCTTGGGCCGCATGAACACCATTGACGGGGGTGCTCCAATCACCAACATGTCCCACAGGGCAAGAAAGCGTTATGCGCGAGCTAATCACCCAAAGAAAGTCTGCAACATCCGCTACGAAAGATCCGCCAAACTCCCAAAATCTGGTTGGGAGCCTATCACCTTCTCAGAGGAGGAGGAACGTGGAGTACATCTGCCCCATGACGATCCTTTCTTGATCGACGCCATTCTCGGCAAAATGTCAGTGGGAAGAATCCTGGTTGATAGCGGATCCGCTGTCAACGTCATATTCAGTGGTTGTTACAACGACCTTAAGCGGAACAGAAAACTACTTCAAGATCATGAACCACTGCTCAGCTTCTCTGGTGACGTCACGCAACCGCTGGGTTCTGACTATATGCGGCTAGTTATCGGTACTAGTCCATGTATGGCTGAAATACATACGGAGTTCATAATTGTCGATTGTTTCAGCTCATATAACGCCATCATTGGTCGGCCAGCACTCAACAAACTCAAGTGCATCATTGTCGGGTACATGCTGCTCATGAAGTTCCCCACACCCAACGGCACAGGCTGTGTCAGGGGAAGTCAGCAGTTGGCATGCGAATGTTATTCGACTACTATAGCACGATCAACCCCCTACCATGAGATCCTAGCGGTAGGGAATCTGGTACCGCCACCAAATATCTTTGAGGACCCCAGGGATGACGAAAAGAAGTACGTCAAGAAGGAGCCGGTCAACCCAGAAACATCATTGAGGGTTGTCAGCATCTCTGACGAGCACCCTGAGCGGACAGTCCGCATAGGCGCTCAATTAGACCCAGAGCTGGCGGCGGAACTAACTCAGTTCCTACGTGACAACGCTACGGTCTTCGCCTGGTCATATGCAGACATGCTAGGTCCTGAAATCATCACGCACAAGTTGAGCATCAAACCATCCTTCTACCCTATCAAGCAGAAGTGCAGAGCCTTCGACGAAGACAAATACCGTGCTATAGGAGAAGAGGTTGCCAAGCTACAGGGTATTGGGTTCATCCGCCAGGTCATCTATCCCCAGTGGATCTCCAACCTAGTTATGGTCAAAAAGCCTAGCGGCAAGTGGCGAATGTGTGTCGACTTCAAATATCTTAACAAAGCATGCCTGAAAGACAGTTTCCCACTACCCCGCATTGATCAACTAGTTGATGCAACCGCTGGACACGAGCTCCTCAGTATGATGGACGCTTTCTCCGGCTATAATCAGATCAGGATGCATCCCGACGACCGGGAGTGCACCACCTTCACCACCGACAAAGGCCTGTATTGTTACAATGTGATGTCTTTCGGTCTGAAGAACGCAGGAGCAACTTATCATCGACTGATGAACGCCATGTTCGCGGAACATTTGGGCAAGATAATCGAGGTCTACGTAGACGACATGTTGGTCAAGAGTATAAAGGCCAGCGGACATGTGGCAAACCTAAAAATCATAATAACCATCCTCTTGGCCTACGGTATGCGCCTCAACCCAGAAAAATGTTTCTTTGGCGTCACCGCCAGCAAATTTCTGGGGTATATTGTCAGTGAACGGGGCATCGAGGCTAACCCTGACAAGGTGCAAGCCATCCTCGACTTGAAGGACCCAGAATGGAAAGTACACGTCCAATGCCTCCAGGGCAAGCTAACCGCCTTGTCTCGATTCATCTCTAGACTGACCGACAGGTGCGCCCCATTTTTCAAAGTCCTTAAAACAACCCACAAGAAAGTCATCGATTGGAACCCAGAGTGCCAGGCGGCGTTCCAGGGCCTGAAGGAGTACCTGGCGGCAGTTCCACTTCTTTCCATTCCTGTGCAAGGCGAGACACTATACATATACCTAGTGGTATCGCAATCAGCGGTAAGCTGCGCCATCATCCGGCGGGAGAACCAGGATGAACTCCCAGTATTCTATGCCGGCCGAGGCATGAACGGAGCGAAACTAGGTACCCTCCCTTGGAACAACTCGCTCTTGCACTAATCGTTGCCGCCAGACGCCTCCGCCAATACTTCCAAGCCCACACAATCCATGTGTTAACCAATCAACCGCTGAGACAAGTAATGCAGAACCCTGAACATTCGGGGCGCCTCAGCAAGTGGGCCATTGAGCTCAGCGAATTTGACATTGATTACAAACCAAGAACCGCCATGAAGGGCCAGGCGGTGGCAGACTTTATCGCTGAGCTCACCGAGCGTCAACCCGAATCCAAAGTCGAAGCATAACCAAGAATGGAGATGGTAGTATCTGAGGAACAATCTCCCCGGCAGTCAGACTGGAACCTGCATGTGGACGGCTCTTCTTGTCCCAAGGCCAGCGGCGCCGGAATCATCTTAACAGGTCCTGGGGGCTGAACGCGGAGTACGCGTTGAAATTCAACTTCAAAGCTTCTAACAACATGGCGGAATATGAAGCACTCATTGCCGGCCTACTCCTCGCCATTGATTCGGGGGCCGACAGTGTCAACATCTTCAGCGACTCTCAGTTGGTCGTTAACCAGGTCAACGACAGTTTTCAGGCTAAGGACCAGCAGTTAGCGGCATACTTAGGGTACGTCAAGACACTGCTCAAAAAATTCAAGTTCCACACCATCACACAGATCCCCAGGGAAAAGAACGCCAAGGCTGATTCACTGGCAAGACTAGCAACTGCCCAGCCACACCAGAGTCCAGCGGACACAAGGGTAGAGTGTCTGGACAAGACAAGCATCACAAAAACCCTGGCGGAGATCTTCAACATCGAGGCCAATCCTAGCTGGATGGACGAAATTATTAAGTACAAGCGCAACGGGACATTGCCAGAGGACAAGATCAAAGCGCGACAGCTCCAGCGGAGAGCAACCAGCTACAACATGCAGAGCGGCAAACTTTACCGCCAGGGATTCACTCACCCCAACCTCCGCTGTCTAACCCCAGAGGAGGGAAAGGTCGTGCTGGCAACGATACACGGCGGAGAATGTGGAAACCACTCAGGCGCCAGATCTTTGGCCAATCGTACAATGCGACAGGGCTACTTCTGGCCTACACTCGGTGACGACGCCCGGCAGATATCGAAATCTTGTCACAAATGCCAACAATATGCTGATCTTCCACATGCCCCGGCGGAACCACTATCGATCATCATCGGTCCATGGATTCACTCCACGTGGGGTCTTGACCTGATGGGCAAATTCCAAACAGCAAAGGGCCAGTTCAAATACATAATTATTGCTATCGACTACAACAGCAAATGGATAGAAGCGGAGCCCCTGACGGCAATAACTACCGCCAAAGTAATTCACTTCCTCTGGAAGAACATCTACTGTCGCTACGGTGTCCCGCATACAATCATCACAAACAACGGCACGCAGTTTAATAACAAGGAACTCATCTCTTTCACCACCAACCTGGGCACCAAGATGCGTTTTGCATCAGTCGCTCACCTCCAAACCAACGGCCAGGTCGAAGCGGCAAACAAGATAATCAAGAAGCTGTTACAGAAGAAGCTTGATAGGGCCAAGGGTTTGTGGGCGGAGAAGCTCCCGGAAGTTCTATGGGCCATCAGAACAACCCCAACTTCCGCCACAGGTGAAACTCCCTTTTGTATGATGTTCGGAACTGAGGCTGTCCTGCCTATCGAGGTAACCCAACCAACCGCTAGGGTCGAAGGCTACTGCCCATAGACCAACAGCGACGGCGTCAACCTCGACAGGGATCTCCTAGAGGAAAAACGAGACGCAGCCCATTTGCACAATCTCCAGAACAAGCAATGGGTATCGCGTTTCTACAACGCCAGGGTCAAAGCCCGCAACCTCCAACTGGGGGACTGGGTAATGAAGGAAGTCATACCACCACCAACAAAACTCCGCCCAACTTGGGAAGGCCCATACAAAATTGTAGAAGTCGTTAGCCCAGGCACCTTCTACTTAATGGACAAGGATGGCGTCACAACGACCCACCCTTGGAATACCGAACACCTTCGGTATTACTACAAATAGTCATGCCGCTACCCAAGAGCATCTTGACTTAGCTAAATTTTTGTTCAATATTTAGCTAAGGGAAGCTACCCAACGGGTACGACCCCGCTTTTGTAAACGCTGTTCAGACAGCTATCAATGAAACGAGGAATTATTCAAACCATTGTTACCAAGTCTAGCACTAGGGGCAACTGGCAACGCCAGTCAGCGGACTACGTCCGCTACATTGTGCACTTGGACCAATTTTAATTCCTTTAATGTTTCATTCGTTGGCAAAAGCAAAACTGTCAAAACCTCTAGCGGTACACACATCATCACAAACGCAAAAAAAAAAAAAACACAAAATAGGAGCCTAGGTTCCGAAATTTCATATATCCCAAAAGAGTCAATTACATCACATGTTTACGCCTAAGCGGCTACAAAAAAAATTTATACTCCTATTTCAGGGGTTGGCAGGATTGGGGTGGTTGGCTCCACTACCTTCGGCATCTCCACCTACGGCCTGCGACGGATGTGAACGGCTCGTCTGGTCGGACCCTCGGGCTGTGGGACTGGGGGTCTCTATTGTGCCATCCACCCGGGTGTGGGCCGCCAGGAACCCAGCACGGGACACCTCAGACTGGGTAGGAGTCTGCTGAGAGTCGCCCTCCGGGAGTCCGCCACTCTCCCCACTACCCGAGCAGGCTCCTTCAACATGACCAGGGGCGGTAGCAGGGGCGCTACTTGTTGTAGGCGGAGCTTCCTTCGCTGGCGGCACGACCGGCATCGACGTCTTTGCCCAGAACGACTTCACCCTCCAGCCGTTTAACCTCGGCCTGCCTTGCGGCTGACTCCCGCTGAAGGATCTCAACCTTCTTATCTTTGGCAGCCACCCGGTCTTGCAGCAGGGACATATCTTGCCCCAATTTGGCAAATTGTTCGTTTCGTTCCAGGTCCCGCTCAATGGCAACAGCCAGTTTGCCACGAGCGTCTGCTGCATCACAATCGGCCTTTGTTAAGCGTCGCTCCACATCAGCCAACCTTTCCTAGGTCTCCCCCAAATCCCTCTGCAGGCCCGCCACCTCCTCCCTGAGCTCCCGCTCAACCAGGGGCTGTTTTGACGCCGCCAGGAACATCTCATGCAGCCCGACGGAGATGTGCCCAAATGCCATGCTGAAGGGCGATTGGTTGACGGCCGTCGACCGTACAATCCCCTCCAGGCCTCCGAACCCCAACCGCTCGCAGAGGTGATATAGGAACTCCCGTTCACCGTCATTCAGGAACTCAGCGTAAGCGGAAAATGAGTCCAGGTCGCTCGTACCCGCCGCTTTCGCCACGTCAGCAGGAGCCTCGGGCGGAGCCTGCCTTGCCTTCTTCGGCTGCTCGCGGGCCCCAGTTATCTCCACGGCATCCTCCTCTTCCCCGCCGGAGTCGGGTTGACGGCGTTTTCGCTGAAGCACCCACTTGCTTCCAGCGACGGCAGTCCTTGAACCCCGCGTCGGCGGCTCCAACCCCGCTATGGTGACACCCTCCGCTGGGCGCACTGTTTTCTTCTGCACCCCGCGCCGTATGGCCGGAGCTCTCTCTTTCCGCGGCGCAGCCTCGCTCACCGCGCCGGTCCCCTCCTGAACGGTAGGCAGCCCGTCACCGCCAAGATGAGAGTGGTGCGGCATTGGCAGCACCCGGGGAACCTCGGACGGGCTCAGCGCCAGCGTCTCTGGGTCCACCACCGTCTTCTGCCCCGCCAGCCCGGAAGCGTACATGGCCTCCAAGAAGTTGTCGATCTCAGCACGGTCCATGGCTTTCGCAAAGGCATCACGGCTCGCTTTGTTCCCCGGCGGAGTTTCTACAAAAAACAACAAAACCATCAGCATGGAACAATCTCTTTAAAAGTGCGGCATGGCGAAGAGTGCTTACCAACGGCACGAGTCAGTTGTTGATCGACCAACAACTCCCAGCCTGTAAGAAGATGAAAATCCAGCAAGTTGCGATTCCGCCGGCAACCTCTGATACGCGCCACGCGGCACTCTTCTTCGCCAGTCAGGTTATACCGCAACCCCGCTGCACAAAAAAGGTCACCATCAGTACAGAGTACAAGGCTGTGGAAAAAAAAAAAAAAAAAAAAACCCCGCCAGTCATGTTCGGCGGAGACCGACAAACAACCTCGGATAGGCTGAAACTCCGACTTAATCCTAAACGTCGGCTCCCCCTCTTTGGACCCCGCCTGGTATTCCCACCCCGTTGTGGCAACACAGAAGGTCCCCCTCTAATACGACATTGAATCCCTCAGGTTCTCGATCAGCTTGGGCGCTCCTTGGCGACGACTGAAGTTTACTTGCCATCTGCAACCCTGGCACTTCACATACACCAGTTCGTAGAAGTGTAGTACCTCCGCCACGGCCGGTCCTTCGCAACCGGACAACCGCCACAACGAGTTCAGCGCCAGCATCAACCGCCACATGTTGGGGCAGACGTGCCCAAAGGCAATGCCAAACTCGCACACCAAGATCTGAAGATTGGGCACCAACGGGAATGTCACTCCCTGGCGGAATATCGCCTCGTGCACGGCGGCAAACCCCGCTGGAAGAATCGAGGCCTTCTCCTCCACCGTTGGCGGGCGTAACTTCACCACGCCGGGCAATCGAAACATCCGCTTCAGCCGGTTGACAGCAACAACAGTCATCCTGCCTCCCGCCTCGTCGACGGGGGTGCCGTCCTGGAGGACCCACGCCGACTCGGCATCCTCCCCCGCTACATCTTCCCCGTCAGCAGAGCCACTGGCGGCACTATTGCTTGCTAACCGCTTATCGCGCATTTTTTGGGCAGCGGCGGCCTCCCCGGCCCTAGAACTTTCTGGACGTGGATCACGACCCATAGCTACGTCCCAGGGTATGGTTTGTAGCGGCTCAACCTCTAGCGGTTCTGGCAGTGAGGTTCCTGCACCGGCAAACAGACGCAACGAGTCAATAAAAATTTTATCCACCGCGCCGATTGACACTTCAGATCCGGAATCCTCACTGCTTGAAATCTCTATAACGTCGGCCATCCCAAAACCCTAAAACCCAAATCAGTTAGCTCACACAAGATCTAACCTATCCCTATATCAGTTAGTACCCAAGAACATCAAGAACAGTTACCCAGAAAATACCAAAACAAGAACAAACACTCAAACCCAGATTCGACCATCTAGCAAATCCCTAAAAGCCCCAACTCTGTCAAACACAGCAACCCATCCCCAAACCCACTCTCACACCCTCACAGCACGTCAACGAAGAACATATCACAGAAATACCCAAAACCCAAAAACTCGTCATGGCAGACATCCAATGAAACAGGGATAAAGATCAGAGTACCAACCTCAACGATGGAGTCTCTGGTGAGAGTGTGAGCAATTGTCTCGGCTCAGCCGGAGATCGTAGTTTCTCCAGGTATGATAACTCAGCGATATCGCCTCAGCCTTCTTCTCCAATCTCGGACACACAGAACTTGAAGACGACGAGTACAGTTCAAGGTTTTGAGCAAAGTGTCAAATCTTGCTAACTTCCCCCCCTTTTATGTCAATGTCAAACAGTTCTACGCCGTCCATTGAAAAACGACATCAAATGTCGGCCGTACACGTGTCCCACGACTCCAATTACTCTCCGGATTAACCGAGGCATCACCTCGGTTACAAAATCCATCATTACTTAGCATTAATGGCGAGGAGACGGCTAGGCGGAGGAGACACGCCTCTGCATGCTAACCCTCTAGGGGCTCGCCACGTGTCAACCGCCATCAGATGAAGCGTCTAATGGAAGCCACCACTTTTGGGAAGAAGGCGCCAATCGTCGGCGGTATCCGCTGAGCGAAACCCCGCCAGCGGAACTTCTCCCTTGTCACCTTCCCAGTGTCGAAGTCCGCTGAGCGAAACCCCGCCAGCGGAACTTCTCCCTTGTCACCTTCCGAGTGTCGAAGTCCGCTGAGCGAAACCCCGCTAGCGGAACTTCTCCCTTGTCACCTTCCGAGTGTCAAAGTCCGCTGAGCGAAACCCCGCCAGCGGAACTTCTCCCTTGTCACCTTCCCAGTGTCGAAGTCCGCTGAGCGAAACCCCGCCAGCGGAACTTCTCCCTTGTCACCTTCCGAGTGTCGAAGTCCGCTGAGCGAAACCCCGCTAGCGGAACTTCTCCCTTGTCACCTTCCGAGTGTCAAAGTCCGCTGAGCGAAACCCCGCTAGCGGAACTTCTCCCTTGTCACCTTCCGAGTGTCGAAGTCCCCTGAGCGAAACCCCGCTAGCGGAACTTCTCACTCGTCACTTTCCAGGTGTCGAAGTCCGCTGAGCGAAACCCCGCTAGTGGAACTTCTCACTCGTCACTTTCCAAGTGTCGAGGTCCGCTGAGCGAAACCCCGCTAGCGGAACTTCTCATTTGTCACCTTCCGAGTGTCGAAGTCCGCTGAGCGAAACCCCCCTAGCGGAACTTCTCACTCGTCACTTTCCAAGTGTCGAGGTCAGCTGAGCGAAACCCCGCTAGCGGAACTTCTCCCTTGTCACCTTCCGAGTGTCGAAGTCCGCTGAGCAAAACCCCGCTAGCGGAACTTCTCACTCGTCACTTTCCAAGTGTCGAAGTCCGCTAACCGAAACCCCGCCAGCAGGATTTCTCCCTTAGCACCCTCCTAGTGTCGAAGTCTCCGCTGAGCGATTCCCCGTTAGCGGAACTTCCACTCATCAACTTGCAACAGGCAGCCTCTGCTACACGCAACACTGCTGGCAGAGCTCCCTCCATCTTGCAAACCACATGCTTTGGTAAGCGCAACTCCGCTCAATAACTACCGCCAAACACGTCTACGCGACGCTGTTTCCTGCTACAACTAGCGGGGGGTATCCGCCAGCGGCGAATCCCGAGGCTAGGCCTCACTCTGACAACGTCCGCCACGCGGCGTTACGGTCAGGTCGTCCCTACGAGACACGGGGACTTGTCAACAGTCTACGACGACCCTGATCAGGTACGTTGACCCCCGTCACTTGGGTACTAAGATTGGGCTCGCTACCCAACACCCTCTGCCCCGCGAAGCTTCCCCTCAACAAACAATTTGCAGACCATCCAAAGGTCCGTCTTGGCTAGGGAGTGGGGGACTCCCTGGCGGGCCTAGCAGGGGCCCACCCGAAAGGGTATAAAGCATTCGCTCAGTAAATCCATGGTTGACAACGCACTGACGCTAATTATGCTTTTGCAAGTCTAAGCGGAGATAACGCTTCACACCGCCGATCAACTCCCCAACCAAGATTGCCCTCCTTGACTCGGGACTTGGGGGACTTGTACCTACATGTACGTTTGCAAGCATAATTAGCTATAATGAGCGACGCTCATTGTACCGCCAGAGGTGCCGACTCTCACCAAGGGGGTGACCTATGGAGACACAGCCAGGCGGGCTACCGCCCGAGCCCGCGATCGTCCCCAGATCACAGCTGACGCGCTGCCACGCGCCGCGCCAAGGTAGCATCAGAAGCTCCAGACGCTGGGTATCGAAGCACATCAGTCCCACATCGAAAACAAGAAGAAGATCATCCTTCTCCTCACCTATAAAAGGTTCTCTCCTCTCTCCTCATTAATTACGCATTTACTACTCATTTATTGTTATGCTCCCTACATGCATTGACTGACTTAGGCATCGGAGAAGTGAAGACCGCCCAACGCGGTCTCCCTCTGACGCCCTATCTCTCGTGTGACAGCTAGCGGAGGCCATCAAATCCTCAGAGTAGCGGTCCGCCCACCGGACCCGCGTTAAACGAAAGATCGGCTACCGCCGGACTTTGAGCATTAACATATACATACATATACATACATACATATATATATATATATATATATATATATGCAGTCATTCTCAGGTAAGGATATCCTTACCTTAGTCTTAGGAGCGGATTTTCAGTTTTTGACCAGTTTTCGATCACATATTCACATCTTAACCGTTCAGTTTTTAGGTCCTAATATATAGATCACTTCTGCAAATTTTCAGCCTAATTGATGATCGTTAAGGTATCGAACTTGATTAAACCAATGAACGAATTGAATCTATAGAACCGGAACCGTTCGTGTTTATTATTATAAATTGTAGTTTTGAATGCCTTAACGATCATCAATTTGGCTGAAATTTTGCAGAGATGATCTATACATTAGGACCTAAAAACTAAACAGTTAAGATGTGAATATGTTATCAAAAAGTGGTCAAAAACTTGAAATCAGTTCCTAAGCTAAGGTAAGGACATCCTTAGCCAAGAAGGACTGTATACATATATATATATATATATATATATATATATTAGTATTGAAGTCGTTTCGTTTCATTGAAATTCTTGCGTATTGGGGAACTTGTTTTATGATTAGGTGGTTCTGTAAGCTGACTTTCTTTAGTATATAGGCAAAAAAACAAACTTGGGGAGGTTATGGCGTTCTGCGTGAGAATGTGAGGTCTAGCTGGGGTTCTCGCAGGGTTCTACAAGTAGTAATTCTGAATTGGAGTAGAGGACAGGTGGGGGGGGGGGGGGGGGGGGGTGTGGTGAACAAAGTGAAGATTGCAATCTATAAAATTGGTCAGGTTGATGGTTGGAACGTCCCTAATTTGAATTTGTTGCTAAGTCGAGCTTACTTGACTTTCTTTTATATATATAGCTAGGCATGAAAACAAACTTGCATATGTAAAAGGTAATCACAATGTCAGCTTACTTGTTTTATATTAAAAAACTTGCAATAAAACTTCAGTAGCTGCTTTTGTTGCCAAGGTTATAGCCTTAATTATATGTATATTTCTTTTGAGATACTCCTCTATTAAAAGAAACTAACATGGTTAGTGAAAAGTATTTTGGTGTTTATGGGATCTTGCAGTAGTTGGTAATTAAAAAAATTGTCTATATTGAACCCCCAAATAAGAGTCAAACTTATTTGTCTGACTAAACAAATACTATAGTATTGGTTGAAATATAGTTAGTTTCCATGTCTCCTTGCCTCACTACTTTGGTTCTAATTTTCTTTTTTTATTCTTGTATATGTTATAGTCATTGATGTGGAGAGTAATGATGAGAACAATGGTTATAATAACCGGGAAGATCCAATGATATATTGTGAATCGTCAAGGAAGTTTCGATGAAGATGATTTGTTTGGAAAGATGGTGTGTAGTGAAGTGGAAGCTAATGAATTCTACAACAGCTATGCTGCAAGAATTGGATTTAGTGTTCGAAAGAGAAAAAAGAAAAGAGATGCACAGAATGTTGTTCATCAAATTAACTTCCTGTGTTCAAAAGAAGGTTTTCAACAGGATGGTGATCCTTCATAAACCAAAAAGCTGACAGGTTAGATACAAGAACAGGTTACAAAGCCATGATCCTGTTTACATTAGCAGATGACATGTGGAGAGTTTCTCACTTTCATGCCGAGCACAATCACGAGCTTGCTAAGCCAGAAGAGAGACCATTTTTAAGATCAAATAGAAAATTGTCTGAAGCTCATAAAGGGGTAATAAAGACCATGGGTGATGCTTGTATAGGGACCATAAAGACATGCTCATATTTACCAGAAGAAGTTGGCGGATCTCAAACGGTTGGGTTTACAAAGAGAGATTGCTATAATTTTGTGAATAATGAGAAAATGGCTATGTTTGAGGCTAGAGATGCTCAAAGCTTAATTAATCTTTTCAAGCGTAAGCAAACTGAAGATCCTATGTTCTTTTACTCAGTGCAAGTGGATCAAGAAAATAGAATGACAAATTTCTTTTGAAGAGATGGTCGATCAAGGCTTGATTATGAGTGCTTCGGAGATGTATTAGTCTTTGATAGTACATATAGAACCAACAAGTACAACATGATTTGTGCTCCTTTTGTGGATGTTAATAACCATTGGAAAAATGTATTATTTGGATGTGCTTTTCTATTGGATGAGACAACTGCTTCATTCAATTGGTTGTTTGAAACATTTTTAGAGTCAATGGAAATCAACCACCAAAGACCATTTATACTGATCAATGTCAAGCAATGGCAAATGGCATTAGAGATGTTTTTCCTGATACCTATCACTGTCTATGTTTATGGCATATATCCTTGAATGCAACAAGACATATAGCAAGCTACTTAGGAATCCTTGACTTTAAAAAGATATTCAATAAGTGTCTTTATGGTTGTTAGACAGTTGCAGAATTTCAGTCTACATGGGATGAGTTACTTGTGACATTTAATGTTACAGAGAATGAATGGTTGAAGAGACTATATACACTATGGTTGAAGAGACTATATACACTATGGGAAAAATGATGTGCGGCCTTCAGCTCAGACACTTTTTTTGCTAGAATTCAAGCTTCGCAAAGAAGTGAGAGCACCAATAATGTGTTCCATCATATATGAGGGGTTTGTATTCTGCCACATTTTGCTTGATTAAACAAGTAAAAGCAAAGGCTCAAATAAACTAGTTATTTGATCAATTATAAAAACATGAACATTTTATTCACATTTAAAATCACACATTACATGTAAATGAAAACTACCCACATAACCAAAACCAACTCACTTACCTAACAAGCTTAGAGACAATAATACATATACAATTTAGAATACACCATTTAACTATTAAAACTTTGGTCTTAGCAACGAGCTTTCAACTCTTTTTATATTGCCAAAACAACATATTTCCAAGACCTTTCCACAAGCAATCTCATGTGATGCGAAATCCTTTGCATAAGCATTGATTGGCTGTCTGACGTCTATTGCTTCTTGATGATGCCTTTCGAATAAACCACAAAGGAGCTTTCCATCAATAACAGTTTCAAATGTGTACTCATCAAACAGACTTTCAGTAACCTTTGCTTGAAATGATCTCCTTGCCAGCATGGATTGAATCAATGGGATAATTTGTTCACCTACAGTGACAGATAACCAATAAAAGTCATCTGCACACATACTTTTAACCATATGGTAGAACCTTACATATACAAGGCTATAGCATAAACAACTTCTCAACGTGCTAACTCATCCTATTATAAGGATAGAAATTTCAGCTTCTATAAGTAAATATATGGTAAAAACGCTCAAGAAGCCATCCAAGGACAAAGTAAATGTATTTAGATCATATATACATGCAGAGGATAGTAAGAATCCAAAAATAAAAAGTGATAGCAATCTCTTAAATGTGATTCCAGGGATCAAGGGTACTGGATTGGTAAGGAAAATGTAACTTCTTACGATCAGGCATATATACATTTTGATTCATTCATCACACATTTACTGATATAGAGCATTATCCAAAGTCTTTTCTTTCTTCCTGAGCAGAAGTAAAGAAAACATA
Organism: Rosa chinensis; assembly: GCF_002994745.2. Taxonomy (NCBI): domain Eukaryota; kingdom Viridiplantae; phylum Streptophyta; class Magnoliopsida; order Rosales; family Rosaceae; genus Rosa; species Rosa chinensis. The sequence goes on along the minus strand of NC_037089.1, from coordinate 16,370,962 downwards.
GCCAAGCCTGAAGTTTGAATAATACAAACAGTAAAGAAGCAAATACCCTATAATGGCAGACCTGTACATAAAAAGTTTCAAGAATTTGATAATTTTAACAGTAACTCATGCAGCTAGGTTAGCAAGAAAACAAAACACCCTATAATGGAAGTCATGTACTATTGGGTCCATAATTAACTCTTAACATAACCCCAAAACTTATTTACCAATGCAGATGGATTCATTTAATAATATAAGGGGATTCACCACCTTCAATTCTCACAAAATCAGTTGTTGTTTTCTAGATTTTCTGGGTCAAAATCCTTAACTTTCACATCAGCATCTTCTCTGAACTTAATCGAGGTATCAATTTGAGCCAATACATATCTCATGATTCGAAAAAAGATGCAATTTTGCTCTCCATATTAGACACCAAAAAAAAAAAAACAAAGACTACTAAAGTCTCACATGGAAACAGCATGAAAAATATCCCTGAATCAAAATTCCATCCCCATTAAAAAATGTAAAACATAACAGAATGATCCTATCCTTGAAGCTAATTAGAAAACCAAAACGGTTCAGTGTTCTGCTGCCAATACTAGATTCACTTGATAATTCTTCTACAATGAAAATAAAGCAAGATAAGATATGAACGAAAAGTCTAGCCCCCACTAGCCCTTTTTTTGGACTCCATCTCAAGAAATTACAAAAACCAGAAAACATTTATGTCTGGAAATTTGGAGGAAACATTGCATAATGATACCTCCACTGCTTATATAAAAAATTAAACAAAAGGATAATCACAAGATAAGGAGAGAAACACATGCATGTGTAGAAAAAGGGTAAGTCGGCGTAATCCCATATTGCTAGGTAAGCCAATATACAACAACAAAATTCTAAAATTGCACAGAGCTATTCAAATGGTTCCTCTTTACCAAGAAAAATAAGATAAGTCGGCGCTTATGATTATGATTTATTGGATCGGAATTTTGAGAGATCCCTGTAAACTGACTGAGAAAGGGAGAAAATTCTATTATGATAGGAAGTTTTCAGATCTGACAAAGAGAAGAGCTAAGCAGTTTATATCTGGGAATTTTTTTTGTTCCTCCACTTGTTTCTCTTCTCGACTTGTAAAAGACGAACTTGATTTTTTTTTTTTTTTGAAGTAGAGGACTTTATGTTTATTAGTACCGAAAAGGTGAGCAAACAGAGCCGTTAAACATAATTGGGAATCCTATCAATTTAGCAGCTATACACATGTCGCGTGGGTATTGGTTGAGACCACCATGTCAGCATGACACGTGGTGGTCCAGGACCACCAAATAATTCCTCATTCTAGCAAACACCCATTAGCGAAGAATGTTCTACTGGTTACTCCATTTGTTTTACGATTGTGGTGACATATTAGAAAAATAATTCTATTACGAAGAAGCATCATTTCCAATAACACAGTTCTCCCACTATGTTGATATTTGTGTAAGCAACTCTTCTAGCTAGTCCAACTTTTAGCAAGTTACATTTAAACTAGGACTAAATATTGTTTACTCCTTATACGTATAGGGTTTCGTCGTTTCAATCTCTGACGTTCGAATTTCACCTAAAAACTCCTCAAACTCTCAATTTCCTCAAACTCCTCAAACTCCTTGATGGCAGGGACCAATTGTGAGGAAATTGAGAGTTCGAGGAGTTTTTAGGTGAATTCGAACGTCAGAGACTGAAACGACGAAACCCTATAAGTACAGGGAGTAATCAGTATTTAATCCTTTGAACTAATTTGAGTTACAAAGGCAAGTTATTTGTATGGTATATATAAATGTTAGTCTTATCCGTATGAAAAGCAAAAAAAAAATATAAATGTACTTCTGAACCTTAATGACTGGATTTAAAAGCTAAAAGTTATAAGTACGTCAGATCATAACGCTTTAAATATCTCTGAATCAATCGAAATTTCCATCAAAATTTCTCTATAAGCTCACATCTTATTCATATTTGAGTAACATGTAAAATACGTTACAAGTCAAAACCAACTTATAAGTATTGATATTTACCTATACATCAAATAGACATATGATGTTTCGTAAAGTGGAACCGATATATCTACCCACAGTTAAAACATCTGGATCAGAATTATTTGCAGGCAGAGGTTGGTCTCTTCCCTAGCAATCTAGCATCAGTTCAATTTTTAATGTCTGTCCTTAATGTGAATTTGATTCCTATGCCAGGCTTGACTGGTTTCAAACAATGCCATCGATTATCAATCAATGGCTGACACAGTCAAACAGTGTGCCTTTTTTTCTTGCGAAAGAACTTAAATTTGCAAAATAGTATAGAAGCAGTGCTTGGTACGTACTCATGGGCATGGAAGGCAGTCAATGATTTTCCAGGGCATGCCTGGTTGTGCCCACTAGTAGGTTGTCTTTAGTAACCAGAGGTCTCCAGGACCGAAGTAGCACTGGAATCAGTAGAATGTAGTCTTCCTTTGCTTAATTATTCAAGCTGTGTTTCATTGTTTTCATATGACAAGGATTTTGGCACTCACGTGTTTTGCCAGTCCCTTTCAGTTTTTGTCTGCAAAATTATAGAGCTCGATGTGAGTGAAATTATAAGTAATGACTAATGACAAACTTGGATTTGTGCGTGCTTCTTAGTTATATATCTCACATATATGTCACTCACCTTTCAGTTCTTGCTTAAACCCCTTTTTACCCCATAAATCAATATTTGCCAACAAGAAGCCATATTATGTTTTCTTTTTCTTTCTTTTCTTTCTTTGGCGGCCGAGTATGCGATGGGTAACGAGGACTTTACGATAATGACTCGATAGATAAAGCTTCTACTTTATTTGTTTTTCAAATAAATTGATTACGTAATGTCGTTGGCTGGATTTTGGTTAGGGGGCTCATTAATTCTTGGAGAGTCGAGTTTATCCTTGAGAACGAGTCTAGGTGGATTCTTGCGTGTTTAGTTACATGAATTGTAAACACAAATCTATTTCAAGATGAATACATGAACATTGAGATTTCTGTGCAATCCCAGTATACCAGAAACAAAAACTTGGAAGAATAGCAAACTTACTTGAAGAATTAGATTCATTCAATTTGAAACTTCTTCTTATTACATCTTTAGATTTCTCCTATAAATAGATGGGATTGTTTGCATGACTGAGAAAAGAAGAATGTGTATCAGCAAGGACCAAAACCTGATTATATATTGAGTTTAGCCATGCATGTAATTTTTAACTTGTCTGGATCAGATTTATCTTAATTATTAACTGTATTCATTTGAATATTTGAATTTGAAATCAAAACAGATTAATGAGGTGGACTTATATGATTTAACTGAGTCTGCAACCTCAGTTTGATGCTTGAACTCGATACCAACCACATATATATCTATGTTCAGTCTCAACACAATGTCTTGTTCTTGAGATATCTAACATTGCGCTCTTCTTTTTGCAATTTCCTTGTTTCTCAACGGCTGGAAAACAAGATTGATTTTGTTACGGTCTTTTTGTTGACAAATGAGAGTGATTTGGGCATTTGGCATCACTGGCTTATTAAAGAAGGAAGCACTGGGGCCTTTTAGTTCATAATTGTGCTTGTTTTCTAGAAGATCTTCTATGTTTTGCTTCCTTGGGTCTCTTATCTTAACAATTTAAGGCTTTTTTGACTTAATAACTGTATTACTAGTTGGTGCCTATGATTGTCGGTTGTAAGTATGTTTTGATGTATACTTTTTAGGCATGGATTTGTTGAGCTATGTATAAGATTGGATTATGGATGGTCCTGTCTTGTGTTTGTTACAAAATGGACATTAAATCCCAGAAACTTCCTTGCTAGCAGTGATCATAACTTCCACTCTTTGTTTTAGACTTCAACTTATTATGTTCTCTCTTTTTAGGCCTTGCCAATAATGATCAGGATAGTTTAAAATGCAAGCAATGACTAATGTGGGACAGTAAAGTACTCGTATAGATTCTTCAACTATAATATGATGATAACATTTCTATAATATGAGACGGGAGAAGGTTGGTTGTCAAACACTATTCAGAGTGGGTTTCACGTTTTCTTTTCATATCATATCCGTCCATGTCTTTCTCTTGTGAGACCATGAATCTTTCTTTCTTTTATTTTAGTTTCTTTGGTCATGCATATATAGTATTCAAATCTTTGAGCATATGACTCATTCCACATGTTAAACCAATTGAATAAGCTTGAATTTTAAGCAACTTCGATCGTAAATTGGCTTCTCCAATCACTTATTAGTTTAATTTCTAGTTAAGATCTAATTGGCTTTGAAGATTCATGACATTGGATTAATGGATTTATAAATGAACCCAGCACTACTAAACATTCGTTTGCCTGTTTTTTGAAGTCTTGAGACGTAACCAGCTATAGTTTTGGAAAAAATCGATGAATAAACACGCATATAAGTATTAGTATATAACTAATTAGTGTTGAGTTTGACAATGCTAAAGCACCTTTGAACTTTTTACCTTTGGAGGTAAAGTGACCCTTTTAATCAAGCTTTATTTCTTGAAACATGTTATAGAATGATTTGAAAATCTCATCTACAGACTTCAGTTGTCTAGGTAACTAGAAGGAACTTCTCCAAATTAATTTGAAAGCTTTTCTAATCGTTTATATTATATTATTACATGATGTAGTATTATGATCAAGTCGTTCATACTATAAATTATTTTATTGATTGATTTATAAAAAAATAAAAAAAATCAAGTGGATATAATTCATTAGCCAACTGTGTGAAACAAATGGACAATTCGTTAAAAAAAATATTTTTTTTTTTTTTTTGAAAAAGAATTTAGAGCCCAATCTAACTGGAAGACTCAGCCACATGCCCATTATTATTATTAATAATAAATAAGAGACAATTGTACATCGAGGGGAACATAGTACATACACCTCAAGAAATAGAGCTGTAACCCACATATAGGACATCCTGGATAATTACAGGAGTCTTATCTATCCAATAGTCAACACTAGCAAGGTGTGCTAACCTAGGAGCAACACCATTTTTTGCTTCACGATAAATAGATTGTAAACTAGTAGAGGGAACTGTGCTAAAAATGTCTATTTATTTCGTACTAATTAGTATTTAAACAATTCTAATTTTATTGATTTGTTGCATAAAAGATTGTTAATTGATGTTAGAATAAGAGAACGATATGAAATAGAGAAGGATTATTGGAACTGAATTGCATTATCATTGATTGAAAGAGGCTCTGTATAAATAGAGCGTACAAAACAAACTAAGCAAAAAATCTGGAACAACTACCCATGACTAACAACTCCTAAGTTCATGGGATTTCCCTAAAGACTTGGTAAACAAAACAAACACCAATCCTCGCAGCCTCATAAATGTAGCAACCTTGAGAGGCTATGTTAGGATATCAGCAATCTAATCTTCACTTTTACAATGAATTAACCAACTCAATGATGCCATCCTTTGTCAAATCACGAAGGAAATGGAACCTGGCATCAATGTGTTTGCTCCTGCCATGTAACACTGGATTCTTTGACAACTTGATGGTAGAACAATTGTCACAATAAACTGCAGTAGCTTCCACTTGAGGAAAATTTAATTCTCCAAGCATTCTCCTTAACCATACTGCTTGACAAGCACATGATGCTCCGACAATGAACTCGGCTTCAGTTGTTGACAAAGAGACAACTTGATGAAGAAACAGCTCCACTACCCATCATAAACACATAACCAGAAGTACTCCTTCTATCATTTACATCCCCAGCATAATCACTATCAGTAAACCCAACAAGTTCTGACATTTCTCCCTTCTTATAAAAGATACCAAAATCAATTGTACCTTTCAAGTAGCGTAACACCTTTTTTGCAGCGAGGATGTGTTGCTCAGTTGGATGCTCCATAAACCTGCTAATAAGGCTTACTGCAAACATTATATCAGGCCTTGTGGCTATGAGGTACATCAGGCTACCTACATTCTGTTTGAAGAATGTGCTGTCAACCTTCTTGCTTTTAGGATCGTTAGCCAACTTTGATCCTAGTTCAGGATTTTTAACCAACTTCAATCCTGGTTCTGCTGGGATTGCAACAGAATTGCAGTTCTTCATCTCAAACTTCTCCAACACCTCCAGTGCATACTTCTTTTGTGTAATGAAGATTCCAGCTGCTGATTGTACTACCTCGATGCCAAGGAAGTAATGCATCATTCCCAGGTCCGTCATATCAAACTCCTCCATCATAGACTTCTTGAAATCATGAAACATCAGCTCATCATTTTCGGTGTATATTAGATCATCTACATACAAGCACACAATCAAGTACTTCCCTGCAGCTCCACATTTGATGTACAAAGTATGCTCATAAGGACACTTTTTGAACCCAGCTCCAGCAAAGTAGGCATCTATACGGCTATACCAAGCTCTAGGTCCTTGTTTAAGCCCGTAAAAAGCCTTTTTCTCCTTGTAGACTTTCTTCTCACTACCTTTTTGCACATAACCAGTGGGTTCATCAACATACACCTGCTCTTGCAACTTTCCATGCAAAAACGCAGATTTAACATCCAACTGAAAGATAGGCCAAGCATTTTGTGCTGCAAGTCTGCAACCAAGATCACCAACCTGATTGTGTCAAGCCTCACCACTGGAGCGAAAACTTCCCTATAATCAACACCATACTCTTGCTTGTATCCGTTTGCTACCAACCGAGCTTTGTGCTTCTCCACTTCTCCCTTTTCATTCAACTTGGTCTTGAAGACCCATTTCACTCTTATAGTCTTCTGCCCCTTTGGAAGATCAACAAGCTCGCAAGTGTCATTCTTCTCTATTGCTCTTATCTCCGTATCCATAGCATTCTGCCATTTCTTTTCTTTGGCCGCATCCTCAAAAGTTAAAGGATCACAGTCTGCGAATAAAATCAAATGAGCAAGTTGATCATCATCAGAAAATTCATCTCCACTTACATAGTCAATCATCCATGCAGGTCTCTTCCTGTTTGTTCTTTGTGATTCTGAGCTTGGAGCTGCTGCTTCAACTTCATGTATTGGCTGCTCATTTGTCATGTCTTCAGTAGGAGAGATTTGCAGCTACACTCCGACTGTAGGAGGGATTTGTTGTTGCACTCCTAATTGTTCTTCATCAAAGCTCACATGTATTTGCTTCTGTTGGGTGCTCTTATCTGCCCAATTCCATGTGCTCTCCTCATCAAAAACAACATCTCGGCTAATCACAATCTTTTTAGTGATAGGATTATACAATTTGTAGGCTTTGGACTGCTCACTCACTCCAAGAAATATGCATTTTCACCCATGTCATCAAGCTTCTTTCTTTTTGATCTGGAATGTGAGCATAATCAATGCAACCAAATATTTTGAAGTAATCAACAGTAGGTTTACCTCCATTCCATGCCTCTTGTGGAGTCATATTTTGAACAGCAAATGTAGGGCTTCTGTTCAATATATGAATGCTCCAATTTACTGCCTCCGGCCAAAAGGACTTCCCAATTCCTCCTCTTGCAAGCATGCTTCGTACCATATTTACAATAGTACGATTCTTCCTTTCACATACACCATTTTGCTGTGGTGTATAGGCTATAGTAAGCTGCTTCAGAATTCCATGTAAAGCACAAAAACTCACACAAACTCCTGTGAGTTGTACTCACCACCACGATCAGTCCTCAGGATCTTAATAGGTCTGCCAACCTCCTTCTCAACTAGAACTTTAAAGATTCTAAATGCAGCAAGAGCTTCTGATTTTTCTAACAAAAAATAAACCCATGTTTTCCGGCTATAATCATCAACAAAAGAAATAAAGTACTTCTTTTTACCATTAGATTCCTGAGAGATGGGTCCACATATGTCAGAATGAACTAGCTCTCCAGGCTTTTCCTTTTGGGAATGACTCACGATGCTGCTTGCCACACAACAATCTTCACATACTTTGTTGGAGGGAGGATAGATTTGAGGAAGACCAGTAACCATTTTCTTCTGATATAGTGTCTGCAATCCATTAAAATTCAAATGACCATAGCAAAATGCCATAGCCATGTTGAATCTTTTATCTCGGTCAAATGGCATGAATGAGCACTCTTGATTCGCAGCTGAATAGTCTGTTTGGCGTCATCTTTACATGAGCAATTAGACCTCTTTGAGGATCATAAACTTCACAAGCATCTTCCCTGATTGTAGACACATATCCCTTCTCTTGAAGCTGACCAATACTCAACAGGTTACTCTTCAAATCAGGAACATAGAACACATTGGAGATTGTTTCAACAATATGATCAGCTTTAGTTCTAATTTGAATATCACCCTTGCCCATAACATTTACAGTAGAATTATCACCAAACCTTACAACAGTGCGAAATGCTTCATCCAAAACAGAGAAAGATGATTTGCTACTGCACATGTGATTGCTACACCCGGAGTCTAAGTACCATGTGTTTGCTTCAGGCTCCTCCTTCACATGCAATGCCATCAGAAGCGTCTCTTCTTCCTTTTCCTTTTTCTCTGCAAAATTGGACTGCTCCCCATTCTTTTGCTTGTCTTTGTGAAGCTTCGCATAACACTCCGAACGAAAGTGACCAAGCCCATGACATCTGAAGCATTCAACCTTGGACTTATCAAAATGCCCCCTGCCTCTACCTTGGGAATTTGAGGACTACTGATTGTAGGAGTGAAGATCATGTTTGGTCCTATCGTAGGATTGAAGATCATGCCGGGTCCTACTGCCACTGCCATCTCGAAAGCCCTGCCTCTGCCTCTACCTCTCCAAGTCCCACAACCTCTTCCTCTTGTTGGAGTTTCACCATTTGTTGCTACTTTCAAGGTTGCTTGCTCCTCTCCATTATTTCGATTGAGTTTTTGCTCATGTACGAGCAACGAACACTGCAGCTCATCCACTGATAACTGATCAATGTCTTTGGATTCTTCAATGGAGCAGACTATGTAGTTGAACTTGTCAGTCAAGGAGCGAAGTATTTTCTCCACCACATTAACATCTTGCATCTGTTCGCCATGGTTCGCATCTTATTTGCCACTGACATAACTCTTGAGAAATAATCTGAAACAGACTCACCAACCTTCATCTCAAGGGTCTCAAACTCTCAACGTAGTGCTTGGAGCTGAGAGCGTTTCACTCTTGCATTGCCTTCATACTTCTTTTTCAACGAGTCCTATATCTGCTTCGCTGTGTCCTTTTGGAGAATGGTCTCCAAAATTGCGCAGTCAATTGCCTGAAAGAGGTAATTCTTTACCTTGAGATCTTTCAGCTTCAACTCATCCAATGTCCTTCTCTGTGCAGCCGTCATCCCCTCTCCAGTGGCAGGCTCAGTGAAGCCTGTCTCAATGAGGCTCCAATACTCCTTCGACCTCAAGAAGTTCTCCATTAGCATGCTCCAATGGTCATAGTGACCATTAAAGCGTGGTATTGAAGGCTGCACATAATTGTTCTCTGTTGCCATCACCCTTGCTGCTGCAAGACACACAAAGCTGCTGCTTTTCACCTAAGGCCCTTTGATACCAGAATGTTAGAATAAGAGAACGATATGAAATAGAGAATGATTATTGGAACTGAATTGGATTATCATTGATTGAAAGAGGCTCTGTATAAATAGAGCGTACAAAACAAACTAAGCAAAAAATCTGGAACCACTACCCATGACTAACAACTCCTAAGTTCATGGGATTTCCCTAAAGACTTGGTAAACAAAACAAACTCCTAGTAGACTAGGACTTTTACTTATTCAAAGCTAATTCAAAACAGAAAACACCTAACAATTGATAATTAAAAAAAAAAAAAAGGCCAGTATGGCTTTCCTCAAGCCTTGACCATTATGAAACCGCATAATACATGGCAGAACATTGTGTCCAAACCCAAAATACAATAAAAATCAAGTAAACATCTTGAAATAATAGCCGGAGTCTTAACTAAGCATATATATTCTGACAAACACCTATTAGCGAAGAGCAAAGTTGACTATTATATTCGCCTTACAATTGTGGTAATACTTTTAAATTGTTTTAAATGATGATGCATAAAAGATTGTTGAATGATGATATAAATATGAAGATGCATAATACATGATCCATACAATTAAATAAAAGATAGCTTGGATTAGTGCTTCCAAGTTAACTTTGAGTAACTAGTGTCGCAATCAAAATTTGAGTGCTATAAGTGCACCCACATATGTTCGGTAGATAACTAATCTATATATTATTGGAAATTTGGTGATAATCAACATCAATGTATCACAATCTACAGTTCATAGTAGTTTTTGACATCCAAACAGAAAACGTTTTGATGGGTAATTTTGGATCACTCTAGGTCTCCATCTCTTGTATTAGGTTTCCTTACGAGGGTTCCTTTCAAGAGCCCGCTCTAAAAGCTTCAAAACTACCATATAAAAAAGGACTAGTTGCAAAATATGTGGATATTGCGGGTATGCTTATCGTATTGAGTTGTTTTGTAATAGAAATTCTTCTGATGTTAAACTAATAAATAGGCAAATTCTCTCTTACTCTCTTTATCGATCATATGTTTGTTATTTTTATTTTTCTCTTTTGAAGTTTGCATCATATAGCACTCCCTAACCCTATTTTTGCAGTCTCACACCACCTTATTAATCCAACGTTTTATGCGAATTACATATTATTAGATGAAAGTCAATAGATGAGCAGTCTTTATTTGACATGTTAGGTGTTCTATCAAGAAGAATCACATTATGACACCTCATGATGTCAGTTGTGCTAAAGCACCTTACAATTCCCTTAAATAACATAACAGCTCATTTCCACTGCACTAAACACAAAGCACTAATCTAGCAGTTTAATACTCTAAATTTCATCCTACTTATACATAGAAAAGGAAAATCCTATCTAACCTTAACCATAATGTATCATATTGTGTCACTTAATGTTTATGTTTAAATAGATTAACAGATTTCAAGCAAGATGGATTACTACCTAATAACAAATTGACATCTTAATTATCATTTAAATTGTTATTAGGTAGCAAAGCATCTTTGCTTAGAAAAGTTCTCAAGTGAATTATATTTTAAAAATCAAAAGGTATTTTAATTTTATTTTTGCTTTATTGGGAAAACAAAATTATTAAACAAATTATGATTGCTAATAATCTACAGATTCCATTGTAATCAAACACAAGTCAAAGTCTACAGAGGAAAACGAGAGCTTCGCTCTGTCCTCAGAAGTGTGTGCTTTTGTTTGGTTTCGACTTTGGACTTTGGACTAACCAGATTACACGGCATTTGGGTGGTCGTCCATGCAATTTGCTTTGATTTAGATTTTAGTTTTTTTGACGGGGAAAGATCTACAGTACCCAACAACGAATAAAGAATCCCAGTTAGAGACCGAGAGGGAGAGCCAGAGCCCCCCCCCTCTCTTTGGGTATCCTAGGCCTCTGTTGTCTACTCCTTGTACTTGGCTTCTGTTTTGTTTTTTGGGCGGCCAAAAAGCTCAAAAACCCAGGCGGCTTCTTTTTCTCACTTGTCTCTCTTTTCTGTTTGAGGATTAGCAGCTGTGTTTAGGTCGGGGATGAACTGCTGAGGCTGTTGAACTCGGTTTGGAGGTTCCTGTTTTCTTTGTCTATCTCTGTTTCTGGTGAAACAATGGCGGAATTCATCTTGGGTTTCAACAAGGTGCTGCCTTTTTTCTTTTTTCTTTTTTCTTTTGCTTTATTTTGTGTTTTGGACTTTTCAAGCTCACTTTTTGTTTGAATTAAAGTAGTGGGTTTTGCTCAAGGTGCTGTTTTTGCTTGTTTATTTTGTTGTTTGATTTGAAAAGAGCGAAAAGAAGTTGGGGGGTCTGAGATGAGATGTGTTCTGGAAGCATAGATGGGCTGTCTTCGTTTTCCTTTTCCAGTTTCGATTTTGGTTAGTTTATGTGAAAGGTGTTAGCTTTCAGTTTTGTGGTTGATTCATGGATGTGGAAGAATAATGTATATGGATTTGAATGGAAAACTTTGCCGCTTGATGCTTAATGCTTGCCACATGTTGGATCTGGTTTCATGCCTTGAAGTTATTTGTAATCAAGTTTTCTGTGTCGTTAAGATTAGTACCGTTCAAAACCCAGTTAGATTTGTATTTCTCTGACTGGGTTCTATTTTCTGAGTTAGTCGTAGAGCCGGTATTGAGTGGTTTCATGGATTTCTAGATTAATTTGTTGTTGTTAGTGTTACTTAGAGAACATACATTACAGCTATGCACCCATTACATTTACGACCATTGCATTATGGTGTTCTTCTAGTTATTATATGGACTTAAAAAGTCTTAAGCATTGTTGTTGGTGTTACTGAGAGAACCTGCACTAGTAATACTACATTTGAGCATGTTTATCACAACCTTTCCATAATCTCTCTTTCTAAAAGTTTTTATTTTAACTCTCTCTCCTCCCTCCTTTCCCCTTTTGGTTGACAGGAAAGTTTGATTATAAAGCCATCTCCCAAGAAATCTCCTTTGTTTCTGAGAATGATAGTCTTAATGTTTGCAATGGTTTTTGGAGTCTACATCTGCTCGATATGTCTAAAGCAGATAAGTATCGAAACTGTGACTAAATTCGAAAGCATCAAAGTCATTGGAAGGCCTTCTCATGAAACCAAACTATTAGAAATTCCTTTTAAGCATTATCCAATGCCTGAAACTTTCAGCAGGTAACTTAAAATTTGTACCTTTCTGCTTTAAATTTGGGAATCTTAAGCCTTGTAATTCACTGTTTTGGTCTTTTCTAGGGCTGAATGTGCACGTAATCCTGTGAGATTCTTTGCAATCTTATCGATGCAGAGATCAGGGAGTGGATGGTTCGAAAGCCTATTAAATAGTCACAAGAATGTTAGTTCTAATGGAGAGATATTTTCCGTTAAGGATAGGAGGGCAAATATTTCTTCAATTGTACAGACTCTAGATAAAGTTTACAATTTAGACTGGTTCAGTAGCGCTTCCAAGAATGAGTGCTCTGCAGCAACTGGCTTCAAGTGGATGCTTAATCAGGTACTTAATGTCTTTAACTTGAGGCATATAATCGTATTCTATTGTGCTTGTTGATTATTAGAGAACTTTTCTTTTTAATGAGTAGTAACAAATGTTTAAGAATGTGAATCATATTGGTACCTAATTGGTTGTCAACTTTGTAGCAGAAATTTGGTTTAATTAATATGCTCATTTTTTGATGCAATAAGTTATAATCAATAAATTTGTGTACTGATTTGATGGATGGTTTACTCTTCTAATATCCTCAAAGTAATTGTTTACCGCTTAATCTGCCCGGTTAACTTCTTGTTTTTCTCACTCTTGATTATGAATTTGTGTGATGTCCTGCTAATTCATTAGGTGGTAAACTTTTGATTGGTTCCTATGTGCTTTATTGTCTGTGTATGATATACACCATATCAAGTGATGTCCTTGAAGATTGCAATGAAGTCCTTTTTCAGATATACATTGCTCAATCTGATTAGGACAGAGTTTTCAGTGTTTGGTTGATAAAAGGAGAGATTACTCTTGTGGTGTAATTTTAACCAAATGCAGATTTTGAAGTACCCCCATATACTGTGCTCTAGGTTTTGTTCCCTTACCTGTTATGAAAACGCAAGTACCACTATTGTCCACAGCTTCCCTGAGATCTGGATTAACATACAGTGATGAATGTAAATGTTGGGACCATAAGTTAAAAGTTTGATAGCTCATAAAAGCTGTTTGCTAACTGTAACATTTCCTTCATAGGTACACCACTGTATAATAATATCTATTCCTTGAAGGAAATGTATGTGTGATATTCAAATTTTCTGAAGCAATCAACTAGGTTTAGATATGTTGTTCAATATGGTAGACAGTGGAAGTGCTAACTTAGGCAGGGATAATTGAGCACCATAAAGAAGTGTGTCTCTGTGATTGGTGTGTGAAATATGCATTATTTCTGAAGAAACTATGGATATTCCTCTCTCCCTCTCTTCTCTGTGTTTGCCTCTTTGTTTGGGGAAGCTATGGAAGAGCATAACTAACTTATGGCTTTTGCAGGGATTAATGGAGCACCATGAAGAGATAGTAGAATACTTCAATCGCAGGGGGGTTTCTGCAATATTTCTCTTTCGAAGAAATTTATTGCGCAGAATGGTCTCTGTTCTTGCCAATTCTTATGATCGGTATGCTAAGCTATTGAATGGAACCCACAAGGCACATGTACATTCAGAAGAAGAGGTCTCTCACTGTCTCTATACATATTTGTATGCACGTATTCCTTCCTACCTTCCCCAACATTCATGATACTGAATTTTAGCTGGTGACTTCTTGTATATACAGGCTGATACACTATCAAAGTACAAGCCTACTATCAATTGCACGAAGTTGATTACTGATCTTAAAGAAATGGAGTCGACAGCTGCAAAGGCCATAGAATGCTTCAATAGCACCAGACACATGGTGTTGTATTATGAAGATATTGTCAAAAACCGCACTGTAAGGATCTCACTGGGTTATCTTTTAATCCTTAAGAGCTATTTATTCTTAAAAAAATCTTTACCATTTTTTCAGTAGTCATCTAGGGTCTGTTCACTTGGAGACTACTAGCATCTGATTTTGTATACATCTACTGAGGGTCATCTTTCCTGTTCAGGTCTTAAAAGATGTTGAAGAGTTCCTGAGACTTCCTAAGAAGAGATTAAAAAGCCATCAGGTAAAAATACACAACGGACCATTGGCAGACCATATCAGAAACTGGGATGATGTCAAGAATACGCTAACAGGAACACCATATGAATATTTTCTCCATTCGGATTATTAGACGTAGTCCTCTGCTAACTAATTTAAGTCTGGTGTAAATATCCACTCAAGTTATATATTCTTACCCCAGAAGGCAGAAGCTGACAGGATATTGCCACTGCTTTGAAAATTTTGGCTGCAACACTGCTTGGTGTTTTGATCCTTGTTTCATATCTCATCAACGAGTTGTTGATCTATACCTTGTTTTTCTTTGTATTAACCAGAGAGACACATTGTATATGTTCAGCTAAACATTGTGAGTGAATGTGCAATTCTTCGATTTATGTTTTGTTTTTTTCATGTCATTTATGTCATGCTAGTACTTTGGTTAATGTGACTTCTGGGCTAAACCCTAGTATTTCGCCATTATCTTGGGCTATTCCCACAGTCCCACATATAACACTTCCTTCTTTTATCTGAATTTCACCCAAGAAGGAAAATGAGAGATTGATGGTGATTGTTGGGTACTAATAATATAAGAATGTGGGCCGGGTCCACAAATTTGTATAGTGATACATGGGCATTTGTTCTGGCCCAAGAAAGATTACGGTCCAATATATTTGGTTGAAATGTCTTGGGCCAAAGGGTGAAGGTTGTTCATATCTTTTGGAGGGAGAGAAAAACCCTCGAATTTTCTGCGACTTCGAAGTTATTCAAAGTTTTGAAGCTTCAATTAGAGAAAGGTTGAAAGTAAACTCACATGCCACCAAATCAACATCCCTCCGCCTCAACCAGCTCTAGGTGAGGAGGATTCGATCCTCTTCAGGATGGGGATTGGAGAAATAAATTCTGTAGTGAGAATTGAAATACTATCACTCTTATATGGCTCTCTCGAGTTTGTTTATATGTGATTATGAGTTCTGTTTAGCGATCACTTTCATCTTTCACAAAAGGAAAGGAAAAGGAAAAATATGTAATTCATTCATCTGATGTATCTACATATGTATATAGACTCAATATGTGATTGATGCACTGTTGAATCTACATTGAACTCCATCACTAAATAAACAATGCATCTCACTTTTCCTTGAAATATGTGAAAGATATGACTTTTCTTTGAATTTATATGAACTCAATCACTAAGTAAAACAATGCATTACATGAGATCCATTTACATGTATCATTTTCTTTGTTGAAAGGGCATGTATCATTTTTAATTTTTTTTATAGCAGAGCAACTTGATTGTTGCTTTGCTGTGTGTGATAATGATGTGGTTGATTTTGTGAAAGATAAAACCGTTGATACAATGCCTTGAAGAGACAAGAAAATATTGTATGCCAGACATTTTTTGTTCTCTTTAAAGATGCCTCTACCTATGGAAGTGTTATCAATCAACAATTAACAGCTTTTATCTCTTTTGAACAAGTTTTAAAAAATGTGAAAAATTTAAGGATCTGTGACTGGATGTACATAGTCTCAATATGAGTTATATTGAAGCATTGGAGAATCTGCTGCAGAATAAACCATTCTAATTAACAAAACACAATAAGAATCATTGTTAATTGTGACTATATAAGTAAGATATTTGCCTTCTTGTGAGGAAAGGAGACAGAGAAACAGTACGGCCTGTTCAGAGAGTTCATGGTAGGCATGCGAGGGTGGATGGGGGCCTCTTCGAACCTAAGTACTTAGAGTTAGCTAGGGCAACTTTTATAAACACATGGGACGACTGTAAAGCTATACTAACGGCCAACAATTAGCACTATATATAATGTAAGAAACTCTTTTCAGTTCTCAGTGTACGTTGTTAAATCTAGCCGCTAAAACTTCCAGTACTTGACAATTGTCAGGGTGTTTGACTGGAACTACTCTTTAACCTTTTCTGTGAAGAAGAATATTGGTGAAGAACAAATTTATAATGAAGATGCAACCAACTAACCAAGGTAGAAAAGTTTTATTTTTTTCAAACAGAGAATAGTGGGAGAATCAGAACCAGTGGTCTGGCCTCCATGGACCTTTCATTTGCTTGTTGCTTCTTCAACTTGTTATTTTATAGTTACAGAAATAGTTCTGCCCGTATATGATTGGTTAATATACGTCCATTAGTGATCTATATGAGCACAGGTTTGAAAAGATTGGTTGTGAAAAAATTATAAGAGTACGCACGGCCACACCAGCTAGCTAATAATATTTCTTTTGCTGTACTGCACCGGCCGTAAGAGAAATATATAGAAATTAACTGAGGAGATAGAAAGATAATGTAAATGGACGGTTTGCTTGCCCATGCAAACTGTTAACAGACCATCTTTAGGGTTTAGGTGTGTGCGTTAGTGTTATTTAATTGTTCTCTCTCTCTATATATACAGATCCTATCCAGAGCGGAGCTCCGCTTTGAAAATTAACGTGTGAAGTTCGAGTTTTGGGTCACTTTTCAGTCGCATATCCACATCTCGACCGTTCAGTTTTTAGGTACTAGTGTACAGATCGTCTCTGCAAATTTTCAGCCAAAATGATGATCGTTAAGACATTGATAACTGCCTTAAAGCTAGTACGGTTCAGGTTGACAGATTCAGTCCGTCCATTGGTTTAAGCGAGTTAGATACCTTAACGATCATCAATTTGGTTGAAAATTTGCAGAGATGATCTATACACTAGTACCTAAAAACTGAACGGTCGAGATATGGATATGCGACCGAAAAGTGACCCAAAACTCGAACTTCACACGTTAATTCCAAAGCGGAGCTCCGCTCTGGATCGGATCTGATATATAGATATATATATATTGTTTCACTAGGCTTTTAGTAGGTTAACTTTTGGGATAAATTTTAACAATATTAGAACTCAAATCTCTAACAGTTTCTGATTTTTTTTTTTTTTTGGTCAAAAATTAAAGGGGTGATTGATGAGAAAGAAAGGGTGAGAGTCAAACTCTTGCATTCCTTGTATAGTACAAAATATTAGAGTCCTATCCTAAGAGATATGCATCCAAGTGATCAAATAAAGAAAAATTATACACAACCTAATGATCTCACTTAACCCTACTCTTCATAGGAAAGTAAACAGAAAAAATACAGATGCTGAATATATAGATCTTGAAAATCCTACACTTACTTCTACTTTGTACTTATGCTGACCTGTCTTTTAATATTTATGGGGGGTTGGGGGAAGAGAGCACCATCTTAATTTATATTTCTTTGGTAGTTTGAACTTGAGAGAGAATTGGTTGGCACTTGGCAGTTCAGCCCTAGTGGTGCTCTCAGCTCTATATATACTCATGCAGACGGAAGTCTCAAAGCAATCACAGCTTCATTCAAGGCAGGGTTTGCTAAACTACTCTACAGCAATAATTTTCCTGCATCATTCTTAACTAATTAAGTTGATTCAGACTCTAGCCGACTTTCTTTGTGTCCTAGTTACTAGTCAGTTTCATATTTGAGCTTCCACCTTTGCTCTCCCACCAGCTCCTCGATTCGCAGTATGGCCTTAAGCAAATCAGCCTTCATTGCTTGCTCTTTATTCCTTTCCCTACTTGTAATCTTAACCTGGGAAATTCAGTCCGCTGATGCAAGGCGTTTGATTGATACTAGCGAGCTCCAAACTCTCCACACTGATCAATACAAATCAGTGGTTCATAACGAGACTGAAACTTCAAAAGCAGTGGTCGTATCTCCCCCAACATCAGTGACACCACCACAAAGTGAGGTTGCTGGTGCAGCACAGCCCCCTCCTCCCGCCCATGGCATAGTTGACTTCAGGCCCACAGCTCCAGGTCACAGCCCCGGTGTTGGACATTCCACTCACAACTAGCTGTAGCTAGGGCTTGCATCTAATATCCCTATGTATGTGCCGCATTGTATTGATAAGCGTTCCAGTTACCCTATAAGATTCCAAGAAGTTTGTACAGATTTGTTTTTAAAATGTAGTTTGGTTGCTTGATTATCAATAAAATTTGTGGTTTTCTATAGCTTTTGTCTGATCCCTATATAATCATCTCAATAAGTATAGCAAAGGTATATACTATAAACTATAAGATTACTTTAGAAAGATTCTAAACCCTAATTATTTTAAGAGAAGTAGAACCTAGGAATATTTTTTTGTATGGCGTGAAACTTCCTATAGGGCGATTACAGTTAGTATAAAGTAGATTCTGTTAAGCATGTTAACGATGAAATAGATCAAAAAAGAAAAATGAAAAAGGATTAAACACCCTAACGACAAAGCAAAATAAGAAGCTAAATGTGCAAGTGAAGGAGCTTGATCACCAAGACCAGGAGGAATTAATTTGTCAGCCCTAAGAATTCGGAAAATGATCTTCATAAGGAGGCAGTGTAGACTAGCTATTGTGAAGCGTATATACATAGTTCTCCTATCGTGAAGCTTAATTTTGACAGTTTCGTGGTTAACAACATATAACTTCTTAAATTTTGTTGTTAACAATGAAAAGCTACAGCTGGTTTAGTACCTGTAGAGACTCGGATGTTCCTCGTCTCCCTTATTCACTGATTCTTTCAAGCTAACCAACGCTAATGTCCTCCTTACTGATCAACTATCAAGCTCTTAAAGGTCTTTCCTATGCTCTCAATAAAG
The DNA here is from genome assembly GCF_002994745.2 of Rosa chinensis. NCBI lineage: Eukaryota > Viridiplantae > Streptophyta > Magnoliopsida > Rosales > Rosaceae > Rosa > Rosa chinensis. Next base: position 16,351,693 of record NC_037089.1, on the reverse strand, counting down.
GCTTTCTCAAGTTACTCAGGGGATCATTCCGAGTTGCTTATTGCCTTATTGGTGAATTAGCGAATCATCTAATAATCCAGGAAATTCTAGAGTAGTGGTGGGTATCTCATACCCACATTTACAAAAGTGAGAACAAATTTTGTTGTCAAAGTTGTAATTTGAGTCTTACTTTGTGTAATCTTAGTTCTAATAATGGTAATTGCACCTCTTACGACATTTTACAAGTTTTTGAATAAATTCATGGTCAATATTGTAATCTTAGTTCTAATAATGGTAATTATAGTTCTTACGATATTTTTACAAGCTTTTGAACAAATTCGTTATAAATGTTGTAATTTTTGTTTAACTATATGTAAATAGTGTAAATGAATATGGTAATTTTTGTTCTCAATGTTATAATTTTGGTTCAAATACTTGTAAATTTTTGTTCAAATAGTTGTAAATGAGGGTATCTCATACCCACCAGTACACTAGCTTGTCTCCTAATAATCTTTGTTTTTCTAAAAAATAAAGTACAGTTGGGTGAGAGAAAATTATACAAGCCTGATCGATCCAAACTGATATCTTTCCCCAAAGGGAAAAGAGGATTCAGCCTATATAAGATCTAGAGCTCCCACACCCTTAGGTTATTAATTCTTGAAAATAAATTACAAACATAAAATTTTGGCAAATTCTTGTAACTAAATTTCTTTCAGACATACATGTGTTCAGGCGTCTAATTCTGCAAGGGTAATCGAGTGTCTGTTATCATTCTATCAGGGGGTAGTCGGATCTGGTAGCTAGCATGGTTTGCTTCTGAATTTGTTTGGGGTTAATTCTAATTTAGTCTGGGAGCTAGCATGGTTTGCTTCTAAATTTGTTTGGGGTTAATTTTAATTTAGTTTGGCGCTGATTGTATTAAAGGTTTCGCTTTTTTTCTTTCCTTTTTTTTATTCTGGACGACAGTGTAACTCCCCACCACACCTCTGATGTCAATGAGATTTGAACCCATGACCTCCACAGTGTTAATTAGGCTAGCTAACCAACAGGTCACGGCTCACTGACAAGTTTCGCTTTCATTAGTATAAGTTTAAGTATTTTCTTTTCTTAATTATACGTGTAGATCATGAGGACGATATTTTTAAATGCAAGTCTTGACCCTGGCTAGTTTTGCAGGTCATCACAAAATTTTTAGCTGATTAATTATGGAATCAGATTAAATCCTTGCTTATAACTTCAAGTTTAACTTCTCTTATGAGATTCAAAATTAATAGATCGAATCAGATAAGTGAATCCCTTGTCCACATTTCAGAGAGTAAGAAGCCAAACTTATTGTCCTCATTACTCAATCATAGTCCATATCCTGATCGAGAAGCTAGATTCATGAAAGTAACCATGCATTTCTATTTAGTATGCATGCATTGACACATTTTGAGTGCACAAATCAAAAATGGGCCATCATGCATGCGTTTGATAACTAGCATGCACATCCATGAGGCTCAGAGCTCTGTGTTCCAGAAGTACATTGCCCGCGCCCCCGGCCGGCCTTAACAAATACTGAGTTTATACTTTACAATACCTACTATTCTATGTAAAACATTTTCACACCTTTCCAAACTAAGTAGTTCACATTTTCTTCACTGTTCACCGCACTCATTTCATTTTCTACCGAAAGCAGAGAGTCTAATTGCATGCTTGTGCTTTCAGATGGGTGCCTTAGTAATTAATTAATAGAATGTTTATAACTTAATGCTGTTTGATTAATTACATGCATGTGAGGCTTCACTGACATCTGTATCATAATGATATCTTCCCCTCTTTTTTTGTGGTGAACCAAAAAGATATCCTCTCTTGATTCTTGAACAATGCACATTGCACGTTGTATATTTTTATATGTATTTTGCGACTGAACACTACAGAAATCAAGTGCGCTTTTGATCTGTGTTGTATATAAATATATGTAGGTCATTTGTAAATTATGTTTAGTTCAGTGCTAAAGAGAGGGCTCTCTGAGAGGCCTTCCTCAGAGCGAGGAACGAATAACAGCTAAGACCTTTTCCAAGATTCTCCAATTTTGTTAATTCCATACAAAATGGAGGGGAGTGGAAGCATGGGGGCTGGCTCATCATTTGATTCAGCTTGACTCTATTAGGCTTCAACAGGCGATTAATTGAATCAATTTGTTTAATTTGTGACAAAGTAAAGTGGTCGGGACCCGTCCTCCACAGCTCTGGGGTGTAACTAGCTAGTGCACTTTGACTCTGACTCTTTTTTATTCTTTGACCATAAGGGTTTTGTTTTTTTTTCCTTCAATTTATTGGCAGCCATCGGTCAAGGACAAACTTAAAACCCAAACCACAAAAGGGGTCATATATCAGAAAACAACGTTATCACAAAACCACTGGCTGTGTCATCTGGCAAAATTTGGAATGTACGTATGATGTTCATTTCTCCACCAGTGATTATCAATTTTTGAATAGAAGCAACAAAAATTTGGTCATTGGGGGAAAAAACAAAATTTATTCTTATGAAGTAATTTGGTCAGTTGAATCATTGGTAGTTTGTTTGTTGGTTTAAATTAATTAAGATTATCAACAAGAAATGTAAAGACACATTAGCACACTTAATTCGTTGTTGAAAGCAAAAGCTAGGTTGATCTCAATTCAAATTACAAAGGACAATTATTAGCTAGCATTCAAGATTGAAATTTGGGAAAGCATTGGGAATTTCTATCAGATGATAGGAGAAATTGCACTTAACTTATATTAGTCATGGAATTACGAACTCATTCTTGGTCAATTTGAGTTTTTCTTGATATAGTATTGCTTCTTGATGAATTTTCCAATTGACACAACTTCTAGGGTTATGTTTACAATTCACATGGCATATTCATTGCTGCTATTCACTGCAAGTCAGCTTTTTTGTTTCTTTTCTTCATCTCCTCTGCAACCATGAATGAGTTGACATGGTCAGAAACACAGAGAAAGAACACGTAGCAACTCCACGCCAAATCCTTAAACTTTTTTTTTTTCTAGAGTTAACGGCAAGTTAACTATGGTTTAGAAGAAAAAACTAAAAATTGATGGAAGAGTGATCTGTCAATTGTCATAACCTTTAGATCAGATAGAGAGTTCAGATTTTATGAAATTAAAGTAAATTCACTATCTCCTGATTTTAGAGGAGCCAGATCCCAAACTTATTAATTATAAAATGATATAGCAATTAAAATTCCATAAAGAAAGTATAGTCCCTAACTCCTGGGTCAAACTCCGAACAGTAAATTTGCAAAGTGGTCATTACTAACCGCTTAGATTTGGTCAAATTTCGGCGGTATATATAAACCATCCATGATCACTAACCACAAATAACTTTCTTATTAAGTTAGTGGTATTTAGAAATTCTTTCTTTATGTGCACGAATGCCACAGATCTATACTAGTGCTTGACTATTATGCACGCGCAAGAAGTCAAAATTAGATTCGCAATATTAAAGACAACGATATATATGATACAACGCTCTTTATAATGACAGATTTTAAAATAAAAATTTAATATCGTAAGAGCAACTTTACCAGCCTCGCCAAAAGTGATTCTACGCTATTTTAGCGAGCGTGAGAAGCGGAACGTAGCAAAATCAGGCCTCCAGCAGACTCGCTATATCGTTCGCCAAAATGGTTTTCGCTACTACGCTCGCCAAATCTAGGAGAGGAGAGAGAAATTCGAGATGCTCGCTATCTCCTCCAACGGGCAATTTCGTTCAAATTCAAACGTCTAGGTAATCGTCTTCCTCTTCTCTTGCCTTTCTTTTTCCTTGATGTTCTTCGATTTCAAAATTTTTTGGTTTGGGCTACGGAAATTTGTGGTGAAATTCAAACCCTGATAAAGGGATTTGGGGCTATTCTAGTTTTTTGTACGGTAAGTATTTCTTTGTTTGATTAATCATAGATCTAGAATCACTGCAATTTCTTGGAACTTGAGTACGTTGGTGGGTATCAAATTATGGGTGTAGATCAGATTTGAATGAGATTAATTGATGTTTTACTCAGTGATATGCTTTGATGTCTTTAATCTGTTGCTTCTAGAGGCTTGTCTATCTATGTGTATGCTTTGGACGATGGTTTTTATAACATATCATGCCTATATGTATATGTTGTGGAATTAAAAGATAAGTGGGAATGAATTGAGAGCTGATGATTACAGGAATGAATTGAAAGCTGATGCCTATATATATATATATATATAGATCTTTTCTTGGCCAGTCTATACTTGATTTGATAATGCAAACCATAAAAGAAGAAGTATGCAGCAGCAAGATGGTCTAACTTGGTTATTTTATCACATGGTGTCTGGTTTTCTTATGTTGATTATCAATTCCTATACATGTAGATGGATTCTGCTCAAGTCCCCGTGTTGCAATAGATTTAGGAGAGGATATTTTAAATTATGCCAATATCCTCAATGGAAGCTCAGGGCATAATGATAATATGTTTTCAACGTTTGGTTATCCTGCATCTGGCGATGCTATTAGCTATAGTCAGAACCCTATTCAAAGTCAAGTTGCTGCTCAAAGTGAACCCAAAACCACAAAGAAAGCTAAAAGAGCCAAGAATTTCTCCATTCAAGAAGACAACCTTCTTGTGTCTGCCTGGCTCAATACTACCCTTGATCCAGCAATAGGAAATGATCAAAAAGGTGCTGCTTATTGGAAAAGAATTTGGGACTATTTCTATGCTGAGAAGAACTTTGAACTAGAGTGTGATCGTAATCAGGGTTCTCTCATGCATCGCTGGTCTGGAATTCAACTGGATGTGAACAAATTTTGTGGCTATATTGCTGAAATTGAAAGGACAAGAGCAAGTGGTACAACTGAACAAGATAGGGTAATCTAAATTACCAATGTGATATATTCCAAGTTACATAGTATAGAATAACTAACTCTATTTTGTTTTTATGTTTGTTCAGATTGTGGAAGCCAAACAAAAGTTTAGGAGGGAGCGAGGATACAACTTTACATATGAGCATTGTTGGCATGTGTTGAAGTTCCACCCGAAATGGAACTTGGAACTCTCTAGGAAAAAACCAAAGAAAACTCATGCAACGGTTCCTACTACTTCGTCTCCTATCACTCCATCTGCTAGCCCAGATACAATAGATTTAGCTGATGGCAATGTTGAAGGTAATGAGTCTCCATGCTTGGAGAGGCCTATAGGCAAAAAGGCTGCCAAGACCTTGGCAAGGAAGGCAAAAGCTAAAGAGAAAGTGGAAGCAGCCCAATCTGAATTAGGAGACTATTATGCTCTGAAAGTTGAACATGCTCATAAGGAGGATGAGCAATTTCAACTGATGTATGATGCAGAACAAGAGAACATTAAGCTGAGGAAACAAGAACTTGAAATTCAAGTTCGAAAAGAGGATAATGCAATAATGGCAATTGATACTTCTACAATGGAACCAATGCGGGCAGAATATTTTAGAGGACTTCAACAGGAAATCATAGCAAAAAGAGCTACTAATGGAAACTAGTTTGGAGTTACCTGTGATGTGCGAACTAGATGTCAGTTCATTTTTTGGTGCTAGTCTCTTTCTTTTCTCATTTTTTGTTGCTTTGAAAGTTGTACGTTTTCAGCTACATTGAGAGCTGATGATGTACTTCTATCTATTCTCTCTGTTCTGTTAAGGTCAGTGATGATTATTATCCAAATTTTTCTTTTGAATGATGAATTTGTTTATTTGTTGTTATATAGTCGATAAGGAGATTCTGGTTCTGATTGAAAGACATAAGCTTTATAGAACTTGTGAACCAAGTGGTATTACTCACTTCAGTGTTAGGGATCCTAGTTTTATTCATGTAAAAGTTGAAATCGAGTGGCTACAGTGGGGTAGGCATTATAAGAAAATGGAGAGATAGGTAACTACAAACTAAAGAGCAAGAAAGCCGAAAAGAGTTTAAAATATAAGTAAATTGGCACTGTTGAAAAATCATGTGTGTGGTCTGGTGAAATCTCCAGGCTACAGAGCTCATTGCAAGACTTTTTTACCTCAGCTTGGATTAAAAAGATTACAAAAACAAAAGAATCAAATTAAGAATTGTTATCAAGGCAATACACTTGGCAACTTGGCTAACTATGGTGCTTAGCAGAATCGTTATCTTAGTGACACTCTATTCCAATTTTGTACTGTTCTCTTCATAAGACTTGAAAGAGTTTCAATAATTTCTTTATTCTCTTTAAGTTTTGAAATAATTACAGATTCATTCAAGATTACTTAGTACTGTTCTTTATGCATTGCTCATAGCAGAAAACTTGTATTGAATTCAAAAATTTAATGCAGTACAATTTCATCATTTTTTATGTAAATTTCAACACAAATACTGTGTTTTATTCAATTGTGTAATTGAAACAGAAACCAATAACTAAAATGAGTACTACAAAATGATAATTCATTCTCCTCCATGTAGCTGCCATAAGTGTTCGATAAGATCTCCTTGTAGTCTAGAATGAGTCTCCCCATCTTTAATGCGGAGATGGTTGTCAATGAACTCCATCAATGTTTGTGTTCGCTCATGTGATGGTAATACATTTGAAGGCTCTCCAACTATATCATAATTCTCAATGATTTGATCAATTTCACTATCACGATCTCGACCAATATTTCTAATATAGTGGTCATCATCTCGCTCGTCTTCCACAATCATATTGTGCATTATTATGCATGCTGTCATGATATCCTTAAGTGTCTCTTGATTCCATAAACGTGCTGGTCCTCGTACAATTGCAAAACGTGCTTGGAGTACTCCAAATGCTCGCTCTACATCTTTTCTTGCTCCCTCCTGTTGTTTAGCAAAGTGTTTCTTCTTATTTCCTTGTGGAGCTGGTATTGTCTTTACAAATGTCGCCCATGTTGGATATATACCATCAGCAAGGTAGTATCCCATATTATACGGTTTGCCATTAACTAAATAGTTGACAGGAGGAGCACGTCCTGTGGCTAGGTCATCAAATAAAGAAGACCGATCTAACACATTGATATCATTGTGAGATCCTGGCAACCCAAAAAATGCATGCCAAATCCAAAGATCATATGAAGCTACAGCTTCCAATATAATTGTTGGTTCATGGTAGTGACCAGAATACATACCTTGCCATGCAGATGGACAATTTTTCCATCTCCAATGCATACAGTCTATGCTCCCCAACATTCCAGGAAATCCACGTTTTTCACCAATTGAAAGCAATCTAGCTATGTCGTTACTATTTGGTGGTCTCAAATACTCATCACCAAACATAACAACTACAGCATTAACAAACCTTTTAAGACTCTTTAGAGCAGTACTTTCACCTATTCGAACGTATTCATCTACATAATCTGCTGGAACTCCATAAGCAAGCATTCGTAGTGCAGCAGTTATCTTTTGATATGATGACAACCCGATAGCTCCAGCAGCATTCCTTTTTTGCAAGAAATATGGATCACATAAAAGCACTGCATTTTGAATTCTAAGAAAAACATGACGTCTCATTCGGAACCTTCTCCGAAAAACATTATCAGAAAATATAGGTGGATCAGCGAAGTAGTCACGGTAGAGATTTTCATGACCTTTAGTTATATAGCGTGGAACAACAATCCTACCTTTGATTGAACCACGGCGTATTGGTCTTTCCCTCTCCTCAACTACCCGCTTAATCAGATTATCTTCATATTTTTCATCCGCAATATCATTCTTTTTCAGGAACCTCTTACGCATCCAACGACTTGCTATGGATTGACTCGCCATTGGACACAATATAAATGAGATGTCTAGACTAAATGAAGTTGAGATATGAGATGAAAGATTGAAAACCGGGTATCAATATATATTATTGCTTTGCATGTTCGTCAAGCAAGCAACTAATCTTTCCAAGTAAATGAGAATGATCAATTTCCATTGTTTGTTGCTTTGCCAAATCTTTCATAAATATACATATCTCAAAAATGAATGTGTATCTTTTTTATATGATTTGCTAGCAAAATATGTATCTTTTTTAATATGATGTCGGTTAGCCTAATATATATCTCTTTGATATCATTTTCTTGCACAAAAGATTTAGTTTCGCTTTAATTTAGAGCAGATCATATCTGATATGAAAATAGATATCTATCTTTGCTCTCAGCAAGCAAAGAACTGATCAATTTGACCACCAAGAAAAAGTAGCCGTTGAGATCAATTTTTCACATAATAAAAAATAGCCGTTGAAAAATTAGGGTTATGTAATTTAAATATTCAAGGTTAGCTATAATAGAGAGCATTGGTGCAGACGTGTTTTAAAACTGGCTAGCCAAAATAACTTTTTAGCTATTTTAGCTAAAAAATGACTAAAATATGGCTAGCATTGCTAAAGATGCTCTAATCTTAAAGACAACGATATATATGATACGAGATTCTTTATGATAAAAACTTTACAATAAAAACTCAATAAACTTAATTTCTTGTGCGGTGTTTTGAGTGATTCGCGCTATAATGAGATTGATTTCTTTTGTAGTTGAATATGGTTTGAGTTACACCCAATGAAGAAGGATTTTCATGCCCTTTCTAGAAGTGATATATTGCAGGAAATCATGATATATATTGCTCAAGGAATCTTCACCAAAAGTACCTAGCTAGCTAGGGTTCTTTTAATAAACTGCAGCTAGAGCTAATCATCAACCCATTTGAAATCTGAGAGAGGAAGGGCAGATCGGTTTAAACACTTGAATCTGTGGACCAACAGAGTTCTAATTAAGCATGTAGAGTACTAGCCCTTCCACATACATATTATTTATACACCCATAAGTGGAGAGTACACACGAATCTTACTTTGATGCAAACTTAATTAGCTCTGTTGTATTCATCCTCGTTAGAGTACTAATAATCACTTAGCTCTTCAAGCAACACTTCAGCACATTCAAGGGTCAAATATCATACAAATCAAGCACCATGTCCAACGAACAACCACTGCCTTCAAAGTTAGGGAAGGAGCAAACAATACACATATATTAAACCAAATTTCCTTACATGCACATCAAACTAACAACGTTCTCACACGCAGCTCATTGTGCACGTAATGCAGGAAAGAGAAACAATTATGAAGAAGTGGAAAGTGGAGAATGAAGGTTGGAGGATTTGAACTGAACCGAAGGCATCTTACTAAAATAGTTGAGCTTTGATACCATCGTGTCTTTCTAATAAATGAGAGGATAGATAAATAAATAAATAGAAGAAGAGAAATTAACATGCACCCGAGCATAATAGTGAAGCAAAATGTTTTTTTTTTTGGTAATATGAAAAGTAATTGGTTTTGAATGATAATATTTCTATGAAGAAAAGAGAGATTAGTATGGAAGTGGCAAATGGACTAGCAAATGATTGAGGAAGATCTTTCCCCTAAAAATTTAAATACCAATATTAAACTATATATGTCTGGTCATTATGATATAATCTTCTAATTAGAGGGCCCGGAAAAATTTTGACTTATAAACGTACCGTCCACATTGAAATGTCATGCGAGTCCACAATTTTTTGTTTATTCTATAATAAAAGTAGTGGTTAAAATCTTAGCAGTGCTTACTCTGCTAGGATTATAAATACCCACAAAGATATCAACTTTGTTTTCATGTCTCCTCATTGCTTCTACAAATCTTTCGTTCCCTTTCAGCTAGATTGAGTTTATCTGATCAGGCTCCAAATACGTACAACCATCAATCAGTACTATTCATTCTCGTTTCCAGATATGGAAGCTAAATGTGCTATTCTTTTTGCCCTAATAGCATGCCTTGAAATTGTGTCTATTGAGGGAATAAGGCCCTTTTGGCCAAAAAAAAAAATTGCAGAGACGATCGTCATCGATACCATTGAAGCTAACTATAAAAGAGAATTGGGAGAGCAAAGCAGCCATCCCAACAACTTGAAGGGAGAAGTCAAAAGTGCAGTGGTGAAGAATCAAGGACACTTCGGTAAGTCAGGAACTGCAGCATACAATGACGAAGAAGATTTTCGACCTACAACACCAGGTAACAGCCCCGGTGCTGGTCATAAGTCATTACAAGGCAGTGAACCAAAGACACTAGTGGGCGTTGGGAAGTATTTTGCTATAGGAACGAAAGAAGATTACCGGCCAACCCAACCTGGTCACAGCCCTGGTGTGGGCCATGATCTTCAAGAAAATGTCAAACCAAGGCCATAGACATACAGAATAGCTGGCGTCCTCTGTGTGTGATATGTAATTAGTGTCATTTATTTAGGTTCTACAGTAATTATCTTTCTGTAGAATTATCCTAGCTGTGCATAGAATTATCATTCTTCCTTGGTTTCAAGTCATAGGGTAATAAGTAACTAGATTGTTGTATATCATATTATATATGCTTTCTTGTAATAAACTGATAATAAAATTCGCTGTTGGATATCTCTATCTCTCTATCTATAATCTATCTGTATATCTGTCTCATATGTCCCTAAAAGCAAAGCCATAGGATCCTGGCTCAGTGATTTTCCCCTTGTCTTTCATATTTAACAAAATAAAAAATAAAAGAACCAACATTTTTTTTTTAGAAAATACTTCAGTACATTAATATACCGATACATCAAGTAGACTAGGTTCAATACAGATGTAGACTAGCTCGGTATACAATGGTAGACTAACTCCATGCATGTCTACCCATGTACTGAGCTAGTCTACCTCTGTATTGAACCTAGTCTACTTGATGTATCGGTACATTAATGTACTGTAGACGATCATTTTTTTTTTTTTGAATAAATCATATAAATCTTTCATTTATCTCAAGCCAGAATGGCCACTACATATCATTCCGCTACCATCACCAGATAGACATTAAACAGACAAAAAGTTGTGGTGGTAGCATGATAGTACATAGGAATAAGTTCAATTCATTGAACATTCGGGACTTATTTCTAGCAAACCTATCACACTATGAAACATAAACATAGTACATATATAGGCTCACTACAAACATAAAGAACATAAGTAAGATTAGCTGGATGCCTGGATCAATCCTCCTGAATCCCAAATATGAAATATAGAGAGCGGGAGCTTATTGGTTTCGTCCACAAAAGAGCCGAAGTCCAAAAAGCACTCCTATTAGTGTTGGACACCCAAAGCCCAATTGATTTCAGCACTCAAGCTGGGTTGGGCCCCTGATTAGAATTGGGTGTCCAGATTGAGTTAGGCAGCCCGCGCTTGGGCACCTCCTCTCCTGCACCTATCCCTGTCATAGCTAATAGCTCTGCACCCTTGCACACCAACATCAGCCACGCTTGTTAGAGTTTTACGAAAAATAGAGAAAAGCAGGAAAAATAGAGAGAGAGCTGAAGAACAAGATAGAGTCCAAGGCTTCAATTGTATTGATAGAGTATTAAGTACATGTATTTATACTACAACACATATATCTAACTTGAGTTGGAAAATCACACTTTTACCCTTAACACCCTCCCTCAAGCTAATGGGAGAGAAGCTACCATCAGATTGCATTAGAAAAGACCTAAAGATTTAGCAACACAATAACCCGTAATATTTGTTTCAAACTTTCAACCAGGATTAATGAGTGGCAGTGATTGCCATAGCTTCAGAGGATAAGAGGCCTGCCTACAGTTCAATATAGTAGTATCTGGAGGAGTTTCCATAAATATGGTCACTGGAGCAGAACTTAAAAGGCCATCAACTTCAGATGTGGTAGTAGTGGATGTACTTGGAACAATAGTCAATAACAGGGAACTAAGTAAGTCCATCTCAGCATTGTTTGAAGTAGTTGGGGCAACTGAAACAGAACCAAATGGACCACCCGAAACAGAACCACATGGAACAAATTCAACAAAGGGCTCTGGTACCCATTTTGCAGACGATACAGAAGTAACTGGAGCACTGGTTGCTTATCTTGGATTATAGCTTGTAGGTGGAGAAGAAGTTTTGGGAGCAGAAACTCTAACATCAACAACAGGGAACAACAGGGACACAAGCTTGTGCCTTTTGGTCATCCCTTATCTTGTGATCACCCTTGACTTGATCAAATTTATTGACAGCTGAAACACATGATTTTTCGGATGCACTATAACAAGAAACAACATCAGAAAATGGAGAAAGCTCATTATTGCCTGCATTTGAGTTGAAGTTGCCACTGAAAGTTCTTGTATTATGAGACTGCACAACATTGTGTTGTGACATAGGTCTATGAGAAAAGCTTCCAACATTATTTTCCTGTGTCATTCCATTGTCTGAAGTTGTACCAAATATGAACCATTAGAGCCATTAGTGTGCAGAGCATTGGGGTACTGTAAGTATGCACCATTTCCATTATTATATTGAGCCATAAACCCACATGTAGAAGAAACACCATTGACAACTTGCTGCTGAGGTATAGTAGGCTGAGGCATGGGATATGAAGGATTCACATAACCAACAGTAGGTGAAGTACAATGCATGACATAAGGTGCTTGATTCATAGTAACACAACCATTTATGATTGGAGTACTCTGAAACATATGTTGCGATTCAAAAGGTTCATTATTGTTTATCATTGTAGCACCTTGAAAACTATGTTGAAAGTTGGTACTAACTGGTGTAGATGAGACAGGAGAACTTGAGAAACTCATTGATATATTCTGAGAGGAAGGAATTATGAATCCAGTAGATGCAGGTGGCTGAACATAACCCATATGACTCATAGCAACAACATTATGACCATTATAAGTGTTAATGCTCAAGTCCGGCGGTAGCCGACTCTTTGTTTAACGCGGGTCCGGTGGGCGGACCACTACTCCGAGGATTAGAAGGTTGAGATCCTTCAGCGGGAGTCCGCCGCCAGACATGCCGAGGTTAAGCGACTAGAGGGTGAGGTCGCTCGCCTGGAGGCTGAGGGGAGCCGTGCTGCGGCCGCCGCTGTTGAGTCATACAAGCAGTTGACGGAGTACAAGAAGGCGCTGACCGAAGCAGCGAAGGCCGGTGCCCTAGCTAATGTGGAAATGCTGCAGCAGAAGGGTGCAATCGACTGGGCGAAAGCATCGATGCCGGCCTTGCAGCCATCGAAGGAAGCTCCGCCTACAACAAGTACCGCCCCTGGTCAGGTTGAAGGAGCCTACTCGGGTAGCGGGGAGAGTGGCGAACTTCCGGAGGGCGACTCTCAGCGGACGCCTACCCAGTCCGAGGTGTCTCGTGCTTGGTTCTTGGCGGCCCACACCCGGGCGGATGGCACAATAGAGACCCCCAGTCCCACAGCCCGAGGGTCCGACCAGACGAGCCTTTCACATCCGCCGTAGGCCGCCAGTGGAGATGCCGAAGGTAGCGGAGCCGACCTCGCCAACCCCGCCATCCCCGCCAAGCCCTGAAGATAGGAGTAGGAAAGTTGTTGTAGCCGCTGAGGCATAAATTTTTGATGTACTTCACTTGGGATATAAATGAAGTTTCGGAACCTAAGCTCCTATACTTTGTTTTTTCTTTTTTGTTTGTGATGATGTGTGTACCGCTAAAGGTCTTGACACTTGTTTTTGGCCATGAATGAAACATTAAAGGAATTAAAATTGGTCCAAGTGCACAATGTAGCCGACGTAGTCCGCTGACTGGCGTTGCCAGTTGCCCCCAGTGCTAGACTTGGTAACAATGGTTTGAATAATTCCTCGTTTCATTGATAGCTGTCTAAACAGCATTTACAAAAGCGGGGTCGTACCCGTTGGGTAGCTTCCCTTAGCTAAATTTTTGAATATTGAACAAAAATTTAGCTAAGTCAAGATGCTCTTGGGTAGCGGAATGACTATTTGTAGTAACACCGAAGGTGTTCGGTATTCCAAGGGTGGGTCGTTGTGACGCCATCCTTGTCCATTAAGTAGAAGGTGCCTGGGCTAACAACCTCTACAATTTTGTATGGTCCTACCCAAGTTGGGCGAAGTTTTGTTGGCGGTGGTATGACTTCTTTCATTACCCAGTCCCCCAGTTGGAGGTTGCGAGCTTTGACCCTGGCGTTTTAGAAACGCGATACCCGTCGCTTGTTCTGGAGATTGCGCAAATGGGCTGCGTCTCGCTTTTCCTCTAGGAGATCCCTATCGAGGTTAACGTTGTCGTTGTTGGTCTCGGGGCAGTAGCCTTCGACCCTAGCGGTTGGTTGGGTTACCTCGATAGGCAGGACATCCTCAGTTCCGAACATCATATAAAAGGGGGTTTCACCTGTGGCGGAAGTTGAGGTTGTTTTGATGGCCCATAGAACTTTCAGGAGCTTCTCTGCCGACAAACCCTTGGCCTTATCGAGCTTCTTCTGTAACAGCCTCTTGATTATCTTGTTTGCCGCTTCGACCTGGCCGTTGGTTTGGGGGTGAGCGACTGATGCAAAACGCATCTTGGTGCCCAGGTTGGCGGTGAAAGAGATGAGTTCCTTGTTGTTAAACTGTGTGCCGTTGTCTGTGATGATTGCATGCGGGACACCGTAGCGGCAGTAGATGTTCTTCTAGAGGAAGTGAATTACCTTGGCGGTAGTTATTGCCGTCAGGGGCTCAGCCTTTATCCATTTGCTGTTGTAGTCGATGGCGACAATGATGTATTTGAACTGACCTTTGGCTGTTTGGAATTTTCCCATCAAGTCCAGGCCCCATGTTAAGTGAATCCAGGGACTGACGATAACCGACAGAGGTTTTGCCGGGGCATGTGGAAGATCAGCATATTGTTGGCATTTGTGACAAGATTTTGATATCCGACTGGCGTCATTACCAAGTGTAGGCCAAAAGTAGCCTTGTCGCATTGTGCGATTAGCCAAGGATCTGGCGCCTGAATGATTTCCGCATTCTCCGCCATGTATTGTTGCCAGCACGACCTTTCCCTCCTCTGGGGTTAGACATCGGAGGTTGGGGTGAGTGAATCCTTGGCGGTAAAGTTTGCCGCTCTGCATGTTGTAACGGGTTGCTCTCCGCTGGAGCTGTCGCGCCTTGATCTTGTCCTCTGGCAATGTCCCGTTGCGTTTGTACTGAATAATTTCGTCCATCCAGCTAGGATTGGCCTCAATGTTAAAGATCTCCGCCAGGGTTTTTGTGATACTTGGCCTGTCCAGAGACTCTACCCTTGTGTCCGCTGGACTCTGGTGTGGCTGGGCGGTTGCCAGTCTTGCCAGTGAATCAGCCTTGGCGTTCTTCTCCCTGGGGATTTGTGTGATGGTGTGGAACTTGAATTTTTTTAGCAGCGTCTTGGCGTACCCTAAGTATGTCGCTAACTGCTGGTCCTTGGCCTAAAAGCTGTCGTTGACCTGGTTAACGACCAACTGAGAGTCGCTGAAGATGTTGACACTGTCGGCCCCTGAATCAATGGCTAGGAGTACGCCGGCAATAAGTGCCTCATATTCCGCCATGTTGTTAGAGGCTTTGAAGTTGAATTTCAACGCGTATTCGACGCTAAGCCCCCATAGTCCTGTTAAGATGATTCCGGCGCCGATGGCCTTGGCGAAAGTGGAACCGTCCACCTGTAGGTTCCAGTCTAATTGTTGGGGAGCCGGCTCCTCGGCTGTCACTATTTATGTTCCAGGCGGTGCATCGATCTTGGATTCGGGCTGACGCTCGGTGAGCTCAGCAATGAAGTCCGCCACCGCCTGGCCCTTCATGGCGGTTCGTGGTTTGTAATCTATGTCAAAATCGCGAGCTCAATGGCCCACTTGCTGAGGCGCCCTGAATGTTCAAGGTTCTGCATTACTTGTCTCAGCGGTTGATTGGTTAACACATGGATTGTATGGGCTTGGAAGTACTGGCGGAGGCGTCTAGCGGCAACTATGAGTGCGAGAGCAAGCTGCTCCAAGGGAGGATACCGCGTTTCTGCTCAGTTCATGCCCCTACCAGCATAGAACACTGGGAGCTCGTCCTGACCTTCCCACTGGACAATGGCGCAGCTCACCGCTGACTGAGATACCGCTAGGTAAATGTATAATGTTTCTCCTTGCACAGGAATGGAGAGGAGTGGAACTGCCGCCAGGTATTTCTTCAGGCCTTGGAACTCCGCCTGGCACTCTGGGTTCCAATCGATGACCTTCTTGTGGGTTGTTTTAAGGACTTTGAAAAATGGGGCGCACCTGTCGGTCAGTCTGGAGATGAATCAAGACAGGGCGGTTAACTTGCCCTGGAGGCATTGGACGTGTACCTTCCATTCTGGGTCCTTCAAGTTGAGGATAGCTTGCACCTTGTCAGGGTTGGCCTCGATGCCCCGCTTACTGACAATATACCCCAGAAATTTGCTGGCGGTGACGCCAAAGAAACATTTTTCTGGGTTGAGGCGCATACCATAGGTCAGGAGGATGGTTATTATGATTTTTAGGTTTGTCACATGTCCGCTGGCCTTTATACTCTTGACCAATATGTTGTCTACGTAGACCTCGATTATCTTGCCCAGATGTTCCGCGAACATGGCATTCATCAGTAGCTGATAAGTTGCCCCTGCGTTCTTCAAACCGAAAGGCATCACATTGTAACAATACAGGCCTTTGTCGGTGGTGAAGGTGGTGCACTCCTGGTCGTCGGGATGCATCCTGATCTGGTTATAGCTGGAGAAAGCATCCATCATGCTGAGGAGCTCATGTCCAGCGGTTGCATCGACGAGTTGATCGATGCGGGGTAGTGGGAAGCTGTCTTTCAGGCATGCCTTGTTAAGATTTTTGAAGTCGACGCACATCCTCCAACTGCCGCTAGCCTTTTTGACCATAACCAGGTTGGAAATCCACTGGGGATAGATGACCTGGCGGATGAACCCAATGCCCTGGAGTTTGGTAACCTCCTCTCCTATAGCACAGTACTTCTCTTCGTCAAAGGCTCTGCGTTTCTATTTGATAGAGTAGAAGGATGGTTTGATGCTCAACTTGTGTGAGATGATTTCAGGGGAGATACCTGGCATGTTTGCATATGACCAGGCAAAGACCGTAGCGTTGTCACATAGGAACTGAGTGAGCTCCGCCGCCAGCTCTGGGTCTAATTGAGCGCCTATGCGGACTGTCTGCTCGGGGTGCTCGTCCTAGATGCTGACAACCCTCAATGATGTTTCTAGGTTGACAGGCTCCTTCCTTACGTACTTCTTTTCGTCTTCCCTGGGGTCCTCAAAAATGTTCGGTGGAGGTGCCTGACTGCCTACCGCTAGGATCTCATGGCGGTGGGTTGATTGTGCTATAGTAGTAGAATAACACTCGCGTGCCAACTGTTGACTTCCCTTGACACAGCCTGTGTCGTTGGGTGTGGGGAATTTCATGAGCAGCATGTACCCGGCATGGGCTCAATGTTGGCGCACCTTGAACTGTTCAAGCTTGCCATCACAGTACAAGGTCTCAATGGCTGTTTTGAGGGCGTTGCAGCTGTTGGTATTGTGACCGCTGTCCTCATGGTATTTGCACCACCTGCCGGTGTTTCTTGGCTTTCCTGTTTTTGGGTACTTTCCCAGGGGCGGTGGTGAGATCTGATCCTTACACTGATTGTATATTTCTTCATACGAGGCCGTGAGGACTGTAAATGCTGCATACCCCTGGGAAGACTCCGTATGTTTGTTGCGGTTGTCCCCATGGGATGGGCAGTTCCCCTTGTAGTGTTGGTCCTTCTGTCGCTTGTTCTGGTACTGGCCCTGCTGCCACTCCCTCTTTTTGTCAGTTGGCGGAGTGTTTGAGGTCTTGTTAGCAGTCCCCTGCTGACTGGAGGAGGGTTGTACCGACTTTGCCAATGCTGCTGGTGGCGGTGGGGTCTCCCCATATGTGATGAATTCTGCTTGGGCATGAATGACCGCCTCACTCATGAGGTGGTCGTATACTGCATTTGGATGATTGTAGTTGAGGTGATAGAGGAATGGCCCTTTGAGGAGTCCCTGCTTAAAAGTCGCCGAAGCCATTGTTTTATCAAGATCACTGCATTGAGATGCTGCCGCTCGCCACCTTGTGACGAACGCCTTCAGTGTTTCCTCCTTACCCTGCTTGACGTTGAACAATTGGCTTGTATTGTGGTGCCCGGCGGACAGTAGGATGAACCGAGAAAGGAAAGCGTGCAATAATGCCTGGAATGAGTCAATGGATCCCGGCGGGCATTCGAAGAACCAATTCATTGCCTCATTGTCCAGCATTTCGCTGAACAAGTGGCACAGGGTGGCATCATCGAATCCCTTGTTGTTGGTGACTTTCTTGAAGGTGTCCATATGGACGAAGGGATCAGTCTTACCGCTGTAATGCGATATTTTTGGCGTCTTTGCATACGTCGATCTGACGGCCAGCAAAATTGCAGCGGTAAATGGTCTTGGCCTGGACGCGAAAAGTGGATTTGAAGTTGGTGCTGGGGTGCCTGATTCCGCCCGGATTAACCTTTGTTCCAACTGCTGCATCATTTCCAGTATTTGAGCGGTTGCATCGCCAGCGGGGTCTAGCCGGGTACTCCGCTGAACTGATCCTCATCTGGGAGCGGGTGGGTTTCCCTCTGTCCTTGCCCGATGTCGCGAGCGGTGGGTGTGCAGTGATGACTCTGCCTCCTGTTCCAACATTAGCTGGGGTACAGGGAGTGGTCCCATTCCCGCTAGCTCTGGTGGGTGCAGCGGGACCTGCATATGCACGACTGGTGCTGGTATCAATGCTCCTGTACCAGGTCGGCTGTGCCTGGTGCTTCGTGACTGCTCGCTTCTTGCCGGATTGGCGGTTGCCTCCAGCGTTTTCTTTAGCTCATCAAAGCGGGACACAAGCGTGGCCACTTGCTTTTGGGCCTCAGCCTTTTCCTTGCGTTCTTGTTCACGCTCTCTGTTCGCTTTGTGGAAATCCGTCAGTGCCAGCTCATACAAAGAGGCGAGGTCTTGGCCTGGCGGGCGGCTGCTACTTGGGTTTGTCTCACCGCCGGGGTTGACCGGGGTGGTGAATAACGCGCGATTGATGCCTACCGCTGGGTTGGTGGGTTGGGGAATGGCGGATTGATCTGCCTGCTCTTCAGTGTTCCCCCTGCTATCGTTAGTCATGGTGATTGTGGCGGGATGACCTTTTGTTCAAGGGTTCCCACAAACGGCGCCAATGTTAATGCTCAAGTCCGGCGGTAGCCGGCTCTTTGTTTAACCCGGGTCCTGTGGGCGGACCACTACTCCGAGGATTAGGTGACTTCCATTTACTGCAGCACGAGAGACAGGGTGTCAGAGGGAGACCGCGTTGGGCGGTCTTCACTTCTCCGATGCCTAAGTTAGTCACTGTATATGAGCAGCATAACAATAAATGAGTAGTAATTGCGTAATTAATGAGGAGAGAGGAGATAACCTTTTATAGGTGAGGAAGAGGTTGATCTTCTTCTTGTTTCCGATGTGGGACTGATGTGCTTCGATTCCCAGCGTCTGGAACTTCTGATGCTATCTTGACGCGGCGCGTCAACTGTGATCTAGGGGCGATCCAGGGCTCGAGCGGTAGCCCGCCTGGCCGTGCCTTCGCAGGTTACCCCCTTGGTGGGAGTCGGTACCTCTGGCGGTACCATGAGCGTGGCTCATTATAGCTAATTATGCTCGTTCCGGCACATGTAGGTACAATAAGCATTTATATGGGTAGTTCCAGTGGATAGACCATAAGTTGCAGGATTGATAAATGCATTCCCATTAGCAATTTCATTCTGTGCAATCATGGCTGTAAGAAAAGGCAATGGTAGTGCTTTTTGCTTAAGCATAGGAGCAGAAGCAAATGATCTTGATTCTTGAACAATATCAGACTCAGCATCCAATAATATTGTGCGAAGCTCGCTTAGAGATATTGACATATGTTAGGCTTTGATGACAGTCTTTATGGTCGCATATTCAACAGGCAATCCATTTAGGATCAGAAACACTATATCTTCATCAAGAATGAAAACTCCAGCAACAGAGAGTTGGTCCCGGACAGTTTTAAAGTGTTCCATATACTTGTCTATACTATCTTTCCCTTTATGAATTTTCTGCATTGAGGTCTGGAGCTCGAAAGCTTTGAACTTTGAAAGTTTAGCATACCTTTCATAAAGCGAAAACCATACATCTTTTGAAGTTTTGCTCCCAACAATAAAAGAAAGAGCATTAAGGGACAAAGTACCAGCTAGTAATGTCATTAAAGCAGAGTCATTCCTCCTCCAAGCCTTATACTCTTGTGTAAGCTCTGAGGTAATACTACCCTCTTTTGTTATTTTGTATTGTGGAGGACACGGAGTAGACCCATTAATGTATCCCATTAGATCACACCCTACCAACATTGACTAGAGCATAAATCTCCAAATTACATAATTAGTGTCATCCAAGCGAACTGTGATTGCATTGCTGAAATTGGAGAGTAGAGAAAGTTGTAGCTCATTGTTCTTATACATGATTCAAGGTGGCAAAGTTTGAAACTATGATTCCTTTAATGTAGAAAAGCAGAGAAAATAGGAATTCCTATCTTGAATAAGCAGGAACTATAATATGGAAGTTACTGAAATATTCATCACAAAACTCAACAACCTTCAATAATTGGCAGCAAACTTTGTAATATCTGAGTAGAGTTCTTCAATAGGAGTCCAAAATCAACATATACTCGTCTCACACAAAAATACCCAAATGCATAATCAAAGAGAATTATCCCAACATTTCAAGACAGTTCCAGTCTTCTTCAATCAAATTTCCACCATGATTCACTTAATATTTGCACGAATCAGCAAATTTCACTAATCTTGATTGGTTCCTTGATGATAGTCTGAACGTCTAGAATTCTAGGTTTTTCCCTTTTCTTCAATTTATAACAAATCTCCATGAATAACTTGTTTCAATAAGTAATAGAGTGCTCAAAACACAAATCCAAATCTTCGATGTAGAAATTATCAACAAGTCTCAACAATCTTAACAAAACCCAAAACCAAATCCACGAAGATGAACTTATCTAAAAAAACTTGAATCACACTTCTGATATGCTTGAATCATAAGCAGAATAGAGACTGAGAATATGAATTTCTTGGACAACTAGGTCGTCGGCGCGGATTTCCCATCCCAATCGAACCTGGCTCTTGATGCCATGTTAGAGTTTTATGAAAAATAGAGAAAAGCAGGAAAAATAGAGAGAGAGCTAAAGAACAAGATAGAATCCAAGGCTTCAATTGTATTGATAGAGTATGTTGAGTCACAAATTACTTATGCAATTGTGCCCCATAATTATGAAAATTGATTTGTCTTCCACTCCATTTTACCCTTTTTAATCCATTTCCTTTTCTTTGTAGGAAACCTTGCATTGAGAATAAAATGACCATTTGAGGCTTGAAATGTGGAGATTTGAAGCTAGGAGAAGAAGACACGGAGATTGGAAGAAAATTGCAAATCGACTTTTCCGGCGACTTTTCCGGCAAACTTTTCCTGCGAGCCGCCACTCATGGAGGGTCTTTTCTCCAGCAAAGGAGGACCATGGTTGTGAAAATATTCCATCACTTGAAATTCAAATATCTTCCTTTACCTTGTCCTTTTGTCACCTTGTCTATTTGGGACCATTTGGGGGACAAGGTGTAAGAGCATCTTTTGCACACTTTGGGACCAAGGAGGACACACATAGCTGATCAAGGAGAGGCCAAAGGGGAATTATTCAGAATTCTTGACTCCATTCAATCATCTTCATCCTATCCAAGATCCATTTTTCTCTCTAGAGAAGAGACCACCATCTCCACCACAAAAACCACCATCTCCACCTCTAAAACCTCCATTTCCACCACTACATCCTCCATTTCCTTCACCACTCAACACCACAACTCATCTTATAGATCCCAAATTTCACTATTCTCACCAATATCATGAGCTTGGAGCAAGGAGAAAGAGGTGACTACCACCACATCATGTTCTTGGAGACCCATCTCCACCACCTCTTCTGGCATCATCAATAGTCACCCTTTACTCCCTATCTCTTTATGTATTTGATGTTTAATAGAATGTTGAAGCTTGTGTATCTAGCTATGTGTGAATAGTGAACTAGTTGGGGCTAGGGTTGAAAGCCCTAGCCAAACTTGCTTGGATTGATGCTTGTGTTTATAAATTGATGCAAATTCATGTTGTCATTCTCACATGCTAAGTCAATAGTTGAATGCATTACTTAGACCTAATCAATTTGAGTTATGTGTTTGCCATGACATGAAGTTTTTCCTAGAGATTGATTACCTTTAGGCAAAAAGGGAGCATGAAAGCACACCATGTGTGCATGTGAGGGTAGTGAGCTAAAATCACCTAGAGATAGGATTGGTTTGCTTGCTTGGTTACCTAAACTCTAAGCTTTATGCATTTAGGGGCAAAGGATTGAGACCTATCCGGTAATTGAATTTGTCTCTAGGTAGTTAGCTCTAGACTTATCCGGTTAGAGTTAATAAAATGAAAGGGGTTTAAGCCTTAGTAGTCCTATCCGGATGCTAAGAGGGTAGTTGGACAATTAGCTTTGCATCATTCATATTCAATTGCTTTAATGCTTGCAAGGGAGGCAAAAGGTGAAACCTGATGCCCTAACTCCCATCCATTTGATAACAACTTGTTTTGTTTAACTTAGTTTATATTACTTGCTTTCATTGTTTCAATTTGAATAGAAACCAATCTCAAAATCAAAATCAAATCTCTACACACCATCTTGCACATACTCACCATGAACTTTGGTTCACTTGTGAGCCTTTGTTTGTGATTGTATATTTGCATATTCTTCTAGTTTTTCCTTAGGTTTTCCCTAGTTAGGAAATGATTTACCAATCCTCGTGGGTTCGACATCCTTACTTAATCCCCCTATTCTATAACTTGTACCTCTTGCACTTGAGGGTGGCTTTAATGCTAACAGAGTATTAAGTAGATGTATTTATACTACAACACATATATCTAACTTGAGTTGGAAAATCACACGTTTACCCTTAACAACGCTGACCTTGACCTTGTGCATATACCAAACAACGAAATGAAAAGTTCTTGGGAAATTTCCTTTCCCTTCCCATGAGATGATGAGAAAGACAAATGAATTACTTTATTTTTTGCGAACCAAATGAGGCCTAAAGGTAATTAGTATAAATTCAGTGAGTGTAATAGTTTACTTAACAAAGATAATTGTACATCAAGTATAACGATGTAACTATTGAGTGTAACCATTGTTCTAGTCTCAAAGATAAAAGGCGCTAAGAGAAATGACAAAAAAAAATTAACAACAAATTTTTTGGAAGAAACCCTAATAATGTGAAAAGTTAATTCTAGAGTGCTAATATCAATTGTCATTTTCATTATGATTTTTCGGCTTCTTTTGGGCGTGATTTTTATAATGAATTGGTCGAGTATGAGTTAAATAGTTCGCAAAAAGTTAGGACCACTAGAAAGTATGAAGAAAGAAAATTTATATCTTTCTATTTAGGGGAAGGCCAGCTCCCCTGCGCAAAGATATAAATATACCATAGTTTCTTTTGTGAAACCCTAACAATGAAGCTATTACTAGTTTTGCACGCTTTTTCAAGAATTGAGAATAATGCATCCAACACCAAGGGCCAATCAAGCACTTTTTCACGTATTGATGTATATATTATATAGAGAGGAAGACAAAAGTTCAAAAGAACGATTTAGCAAGCGACAGAAGGCACATGAAAGCAACCCTCGATCATATGTTGCAATATGCTGAAAGTGATATTTGATTTGATTACGTCTAATATTTATTTAACCTAAGAACAAAGAACTTTAATATTTCACAAAAGCAAAGAAAGAAAGAGACTTTTTCTCTTCCTGATCAGGAGAAAGGGACATTTTACTGCTAGGAATTATTAACAAGATGATTATATTACATATATTTAAATCTATCCAGGTTACGTTAAGTGAGAGCAAGCTAGATTTTTTTTTTTGCATATCTTGAAAACAAATGGAGATTGCCACATTGGTACGTATTAGTTAATTAGTCCAATGTATCTCTTTCAGCCAAATTAATCCAGCACAGCTGGAAGTTCCTCAGAAGTGGGAGCTCATGCGGCAAAGTAAGATTTTGACTTGTAAAAGATATATGATTGGGGCTACCTCAAAAGTTACCAGCTCTTTTTCATTTTAACTTCAAGTAAAACGCATAAGATACATGGACTTAAACTCATTTAAAAGTAAAAGCTAGCCCTAGCTTGGTTGGCATACATATTAAAGTTTATTTTCTGGGCAGCCGCAAAATTGAAAAGGGTCATGAACTGAATCCTAGCTGCTAGATTCTTAAAACCACACGGTAATCAAAGTGATTATATATACTAATAGCTAGTAATGGTACTACATATACTACTATAATAGCCTTTATTAACTTTTGTTTAGTTTTCTTGCGCAGTAGTCCTGAACAGACCCATGAGGCAAAAAATTTAATGACAAGTAGGTGATCGTAGACAAGGAGAATCAAATAGATAGTGAGAAAGATGCACAGGATTTGAAGAGTCAAAATCGTCTCCATGTGCATTGAGCTTGTAGGTAGCTCCGATCTGACAGTCTTTGACAGTTGTGATTGCATTACATATAGTATAGCTAGTTGCCATGGCCGGCTTTTGTATTAACTATATACGAAGAATCTTATGCAGCAAGTGGAACATATATAAGGTGACCTCTACTAACGTTAAGTATTGATGATAATATATATTTGAATTGATGTGAATAGTGGCATAGGTTAGGCCGAAAGAATCCACCTCCACATTCTTGGCTCAGGTGTGATACAAGTGCCAACTTGTGTTCTTAAACAAACAGTTTATATGGGAGGGAGAGTAGTTTTTCCCCCAGAAGAAAGAAAACAAAGTTGTGAATAAGTTTATGCTAAGATGTTCAAGTCTTGAAAATGCAAGACAGAAACGGCAATCGAAACCAGTTCTCTGGTCCTAGCTAGCTGATATGCTAATGTTTTTGGTCTATGCATGCATGTCAGAGGAATACTGCTTAGGGTAAAGCTATTTTTACCTCTTTAATTTGAAGACTAATATTACTATTTTGAGGACTCATATGGTAAACTAAGAAAATTTGTCACTTTAAGAACTCATGTTATCACTTTGAGGACTAATATTACTATTTTGAGGACTCATGTGGTAAACTAAGAAAATTTGCCACTTTAAAGACTGATGTTACTACTTTAAGGACTAATATTACTATTTTGAGGACTCATTTTACCACTTTTAAGGCAATTATATGCATTTCATACGTTAACACATTGTAGAATTTTCTACTGCTTAATGTAAATATCAAAGTAACAATAGATCTAAGTTACTCGTATAAGCTCTGAATACTCATTGTGATCAAATGCATTTAACATGCCTATATATGCAGCATGCTTCTGTTTTTTAAATATGTGGGATGAACGTGACCCGCAAAAAGTGCAAGTACAGGCAATATTGTTTTGGGATGTAACTGGAGATTAAAGAAGTAGAACAAGAAGAAAAGAAAAGGAAAAAAAAAAAAACCATAGATATGCATTTCGGTTAATTATCCCCTTCTAAATTTTCCTCTCAATATATTTAAAAAAAAATGATGTGTTTAGTAAACATGATATACATGTCTTTGTTCAAAAACATTTTGCAGTACATGACATTTGATGATACTCCTTTGTGGTTTCATTGATATATATGATACATCCGGCCTATATATAGTTTGTAGATAGCGATACTTTTACGTATGATATAGGATTTTCTTTTTCCGTACTATTTAACCTATAGAATCTATTACTTTCTTACGCCTACCATAATTCTACTTGAGCTGGCAATATGCATAGGTACTTACTGTTACCAGTACTGCTCATATATGACATACTTACAGTAAAAACGAGCGTTGTTTAGCAAAATTATAATTTACTAATTAGTAGTACATGTTCACAGTTCACTGGCATAGCTGTTCTAATCAATATTCAATCTTTTCAATGTAGAGCATCTCACGTTATACGCAAGGAATCTTCCGTAGAGTTTGGGGCTACCTTCAGTCGATCTGTCTAAGTTCCTAGCTAGGGTTTCCCATTTCAATTGTTTTTTTCTTTTTGGGAGTCCGTACAGGTTATTCACTCTATAAATAACCCAGAAGTGAGGGATTCTAAGTATCTTCATTCCTTACAAGTTTCTCTCTTTCCCTTCTCTAAGAGCTAGCTAGCTTGAATTCATTAGAGCATACATACTAGCTCGGCCTTCTAGTCTACTATCTTCTATATATCACTATGGCCAATGTTACCTATACTTGCTTATTTTTCCTACTAGTTATTTTCTCTCATGAACTCATTTCATGTACTGAAGGAAGGAATTTGAAACTAACTAGTAAGAAGTATAAGCGTGGGAAGTGTTTGAGTCCAGATATTGATGCAAAATCGATTGCAGGAAATCAGGGTACTGGAGATTCAAACAGTAGTGATCAAATTCAGAGCCCACCAGCTGTACCACTACCAGCAAGCCCTGGTCATGTAGAAGCTTTTCGACCCACAACCCCTGGCCATAGTCCTGGAGTTGGCCATTCCATTCACAACTAATTGGAAATCATCTTCATCATATCTGTAATAGCTACTGTGTGTGTACTATGTACTATATTATTATCATTAGGGTTTTTATTTTCAGCAGACTAAAAAAGAAAAAAAAAACGGTATTGTATTTATATTCACTGTGGTTGTTTAATTATTAGCTAAGATCAAAGTGGCTTGTATATGTATTTATTGTCACATTTATCCTAAATTAAGAATCTTCCTGGTTCCTATAGTATTAAGCTGTCGTTGTTTCTTATGAAAGGTAGGAAAATTCGAAATTTAGAACTCTCTCTCTCTCTCTCTCTCTCGTGTGTGTGTACAGTATATAGTTACATTGGGCGACTGCATGGGAATGGAAATAAGAAAAAAGAAAGTTTAGCTGGAGTTTTGCAGCAGAGAAAAACTTATATCACTTAATAATATGTGCATATCATTAATATGAATTTATTTTCTCATATTAAACAACTGCATGGGATTCCTAAACCACCATTCTTGAGCATATATGCATGGTGAGAAACAGAAGACGTAGAATAACTGTGAACTTGTGTGACTTTAAAGAAATGCTTCAATGCTACACACATGTTAAGTCCCAATGGCCATATCAAAGGGGGCACAACCCTGTATCATATTGACCTGTCTTTCAATTTGTAAGGTTTTTACCCAGAAGACCTCCATTCCGTTAACACTGAACCACCTACATTTAGATTATATGGAACTCCTTAGTCTTCAGCATATTTTTTATTCTTAACCAAAATCTAATCTTTGGGTGAACAAACATTCAAAAGAATATCTCTAGAGCGAGAGAGACATCAGTGCATTCAGTGACCGAAGGAACTAAGAGTACTTAGAGGATATAGCATCAATTGATTGTCAGAATTCAGGTACATTAATTAGTGAACAAATATTCATATATGCCTCCATTGATGTCAAATTCCCTCTCTATAAAGTTTTTATAAAAACGGAGACATCATAGCATCGGCGTAAACAAGAATAGATAGACCAATAAATTAAGGGAGAGATTTTTTTTTTCTCTCTAACACTCCAATTTATTAAGCCAAAAAAAAAAATGGGAATGACAATGGAGGGGGACCTAACCAAAACCTCTAAAATAAACAAGCAAAACAAACAAATTAACAAAATCTAAACTGTGGAAAACTCAAAATATCACTCTCATAGAACGACAAGAGAAATGGAAGAGGCATATCCCACCATACTTGCTCCGACAAAGATGTTCCATGATTAGCTAGAGCATCTGCTACCTTATTCCCTTCTCTAAATATGTGTGAAGATTTGAAGTTCATTCGTGAGATCCTATATAAGCAATTTAACCAACGTACTCGAAGTTGCCAATGCACAAGAGGAGGAGAGTGAATATAATCCGATACAGTAGATGAATCTACCTCTAGCCATACATGTTTCCAATCACGAAGCCAAGCAATCTCAAGAGAAATATAATTTTGAAATCTCTAAAAAAAATTAAACAAAAGGAAATTAAACAATGAGTTAATATACTCAGT
Organism: Rosa chinensis; assembly: GCF_002994745.2. NCBI lineage: Eukaryota > Viridiplantae > Streptophyta > Magnoliopsida > Rosales > Rosaceae > Rosa > Rosa chinensis. Next base: position 16,323,792 of record NC_037089.1, on the reverse strand, counting down.
TAAATACAAAACTCAAATCATTTTAACTATGTAGACTGTTACAATTGAAATTTTTCACAATCACCACAAAATTAAAATCGACTTCAAGATCTCATGTACGTAACTCAAACTCTCGTAGAGATTGATCATAAGAGAATGAGGAACATCCTAAGCTCCTAGCTTACCTCTTGCATGTCTTAAGCTTGCGGTCCTTAAATCTAAACCCTATAACTCAGAGTCTAGCTCAGACATTGTCCAACAAAAGGGATATAAATAAACATATATGTATATTCGTCCATGAGCTGAGGAAAGTCACTTCAACAACCACAGGAAAAAACATCCATCAACTTACCCGAAAACATGCATTATGTAAAGAAGTCACCAAATATTTAACTCTTATAAGCCTGGGAGGTCCAATGAAACCGGGTTATTACTAATTAATTTATTCTTGTAATGTAATTCCCAGAGGCCTTTTGCTTCTTTTCCAACATTCTTGCCACTAACTGCAAGTCGGCAGGGAAATCTTTCTAGGTTTGGTATCTTAATTTTTAATGATCATCATATTATAAACTCGCAGTCTAGCTCGCACAAGGGGCTGGAGCTCTAAAGTTTCATGGAGGTTGCTTTTCATTCGAAAGTTAGGTTTGTCCGTCCCTTCAACTTAAAATAAATACATGTCTTTTGCAAAATTTTTTGCTTGAATCCCGATCATTACATATATATATATATATATATATATATATATATATACACACACACAAAAGCTATATATATATATATATATATTATATATACACACAAATGCTAGATTGCCGGTGATCGAATTTTTTTTTTGAAATAAATAGATCACTAATCTCACAGGCTATACAGCAACTGTCCAAATAGCTAACTAAACGACATTAATATTGTTAGGGCTATTTTCTCAAAAAAAAAAATATTGTTAGGGCTACGGAGCTAAGTGGAATAGTTAGTGGGAAGGTGCATGTACAGTGGGAATTAGTACAACCTTACATTTTTAAAACTCCTAATGCAGCTAGCCCTAGCTCTTGAGGGATTTGAAAGGTAAAAGGTACACCCAACTTGTAAAGATCTCATGATAGACTGATAGTGGCTTATAGCTCGAGTCTTTTTTTTTTTTTTTTAATCAAATAAACAATTTATATACAACAACTAGTCTATTATGTGTCGAACTCACGACCTCTCACTCATAAATGAGAGACTTATGCCACTAGACCAAATGGTACTGGGCTTATAAATCTAGTGTTAATGAGCATTTTTCTCACTATTTGTTCAAAGTTAAAGTTCGAATCTCTTTTTTCCTTTCATTTATATCTTATGACGAAAAATAAATAAAGTTAGGGATGTTCACTCATTCTTAATTGAGGTTGATTTTAGATGAAAGATAGTTCAAAATTTACCACGTTATTACTTGGAATTTGCAATTGTTAGTTCTAAATAATATTGTGTTAATTGATTTTATTTTTTTTATCAAAGTGTTAATAGATTTTAATTTTTATATTTTTTAGGTTGAATTCTCTAACTTTAGTTAACATAAATATTTTTAAAAGTACATCATTTAACAAAAGCAAAAAAAAAGAAAGTGAAACCTTGCTTAGTTGCATGCTGCTGCATGGGCCATGGGGGCAAGCAGAATATAGACAACTAGCATGTAGCGGTGGTGCAATTTTTCTAATGGGAGGTTGGGCATAAACAGTAAATATAAACCATCAATTGCAGTACTACTTTTTCTTCGGTTCTGCTTTACTTTTGGTGGATTTTATATCTCATCGATCCAACACTATGGAATTGGAATCTTCCCGCTCCATTGGACCTCGCACATGTCTTGGCCGGTCTGCAAATAAACCTTTGGATACCACACTTGGACAGGCGATTGGTGCCGCTACTCTCACTCCCATATATATACCACAGTAGAGTTATAAGTTTCAACACACCAGTTCAGAACCTTCAAGTACCCATCAGAAAGAAACTTAATTACGTTCTCTCCCTGTCTCTGTATTTCTGATATCTCTAAGCTTTCATTAAGATATGGCCAAGCAGATTAGCTTGTTCACCACAACTACTATTTGTACTTTGCTCATCGTTTTGATATGTTGCCACGAAATCGCGCAAGTCGATGGAAGGCATTTGAAGTCTGGGCACTGCAAGAAATGCTCGAGGCTGCATCGTGAGATCAACACTATGAGTGCATCAAAGGTTGGTGACCACAATCATAGTGCTGGTTTGGTCCGAGCAGCTGAAACAAAGACGAGCAATAAGGTAGAACATGTTACTGATGATTTTCGCCCTACTGCTCCGGGTCACAGCCCTGGTGTTGGTCACTCCATCAACAATTGATTTATATTTATTCTAGTTCATTTGTTATTTGAATCGGATATGTTGCAACTTGTATTTACTCCTGCAGTTAATGTATATAAAATCTCTCTTTCTCTCCCTCCCCAACTCTTCTCCTCTATCCGAGCTCTATGACAAACCAACCAAACAACAGCTAGAACTTTTTCAATTACTATATACTTGAATTTGTAATATCAACACTGAATACAGACAGAACAAGAAGACTCCAATCTATGATGGGCCTGTGTCCCATTTTGCGATTAATGGAGAGGCAAAGAATGTGTATAGAATATGTAAGGCAAGACGCCTCTAGTTGTGAGACGATTAACAACGTACTTCATCAATTCAAACATAAATTTTCTTCAAATCAGAATTTTATTATCATGTTAGACAATTGTAATAGTCATTGATGTGAGTAAATATAAAACATGAAGTTCAACGGCATCACTTTAAAAAGTTAATTTAATTTTTTTCTTTTTCACTAAAATCCGAACGTAGGTCTGAACAAATTAAAGAGGGTTTTGCTTGGTCCCATGTTCTCGTTAAGTTAGTTTAAGCTCTCCAGCCAAACCTGAGCTTGACCCAACTTTTTAGCCTTTCTCTTGGATTCTAAGGTTAAGACGAAATTGACCAAAAACAAAATCCAAGGGACAGAGATATGCACGAGAGATTGGTCCCAGAGGCTGGGATTAAACAGTCTATTGGTAGGCTTCCCAAATGATTGGTTTTGATTACTATTTTAGGGTTTGGCTTCACTTAGAGACAGTGACTGGTGGGTTCTATTACAAAATTTGCAAGTTGAAGCATGCGCTGTGTACGGCATTTTTGATTCGGTTAGTCTCTAAAGAAATGCTTGTTTATTGTTAATTTGTACTTAATAGCTACTTAATTAATTAACAAGTTCCTTTTTTCCTTTTGAACTAAAAAACTCATCTCAGTTTATTTGATCACTTTCTGAGATTCCTAGGTTAGAATATTGTTACTCTTTGCACCTTTCTAGCTTGCTTTAATACACAATTAAATATCTATATATGACCCTTAAGATCTTTGGGATGGCGACTATAAGGGCCGGACATGAAATCGATGAGGTTAATGAATCCCGCATCTCAATCTCATTCATTTTGACGGGCCTAGAATTTTTTTTCTTTTGGTTATTTTACAAGATGGACAAGTAAAGGGGGTTTTCTACAGTACTTGGATGTTTTACCATACACTCATTTATATCTAATTGAACCAAAATTACAGTTTAGTTAAACTAAATTTACAACATTGACAACAAAGTTATCACATTTGTTTTATACATTTACATATAATTGAACAAAGTTACCACATCGACAACAATTTGTTCATAAACTTGTAAAAATATCATAGGTGGAGTATAGTAGAATTTCCCATAAGTAAAACATGCGAGAAACAGAAAACTAATGTAAAGTAACTTCAGCACTGTAAGTATTTTGGGATATTTCCATTCACACAGAGTCTCCCAAGAACATTAGGAGTTCAGAGATTTGGAGAATATTTCTCTCCTACTTTCCCGGTGATCTAAGGAGACTGAAGGATGGGATCACAAACCTGAAATCAAGCTCACTGATCTTAAGATAAAGGTAGATTGCATTGTCATGCAAATCTGCATGCATTATGGATCTAAATTGTTGAGTGATTACTTGAGTTGATTTGGAAATCTTATCTGCATTAAATTGTTTTCAAAAGACTCATATCAGATAAAGATTGTGATTGCATATAGTTAGGAAGGATTGATTGCATATCGAAATCAGTTTTAAAACCCTCCCTTGTTTATTTTATTCTGTGATCAAAAGAGATTTGATTGAGGGGGAGTCTTGCATCTCTATAAAAGGTTTCCAAACTGCATTCAGAGAGTTAGAATTTTGAGATTGAAGTGTGGTTTATGTGTTGCATGGTCTTCACAAACAATTTTATGAAAAACTCTCTTTGATATATTGTCATTTGGTTTACTTGCTCACTACATTCATCTTTTCCATAATACTTGAGATCAGTGAGATGTTGATTCAAAAAGAAGAACTGACATTCAAGTCTTGATTAGAACAACAGACTAGTTTATTCTTGTGTAGAATAGGTTGTTCAAGTTGTAAACAAGTTAGCTATATTGCTTGTAAAGTGGTTGTATTGAATACCACAACTTATGATTTGTAAAAACTTGATTTCATAGTGAATTGCTTCTTTGTGTAGGCTACATAAATAGCCTTGCAGTGATGTTTCCTCAGTGGTGACGTTTATATTGCATTAACAAATTCTTGTGTTATTTGTTTTGATTATTTTCCTTGTTTCATCAAGTGTTTTCAAGCACCAAACTGCACAGTTAGCTAGCAGCTCTTGTCTCTCTAAAACGGTTTTGGCATGGGTGGGAATGATTGTGATATCTTATTTTGCTCCATTAGTCTTAAGGAGATCGTTCTAGGCCTCAATGTAATCTCTTTTATATAAGCTCTCTAATATAAACCCTAATTGCTTACTCCGCAACTTAAAATAATGTTATTCTTAAACTCTAAAAGAAAGTCAATTTGGCCACAAACAAAGTGTAGATATATAGAGAGAATATAATCTAAATTGAGGATTCATATTATCCTATAGATGAGACTATGAAGGTTTAGATACATAAACAACTTTAAAAAATTGCAGATCTAGATGATATATGCTCCTGTGAAGGCGTAGCTAACTGTGGAGTTAGCACTATCATTCAATATGCATTAGACTCATAATGTATTTGCAGAATTATATAGATTATCTTTTATGTCCATATATATTTAGTCCCACAAGCTAATTTTTCAAGCATATCTCGGAACTAAGTTGGGGAATCTGCTAGTGGTTGTTGACAGTTATAGTGGAACTAAATGTATTAACTGGTCCCGATTGGATTAGTGAATGAAAGCATGAGTCCCTCATATTTTTCGATGATATTAAGCTAGGAAATCTTAGCTAACCTTATCGAATATCTAAGTTGATAACACTACTTATTGTGCTACTTAAGATTAGTTTTCGATGTAATCAGGAGCTTTTTTGTGTCGAGTTCTGTACTTTCTGCTTACATGAATTTGTTTTGATCATCATGATTCTGTGACCAGCCTCAACGAGTGTTACGGGCCAAGGAAATTGGGCTCTTGTTGAAAGGGAAAATGGAGTAGACAAAAGATCTAGCCCGTTAGCTAAGCAAACGATTTTGACCCAAAAAGAAACTATTTTGCTTCATGGGCAATTTTTAACTTAATTTTCGTGCTACTCATGATTTGGAGAACGGGAAGGATGATTCTGAGAGGGAAGTGAAATCCAAACTCCCTAATTTATAATTCACACTCCCTATTTTCTTTGTTGGTCAAACTTCTCATAAAAAAATAAAATTTAAGTTATTAGAGACAAAATTTAAGTTACCAAATAAGAAAAAAAGAAGTGTAGATTGTAAAATATGAAGTGTGGATTTTACGATCCCCTTCTGATATTGGAGGTGAAGCACTTGGTTGTATGTAAGTGTCATTATTTTAAATTCTAGGTAAATTTAGGGTGATGAAATTCACACTTCCTATTTTACAATCCGCACTTAGTATCTTAAATTTTATCTTTTTGTAGAGATAAAATAAAGGGAGTGAAATCTACACTCTCCATTTTACAATCCAAACTCTTTCTTTCCTTTTTTAGTTACTTAAATCTTGTCCTCAATAACTTAAATTTTGTCTAGAGAGAGAAACCAGTTCCCCTACCCCTCCACTCTTGCCCAGATCTTGATCCCTCTGGATCTAAGTCGAAGGCTTGAGGGTTGGGGGCGGCCTCCTCGTTCAAGCTTTGTCCATTTTCCTTGTTTCTTTACTTGTTGGGGAGTGGGTCTTCCCGGAATAAGCTCAATCGGAGTGGAGTTTTTGTGGTGATGGGTTCGATGTCCAATTCGTTTGCAGGAGAGATAGGGTGGAGGCGGCGGTTTGTTGGCCAGTGGGCAGGGATGGTGTTGCTGCGGCGTCTTCTTGGGGCGGATTTGAGTTCGGCGGCGCGGGCAGTGGTTGGTGGTTGGATCCATCCGGATCTCGTCGCAAATCCGGTGGGGATCGGGTGGATCTCTGTGTTGGATAGAGCAGCAGGCGACGACGGGAGTTCCAGATCTAGCGGCAGCGGCAGCTGTGCGACCGAGGGAGAGGTTCGACAACGATGGCGGCGCGGTGAATTTGAGGGTGAGGTGGTGGCGGCGGGGATTTCTGTGCAAACGGCGTTTTGGGCTGGGTCCAAGGCCTCAAACCTCCTGGCCTTTCTCCGATTTTATTGCTTGTTTGGTTGTTTTTTTTTTTTTCCTGTTGTTGCTTTGTCAGAAATAAGCTCCAACCGTGTTCTGGTTTGAGGTAGTGGCCTGTGTGACAGTCTTTTGCACCTTGTGTGCCTGTTTTGCTCTAGGGGCGGCGAGTTCCTTGCACTTGCAAATGGTCGCTGCCTCCTAGTAGCAGTGTGAAACTAAGTGTCACTGGATGTTATTTCCAATGGCATCATGATGGGAAAGCTGTGCGTATGGTAGTTATGCTTTGCTGTAATCGTGTTGCAGACCAAGTTATCTTTCCATTGTGTCACCACTGCGTTAATGCAGCTAAAGCAAATAGAGTCGCCAGTAGAGCGCTCTTTGCTAGTTGGTGCTTTGTTGAGTACAAGCGTTTAGTAGAGACTCAAGATAGTATTTCAGGATGTTCTCTAGCTACTTATTGTAATCAGGGGTTTAGGCTCAATGTCTCCCCCTTGTATTCGATCAAGGCTTGAGAGCTGCCGCATCGCCCTTTTTCTCAAAAAAAAAAAAAAAAAACTTAAATTTTGTCTTTTTATAAGAATTTCAATAAAAAAAAATGAAAGAATGAGTGTAGATTAAAATGGGGAGTGTGGATTTCATTCTTCTAAAATAAAAGATGAAAGAATGAGTGTGGATTGTAAATTTTAGAGTCTGATTTTCATTCTCCTGAATTTTTTTTTTTTAAGGGGTAAAGTGGATTTCATTAACACATGCCAAGATGACCAATACATATCCTTCTGCTGTCTTCAGCTAGACAAATCAAGAAGTTGTAGTAAACTACTGTGATACATAGAAACAGACCACCTATATTCAAACTAATCGCTCACTTAATTCAGTGAGCCTATAAATTATGGATGAAATGGTACATAGGATATAGGCCCCTACTACACTCAACCTAGATCTTTTCTTTGCCCTTCAAAGTAGGGCTAGGAGGCTTGCCTGAGTACAGAACAGTCAAAACCTCTTCAGCAGAGACCTTCTTCGACTTGGGATTCTTGTTTTTAAAACCCAATGGTCTGCCCTTCTTCTACTTTGCCACCGGCAACTCAATTGCAGACCTTGGTTGCATGACTTCAGAGGGCACCAACATTCCACCTGGAGTCTCAACAAGACCCAAGGATTTGGCACTGAACTTAGTAGGAAACTCAGGCAGTTTTACCTTCTTTGCAAGAACAATCGAGCTAGATTTTCCTTCCAACGGGTCAGACATTAAGAATTTAAGCTTTTTTGGTGAAGGAAAAGATCTCACCCGCTTGGAGCATGGATCAGTTTCGACTGGAACAAGAGTTAAAGCATTATCCTCACGGGCCTGCTTAGTGTCTACACTTCGAATGACTACTAGGCGGCACGACTTGCTTGAATCAGGGCCACCAAATAGGGTTCGTCCCACAGGAGGTAGGATAGGCGTAGTAATGCCTTGAAAATGGAAGGTTCCATCCTTGAACTGATTGGGATTCAACCCCATAAAAGATCCAGTGAGGTCAAGCTTTCGGGTCACTGTTGTTGAGTAGATGGTGCTGCCAAATTTTGGTGCGAGTGGGGCCCACGCACTGCCACTGTTGGTGGCGCGTGGAAGCGTGTAGGGCAGTGTTTTAATTTCAGTTTTTAGCCCATTAAATTGTAGAAATGTTGTAGAGGTTGTATGTGAAGTTTAGTGAATTTTGGAGGAGTTTGGAATTGTTTGTGATTTTCCGAAGTTCGGGATTTTGAGATTGAATTATGGGAAATCCGACCGTCGGATTTGCCTCATTTTCGTTGTGGAATATGTTAATTGGGGAATTGGTGTTGTGAGAGAGATTTGGGTTGAATTTGTGAAGTAATGAAGATATGGATTTTCGGGTTTCGTTTAGGTTTGTATTTATTTTATCGAATTGCCGTTTACGGAAATATAATTGTGTACAGGACGATGTCGCGAGCTATGGTTAAATGAAGGAACTCGTTTGCGGGGTCGCCCAATGGTACAGTGAGTGGACTTTTGTTTTAAATAATGATGCATGCATTTATTTTGAAACTATTGATTTATTTAATTATCGTTTTATTTATCGAGCATAATATTTTGCCTTGGATTATAATTTTGACATTGTTTTTCCATATAAATTTTGGATACGAACTTATTATGCTCAGATTTGGGGTTATAATTTATTTTCGGAAATATGATTTAATTTTCGGAGATTAACTATGATTTATTTCAATTGTGTTTCGGAAATGGATTTTGAGCCTTCGATAATATCTCCGATATATGGCCTTTGTTTGAAATCACGATTTAAGTGATTTTCGACGAATTATTTTCCGAGGCGATTTCCGGAAATTTATAATACATTTCTATTCGTCGATATTGAGATTTCAAGAATATTTTTTGAAAATGCGATTTTCGATGGAATTATTTTTTATTGATTATTTCTCGCCTAATGGTTTATGATTTCGAGAATATTTTGGCGTGTGGGGCCACGTCATTGGATTATGTACTTTCTCGTGAGATATTGGGGAAACCTTACGGATTTTCGAGTTTTCGTGTGGTTTTAAACCACCATACCTGGGTCGTCATATTGATTGCTAGCTAGCCTATTAGTACTCCTCCCTGCTTACTATGTGTTCGTGGGTGAGTAGAGCAGAGCATGGGATGCTCCAGAGTGGGGACACTCCGACCCGAGCCTGGGAGGCTCCCTTATTTGTATGATGAGAACTTCTTCCCCATATTTGATTGATACCTTCAGCTAGCGGGGCTAGCTTGATTTCTTTTAACTAGCGGGGCTGGAATGTTTTCACGAATCTTCGTGTTGCGGGAAATATGTTTTATCCACGTTGCATGCATCGAGTTTTTAAAGCAATAAATGTGGGAAAGTATTAAAGCTTTTTCTTTCGTTTGAATTATCTTACTTATTTATTTTTGTCCACTCACTGTAACGTGTTTTACATTACTTTCCCCTGGGCCCTTTGATTTCAAATGCCCAGCTTGCAGGCAAGTTAGTGGAGGTCGAGCGTACATGGCATATGAGGCATAATTGTCACTACTTCCGCATTGTAGGATTCTTTGATCCTTTACTCCTCTTTTTATATCCCTGTGTATTAGTATTGCTCTGATAACCTTTAATTTTAGTATTGTTGAGTTTTGTGTTTTGTGAAAGTAGAGTTGTAAATAATTGGGAGCATGGTGGCTCCAGCAGTATAAGGTTGGTTTGCTTGAAGGGTTTTTGTGTGTTTTACAGGTTTTTGGGTAATCCATTTTAGGGGTGACTCTGCCGAATTTTTGGTAGAGCTATTCCTAAGGTGGGCCCCACAGGGTCACCTCGGATTTCAGGGTGAAATTCGGGGCGGGTTCTGTCAATTCTCTTCCTCTGCAACCGCAAGTTCCCTGGTCTTCGCTTCTCTTGCTGCAAAGTATAACAGAGTCCAATCTTTCTTCGTTTTGAATAGGGAAAAGAACAGAACTACTCTGTCACCTCCAATTTTTCCTTGACTTTTTGGTGTAAAGGTAAGTATGAATCTGGGTATTGCAGAATTTGAATAGGATTCATGAGATTTTGCAGAATTTCGGTATTGAGTGCAATTGATGAAGAAGCCCAACACGTGTTCTTCCCAATTCGAAAATCCTTTCCACCAAAATTCATGGTTAGGATAAAAATTGCACCAATTTCGTCTCCAGTTCTCTAATTTTGGGTTGTTCCAGATTCAATTTGCAGGCCAAGTATTGGAACTCAATTTCGTGTGGAAATTCAAGATCTGAATGATTTAGTCGATCAAATCCCGGCTAAGACTCGAATTGAGAAGAAACAGAGAATGGGTTGTAAACTCGATCCGAGTAACCAGATAAAACTCAATTCACCCATGACTGGGTAAATCTCAATTGGCAACAAAAACCGGGAACAGGCTGAGCCTTTCCCATCGACATTTAGTTTTAATAAAGAGTCACGTGGATGGACCCATAAAACCCGAGCATGGAAGACGTTCTCCAAATGCTGGGCTGTAAATTGCAATGCGTACAATGTGCGAGACAAGAATCCAACCAGGATATGCTGTCGTCAGCAAAATTACATCCAATTGGGAAAGGCTGCGGCCTACGGGCCCCACTGTATTTGCATTATGGACGTTAACCAGCCCACCACCATACACGTACCATGACGAGGCCCACCTGGCCCACGACCTCTCCGAACCCTACGTGCGATCCAACGGCCGCCCGAAGGCCATGTTTCCTAAACGACGGTACAGATTTGACAACAGTGAAGGGAATCTGCTGCGACTGCGACACCGCCGCCAAGCTGTCGCATCTGACTTGTCATTTTCCCCTGAACGGTCGCCGGTGGCAGAGCGTGTGCAGCACTCGCGCTTTGCTTTCACGATATGGAAGCTTGTGCGCCGTGAGGCGGACTGCGTCGAAAACAATGTGCCCTATGTGGTCCACTCACAGACCTAGATAGTTATACGTAATTAATTAATTAACAACTTTGTTTAGGAAATAGTATAAGGTGATAATAAAATAACAGATTCCCGAAAAGTCTAATATTCGAGTATATTCAATAATTTGACCCAAAAAAAAGAGTATATTCAATAATGGTATATATAGTTTATTAGTTGGGCAAGAAAATGGCGTTTAGTATAATAAGCTCAAATTGCGTCTCACTTATTGTGATGTTGATCCTCTAAACAGATTCTATTAGAGCAACTCCAACAGCTTCCCTATATTTTGATTTTATTCTATTTTAGGGAAGAATGAGTCTCTTTTACTTCAACAGATTCCCTATAATCATCCCTATTTTAGAGATAATGAAGAGAGAGAAAACCAAATTCCCTAAATTTACAGCAATCTCTAAAATTTAAGGAAGAATTATGGAGATTTTAGAGATTGCTGCAAAATAGGGAATCTGTTGGAGTTGGAGAAGAAAAACTAGCTAAAACTTTGACTTTTGCTACCCTATAATACAAAAATTATAGGGAAGCTGTTGGAGTTGCTCTACTTGTATTCACTAGCCGACGAGGTGGAGATGACTGGTGCGCATTCTTCCTTCTTTGGTCTGAGCCACGAGTCAGTTGGTATGCCGGCGTTGGCTCGAACCATGTTGTGGCCCGTTTGCTGGATTTTGGTCATTTGTATCCTTATTGGTGTTCTGGAGAGTTTAGCTCCATTTTTTGTTTTTAGAATTTGGAATGTATGTTCAGATCAGATGATCGGACTTGAGTTAGAAGTAGGTCTTTTGGTTGCTATACTACATTGCATCCCTGCTTGTAACTTTCCTTCTGCTAGAATGAAGTATGGATGATGATTTGATCCCAAAAAAAAAAAAAAAAAAAATCTTATTACACAAAACAAAGTAGCGCATGTAATACATCTAACAATAATTGATCACATTTACCATAGCATGAGAACGATTGAAGATAATAAATGTTAAGAAACCATAACTCTCCTTTTGAATGAATCATAAACTAGTAGGGTGAAGAAAGTAGTTAGTATGATAAAATAGCCACACCCAAAGGTTAATAAATAATTCTCCTTTTGTAACATGGGCCATTGAATAACGAAAAAGATGAGCACTGCGCTCTCTCTCAACCGTAGTTGTCTTGGGCTAGGTTTTCGGCATCGTCATTCTGCGGTGGCTCCCTCTAACGGTCAACGACTGTCGACAAATTCAAGCTTAGGCTTCGGCATCACCTCTCTAGGCCGAGTGTTGTGCAATGGGAACCATGATGAAAACTTTCGTTGGCCAAATATAGCAAGTCAGGATGACCGATCTCTTTTGGTTGTCAGCGGTGATCTGGTTCCAACCAGATTTGATTGGTTTGTGCAAGCTGAAGATGATCGAACAGGACTTTGGGTGACGGTCCTCGGTACAGCTTCAACGATCGCTCTGTCTGAGCAGCTCCTCACGTCATTGACTCCCTGTGGGCATGATGGTTGCGGTGGCGCTGGACGGCATAGCGTAAGGGTGGTGACGCGGAGCGGCGGCGCCAATGATCAGAATGAGCTCCTCGGGCCATTGGTTGGGCCTGAAGCATGAAAAATTGATTATGGGCCGATTCCGCTTGGGTCCAAAATAACTATTGGGTCTTTGTACTCATTTTTTCGTTAGTTTTTCTGTTTAGACAACCTATTACTATGTTTTGCTTGGTCATAGTTGAATAGGCTTGCTTTGAATAAGTGAGCATAAATTGTCGAATGAGTGGTCCTATCCTATGTATCACCATGGTGTGATCATCACAACTTCTTGTCTATCTGTAGATGGCAGCAGAATGATATGTAATGGTCATTCTGGCATTACCTCTATTATAAATGCAAAGTCCTTGAAACGCTTTAGTTCAAAAACAATAATTGATCACATTACTAGAAGTAACTATAAAGCAACTATGAAAGGACTGAAATGGGTATTGCTGCCTTAACAATAGAGGTAGAGGGATGTCACACAAACAAGAGACTGAAGAGAGAAATGAGATGTGTGAACTCATACTGAAATTTAAAATTATGATTTTTATAAGTTGAATATACAAAAATTTTAATTTTGATGGTTCTAAATAAGATTTATATTTATTTGGATTAAGTTTATTTGTTGTATGAATTGAGTATGAAGAAAGAAGAGAAACGAGATACGTGAACTCATACTGAATTCTAATATTGTGAGTTTTACCAATTGTGGATATACAAGTTCAAATTTTGATGGTTTCTAAATAAAATTCATTTTCTTCGTTGTATAAATCGATTATGAAGGAAAGAAAAACGAGTCGTACGCAGTAGTCGGTACGAACTCAATTTTGCATCCAGCCTATGTTCAGCCTTGAGAATTGAATGCTGGTATTGGCAATTTCAAATTTACATATTCAAAATATGTAGTCAACTATTCAAACTAACCGTCCCACGAATCCATAAACGTTATCACGAGAAACTTCAAGTGACATAATATGTCAGACTGTGAGATAAGACTCATTTATTAAAAAGATGCAAAATTTAGTTACTTTTGTTTGTGCTTTCCTGGTATACCTATGAGGGGCCAAAGTCCTCGTGCAGCCGTGCATTTACCTTTTTGTCCGCTGTTTAAATATCAAATTGCAACGAGCCACAAACGGGGCGGCACACGAGGACCCTAGAAAGCCGAGCCCCTGCGGTGCGGCAAAGGCTCGAACCACAACGCGCCAAGGTGTCTCCTTTTCGCGCTTCTCAGAAATTTCGCTGGCCGATGTGGTCCGTGGAACCAAGGAAACAGTGCCTGGGGGCATAAAAGTCTTTTCAACTCGCAAATGCCCCATTATTTAAACAAAGCAAAAATCCAAAACCCCCTCATTTTAAATTATATATCACCCTCTCGTCCCCACCCAGGGCTTTTTTCAACTTCCATTCAACCTGTCACCCCCGATTTCCATCCCTACCCTCCCCCACAAAATGGTTCCGCCCTCGAGTTTTCACCGTGCGAGCGAGGGCAGTCTCGTCATTTCGCGCCGGTTCAGTGGCATTTCTTTTGTAAAAGCTGTGTGTGTGTGTGTGGTTATGTTGGCTCTGTGAGAAGGCCATTCATTCGCTGCTAATATCAGGCGGTGGTCTTCTGGTGCCGCTGTGCTTCAGCTCTAAGCAAAAGCCTCTCGAAATCGAGCCCGAAACGCAGCGTTTAAGGTCCATCGGAACCTCGCATGGTTCAGCCATGGAGCTCAAAACCCTAACAATCACACCATCTCCGAAGCACCACCAGCACCTCTCTCTCTTCCGCCACAGGTCCGCTCTCCACCGCGTTCATTCTCTTCTCTCTTCCGCCATTTATATTTGCTTTCGATGTTTCCAATACTACGTTCTGAAAATGAAAAAAAAAATTATGGAAATTTTTTGTTTGGTTTCATTTCTCGGTTTGGTTCATGATCATCGGCTCCGTTTTTGCTTTGCTTTACTTGATTGTTCATTAATTTTTTTTGCATATATGGAAGGCGATGTTTTGTTCGGATTGTTTTTCTTCTTAGCTCATGTTTGGCTGAGATTGTGAATTTTTTTTTTTTTTTTTTGAAAGTTGTTGATTTTTTTTATTACTGTGGAAAGAAGTAGTGGTTTGAGTCATGGTAATTTAAGAAGTATGTGTATGTTGTTTTGGTGTAAAGGAAGAGTTTTCGTTTTTCGAGTTTTGTTTTGGGAAGGTTATGCTATTAATGGCGTGTTTAAATCATTTCCAAACTTGTTGGAATTATGCGTTTCCTGCCAAATTTTTACTGCGCCTGTGGCTGTTCTTATTTAGGGTAATATATGTAGTGCTGGGTTTGGGTAATTATTGTTTGGAAGTTTGAGAGAATGGAAATTTGGTTTTATTAACGTACTTTCTATTTTCTTTTGTAATTTTCTGGAAGTGTTTCTATTGTTTTTTTATTTTTATTATTTTTACTTTTAGAATTGGGACGAATATATGTCTATGACTCTGTTTGGCTGTTGATAAATGTTGGGTATAAAATAGAATAAAAAAGCAATCAAGATTAATTGGCTCAAATGTGTTTCTGGATATTTCTCATTGTTTTTAATCGTTACTGTGTAGGAAAATTTAAGTAGCTAGTTGTCTTTTGCAGATCAAGTTCTCTTTATGTTTTTTTTTTTTTTGTGACATTTGTAACTTGCAATGTTGTGATGTGATTTGAATTGCTCATTTGTACAGGGGATTGCCAGTTTCAACCAAAGCAGTCCTGGTTCTTGTGGTTTTAGCATGTACCCTTTTCTGCTTGGTGACATGTGAAAGCTTTGGTGATGGGTTGCATAAATTACTAGAAAATGATGACTGTGGCTTATATGGAGATAACTTTGATGTAGCTCGTGCAGATAGTTTTCTTAGGGATACCCCCTCGGGCTGTGGAATGCAAAAAGGCCACTTCAACTCTGAGAGTGTTTGTTCGAGTTCTCTTTCATTCTGCTTTCCGTCAACATTACCCGGTTTTTGGGAGCATAAGCTCAAACTTGCTGATTTAGACGTTTCTGGGAGTCAGTCTGATCATCTATCATCTGAGAACAGCAATTTGGCAAGTAACAAAAGCTGGTCATCAGATAACGGTATGTTTAAGTTATTTAATGGGGGGATAGTTTCTTGTTCTTTGATCTCCAAAGAGGCTGCTAATGAGTTTTCATCCATTCAAACCGATAGTGCTAATCAAAATGATCTTTCTTCCTGTAGAGGGCCTTTGCTCTATCAGAAAAGCACAAGTTATAGGTCAGACAAGACCACTGAGATGACCAAATCTAATTCTTTTGGTGGTTCTTCCTCACCCCATGTAGAAATTACCCCTGCTGTGTTAGATTGGGGGCAAAAGTATATGTATTTTCCTTCCTTGGCTTTCTTAACTGTGGCAAATACATGCAATGACAGCATTTTACATGTTTATGAGCCATTCAGTTCCGACATACAGTTCTATCCTTGCAATCTTAGTGAGGCTGTGTTAGGACCTGGTGAAATAGCTTCAATTTGTTTTGTGTTCTTACCTAGATGGTTGGGCCCATCCTTTGCTCAAATCATTTTGCAGACAAGTTTTGGTGGTTTCTTGATTCAGGCTAAAGGATTTTCCATTGAGTCCCCTTATGGAATTCACCCTTTATCAGGCCCGGATGTTTCTTCCAGGGGAAGGTGGAGTAAGAATCTGTCTTTGTTTAATTCCTTTGATCAACATTTCCATGTGGAGGAAGTAACTGCATGGATATCAGTGTCTCTAGAGCATACTTCCCATATTGCAGAGGCAGCATGTAGCACCAGAAGAGATCAAGGTTTGAATGAGCTTGGTGTACCGAATGTTAAAGATCGTCTTGTTGTGCGTACTGGTCAGGTTGGTTTGCCTCTGCTGGCAATGAGGCCCCTTAGGAACTGGGAGATTGGTCCCCACAGCAGTGAAACCATCATAGAAATAGACTTCTCAATTGAATCTAAAGGAAAGATTTTTGGTGCAATTTGTATGCAGTTGCTAAGATCTTCACAGGACAAGTCTGAGACTATTATGCTTCCTTTTGAAGCTGAATTAGACGGAATGGCAATGAATGATGATCTTGCAGGACCTATCATAGCATCTCTTGAGGTTTTACACCCATGGGCTGGCAATGAAGCTGTTGTTGCTATATCTCTGAAAAACTGTGCGCCTTATATTCTGAGAGTTCTTGAAATAACTGAGATTGCAGATAGCAAAATCTTCCAGATCAAGTACAATGAGGGCCTACTGCTTTTCCCCGGCACTGACACATATGTAGCCATAGTTACTTGTACTCACCTGCATGTTGAAGATGGACAGTGTAAATTACTTGTACTGACAAATGACTCAAGCAGCTCACAGATTGAAGTTCCTTGCGAGGATGTTGTCCAAATTTGTTCCAGACACTGGAAAGATTCCACTGTTGAATATGAACATCAGTCTGAAAGGAGCGAATCTGGTGATTTGAAGACAGTGTTTTCTGACAGTAGCATGCAGCTTCCATCACAAACCATGGTATGCAGATTCCAGTCCTATATTTATCCTGAGTTTTGTTTGAACTGGGTTAGCCTTGATTTCACGTGCCATTTACTTGTGGTTTTTTTTAAAATTTATATTTCCATTTTGTTGAAGAAGTGATCAAGCAAGTTATCTTTCATATATATATATATATATATATATATATATATATATGTGCCGAACATGCTCTTAGTTGAAAGAAGTAACAGTTCGAGGTTCCTCCCGACAGGTTGTGTAAATTGTTGAAATCCCTCAAAAAAAAAAAAAAAAAAAAAAAAAACCTTAACAAAAGAAATAATAATAATAATAATGAAGAAGAAGAAGAGTATGTGTCTGTCTAACGATATTATTGATTACTTTGGCAAAGGTGAATCATCTATTTAGTAGCTGCATTTTTGCATTTGATCTCTGTATGGTTTCAGATTTCTAGCATGACTAATAATTTTCCACAATTTGTTCTTATGCATTATCATCTACATCCAGAATAATAATAATAAAAAAAAAATTGTGAACTTCTATATGCAGGCAATGGATGCAGCAGGGGAAGCAGATGAATTGGTGCTACGAAACTGGAAATCTCAAGATACCAGAAGTGGCATGTCTGTGCTTGATGATCATGAGGTATTGTTCCCAATGCTTCAGGTGGGAAGTCATTATTCTAAGTGGATCAATGTAAAGAATCCTAGCCAAGAGCCAGTTGTAATGCAGCTTATACTAAACTCAGGAGAGATTATTGATCAATGCAAGAGCCCAGATGGTCTTATACAGCCTCCTTCATCTGGTAGTTTGGTTTGTGAAAAATCTCCTTTTCCGAGTAGGTATGGGTTCTCAATAGCAGAAAGTGCATTGACGGAAGCTTTTGTCCTTCCTAATGGTAGAGCATCTCTTGGACCATTATTGTTTCAACCTTCAAATCGATGTGAGTGGAGGAGTTCAGCCTTGATAAGAAACAATCTATCTGGTGTGGAGTGGTTACCTCTGAGGGGCATTGGAG
The DNA here is from genome assembly GCF_002994745.2 of Rosa chinensis. Taxonomy (NCBI): domain Eukaryota; kingdom Viridiplantae; phylum Streptophyta; class Magnoliopsida; order Rosales; family Rosaceae; genus Rosa; species Rosa chinensis. Next base: position 16,305,763 of record NC_037089.1, on the reverse strand, counting down.
GGTCACTTTCTTTGCTGCTGCTTGAAGAATCTCAGCCTATTCAGAGTGTAGAGTTCAACCTCAGCTTGCCAATTCCTCTCAACATTTCTTCCCCAGACATGTTACTTCATGTGGAAGATACCACTCGTTCTTGTTTACAGCCATTGTCAAAAGAACTCTATGCTAAGAATACTGGGGACTTGCCACTGGAAGTTACAAGAATCAAAGTGTCCGGAAAAGAGTGCAGGATGGATGGGTTTATGGTGCAGCCTTGCAAAGGTTTTTCTCTCCAACCTGGAGAATCAGCAAAGCTTCTAATATCATACCAGACTGATTTTTCTGCACCATTGGTACAAAGAGATCTTGAGCTGGCCTTGGCAACTGGTATTCTTGTGATACCCATGAAGGCAAACCTCCCGTTGTATATGCTCAATACATGCAGGAAATCAGTGTTCTGGACGCGCATTAAAAAATACTCTGCGGCGGTTTTTTGTATCGGCTCCTTGATGTTTCTTGTACTGTGGTATATATTCTCCCAGGTGTTCGTCCTTTCCTCCCATGATTGTTTGTGCGCGAGCAGAAAAAGTTCCTTGGATACTTCTACAAGTGCGGCAGGAAAATGTGACGTGCATAGCTATAGAAACAGTAAATTTTCTGTGTCCAGTGAAACAAATAGCTTGTTAAGATCATTTCGGGAAGATAGAACCTTGATGCAGGCATCTGTAGGTGGATATCCTCATAAGCAGGCAGAGACCTTAGACCAGGAAAAGTCTGATCATCATGCTAAACAAAGACTACAAGTTCCTAAACAAACACATGATTTGTCAGATACACCAAAGAATAAAGGGATGGCCATCTCACTGACATCTGAATCTGCATTACTTGAGAATTCTGATGAACTAGAAGCTTCTGAACTGGGTAACCTTACTGTTAAAACTGGAAAGGAAAAGGGAAGAAGGCGTAGGAAGAGAAAGAGCACTGGTTCCAAATTAGCAGGACTTCTTGAACTTTCAAGTAGTCAGAGTGGAAATTCTACTCCTTCATCACCATTGTCTCCAGTCACATCTGTAATACCAAAGCAGACGTGGCAGCTATCTCCTGATGCGGGCCAAGTGGTTGAGGCTAGGAATCCTTTTACTCATGCAGCTCACCAACGCTGTCAGAAGAGTCATGTTTTTAAATCTGCTTCGAAGGCAAACTTATCAGAGCCTGGGGTTTCTTTGAAGTATTGCAATAGCCACCCAACTTTTCCTTCTCAAGAGCAGCCTTCAGCCCCAAGAGAAACTCTGGCAAGACCTGTTTTGTTGCCTTCTGCCACCTTTCCTTGTGCCGGCAGGCCTACACCTATTATGGGAAGCTCAGCTATTTCTCCACATGCTAGAGCCCCTGGGTCCAAACTCAATGACCGGAAAAATGTCAGAGCAGAAGAAAAAACTCGGCTTGGGGATGAATATACATATGATATCTGGGGTGATCACTTTCCTAGGCTTAATTTGTTGGGTAAGTCAAAGGATACCAATTCTCTGAGCTCCAGCAATACAGAGAGTGACCCTGATAGCTTCTTTGTAAAGGGCCCACAAACCCTCATGACAAACTCTCCACCAAGATCTGTAAGTTATTTCCATCAAGAGGGTTAATGATAAAAAGTTTTAAATATTCTATCTTCTTTCTCTGCTGCCAGATATCTATTTAGGTAGAATGTCCACAGTTTTCTCGGTGCAATTCCATGAAGGCTTAGCCTCATTATCATCTCTGATGATAGCAAACTAAATAAAGTGACGTAGGCTTTAAACCTTGAATAGCTTACATGGCCTTAAATAATAACGCAAAGTTACCTTTATCCTTACAAATATGGGGGTGGGAGGAGTAAAAGGGAAATAGATGTTGTACACTATAGATATTAAAAGGTAACTAACAATTTTAAGATTTGTGCAGTGTGGATAGAGTACTTGCAAAATTCTTAATTTCTGGAAAGAAAATTTGAATCTGGTTGTCTGTTCTCCAACAAAGTTTAGTTTGACTACATATTGTTCTAGTGATTTGGGTGGTGCACAGTAAAGGCTCTTGTTTTTCTGTAAATGGAGGCATTGCAAAGTATAGATTTGGAACTTGAAAATTATTTAGTTAACCAATTTAAGCCTTAATGCATGCATGCATAGAGAAAGGAAAAACAAATTCAGAATTTTTGACCTGTCCAAACTTCTGTTTGTGGCACTCCTATTTTAAGAGCCGAGGTTGAATTTATCTGTTCTTTAAACTTTCTTAAGCCTATGCAAATGTAGAGATTCCATGTAACTAGTAAATGACAGCTATAAGGTCCCTAAGGAGTCCTAGTAGGTATGTGATGCTTATGAACTGAGTATTTGTTAAAGTTCGTCAAATGACTACTCTATCAGTCTGGATTTTATCTGAACTTGGTTGTGGTATTTGAAAAGGTAATGGATTGAGGAAATGTGAAGATGTGACTTTCTGGAATCAGTTGGTATTTGCCATAAGACTTTATCATGTTTCTCTTTTATTACATGGTTCATCCGTGATGAATATTCGAACAAAAATATAAAAGAAATGGACCTGAACCTAGTGCTGAATACTTCAAAGGTGGCCTGTGAAACTTTGCAAATAAATTGTATGGGCACTTGGGCAGAGCAGCATTTTAAGGTGCTTGTTTGAGCTGGAAGGGAAGAGAGTGGGAGAGGTTTAGGGAGGGTGGGCCGGTGGGGGGCTTGAATTTTGAATATGGGCACATTCAACCTTGTGGAAAACTATGCTATCAAAATACATTCTGATTCTTAGAAATGGTTGTCCGCATGTAGTATGATATCAGTCATAGGCTTCTTTCAGTCCTGTTCTGGAATTTCACCATTTTTATGCTTGCATTATTCTGAGATGTACTTTCATATGCTTCATTTCATTGTAATCGTGTACTTCATATTACATAAGCCTTGCAATTGAAGTGGATGTGGCTTAAATTTCCCACTCATCACTCTTTCGGTACGAACAGTATAGCTGAGATGACACTACAGAAATTGCTGTCATGTGTCAGGCCTTGGAGCCGTTTGCAAATTAAAAGCCTAGCCCAGAGTAGATTTTTCTTCCTATTGTCATCCAATTGCATGCAAATTTGTACAGGAATGACGGTAGAAATGAAACTAGACCATGCTATTCATTTTGCATATTGAATAACAAGATATACAGCAGTACATCTTCGGCCAGCAATTCCTCGTTGTCCTGTCCTCCTCATACCAGTCTTGTGAAATAGGCTAACAGCTTATGCCCCTGCCCCAGTTCTCATGTGTTCTATGTGGGGGACACTCTTGTTACGGTGATTGCAACTTTACCTTGCCATCACTGTAGCACAACACCGCATGCAATTACTTCTGTAACTTTCAGAGTAATGGCTGCTTCATGAGGACCGCAGCGAGACAATGAGAAATAGGGGCGACGGTAATGGTGGAGAATGATAGCTTGTGCGCGCTTCCTCAGAAAAATGGAAAATGCCAGCAATCGAGGAAGATAAAAGCCATTAAGGTGATGGAATCATGGATAAGAAGGACTGAGAGTCTCAGGGACCATTTCTGGTCGTAGTGCTGGCACAACCCATATGGAGTGGTAAGAGCTGGCATATCAACAGATTACATGCAGCTGAACAGTGACATTATCCGGTTGCCATCACAACCATAAGATTTGTTGTCAAAACACTGGGACGACCGGTAGACGAGAGCTGTAAACTAAAACGTCTTTTCATGAGGGCAAAACCAACCGCGCTCGTTCGGTTGATACGTGTGTCTTGACTGTCTTCTAGATGTTAAACTTCTCTACGTTTAAGCTAACCGATAAAAAGAAAGGGAACAGATTCTTTACCATCGGTTTCAGTCTATTAGTAGGTTCTGGCCCGGATCAAGAAGGTAGCTAGTGTATGAAGGTGGTCCATTGCTTGGCTAGGGTTTACTGGACCACGTACATGTCCAGCATGGACGACTATGACTCAGCCTCTCCTTTGTGTTTCCACCTCTGAAAGCTCGTAACGAAAACGGGATTGAGATGGCTACGTTTTGTACCTAATTACATTAAATAATTGTACGTATAATATCATACGCATGCAGTTTATAACACAATTATTAGTCTCAAAGTTTCAATATCAAAGTGCGAACATACTTGTAATATGAGTATCTCAAGTCGATGTTTCAGCTGGTTGAAAATGTTCTTGTAGGTAAAATTGAGCGGAGCCTTGATGACTGATATCAAACATTATGGAACGACTGGTTCAAAAACCAATCTTACAAATTCGACTAAATTATATGTCGTTAAGGACTTAAGCCAACAGTGACATGCGGATATATCACATTAAATTTCTCAGATGCACATGCCATATGATCTGACCCAGCCATTGATAAAAGAGGACCACTCCTATTTTAGGAAAAGCTTGATGTCATTTCTTTTACTTCTTTTTGGTTTCACAAGATTATTCAATAGCTTTCTTAGTCTCTAGATTTCTCTGGATCTTTGTTTGATCTGTCTTATATGATCTTAAACAGCGGTTAGCTTGATTAATATGAACCTTGTTGATTTATACCTTCAACTATGTTTTCAATCTAAAAACTCATAAAACAATGAATTCTACGTTTGTATCAGTCTACTTTCATACATTCATGCTTTAACTTGAGAAACATGTATTAACCTCATTTATAACAGTTTAAACTTTTTACGCACAATTGTCATCTTGAATTGCTTAAACTTTCTATTCCCTAATTTTGTGTCTATATCAGTCTACTTTAACCACATGCATATTGGTCGAGGCGTCAGACGAAGAAAAGTGTCAGCTCCTAACACAATTATTAGCCTATTCTCTATATCACTACGTTTAAGCCTTTTCGACGAAATTGCTATATATCCAACTCTCTTTTCCAAACTCTATCTACGGTCAAGTAATCTAGTAGTGATTCTCATTTCTCACCATCGAGTGGAGGACAATGGATTAGAAAAAGTCGCTCACTTTCTTTCTCTATGCATGTGCTGCTGCTTTTGCCCTTTTCCGACGGCCAGCATCTATCAAATCTTCATCCGTATCAGCAATATTGTTCCACTTTCCTTTTCGCTTGCACCCTCACCCCACTCTCACAGTTTCAGTCGCTACAAACTGAGCCCTAACTTTTATGGTGTGCCAAGAGCCAACAACCTATGCCCTAATTTGGGGACCAAAGGGCCACCTTCTCTGGGGACCATCTCGTGAATTTTCTCAGCGTACGCGATTTTACGGTTCCTAAGCAATTCTGCAACTATACTCTTTACTCCTGTAGCTTTATAGATGCCCCAGTTCTTAGGTCCTTTTTAATGGCGACTTATTTTCAAGCTTAATATGATAGGCATCGATCGCACCATGACAATCAACATTCTATTATCATTTCTACTGTGCTTCACATGTTGTGCCACCCTAAATGACAATGCCATTGGCTCTTAGCTAGATGTTTAATTTAGCAATAATAGATAGATGTTTAAAGGTTGGGTAACATTCTATTATCATTTCTTTCTACTGTGCTTCACATGTTGTACCACCCTGAATAACAATGCCATTGGCTCTTAGTTAGGTGTTTAATTTAGCAATAATAGTTGTTTAAGAGGTTGGATAAACTAAAAGCAAATACCTGCAATCTATCCTCTTTGCATATAATGGCTTAATTATGTGACAAGGTAGTCATTGGTCCACAACAAAATCAGATCAATACAAATAGCAATCAAATTAATCTAGGTTGTTCATGGTTTACAATTTTACATATCTTGGAGATAAGGTTGGTAAGGACAGAGGATTGAGAAAGGTACAATTATTAGTAGTGGCATGATGCATAACTTAGCATTCACCATGTCCCCTTACCACCACACAATTTCACAAAGTGTCACTTCAGTTTATGATTTGATATAGGACGAGAATGGATCCGGTTCAACCAGAAAACCATAAGGTCTCGTTTGGTTTATGGAAAGAAAAGTAATTCATTTGTCTTTTCCATGAGAAGGGAAATGAAATTTCCCAATAACTTTCCATTTTGATGTTTGGTAACGTAAGGAAAGTTATCAGGAAAGTTGTTAAAAAAGTTTGTGAATAATGTAATAAAATAATATGTAGTGAGTAATAAATGCAAGGAAAGAACAATGGAAAGTGATTCCTTTGAGATTTGGAATGAATCACTTTCCTCCCTATTTTCCCTTCCTTCAGGAAACGATTTCATTTCCTTTTGCATCCCAAACGCAGGAAAGAAACAAATTTCCTTTCCTTATGCTTCATTTCCGCAAACCAAACGTAACCTAAAAGTAAAGAAGAGGCATAGAATCAAGAAGAGTGATTGGAAAATAGGTAACTCACGTGTAATGAGGTTACTAGCCGCTGGAATATTCAAGAAGATTTGGTTTTGGACTTTTCGGGTTACTCGTGCAAAAAGACAGGTTTTGATTCACAATCAAATTTGATCAACTTTTGGCCAGAATGTCCTTTAGAGACGTATTATATCTTTCCAGAATGGGAACGACAAGATCTTCAAGATTCACTTTAGTGAGCCCTATCAGATTTAGGCCAAAATATATCATCTTAATTATCCAATTGGGGATTTAATATTTTTAGGCTAGTTTTATATCGTTTTAGGATTCTTTTATTTTAGATTCTAGTTTCCTTTTAAATTTGGATTCTTTAGGATTTCTTGTTAGATTATGATTTTAAGTCTTGGATGCCTATATAAGCACCATCATGCTTTGTATTAGAATCAATTTATCATATCAAATTTAATAAAATGAGAGATTTTTTCTCAAATTCTCTAGTGGACTCCAGATTTATCTTTTTAGGGTTTATTGCTAGTAATTGTTAGATTATGATTTTAGGTCTTGGATGCCTATATAAACATCATCATGCTTTGTATTAGAATCATTTTATCATATCAAATTTAATAAAATGAGAGATTTTTCTCAAATTCTCTGGTGGACTCCAGATTTATCTTTTTAGAGTTTATTGCTAGTAAACCTAGGTTACTTTCGACTGCGTTAGGTGGTATCAGAGCAGGTCTTTCCTGTCTCTCTTATTTACCTCTATTATCCATGGGTGACGAACGTACTACCCCAGTTACAAGAGCGGATTTGGATGCCCTTATCGCTTAAATGATTGCTCAGATGACCGCTGCCGTGAACGCTCAAATGGCAGCCGTGAATGCTCAAATGTCAGAATTTTCTGAGTTGTTGGGAGGAAGGAACAACAACACCAACTGTAACGGAGGCGGGGAAGGACAACGTGTTAGGGCTCCACATGGTGGTGGAGGTGATGTTGATCATGATTCCCAAGATCTCAGAACCAAGATTGATATTACTTACTTTTCTGGTCACATGAGTGTGGATGATTTTCTAGATTGGCAGGTTGAAGTGGATAGATTCTTTGAGATCATGGATGTTCCAAAACACAAGCAGGCTAAGATAGTTTAGCGGAAGCTGAAGAAAGATGCTGCTTATTGGTGGGATCAGTTCCAGAGCTCTCGTCAGAGGAAAGGGAAAAAGCGTGTTCGGACATGGTGCAAGATGAAAGGTCTTCTTAGCGAAAAATTTATGCCTAGAAATTTTTCGATCATGAATTACCCACTTAAGGTTTTTGAGCAGAAGTTAAAGTCCAAAGAGTTTTCTTTGCCCATTGAGATTAATAGTTTATATGAAGAAAAGCCAGAAAATTTTCTAATGGAAGAAGCTCCACAAGAAATCATCCATGATGATCAAGAAGATGTTAAAGATGAAATTGCTCCCGAATACATGGTTATTTGTAATGATAAAGTCTTGGATCGTGAAATAAACCATTCAGAACCAGATGTCATTCAAGAATGCAACTTTAAGAGCCAAGAAGAATCTACTAAGGTTGCCTATGACAGCCAAAGTGCATATGACAGACTCATCTATGGTGTTGGCTTCATGATTGTGCCATCAGAATTTGTAAAAGATCAGGCCATTGACTCACAGGTTCACGTATCTAATTTTTTATCGGGTTTCTTGTCTACCAATTCTTGTCTTTTATTCAAGAGAAACTCGAGGGCGAGTTCTTTCATAGTGGAGGAGAATGATATAGGACGAGAATGAGCCCGGTTCAACCAGAAAACCATAAAAGTAAAGAAGCGGCATAGAATCAAGAAGAGTGATTGGAAAATAGGTAACTCACGTGTAATGAGGTTACTAGCTGCTGGAATATTCAAGAAGATTTGGTTTTGGACTTTTCGGGTTACTCGTGCAAAAAGACAGGTTTTGATTCACAATCATATTTGATCAACTTTTGGCCAGAATGTCCGTTTGAGACGCATGATACTTTTCCAGAATGGGAACGACGAGATCTTCAAGTGAGTCATATCAGATTTAGGCCAAAATATTTCATCTTAATTATCCGATTGGGGATTTAATATTTTTAGGCCAGATTTATATCGTTTTAGGATTTTTTTATTTTAGATTCTAGTTTCCTTTTAAATTTGGATTCTTTAGGATTTCTTGTTAGATTATGATTTTAGGTCTTGGATGCCTCTATAAGCACCATGATGCTTTGTATTAGAATCAGTTTATCATATCAAATTTATTAAAATCTAGAGATAACTGGTAGACTCCAGAACTATGTCTTTTAGGGTTTATCGCTTGTAAACTCAAGTTACTTCTGACTGCCTTATGATTCTAAAAACTTTAACTTTCAACACCGAAGCTTCCATCACCTATAGTACTTCATGTGAATATTGTGAGTATCACATTTATCTTCACAATATTTCTGTATCATTCTGATTTTATCGTACATCTCAAAATAAACAATATATAACAAATTAAAGAAAATAGAAAATTATCCCGAGTTGAACAAAGGGCCACAACAATGTTACCGTATAACAACATTGCAAATTGCATAAACAATTGATCTCCATATATTTTGTTTGGCTTCGCCACAATAAAAGGGTGCCTTAAGAATACAAACCTCGTTTATTTCTAGTCTTTTTGTCGCACACCTTAGCTCATATGCTTGATCCATATTCAAAAGTTAGAAAATGTGTTAACATGAAAAGTAAAACATATTTAATGTTGAGATCGATGCTTTGATTAAGAAAATGATTTGTTAAGCTATAGCTATAGCTACATATGAGAATATGAGACATTACTCAAGAGAGAACTTTATTTTTCGCCCGACATAAAAGGTATGTAGAATGATGTTGGATGAGTTGGTAGAAGAAGTATGTAGCAAATTGCTAGCTCATGAGAGTGAGAGATAGGCATGCTTTGCTTCAACCATGTAAGCACATATATAAAATGCAAATGACGTTGCACGCTCACGTGCTTCTACTAATACAAAATGCAGTGCATCATTGAGCTCAGACCGTGCATTTACCTAATATTGTTGTTTTGATCATGTCCTATTAAGGCCTTAGATTATTATATCCCATGTTCTTATAATAATCGAGTGTAACAGTGCATCGGGAATGTCTAGTTCTCAAGGTCTTACTTTCTACTTTCTAAGGGTGGACTCCGTTCTATCGGTTTGGTTTTTCGTTACTAATTGAAACCACACCGCAAATTTAGTTGAGATTAACCTATATATCAGTTCGGTTTAATTTTAACATTGTTGATTTAATCTTTATTTATAATAAAAGTTCATATTTTTTCAATTGTAATCATACATATAGTAATTATCCAAACATCATCCAAAAATTTAATGTTAATCGAAAATATACATAAAAAAACCAACAAGACAATATATATGAATATACTATAAGTTATTCTATAATTTGAAGCTAGAAGAAATATAAAAATAAATAAGCAAGAGCGCCGCTTTGAGAAAACCAGAGCCTCTAGGGTTCCTGAGCAAAGCGTGGTGGCGGCGTGGTAGTCTTCACCGGCCAATCTTTGTCGCAGACCGCGAGTGTGTGGGGCGTGACAGATTGCTTAGGATCTTGGCGCCGGTTTGTTCGGGGAAGATTAGCAGGGGAGGAGAGCGACTAGGTGCTTCGCCGCGTCGAGCTACTAGGTGCTTCGCCGAGTCGAGCTGCTTCCTGCTTGACTGGGATTTGTGAGGCGGTTGATTGCTTTCGATCTCGGTTTGGTGCTGGGCTGTTTTAGCGAAGGTGATCGATCCCGGGGTGTGCTGGGAGACGTCGCTTCGTTTTGTGGCTTGAGGTCGCCATGGTCAGGCTTTGTCACGGTCGGCCACCGGAGGGATGGACGGCGGTAGCGGCGGCTTGGTTACTGGGAGCTACAGCTGCTGTCCTAGTTACTCGGGTTTGGGCTTACACTGTTGGGCCTGGGCTCAAACTTGGGTTGCTGGGCTATAAACCTAGGCTCACATTATGGGCTTAAGGTTTTTTAAATGCCAGTCGTAATTCAGATCATGTTTCTTCGGAATTGGTAACTATCTTGAGTTAGGACTGGAGGAAGCGGCTTATGGATAAGGAATTGACTTCTATTTGTTTGTTGGGAAGTGGCTTTCTGTTGGTATCGCAATTGCGCGCCTAGCTAATGGGGATGCTAGTCAATGATTTTGCCCTAGAAGACATGGAGTTGTTCTTTGTTTATAAGTTCGCTTCCAAAGCGGGTTAAAAATTGACTTGTAATGAGTGTACATTGCTTAGATAGGAGTGTGGTTGCTACCCCGACGTCTTTCTGTCTTTGAGTGTATGTTTAGACTTTGGCTTTTTGGCTGGTCATCTAATGCAATGAACTTTTGTTTAAAAAAAATAAAAAAAAAATAAAAAAAAATAAGCAAATGAAATTAACTTCAATTAAATTTATGTTACAACTCAAAAAAAATTAAAAATAGCAATAGAAAATTAATCACATATAGGAATTAAAGTATAATTACAATAAAAAATATAATTTCCTATAATATACATTTTACCTAATAATTTTATCGGTTCGGTTCGGTTTTTTGTAAGCACAAATCAAAAACCGCACAAGTATTGGTTCGGTTCAGTTTCAGTTAATATTTATCGGTTCGGTACGTTTGTCACCCCGATAGTACTTTCTTTTTTATGGCTATTTTGTTGGGTACGTTTTCATTTTCTACTTTTTATAATTTTCGTTTTGCTACGGAAAGAAAATAATAGTGTCATTTTTGCAGTTAGCTAATAATCTATTGATCGTACGTATTTCTATTTTCTTGTCTTCAATCACATTTATGTTGATTTTGAGTATGCTCAAGTGTTAGTTATTTGTCGCCATTGTTGGCCTTATCGGGTTCAATTCAAGTCTTGTTTGTCATTGTAATGGCTCAATTCTATTGGAATTACCCTTGCAATTCTCAAAAAGTCTATTGATCGAGATATCTTGGACAAAAAACCTAAGAAGAAAAATGGGCATGTGATTGGACATGCATGTGTAGATGAATGGTATTTTTTGTTCTTCTTGATGCATCTCTATACTAGCCCCACATTGTGATTGGTACGTCATTTTCTTCTATGATCAAAACCGCAACCATACATTTTGCTGGTTAGCTAGCTAAGGTGTATCCAATTTGCATCCTCAGTCCTCACAATAAATTATTGAAGAAAATATCGACTACTTATTATAGTCTGTGTTCTTGTGCCAGCATTGAATAGTTTATTACTTCAATTGGAAGCAAACGGAACTTAAATTTCAGAGAAAATATTTTTTAAGTTCGCATGCATTATTAGTTGTAAATCGTCCAAAGTTTTCTACAATTAGTCTTTGCCGGGTAAATCACGCATTTCTGTTTGATGTTATCAATTAATAAATTCATATAATTTGAGTAGTTTGTGGAGTACGTTAATGTTTATCTTTGATCCCTTGTCTTCATGTTCCTGATGCCTCTAACAAGCACTACTTGGATTTAAGTTATTCAACCACATATATAATTCGATGCCACTAATAGAATTATACATTCCATTAAGTTACAGCAAGAAAATTACGGTTTTTAGGACAAATCAATATGATAGCCAATACACTAGGGTAGAAACATATTATTCCACGACATCTATATATATATATATATATTTTTTTTTTTTAAAAGTGAAAAAAAACAAATGAAATACGATGACAAAAGTTAAAGTTAAAGATTTTAGATTCATGATTTATGTTTCAAATAGTTTAATTATTAGACTCTCAAAAATATCTTCCCGTCCACTAAATTTTCCCCGAGCTACCTCAACGGCTCAACTTGATCTTTTTTCTTTTCTTTTTATAGAGAACGATCTAATGACAATACTTGAAAGAGAATTCTTTATCAAACCTCCGCAAAGACATTCATGGCTGGAGGCTAACAAAGAGAAAGTTGTCAACATATGTGTACTAATTAATTAGTTAATTAGTGATGACAAATAAAGTACTTAACGTCTGCCTTCTGCAAGTGTAAGTACCAAGCCACCAACAATTGGGGACCATATATCAATTTCTTACAATTATAAAGTATTTATGATTAGAAGCTGCAGACCATTAATACAGTTATAGATTGATGCATGTCCATGTTAATATATATCATCTCCCAGGCACAGAAAGATACACTGCTCTCATATAATAATATTAAATGAGCTTTAACTATATGCCTTTGTAGGCAAGCAATAGCTAGCCCAACATATAACTTTAATGATGGAGAAAAGCCAGTTGTTAACTTGATATGGAAATAGTGAAACGAGAGTATGCCTTTCACTAAACTTGCTTTCATTAGAATCACATGAACAATTTCATGAAAATCAAAATTTTCTCGACTGTAATTGGTGAATTGAAGCTGATTCTTTCCTACCATTGCTGAAGTGTTATTCTAACCTCAGCATTATTGGAATCAATTCTCTGTTGAACCCTACCCAATAGTAAGGAAGCATCTTTCATGTCTTTCTGTTTTTGCTGGCTAGCATCTTTTGTTTTACAGATATTTGCTACCATATTCTAGTAATTCTACCTTCAAAATTGGAAATTTCCAGTGTCGATCTCTTAAAAATCAAAATTATTCAATGATTGAGGGCTGGCGGCATTTCAATTTATGTTTTTCGAGTGTATTCTTAAAATGAAAATATAACGTTTTTAATAAAATATATTCATTTTAAAACACATTCATAAGTTAACATAATGCTGAAGACATATTGACATAAAATATGTTTAAATCAATGTTATATTGACTCTTGTTCAAGGAAAACCTAATTTGTGTTTAGCCCAAACTCTAGGTTACTTGACCTAGTGGTAATAGGATTTAATTAGAAGGATCTAGAATCCTAATCAATGTAGAATTACTTTCCTTGTATGATTGAGATTCTATGCATTGTAATCCTCTATATAAAGAGGCCCCTATTATCAATGAGAATACACAGCAAATTCCTCTCAAATTCAGTTTCTCTAAAACACGTTATCAGCACGAGCCCTAACCCTGAAATCCTAAATTCGTAGCCTTCAAATCCCAGAAACCACCGCCGCCCTCCTTGAAGATCTCAACTCCAGGAGTCCAGAACCGGCGGCCCCGCCCCAAGAACCGGCCGGAAAATATCCGAACCGGCCACCGGAAATATCTTTATCCTTCTTGCCCGGTTCGAAGCTTTCCTCCTTGCCTACTGCTACCAAACTTCACCGGAACCTGCAACCAGATTCCAGATCACCGGAGCCGAAAAATATCCACCGGAACCGGCCTAGAACTGTCCGAACCGGCCACTAGAAAGGACTACTACCGAACCAGCAGAAAGAAAAAAAAAAAAGAAGGGGAAGGCAGCAGATAAGCCCAGCCCTGCGTCCGGCCCAATACCTCACAGCCCAAGCCCGCCAGCAGGCCCCAACCCAAGCTGCCAAGCCGCCAAACCAAGCCGCCAAGCCACCTAGCCGCCAAGCCGCCAAGCCTTCTGCCACGTCAGCACTGAACCTGCCACGTCAGCACCCAGTCAACGACCGGTCAACCCTCCGGTCAACGACCGGTCAACGCCGGTCAACACTTTCCGGCGACTTTTCCGGCCGACTTCCGGTCAGCTACAGTAACTCCGTCCGCTACAGTAACTTTCCGGCGACGATTTTTCCGACCATCTTTTAAGGTAAACTTTTCTAAAGGTTCCCGTTTTTGAAGTTTTTTTATTTATTTCTTCTTCTTTTCTCGGGGACTTCCAACATCCCTTCTTCTACCCCCCTTTCTCTACATAGGGGAGACCAAAAGCCGAACTGTGGGGGTTCGCGCTCACTCCAAGCTTGGAGCTTGTAGAGTCCTCCAAACTTAGAGTTTGTTGAGAAGAAAACGATTGACCACATATATCGTTGTTTCGATCTAATCCAAAATCCCTCTTGGAATCGGATTTTCTTAGAAGCGACTACGCTCAGAAAATCTCTAATTTCTTGGAAGCGACTACGCTCAGAAATTTAATAGTTTTTCGTGGTAGCCCTTTCGCTCCGAAACTAACCCTAATCTTGTGTTGTTTTTCAGGATGAGTAACCTGAACAAGTTGAACTTCGTTCCACTAGAAACAACTGGCGCAGGATACCATAGGTGGGTCCGAGATGTGCGCCAACATCTTAAGGCTGATGGACTTCTGGGAGCCATCCAAGAGCCTGGTCAGAACGTGCTCTCCATTGAGCAAGTTACTGCTTTCGAAGCAAAACAAGCTAAAGCCATAATTCTCATGACAAGGCACATGAATGACGCACTCCAAAATGAATACCTCAATGAGGAAGACCCAAGAAAGCTATGGGTAGAACTTGAGCAGCGATTTGGCAACGTTCGTGACTCCCTGCTTCCTGATTTAGAAGTGCGATGGCATAGCCTCCGCTTTTGTGATTTCAAGTCTGTGCTTGATTATAACTCGGAAGCTCTTCGTATCAAGTCTCTGATGGAGTTTTGTGGCCAAGCCATAACTGATACGATGTTGATCGAGAAGACTCTCTCTACCTTCCCCGTCTCTGCACTGATGATTTCAAAGAATTATCGGATTGATGTAAATGCAGGACGTATCACAAGGTTTCATGAGCTCATTGGCGCCATGAACGTAGTTGAAAAGCACGACAATATCCTTGTGAAGAACTATAATGCTAGACCCGTGGAAACTAAGCCTATTCCGGAGTCTAACTATAGTCGCGCCCCTAATGGAGGACGTAAGGAGCGAAACCCTAAGGATAGGGACAATTCTGGACATTCTGGTCCATATGTTCGCCCTAAAGAGGAAGGAAATCGCCAAGAGAGGCGTGCACGGAACCGTGGAGGTCAACGTGTGAAGAGAGAGAGAGGCGGAGCCTCCGACCATGGTGGTAACGCCACCAAGAGGATAGGTCGTCCAAATCGCGCCCCAATGGCGCCTCGATCAAGGGAGCCTGACCATAATGATGTTTGTTTTCGATGTGGATCAACTGAACATTGGGCCAAATCATGTACCGCACCCCAGAATGTTGCAAACGCATACAAGACGTATCGTGAAGCAAGGGAAGCGAATTACATGGCACAAGAAGATCAAGATGGCGATCTAGATCTAAGGGTGGAAGACTACAAGGATCAAGACCCAGAAACTGGCGATTTTGATTAAGTCTTTTTATTTTCCAAGAGATGTAGGCGATTGCCATATTACTTTTTATTGGATTAGATTTTCTTTGATCATAGAAACAATGATGTATTTCGTTGGCTTATGAATAAAATTTCGAGTTCTTTTCATTACGACTCAATTTTGATTCTGAGCATATGACTTTGTGACTACGACGGCTAAACCATCAGTATTAATTCAAGGACATGGAATAGCCCAAGTTCCACTTGCCAAATGGCACCTTGATTACTGTTGTCACAGAAACTCTCTACGCTCTTAGGGCAAATCGTACCCTATGAATAGCCAACGAATTCCATGCGAAAATGCATGTAGAGAACGGAAATGAGTTCCTTTGCATTACCTCTAATGATTGCGAACAAAGACGCATCTTAGAGAAGTTTATGTGTCTCTCTAGTGGATTCTATGTCACTATTCGAGCTATTAAATCCAATAAAGTTTTGAGAGAAGATCTCTTGGATTTAGACACATATTGGCTTTGTCACGACAGGATAGATCATCCTAGTCATGATATGATGATCCGTCTACAAAAGACTTCACATGGACATCATTTCTTTAGAGCAAAATGAAGCAAGATGACGCCATAAAAGGCGCCAACCATGGGCATAACGCCATGGTTGTTCCTCCTTGTGGCCATGACGCCATACATGCTAATTTCCATGGCTCCCACGCCATGATGGGAGATGTAGTCACATATTTTGCTTCTAATAGCGCTACAGACGCTTAGGCCTAACCAAACTCCTCATTGGTTGCTTCTAAGGCCTCTCGCTCGTTTTACAAAGCCCGTTCCTTAGGGAAATTAGGACTGAGACCGTCCTATGCAAAGGATATGACAATACTCATTCTGTTCTTACAAAGAATCCGTAGGGATTTTGTGGATTGATTCAACCAACTTGCGGACGTTTAAATATCTCATGATGTTGGTTGACACGCAAACACACTGGTCACGTGTTGTGCCATTGTCCACTTGTAATGCTGCTTATGCTACACTCCTAGCACATATCATACAACAACGGGCTCACTCCCCGAATCATCCTATTTAGTCAATTGGATTTGACTATGCTAGAGAGTTTACATCGAAAGACTTTCGATGGATATTGCAATGGGCTTGATGTTGGACATCACATTCCCATGAACACACCCAAATGGTCTCACGGAAATGACTACGATGGTAGTCTGAACATTGGTAATGCGCACCAATCTTCTTACATTCGCTTGGGGTGATGCAATATCGCATGCAGCTATGCTAATTCATCTACGACTTAATGCCACTCAATGTACCTCTGCGTTACAGCTAGTGACTGGGTACACGTCTTTTGTACTTACGCACATTTGAGTGAGCCATTTTTGTGCCAATTGCGCCGCCACAGCGCTCTATGATGGGTCTTTACAGACGAATGGACAACTACGTTGGATTTGAGACTTCCAACAATCGTCCGCCACTTAAATGCCCTTACTAGGCGATCTCCTTACCGCTAGATTTGCGGATGTCACTTTGATGAGACAGTCTTCCCGTCGTTAGGGGGAGATAAGAACACGAATGTTCAACAGGAACGACAGGAATTGTCGTAGTCTGTCCCCACTATGTCTCATCTTGATCCCTATTAAAGTGACAAGATCACACAAATATGCTGCAAACATGCCTGCAAGGAAGGACGTCCCTACGAGAGGACGTAGCGCCACCCCACACGGAGGTAGGCAAGGCGCCAACGCCAAAGAGAGTGGCACTCTGGCGTTACAGGCCATGGCCCCAGCTAGGATGCGTGGGAGGCACGTGGGTTCGAAGGATACTTTGGCACATTCCAATCCTTTGATCATCAAGACTCAAAATCTGTCTCATGAGTATCTTCCGGGTTATGGTTATCGTTGGGGGACGCCTCAACGTTAGAACCTATTCCTGAGAATATAGAGCTCTATGAAACTTACACTAGTGTACATGAGACGTGGGATATAAACTCCATCAGAATTGATGATGTAGTTGCGTATTTTGTTGCGCATGAGTTTTTGAGTTAGATGATGTCGAACCACGCTCCGTTGATGAATGAATACCAACGTAGAGAGTTTTTGGCCTAAATGGAAAGATGCGATCCAGGTTAAGATGGATTCTCTAACGAAGAGGAAGGTTTTCGAGCTAGAGATGCCAACACCTCCTAATATAAAAACCTGTTGACTAATGGGTCTTCGTTAGAAAGCGTGATGAGAAAAAGAGATGGTAATCTCGCCTTATGGCGCAAGGCTTCTCACAAAACGCCCTGGAATCGACTACGATGAGACATATTCTCTCGTAATGGATGTCACTGCACTCCACTACCTTGTCAGTTTGGTAGTTTCCGAATAACTGAACATGCAGCTTACAAATATGGTCACTACGTATCTCTATAGGGATCTAGATACGGAATATACATGAAGGTTCATGGTGAACTTCATTTACCCAAGTCAAGTGACTCTAGACCATGGAGCGCGTTTACAAATAGGTTGAAACGCTCACTAAAGTGACTACTTGATTAGGAAGGGATATGCCCACGCGTTTCTATAACAAGTTTCGGATTCCATCGCGGTTCATGTTGGACATGATCTTCATTAGAAGCCCTTAAAGAGTTAAGGGAAACCGCTGAACACTTGAAATCTGAGTTTGAGATGAAGGATTTTGGGAGAACACGATTATGTCTCGGTTTGGAACTTGAGCATCGTGTCGATAGATGCTTAGGCATTTTTGACAAGATCAAGCCTTCAAGCACCCCCATGATCGTCTGTAGTCTTGATCCTGAAAAGGATCCTCTTCGTCGAAAGGATGATGACGAAGATGTGCTAGAGGCAAAAGTGCCTTACTTAGTACAATAGGCGCATTATTGTACTTATCTCAATGCACAAGACCGGACATCTCATATGTTATGAACTTGTTAGCTAGATATAGCTCTGCGCCAAAGCGACGCCATTGGATTGGTGTAATAGATATCTTTCGATACTTGAGATGTATGAATGATATGGGCTTGTTCTATCCCTACAAAGAGATGATGGATTCGGACCCATCACACACCAGAAACGCCGCCAACGCTGGCCTGCGTTCTCTATCCCCATCCCAAAACGACATGTGTTTTGGAAGGTTTTGCTGATGTTGGGTATCTCTCTGACCCACACAATGGTCATTCCCAAACTGGTTAAGTGTTCACCATGGGAAAAGACCGTGATATCTTGGAGGTCTACAGAACAGACCGTAGTCGCTATATCTTCGAACAATGCAGAGATCATTGCTCTTCACGAAGTGGTTCGTGAATGCATATGGATTGGATCCATAATTACGCATGTTTGAACAATTGTGGTTTGAAGTCTACCACAGATGAGCCTACGAGCATTTAGGATAATGCTACTTGTTTTGAACAAATGAGGCAAGGCTACATCAATAGCGATAACACCAAGCATAATCAGCAACAACAGACACTCCTCGAGATCAAAGTGAACTAGGTTCGATCTGAGGACAGTGAGGCAGACTTGTTTACTAAGTCATTGCCCAATACCACGTTCGAGAAACATGTGGCAAGAATTGGCTTGCGGAAATTATCTGAACTCCCATGATCGTAGTCATCAGGGGAGGTGCAGACATCAGGGGAGATGTCTACATGTTCGTCTCGAATCGTGAAGGGTGTGTTGTGCTCTTTTTCCCCTTCGACCGAGGTTATTTTTGTCCCACTGGGTTTTTGTTACTCGGCAAGGTTTTTAACGAGGCAACGAGAGAAGCACCGCGTTTGGGCAACACAAGGGGGAGTGTTCAAGGAAAACCTAATTTGTGTTTAGCCCAAACTCTAGGTTACTTGACCTAGTGGTAATAGGATTTAATTAGAAGGATCTAGAATCCTAATCAATGTAGAATTACTTTCCTTGTATGATTGAGATTCTATGCATTGTAATCCTCTATATAAAGAGGCCCCTATTATCAATGAGAATACACAGCAAATTCCTCTCAAATTCAGTTTCTCTAAAACAACTCTAATATTATGATAAATTTATGGTTTTACAACTAATATTTAGCTCCAAGTGTCAATAATTATTAATGATATTCTCAAAGGAAATACCATTCTTAAAGATCCTAGTAGGAGACAATATCCCTGAGGCATTAAAAGACAACAAGTATACCATGGGAAACTCATTCAATTATTTCTAATCAATTAATCTAATAAAACTGTGCAGCTGGTTTAAGAGTTGAGAACACAAGGGAATCCAAAGTGAATTCCCAAAAAAGAAGATAAAATAAAAAAGCATAAAGAAGATTGGTTGGGGTCATGAATTATGATAAGTAGTAGTAGGAATCAAAAGAGGAGTGTGCAAGTGAGTGAGTGCATTTTGATTCATGATTATGAGAGCAGGTTGTCACACAAGCACAAAGGCCTAAAGTCCCAACTTGCTCCACCACCAGTGACAGGTCACTATCCTCTTTCACTCTCCTCAAAGAAGAAGAAGATGAAGCACTAAAATTTTGAAGCAGGTGAGTGTTAGAGAGTGAGAGAGTGTTTGGGTGTTTCTGCTTGTCTCCAATATCTCTCTCTTCAACTTTCAACTTCATTTACAGAAACAAACGCCATAATAGTTCTGAAAATTGATTAAAAATCTTGGGTTGGCCCTGACTGCAATATAATATTGCTAATACAGATTGTGAGTTGTTTTTTGTCCATCTGTTACGCTTTTCTTGGAAGACTCACTCCAGCCTCGAAATCTCGTCGTTTTCTGCTTCTTCTCAACTTCTGTGGGCGTTTCCTAATTTCTTTTCTCTCACTCTGTTTCACATATAAAGTATAAACAAAACAAAACACTCACTTCAGCCATTTCTGTTTCTGGGTCTCTCTCTTCCTCATTTCAACTTTTCCCGCTCATTCAACATTATGAATATCAAAATGTATGCCCTTTTACTATTTGGCTTTCATGTTTTGCTTTCTTTATAGAACCATCGAATTTAGCCAGTGACCCTGTTCATCTTTTTTCAGGGTGTATTGAATTTCTCTCATTTTCTTGAAAAAAGATGAATACCAGAGTCCGCGCCAATCTTCAGACCATGAAAGCTGCTTCAAATAATGATAAAGTAAGCTTCTTTCCTTTTTCTTTTTATTCTTAGTTCTTGTTTTTGCTAAAGCCGATGACTGGTCCAATTCATGCAACACATTTCGAGATGAGTCTTCTAAAGCTTTCTGAATCCGAAATGGGTTTTCAAGTTTACTTGAAAAAGGAAAGGTTTAATCCCATAACAGTTGCGTGTCAATTTAATTCCAAAAGTAATGAGTCATTATTCCTTTCCAACTCTGCTTAATCTTTGAGCTGCAAAAAGTGGAGCACTTTTGATCCAAATCCAAATTGGGTTCTTTTGCTTTCCTCAAGAAACGAATAGTTTCTTTCTTTTCTTTTTTTTGTGTCTTTATTTAACATTGTTTTGATGTTATGTTGAATTTACAAAGAAGGAGAAGATGGAGACTCAGAGGAAGAACAGAGTGATGGGTTCTGAGAGAACTGGAATCAATCGACGTAAATCAAATAGAGAAAGAAAAGTGGCCTTACTGCAAGATGTACACATTTCAGTTAGTTTGGTTTGGTTTTTTCTGTGAAAGATGCTGTTTTTGGGTACTTTGCAATCTATTGGTTTGACTTATTGGTGTACTTTGAAATTTACAGGTTGATAAGCTGAAGAAGAAGCTCAGGCATGAAGAAAATGTTCATAGAGCTTTGGAGAGAGCTTTCACAAGACCATTAGGAGCTTTGCCTCGTCTTCCTCCTTATCTTCCTCCATATGTTAGTACAATTTTTGCACTTTCTGTTCAATCTGAGAAAAACCCAGATGAAAACTAGTCCAAAATTGATAATTGTTGATGAATTCAGTTTATTTTGGTTCTGTTATGTAGTGATGTGAAGTGTTTGATTGTTTTGTTTCAGACATTAGAACTTCTGGCTGAAGTAGCTGTTTTAGAAGAGGAGGTTGTTAGGCTTGAAGAACAAGTTGTGAATTTTAGACAAGGTCTATACCAGCAAGCTGTGTATCTATCTTCAAAGAGGAATGTGGAAAATTTGAGTGAGTCTCCAATTGAGCAGACCACCCCAATTAGAAGTTCTAAGCATCAGAGATCAAAATCTATGTCACATAATGAGTTCACATCAGCAATATCAGCCACCAGGCTTAGTCAACCTTCTCTTGGTAGAAGTGCTTCTAGTCGAAAGCTACTGTCCACTGATATCGTCTCCGGGAATTGCTCAAGTAGGCAAGTCATTAATGGAAAACAAATCACCAGGAAGCCCATTTCATCCTGCACACCTATTTTAGAAGATGTGATAGGGAAAGAGAATCAGTTGTGTACTAATGTGGTGAGGGATAAGCAATCACCTGACAAGAAAGTTGCCAAAACTGCATCCACACCAGTGAAGAAAACTCCCACTAAACATGAATCCATGCCGAAGTGTTTGGATCCTTCGAAGTTAGAGGTACATTATACTAATTGTTTCTTATAGAGTCAAATTTTAACATATTGGGGTTATTCATTTGTGCTATGTCTTTGATTGTACAGCTAGAGTGCAGATTAGTAGACCAGGAAAAGGCACACGAGAGTTCATCCGCTTCTTCAGATGATAGGACAATGGAGACAGATAACACTCCGAATAAAGTATCTGAGGAGATTGTGAAGTGCTTGTCTAGCATTTTTGTGAGGATGAGCACTTTAAAGGATAAAGTAGAGGAATTGGAGAATGGAGAGACGGGGTTTCGAGATCCTTATGAGATTGGTTTAGAATCGAGAAAAATAGATGTTAGTCCCTATCAACATCTGTGTTCAATTGGTATTGGTTCAATTGATCTCAACAGAACAGCAAGTGCATTGATGCTGATACACAGACTAAAGTGAGTTATTATTAGCCTGTTTAATTTATTCATGTATTACCACTGATTGAGATTGTCTTTAACTTTTCTTTCAACAATATCCAGGTTTCTACTTGGAAAGCTTGCTTCTGTGAACCTAGAGGGTCTTACCCATCAAGAGAAGCTTGCATTTTGGATCAACACTTACAATTCCTGCATGATGAAGGTAAGATCTCTCTCTGTCTCTTTCTATGCTAAGGACCTCCTTAGATTTTAAAATCTAAGGATTTCTTTGAATAGACTCACTTTTCGATCGCATATCTACATCTTAACCGTTCAGTTTTTAGGTATATATGAGTAGATCATCTCTGTAAATTTTCAGCCAAAATTGATAATCATTAAGGCATTCAAAACTGCGATTTACAATTATGAACATGAACGGTTCAGGTTGAACAGATTCGGTTATATATATATATATATATATATATATATAGAAACACTGTCCCAACTACAATTTTGGACCCTTATTGTCCAAGACTTTGGGACATTCTTTTTAAACTCTGCTGTTCCTTTACCTGGTGTAGCTAAACAACTATTAATATACTGAAAACAGTTCTTAAAAATGCTGTAGGCTTTTCTAGAGCATGGGATACCTGAGACTCCTGAAATGGTTGTAGCACTAATGCAAAAGGTAAGGTTAATTCACATTTGATGTGTAATGATATATAATCATTGAACTTTAACTTTATATTAGCCATATATCAAATTCTATTCTTCAGTGTATTGCTTCTGTTAGTACTGTAAACTGTCAGTTAACTTTTGTAAACTGACTTTGGCTATGTTTGTATTAAGGCAACAATAGCTGTTGGGGGACATTCTCTGAATCCAATTACAATTGAGCATTTCATTTTGAGATTGCCTTATCACTTAAAATTTGTAAGTATATTAACACCAAACTCCATTATTCTGTTCTTTGAATTGACTGATTTTTCTTGAGTCTAGTGTTTTCTGATGCTTACATGCCAATTAAGTTTCACAATTGTTTCTCCTATTAAAACAGACATGTCCAAAAGCTGCGAAAAATGATGAGATGAAAGCTCGCAGCATATTTGGATTAGAGTGGTCTGAACCCTTGGTTACATTTGCACTTTCTTGTGGAAGCTGGTCCTCTCCTGCTGTAAGTTTGTTTCAAATATTATTAGATATTCCAAAGTAGGCTAACTCTTGAAAATTATTGTCTATCTGTGTCATTATTCGATTAAATGATGAATATATATATATAGAGGCCCGATCATAGGCGGACGTCCGCAACTGATGCAAAAGTGCGGATGCCGCTCACGGAGGCTAGGAGACGAGGGACACCCCGGACGTGATCGCCATTAAGTTGAGGGCCAACGTGATCGAAGTAGAAGGTCTGCGAAGTTCAACAGAAACTCCGAACAAACCAATTTAGACTTCGAACTCGTCACTGAGGAGTCCACCGGCAAATCAATTTCAACTTCGATCACGTCGGGGGTGTCACTGGTCTCCGAGGACAGAACCAGACCCACCATCGGCGCCGCCCCGAGCCTCAGTGAGCGGCGTCCGCACTTTTGCATCAGTTGCGGACGTCCGCTTCTGATCCTCTCTCTCTCTCTATATATATATACACACACACACACACACACACACATGACATGCACATCACTAATTGAAGAACATTTGAGAAATCATAAAAATGCTGCTAGACTTGAACTTTTGCTATTGATTGTCATACTTAATCATGATGCATCTGATAAATTTGCTAATTAACTTCCTTGAGATTTGATCTATAAGACTATTAGTTTACTTTGTTTTATAAACATGCTGGTACTGATATGTTCAAAATCTTGTGAAACAAAGGTGAGGGTGTACTCTGCAACTCATGTCGAAGATGAGTTAGAAGCAGCGAAAAGGGACTATTTACAGGCAGCGGTTGGAATTTCAAGTGCAAACAAGTTGATAATCCCCAAGCTATTGGATTGGTATCTACTTGACTTTGCAAAGGATTTGGAATCATTGGTTGATTGGATTTGCATGCAGCTACCAAATGAATTGAGAAATGAGGCAGTTAAAAGCCTTGAAAGAAGGGGAAGAGAGCCTTTTTCACAGTTGGTGCAAATAATGCCATACAATTTCAGCTTCAGGCTGCTCTTACAGCGATGAGACATTTTATCTCTTTTTTTTGTTTCCTTTGATTCTTTAGTTTGCATAGTAAACATTGGATATGGTGGGTTTGTATATCGATATAGTAAACAATGTGCAGGTACATATATGCAAGAACTTGTGGGAAGATTGGTTTTCTCCCACATTGGTTTTGACTCTTGTTCACTAAAACTGGGGGGAAGAATTTGAAGATGGTAGATCTTAGTCACTAAATCTGTCTTTCTTTTTGTTAATTTTTTCAAGCTCGGTGAACCATAATTGTTGAGTGGTTTAAGAATGTGGGTGCCATTCTTTGTGGGCACCAATTTTTACTTGATTAGAAAAATGTATCAACAAACAAGAAGTCATTTGTAAATTTAAAAGGAAAAAAAAAAAGTGAACTACTGATGCAGACGAAACGGTGTTAGCAATACTCAAAAGTAATATTATATTTTGGACATAATTCAATTATGATTCTCAATTGTACATAAAAGCTTTTTAATTGGAACACATTTATCTATATGCTATGCAAATTCTAGCATTCAACTCCTAAACGCATCAAACAAACTCTCAGTATTCTTGCTGAACTAGCGGTACCAGCTTCATAGACAAACCTACTATTGTCGACCTAGCCGCGCTAGGGTTACTCTCTAGGTTTCTAGAGAGCGAGTTCTAATTTACCATGGATATGGAAATTCTTAGTTGGAATTGCAGAGGAATCTGTAATGGTACGACTACAAGGGCGCTGAAGGATCTCATCGCTCAGAATCGCCCCCAAATTATCTTTCTTTGTGAGACAAAGATAAGTAATATTCAAGACTTTCAATCTCTGAGTCGTGCCCTAGGGTTTTCTCATTCAAAGGAATTTCTGAGTGAGGGCCAATCTGGGGGTCTCAGATTATTTTGGACTGATGAGGTTGATCTTCATGTTCATACATCGTCAGCACATCATATTGATGCCAATATCCAGGAGAACCAAGTTGGCGTTTAACTGGTTTTTATGGCTATTCATGAACTAATAATCGGGATCATTCATGGCAACTATTGAGAGAGTTGAGTGATCTTGATTCGCTGCCATGGGTCATTATATGGGATTTCAACGAGATTCTCACCAGTGGAGAAAAGATCAATGGGCCGTCTAGAGCTGAGCGCCAAATGAGGGAATTCCGGGATGCATTAAGGTATGGGGATCTTCTGGACCTAGGGTTTCAAGGTACGAAGTCCACATGGCCGGTGGAACTCAGATACTCAGTTGTGCCTGGACAGAGCGGTATGCACACCAACATGGTTTGACATCTATGGTTATGCGAAGGTAACTCACCTCCCTCCGAGTGATTCTGACCATATACTAATTTTGCTACACGCTAGCACCATTCCTATTGCCAAACGTCCTAAATATCATAGGTTCAAGTTTGAAGCTTATTGGTAACAACATACTGATTGTGATCCCTTGGTTCATGAGGTGTGGCAAACTGATGTATTTGGTGCTCCTATGTACAAGGTTGCTAAGAAAATCTCTCTTACGAGAGTTGCTCTAGATAAATGGAAGAAACGCACATTTAGAGTGCGAAAACAACAGATGCTAGGTATCCGGGCAAGGCTGGAAGAATTGTTGGACTTCGGTAATGCTGACTTGATACAGAATGAGAAGAAAAGATTGATGGATTGTTTGCAATCCCTTCTATCTTAGGAGGAAACATTTTGGAAGCAGAGATCCAAAGTCACATGGTTGAAGGAGGGAGACAGGAATACTGGCTTTTTCCATCGTAAAGCCTCAAACCGAAAGAGGAAAAATGCAATCCAGGGTTTATATGATGTGGAGGGTGTTTGGTGTGAAGATGATTTGGGTATGGAACAAGTTGTCTCTTTCAATCCATGTTCATAGCTTCTGAGCTTGACTTAGAAGCCATGGAGACTACAGGAAATTCAACCATGTGTTACACGGGAGATGAATGAGCACCTATGTGAACAGTATTCATCGGAGGAAGTCAGTTGTGCTCTATTCCAAATGTATCCCACCAAGTCCCCAAGACCTGACGGAATGTCACCTTTATTTTTTCAACACTATTGGTATTGGGATACGATAGGAGCTGATATCACAGAGGCGGTACACAGTTTTTTGCATACTGGTCACATGCTTAAGCAGATCAATTTTACTCATATCTGCCTAATTCCCAAAGTGTCTAATCCAGAACATATGTCAGATTTGATACCAAGATATGCAATGTGATTTACAAGATATGCTCCAAAGTCATTGCTAATAGGTTGAAGGTAATTCTGCCTTCAATTATATCCCCATTCCAAAGTGCATTTGTTCCGGGTCGACTGATTACTGATAATATCCTTGTGGCAAATGAAGTTGCACATTTTGTTCATAACAAAAGAGATGGTAACGAGGGTGTTATGGCTTTGAAGCTTGATTTAAGCAAGGCGTACAACAGAATGGAGTGGACCTTTCTAAGGAAGGTTTTAGACAGATTTGGCTTTGCTCAGGTGTGGTGTGACATGGTGATGCAATGTATTACGACAGTGAGGTATTCTTTTTTAGTAAGAGGGAAACCTCGAGGTTTTCTGGTCCCAAGTAGGGGGTTGAGACAAGGGGATCCTTTATCCCCATATCTGTTCCTGTTGGGTGTTGAAGGCTTTTCTACATTGCTACAAAGGAAACAAGAAGCAGGACTTTTATCAAGCGTTGAGGTATGTTAGGATGCTCCTTTAGTAAATCATTTGTTATTTGTGGAGGATAGTATGTTGTATGCTCAAGCTTCTTTAGAAGAGTGCTATCAGATCCAGGACGTGATTGAAACTTATGGCAGAGCCTTAGGGCAGTTGGTAAATTTTAATAAAAGCTCAGTTGTGTTTAGTAAGAATGTATCCTATTATATGCCAGAGGAAATTTCGAGTTTCTTTGGTGTGGAAGTGGTAGCCTCCCACGAAATATATTAGGGACTTCCTACCTATGTCGGCCGTAAGAAAACAGAAACTTTCCAGTATATCAAGGATAATTTAGCGAAGAAGCTAAAGACTTGGCAAGGCAAACTTTTAAGTGGAGTTGGGAAAGATATCTTGATCAGAGTTGTTGCCCAAGCACTTCCAACTTATGCTATGAGTGTGTTCCAACTCACAAAAAAATTTTGTGAGGATTTGGAGCAGATGTGTGCTAGATTTTGGTGGGGAAGTATGTTGGATAAACCCAAAATTCATTGGAAGTCATGGGATTTCTTATGTAATTCAAAGGAGGATGGTGGTTTAGGGTTCTGGAGTCTATCAGAGTTTAATAATGCTATGCTTGCAAAGCAAGCTTGGAGAGTAGTGAACAAGCCAGATTCCCTAATTGCTCGTTTATATAAAGTTAGGTATTTTCCAGACGGTACCTTCCGGTCAGCTATGCCGCATAGCTCTCCATCCTTTTCTTGGCAGAGTATCTTTTCCACGAGGGATTTAATTAGTCAAGGCTCGTATTGGCAGATTGGTGATGGGAATTCTGTGTCCGTGTGGAGTGATCCTTGGATTCCTGGGGTTCCTGCTTTTAAACCTAGTTCAGGTAATGTGATGGTGGATGATAACTTGAAGGTTAATCATTTTATCTCAGCTCCTGGAGTTTGAAATGAAACCGAGGTGCGGAACTATTTTGATAATAGTGAAGCTGATGCAATTCTGGCTATACCTCTAAGTACTCGTCATTTGTCTAATATGCTGGCTTGGAGACTAGAAGGTAATGGTATGTTCATAGCAAAAACTGCTTACCGGTTTGCTTATAGCAGTTCTCCTTCCAGTGTTCCAATTACAAGTACTTTGGGACCGGTGTTCTAGAAAAACCTTTGGAAGGCTTTGATTCCAAGTTCTGCTAAGTTACATATTTGGAAGATCTATCGTAATATAGTACCATCTCTGGAACGTTTGACCTCCAAGAGAGTGGAACTGGACTCTTTGATGTGTGTTCTTTGTGCTGAAGAGTTGGAGACCACTGTGCACCGCTGTCTGGATTGCTCTTTTACTCGACAAGTATTGCCAAAGTTCAATCAGGTATGCTATTCACAAGCTGCTCTTTCACTTGATATTGGCAGCTGGTTGAGGTTCTGCATGGAAAATTTAGTCACTTCAAGGTTGGAAGAATTGTTTTACTTGCTTTGGGGTGTGTGGAAAGAAAGAAACAATCTAATTTGGGAAAGCAAGAGAAGTCAGGCAGGGGATGTGATAATCAATTCTATGGCTAGATTATCTGAGTATCGGTTTCACAATGCTAAGGTTGGTAGTAGTCATAGTGCTAGGGCTCAGAAATGGGAGTGTCTTAAAATCAATTTTGATGGCTCTTTTAAAATCAATTTTGATGGCTCTTTTAATCTAAGCTCTAGGAAGGGTGGAATTGGATTTGTTGTTCGTGATTCTGAAGGGAGGATGTTGGCAGGAGGTGGTCGTTCGGTTGCCAATCTGATTTCTCCAGAACATGCTGAAATCCTAGCATATTGTAAGTTGGCTCTTAACTACATCGAGGAAAATTCTTGTTTTCCTGCCATTGTTGAAATTGATGCACTGATGGTTCAACGTCAACTTACTGCTGATGTAGAACCAAATTTATCTGCTCTTGGCATATTGTATGATGATTTGGTTGAGTTTATTGAAGGCCAGGCTCTGAAGTTTGTCCATGTCAAGAGATGTGCTAACATTGTTGCGCATTTGATAGCAAATCATGCTGCACATTCTAGTCAGGAATTTTTGTTTTTTTCTGCTCTTTTTTTATCTGCTACTGTTGCAGTTGAATTGAGTATTGTGTAATTTCTCCTATTATAATAAAGTTTATGACCTCTTTATTATAAAAAAAATAAATCTATATGCTATGTAATATTTTTTTAAGTTCATTTAATAATCTTT
Organism: Rosa chinensis; assembly: GCF_002994745.2. Classification (NCBI taxonomy): domain Eukaryota; kingdom Viridiplantae; phylum Streptophyta; class Magnoliopsida; order Rosales; family Rosaceae; genus Rosa; species Rosa chinensis. The sequence goes on along the minus strand of NC_037089.1, from coordinate 16,276,441 downwards.
TGGATTAAATTCAGTTTACTCCCCTGAACTTTAGGCCTAAAATCAGATTGGTCCCTCTTTTTGAAAATCGATTACGATGGTCCCTATACTCTCAAATGACATCACCCGAGTCCAAAATTTGAATTTGGCTCGAAACATGACGTCAGCTGCCGAGTTTGAGCCGACATGGGGGCCCACAATGAGGGCAAAATGGACATTTCAAGTTTTTCTATTTTTTTCTCTCTTTTTTAAATTTTTTTCTCTCTCTCCTCGATCTGCTCTATCTCTCCCCGATCTATACTCTCTCAATCTCTGTATCTCTCTCCCTCCCTCCCTCCCTCCCTCCAATGTCGAGTTCCACCCACAGTGCCTCACAAACCCACCTACAGACTTATGCTCCAGCATCAAAATCTGAGGAGCCCATCCCCTTATCACAACCCCTCTGACTCTCCCTCATTCTCTTCTCAAAATCCACAAGCCAATATTTCTCATCTTCATGATCCTCATTCTCAGATGCAAACACTTTCCCAATAATCGAGACAAAAGCCTGCTTAGAATTCTCAAGCCCATGAGCGATTTCAATCAGTTGTTTATAAGACAATCGAGCCAAGCTTCCAAAACATGGCGCAACTAATTCCAGTCCTATTACCAATAACAGATTCATCATCTCATCCAAATTTTCTCCCATCTTCAATTAACCACCAAGGCTACGACAATCTGATGAAATCAATAACCAGGGAGAATTCAATTTCAACCAAATCGAACCGAACTCAGTTGCTTTGCTTCCAATTATCACCATAAGAGTAAAACTTTGATTCAAAGGTTGGGAATATACCTTCGAGAACTGACTGCAACCAACTCAGTTTCCTAGAATTCCTTGTCGAGACTGGGTTGATGATGAACTGGTGATGCGAAGCCCACAACCAACATGCTTTTGACTGGGTTGATGTGTCTCAGAAAACCAGAACCTCGCCGGAGAATTTGAGCCGTCTAATTCGAGAGAGCAGAGATTGAAAAATCTGAACAGTGAACAATGGTACCGGCGCTGACGACGATGACCTCGATCTCTGAACCCCAACGCAAGTAATGGAACTCACCGATTCAAGTATCGACGAACTCTGGGACTCCGGAACTGAGCCGACGATGCGCTTGGACTCGGCATTGATCTCAATGAGAGGATCTTTGGCCCGGTTCGCCGGGTGGAGATTCTGATTTTGATTGACAAGGAGTCGGAGGGTTCAAACATAGGTGGAGGGAGGAGTGGGTGGAACTCGACATTGGAGGGAGGGAGGGAGAGAGATACAGAGAGATAGAGAGTGAGAGAGCAGATCGGGGAGAGAGAGAGAGAGAGAAAAAAAAAATTTAAAAAGAGAGAAAAAAATTAAAAAAACTTGAAATGTCCATTTTGCCCTCATTGTGGGCCTCCATGTCGGCTCCAACTCAGCAGTTGACGTCATGTTTCGAGCCAAATTCAAATTTTGGACTCGGGTGATGTCATTTGAGAGTATAGGGACCATCGTAATCGATTTTCAGAAAGAATGACCAATCTGATTTTAGGCCTAAAGTTTAGGGAAGTAAACTAAATTTAATCCTAATCTTTTATATTGGTATGTTGGACAAAATAATTCAAACTTAAACCCCCTAATTATTAAATGTATATTTGATCTCAAACATCCTGAATGAGCCCCCGAATTCTCACATGTCATGGGAAGAGTGTGATATTTGACTGCGCCAGACGGCTCTCCTTCCCCCTTGGTGTAATGAACATGAAAGAGTCTGCTTACCCCAAAAAAAACATGAAAGAGCCTGCACCCGATATGGGTATTTTAGTCATTTTAACCGTGTTCGGTGATGTATAATATTTAAAAATGAGCTTTACATTTTTTTTTTTTTTTTGAGAATTAAAAAATGAGCTTACTGCAAGTAGTTACACCAAAAAGAACAAAGAATAAATTTGTCATTTACTCATATCCAGGTCGGTACAAATTAGTATTACAAAACTGGGAATATCAATGATTTTGCTATGACAATATAAGGGTGGATTATGAGAAATTGACAATAAAATGGGAATAACTACATGGAACATAAAATAATCACAAAGGCATGACATCGAACTCAAATACACATCAGACCAAAATAAAAAAAAAACCTCAAATACACAGGTATATGATACATTATCTAATGGGCAGTGGTATTATCTCAGTCTGTCCACAGGTCCTCTACAATGTCTGGAACCCAAGCCAGACGGTAAAGAACCCTATTGATGAGATTTAAACCTCAACCGAACGGCGAAGGAACAGGCCCCGGCCCTGTAAGTGCATCTGATCTTTTGATGCTTCCCATACCGCATATAATGCAACCAGGCGTTGCGAGAGCCGAAAATTTAGCCCCACAAAGGTCACAAACATCGTATCCAATGGTTGACAGACGGCTAAGTGTGGCCGCACAGAACTGGGAAGGGTCTTCAAGAGGATCAATGGACTTGTTGGACAGACCCCTTTGAACACACATGTCAACCAAGCTCCTTAGCTCATCCTGCTTACTTGGAGGTGCTTTGGACAGCAGGAGTTCAAGCATCTGTTTTGAATAAGCATAATTTTGCACTTCCATATTCCTCTTAATGGCAGTTCGAATACAATTTATCCTGTGCTTTGCCAGAAGAGGCAAAGAACCCAGGTGGCGTGCTAGTCTTGCCATCTCATCTTTTGCACTAATTGCACTAGGGCCATGGACTCTCTGAAGCCGGCCAATTTCCTGCAATGAAATCCAAAATTAAGAGATGAATTATCTAGTGCTGATTCAAAAAAAAGTTCTTAGTGCCTTTGCCAACCAGTAGCACTTGATCAAATACCTAATCCAAACCCACATATGGTGTCTTTGTACAAGAAAAGGTCTGTAAAGTGATCCCCAGAGTTCAGCCTCATAGAACTCATTCCATCTGTTTTATTGAGAGCTTGAAGATAATTATTATACCTGGAGAAGAGTGACTGCTATCTTATATTGAGCACAGATGGTCGCTTGTGCTTTGATATCAGCTCCGCGAGAGTGGTCCTTCGCTAGTGCAAGAAAAGCTTCATCGAAGCAGGATAATGCGTCCGAAAGTTGATTCTGCTCAAGGTGGGATACGCCAGTCTTAAAGCATATAGGAGCGGCTGCTCCACGGGGAACCTGTTGCGAGGAAAGCCATGAAATAAAAGAGAATTAGCAAGGTGGGGAATTGAAGGGTTATGCATGCATGTGTAAATGCACATTTGTTTATTACCTGTCCAGGACGCACAGCAGACGGTGGTGAAGGAGGCTGCCCAGTAGGTTTTCCATTATCGGCAGAATTCGGAATGCCAAGGGCACTTAGATCAAGAGGCTGAGTGGATATTGGAGGTTGAGCTAACTGAACCTGAGTCTGTTGAACAGTAGCCTGGCTTGGGGCTTGTGGTGGAACCCCACCATCAGGAAGTCCAAAGGACCCCAGTGGAACACCCTGTTGAGTAGCTTGAGGGGGAACACCACCATCAGGAAGATCTATATGGGCTTTGGGTGCATTGACCTGGTTAAGTGTTTCCGTATTTCTTTCAGCCCCCTGAGAGGCTTGATCCATCTTTGAAAGATAGGTTCCAGGAGGGGGCAGTGAGGCTGCAACCTGGAAGGACGGTATGGTATTTTGGAAAAAGTCCTCTGGAATTGGTCCAGCTGTCATTCCCACACCTGGTACAGGAGCTTGCTGTGATACAGTTGCAGGTTGTGTTGGTGCATCCATACCAAACAGATCACCAGGGGCAGAACCTACACGAGCATTTGGAAAACCACTACTGGCTGGAGGCGGTTGGGATAACATCTGGCTTAAGTCCTGGGATCCAGTCAATGACTTGGTTCTGCTGGGGCGAGCCAACCCCTCACCAAGTTTGAATTGCTTCGTGGCTTCTTTGATCTTATCAACATCTACTGTGGTAGACGCAATTGGCTTGTCTCTTATCCGAATCTGTAACCTTTTAGTTTTTGAAGTTCCCTCCTCATCACTGCTGCTACCATCAGCTGCACCATACATAGATTTCTTAAATTCTTCTTCAGCTTTAGCCTGTTCATCTGCCGCGGTGGAACTGGCTACTTGTTTGGTGAGTGTTTCAAGACCCATCAATGAACCACCACCAGGCACTCCCTTGGACATATTAGATGTAGATGTCACTGAAGAGTCTTGAAGACCATTTGGCTTATTATCACCACCTGCGGGTTTGAAAGCTTTGACCAAGCTATCTTCCCTTACTTCTACAATGTTGCCTCGTCCTCTGATGGAACCCAAGTAAACACCAATATGATCAGCAATAATGGATGGAATGGCACCGTCATCAGTCCTCATGTATGGCATCACCTCGGCAGCCAGTTCCCATTGAGGTATTGCCTTCATATTAGTTGGGGTTTTGATTTCCCAGTTCCCACCACCCCATTCAGGACCCTTCGGAACCATACTCTCAGCAGCAAAGTTAGCAAAAATGCCTTGAGTCCATCCAGTAGAGCGCACTCTTAAGATCCTCTCACAGTATCTCCTCAGTTCTGAATCAGTGCCATCTTCTTCCAATTTTTGAGCAAGACGCCGCATGGCACTGGGGTTAAGGTGGCATATAAACAGATCGAGCATACTTTCATAATCTGCTATGACTTCAAAGGTCTCTTTTGCACTATCAAACTGACCAAACCTGCAATTTTATCTAAAGTTAAAGTTGGAAAAAAAAGAGAGTAGCTTTAATAAAATCTAGTAACATGATGTGCAGTAGTTCTTCAGCCATGAGTTGGAACCCTGGATATTAAAGAGTCTTTTATATTACTGTTATAAAATTCTTTAAGAGTATGCAGACCATTGTTTCCAACAATTTCATCCATCTTATAATTGCATAATTGATGAAAAGGCATGCCAACTTCCAAATACTTTACATTTATTCCATCCAACATATTCTACTTGATGTTCTGATGAGATGCCAGTCAACTAACAGACGTAAAATTGTGTTATTTTATTTTGCTACCTCTGTGTGTGTGTGTGTGTGTGTTTCTTTTTTCTTTTTCTTTTTTTCTCAGCGAGACCTTGTTAAACGTTTTGTAGAACCATCAAGAAAAGCCAATAGATATATGCAAGAAACCAGTAGAATCCTTACAGCACATATGCAAATATCTGATAATCCAAAAGCATGTGTCACCAACCATTTGTTAGGTCAGAGTACAATACACAAAATTTAAAAGGCAGAGAAAATCATAAAAGAAAAAATACACCATATTTTTTAAGCATAAAAAGCATTTGCACAATACAAAATTTAAAATGGACATTGTCATAGTTGCATACTTGATACATGCATAGCCCAACTGCCGGAACTGGTGGAACAGATGAGAGGTTGGAGGACACCTTGGATAATCTCTAGAGCGCAGAAATTCATCTTTTAAAACAGATAAAGCAGTAGAAAAGCGGAGAGCTTTGATAGCATAGACACCACGCAATACCTATGTTATTCCACAAGTTTAGTAAAGAAAACACACTGACAACAAAATTTGATAAGCAAAACATTGTTTTCTACTCACCTGTGTGAACTGTGGTCCTGCTTGAGATAATGAGACAGAAAGATCTCCACAAACAGGAGAGCCTCTGGCCAGAATATCAAGAGACCTTGGAGTGATACGCAGGCTGTCAAACCTTCATTCAGAAAGTAACACCACATTCAAGTGCCCATGTTCATTAAGGTGCAAGAGAAGAAACATGACGTGACAACACATTATGTTACAGAGCTACAGGATATTAGGATGTTAAAGTTTTTAAAGCAATTTCCAAAAGATGGCAGCATGTGTATAAATTATGAAGATGAGAAAAACCTTGATGTTATTTGATACAATATCTCTGGCAGGTCAAGCTTCTGCTCAAATCTTTCTTGCATTGTGGCAAATCCAATAAGAAGAGGTTCAAGGAGCCCAACAAGACAACTCTTAATCTCAACTCCCTTCTTTTGTCTGGGATTTATTTCTGTTGGGGTAGCAAGCAACAACCGGTCATTCAGCGCACCAACCAAAACTGCACAGAAACACATCATAATGAGTCAGAATTCAGAGGATAACAATGCACCCACATTGCCAGCGGCAAAAAAAATGCATACCTGCATAAGGCATACTGAGAGAGAGTATAGTCCTCACTTTCCCATCCCAACCAAGCACACTAACTGCAGTGGTAGTAGAAAAGAGAAGTGCAGGCCCAACCCATAAAAGTGATCTAAAGTGATTAGAAGTCAAGGGAACTCAAACAGAATATGTAATCCCAAAAAATTCACCAAATCAAATATTACATATGGAAAGTATAAACTTAACACCAAGATGTTGAATAAGGATATTGAAGGAAGTCCTTTATCAAATTTTGCAGAACTTCCTGCCAGTATATCTAGATCTGCTGAAACTATAAGAACTCTTTGTGTAGTTAATATTCCTGCAACATAGCCCCTAAGAGTTTCTTGCCAGTGAACCTGTCACATTTTAACAGCAGTATTTGTTAATAGAGAACCAAAGTAGGCTTCTGAATTGTAGCAGGCTAGAAAGAGTTTTCGTACCAGATGTCCTGATTACTTTCCATTGTTCAACAATAGTAATAAGATTGAAGAGTTATATAAGCACCTGAAGTACAATTTCATCAAGTTTCAATTTGATTGACTTTCTCCCCTCATTTGTTGTTGCTATATAATGACCACCAGCATTAGAAAGGCGGTATCCTTGAACCAGCTTTGCCAAGCCAATCTGATCCCCATGAGAAGCAAACATCAGAGTTGACTCTGCAATCATAAAATAGTATGAGTTAGCATATAACTGTTGATAAGATATTTTTTTCCGTCCTTTTTTCAAATTTTACATAATATCCTTAAGTACCTATTGGAGTGGAAAAGATTCGATCCACTTCACTTTCAAACATAAATTGCATTGGACCTCGGGGGGCAGCAGTATCAGTATTCATAGATTGGTTTTCATCAGCAAGTAGATTTTTTTCATTAGCTTCTGGAGTAGCCTTTCCAGGCAGTATATGTAAAGCCAGTCCAGTCTTATCATCATCAAGAATTGCAAACTGATTCTCATCGGGACCAATAAATGCTGCATCTCGACCTACAAACTCAAAGATGCAATTTGTGATTGATTACCAGATCTCCTACATGCATGTACAGATATTTTAAGGAAATAAGGATGCTATTTTAAGGAAATAAGGATGCTATTTAAGGAAATAAGGATGCAATTCAGTAACAAACCTTTTACTGTGCTGCATTTACTGTTTGCTGCCTGAGAATCAGTATTTTCAAAATAAAGCACAACTTCATTTGTAGCACCACTAAATTCATAGACAACAAGAAATATGCGCCGTCTTTTACTGTAGAACAGGTACTTTGGATGGTATTCCACATTTGCAGGAACCTATAACAGAGTGGGAAAAAGAATAGTTTAATATCACCAAAGGGGAATCCCTCCTAAAAGATGAAGGGTAAAGAAGACATCAAAGTATTTCCCATAATAATATATCCTGTTCTACATTACCGATGTATGAAGTCTCTTGTAGATACTATCGGCTCCAGAAGACAGATTATATGCCATAAGGTTTGACCCATCTATACAAAAGGCTCTGACAGGATAATGAAGAACCCGATTCTCTTTACTGAAGAAATTTAGCTCCAGGTGAAATGGCTGCAAGTGAACTAAACTTGTCATACCCATTTTAAGCAAAAGTAACAGAGGATGAAATCAATCTATATCAGAAACATATTACCTGACATACAGGAGCATCCTTCAGATGATGCTTAGAATCTACAATAGTAATTAGAGGCAGCCGAGATATTGGGGCACTTTTGGCATGACCTTCCATGAAATGCTACAACGACAATGCAAATTGATGAGTCAACAAGGAATTTTATCTAACAGGCAACCTAAGAGATAACTTGCTTAATCAGATCATACATGAAGTTCTCATAAAGCATTTAACATGAAAGAAGAGATGAGACAAAATAAGCTACATTTTGGTTTCTAATAAGTTGCAAGCCAGCACATTACAGCCTGGTCAATTTAAAATTTATCCATGATCCCTCCTCAAAACATAAAGGTATATATCCGATATAAAAATTTCTGCTATAGATATTTATAATAAGAAAGTGACATACACTGTGGAGAAAAGCCTTCCGAGCAATGTCTGATATTGTAAGATGACTGTGCCTGCCAGATATGAAAGTTAATATAATCTGGAAAAAAAAATCAAAAATAGTGTAAAGCAGGAAAAAAAATCTAAGAATTCAACTTGAAAAAGCCTCTAATCCTAATGGATAATTCAAGATGTCAAGTCTGAGAAGGGAACCAAGCAAAGCAGTAAAATCATGTACCAACAAGTAAAAATCCAAAATCCTAGAGGTCAGAAATCCAGCCTGTGCCATTATCAAAACTCAAAGAAGAAAAAGGTTAAAGAAAAACTAATTCCATCAATAATGTCCAACAGTACAACAACAAAACCTACTCTGTATCTCAACCTTAACATTTGCTATGTTTTTTAATGACTAAATAACCTGATATCTGACTAGAAGTCTCTATGCATCCATAATTGACAAAGGCCCCTGAATACAACCAAATTAACTAATCACAAGAAATGGTCGTGATAACAAATCTGCTTCACAAAAATGTTAATCTCACCCTTTCATATGATGTTCTTGTAGTTGAGCTTGAAGTTGATGTTCAGCTAATATTCCAGACGACCCCAAAGATGAAAGCTTTTCTTTCAAAACAGACGCTGCACAATAACTCTGTCATTAGCATCTCTGCCAATAGCAGGCAGCAGTAGAAACAACATATATGAAGGCTATTCAAATATTAAAAGTTCCTAAAAAAAAAAACCCATCTTTCAAAAATTGTTGGGTCTACGGTGAACTGCAACAGTTGGGTTACATATACTGTAATAGGACATGTATTATGCTTATTCAATGGTGAATAAATCTTGCACCCTAAGAGATCTACAGAGTGACCACAGATATATTCTGCCCTCAACAGTTATAGGAAATAAATGTTGCCAAAGAACTCCAAGAAGTATATAAACAAATATGAAAACCTAAGGCTTCTTCCTTCTTCCCTTCACTCCTAGCTGGAATAGTCAATACCACTAGAGAAGAGAAAGACAAGAAAGAAGGACTGCACCAAGAAAAGTAATGTGCAACTAATGAATAATGAGAACATTGGTCTTTGATGTGCATATCTGCTTCTGACCAACCACTAACCAGCAGACCTTCCATTGTCATAATTTAGATGGACCCAGATCCTCTGCTCCTCTCATTTTTACTTGACTCATTTTTTTATGACAAGTCTTGGAGTTTTTACTTTGAGTTTTATCCTTAAACCCTAGACCCTTAAAGAAGAACCTTCCAATATGGTGGAATACTGTAAGGAATAAAAGTCAAGCAATTTAGATTTCCATAACTAAAGTTAGTAGTAGAACAATACAAGAAACCGTGAAACAGTCGGATCATCATAACAATCCATGGTAATGGAAGACCACCTAATATACATATGATCAAAATATTATGAGCCTCAAAACATAACATGCATTATCTATCTACTACCTGTAACCTTGACAAATCTCTTTGTTCTTGGCAAGTACTGAAGACATTCTAATAAATTTTGAAAAAGTTTGCATATAAACCTCTTGATATAAGTTGTCACCACACCAATTTACTAGATGATTCATAAAACCATAGCCATTAAAAAGTAGCATTTTCCTCAATTCTGTGGACCTAAACCAGGAAGATATGACATAAATGACACGAAGAACAAATGTCCACTTGAGGAACATAATGAACTCTTTGCATTTGTTGACAATTAAAATTACAAGTCTAAAAAAACAGGTCAAAATAAACACACAAATAATGTTAACTCTTTAATTCACCTGAGGATCCTCTTGCCCCTTGCAAAACTGCAAACAGTTGTTTCCTTCCTTCCCTAGTGTATGCGGCCCTATTTTTCACATTGTCTCCACCTGTCATATTCTATAAGAGAGAAATAATTGTCAAAATATGCACTTTTTGACATTTGCAGCAAATGAGAGTGTTATGTACGTGGGCGCACTTAACTATGAACAGAAGCGCTGCCAAATTCAGTTTGGAGTGAACTTCTAATGTTTTGATACGCGGTAAAGGGTAAGCTGCTTCTCCACCCTGTTGAGAAAGTATGCGAGGGATGTCAAGTGATTCAATTGCTGCAGAATAAGATGAAGAAGATAGAAGTCAGTGTAGCCCGTAAGATGAACATATCTATATGCATGCAAAAGTCTGATTGTTTAACTAAGATGGCCCTATTGGTGCCTAAGCATGCATGTCATATTCAAATTTCAATGCATATAAATGGTACTAGTTATGTTGAGGTGGTTCACAGAAACAGTCAACAGCAACAGCAGAAGCATTGGTAAAGATGAATTTGGGGGGTTTAGAGGAGAGATACATTAAAGATAAAATATAATTACAAATTCACTATCAAAAGAATGAGTATAATCATATCCTTTTCATGATATAGGGCAAGAATAATAGCCACTAACCAGCTGGTTCAAAGAAATTCGCTTGCATTGGAGGTCTATTTGGATTAATTATAACACGTGTCTTCCACACTTGAAGAGTTCCATCCCTGGTTACAGTTACAAGTAACCGCAACATTGGTAGCCAAGAAACTGAAGAAATTGGTTGGGAACCCACTTGTGTACTGCATTCCAACAAAAGGTCAAGCGTTAAATATCAATTAACACTGGAGAGATTGACAGAAGCAAAATTTCAAACAGGATTATATACAGTATTACATACTGTATTCATATATGGATAGGAAAAACCATCCACTTAAAGAAATTTTGACCATTTAAGGCACTCACAGAGTCACAGGTCCCATCTTATCAGACAGTAACGAAAAAGATTACTGAAAGCATTAACAATTTATTAACTCAATAAGAATGCTAATAAATCATAAATCACACTCTTGACCATAAGAGGCTACTTGGACAGCGGGGAAACCTAATTAAAAAAAAAAAAAAAAAATCTTAATCCCTCATCATTTGTCTAACACACTATGTCAGTGACAACTGACAACACATCCTCTTAGCTTAATAGAGGAGCTTGCAGATGTGTGTGGCCAATTAATGTTAAATGGCATTCAGAAGCTTACAGGTATATTATGCAATTCTTTTAACTGCAGATTGGCTCTGACATGATTGTCAGGTAGGCAGTCTTTATAAAATTTGCCAAAACTTCACCCCAATTCTTAAAGAAAAAGAAATAAATTAGTGAAACCTAAAACTTAACAACAGAGTATGTTAATCAATGGATTCCAAAACAAGGAATTAAGGCAGTACTTCGCTAGGTTCCACAAGGCAGTCTAATCCCAGTCAGTTGATGTGAATTAACCATTTGTTCCCCTAATTTTCGGTTTTTGTGTTTCTTTTCCCCTTTTTGGGCCTTTATGGAACTTGATTTGAACCGCAAATGAATCATTCTACTCCTACTATTATGTATGACTTACATTCCAATCATACTAGGTCTCTCAGTAGAAACATCCCATGCAAGAAGTGTACCCCGTCTATCACCAACAAAAATCCACTCCAATGTTGGGTGAAAACCAAACGCTCCAGCACCGATAAGCTTTATGGTGTTGTCGACTGCAGAAAAAGAACAAAATGTTGAAGCAGATAAACCACTTGATGCTAATTTGTAACATTATTAACAAGAAATAATCACTCAGTTTACTCTGTAAGGTGTAATGAACTGCATAGGTGTGAATGTTGTATGCTCGAATCAAACCATCTGCATAAGCAACGTACTGAAAAGGAAAAAAAGAGAAGTATTTTTTAAATATCCCTTAACAATAGTATCCAGTATAATAGATGTATTATCCAACCGCCACACAATGCAACACATTACAAGCACAATAGGAAGAAATTCAACCAAACAACTATATTACCAGGACGGGATGGCGAGGGTGGCATGCAAGATTCACAATAGGTTTTTTCAAATCTGTCTTTATTTTTGTTGGTGCCCTTCCTCCTTCAACAGTCCCAACAACTTCATGCATATTGAAGCAGTAGGAAAAATTAGATATAGCCGTCATGTGACTTCATATGTGTATTTTGGAGATGAAAGTGGAAAACAAAATATAAGAATACCTGTAACACTCATCCTTTTATGGAACCCGAAAAACACTACAGGTTGGAGAGGTGTCAAAGCAAGATGGACTTCTGTATCAGGAGTAATTTGATCCAACTTCTTCTCAGGTGAATGCAACACGCAAGTTTGTTCAGCATCAAAATCACAGGATCGAATAGTACCATCCTACAGAATGGGGTATAAACAAATCCACGTTTAAGCAAACAAAACACGAAACGTTCATTTACATACGAAACAGGCTGCTCTGGAAGAATGCTGAACAAATAAAGTATGCAGCTTGAGAATCCATATATCGACTCTTAACACCAAAGAAGGCAACAAAAGAATATGAAGATGAAGCACCAAAAAGCTCCACAAATGAACATTAACCTAATAAAGAAACTACAAAATGTATTCCATTATATATACACTGAGAATTGCCCAATTTCTTCAAGAACCAACCATGAAAATTAAATAAATAATATAATAGTTGCTAATAAAGCTTGCATCTTGGAACTAATTCTCATAAAGATGTTTGTAAAAAGTAACTAAGTTGCATGACTCAATCGTGGGTCACCTATCTTTCATTGACCTCCCAATCAATTAGCAATATCTAGTATTGTGGACAACAAGTATAAACAATTAAAAGTTAAAAAAATACAAAAGTCACAGAATGGCTAAAGTGTATAACTTGAGTAAACCCAATGTTGAATTTCAAAGTTAAATTCCACCGTACTCCACTAGAACACTTAACAGAAACATTGGTGTAAATAATAAAAGCCTCTATTTGCAGTTACAATGTTTGTAAAACTTTGGATATGAACCAATATAACATGAATTAGAATGTTGTTGCTACAGATAAACATCTGCAGTTATTAAATTTATTAATTTCCAGAAGTTCCCAATAACTTAAGCTGGTAGGGCATGGGGCAACAAACATGTGATAAACTAGAATGTCCTAAGAGTGAAAATCGCATATTAACATTTAAAAGATGTGCAAGACGCAATCTTTCAAAAAGATATGAAAAAAAAAAATACTCTTATCTCTAAAACATGCTAACCAGAGAAGGGCATATAGGGCACCCACCACATGGATCACTATCAGAGAATGCTTTCTTGTGGAACTCTATGACACGAGGATGACAGGTATACCAATATCAATAGATGAAATCATGCTTCTAGTTAGTGCATATTAACATTAAAGATGCAACAAGCAACACGCCAAATCTTAAAAAAAAGCTAAACAAACAGGCATCCAGAGCACCAACCTCATGGATCGCTATGACAGAATGGCCACTCGTGGGACTATATGCCATGCGGATAACAGGTATACCGATATCAATAGATGCAATCTTGCTTCCCGTCAACGCATCCATTTCTGTGTGCACAAAAAAAAAAAAAAAAAAAAAATCAATTAAAAACAAACAAAGTGAACCTGAAGAAAATCTACATATACACTAATACATAAGGATAGACGATTCCACAACTATATATCAAACACATAAGAACTATCAACCGATTAAACATTCATGCCTTATTCAAATTGCATAGAAACACCAAGTACATTCATTCATGTGACTATTCTCTAACAACCACAGGAACCTGGAGGCTTTCTTCTTTCACTCACCACACCAACCGAAAATCTCACATCTTTATACTAGCTAATCACACAAAGCACTTCAATATTCCATTAAAACTAGCTCAGGAGTAAACTCTAAACTCAAATTCAAACACAATGCGACTTAGCTAGAATGATACATACATCATCCATGCTTCAAATTCGAAGCAGAAAATTACTAAAATTTCACAGTATGTAACTAACTAATCAAAAACGGAAAGCGAGGGTGCTCTCACCGACGATGTAGTTGCCGATGGCGACGGCGACGAGGGCCTGATGCGGATGAAAGGCGGCGGCATGAGGCTGGAGGGGTTTGGTGCCCCGCGCGACGTGTCGTAGATCGAGATGCTGCACCGTCGTCCACTCCATCGGAGACCTGCAAATCCAGCAGCCGAGATCTTAATCGTGAATTGTTGACTCTGGAGAATCGAATCGAATTGGATCGGAGAAATGAATTAGATCTTGATTGAATTTTGAAGAGAAGAGAATTGGAGTTACCTGGAAATGGAGAGTTGGGATTATTATGTGAAAGAGAAGCTCATTTGAAAAACAAGGAAGAAGATCGACGACTGTAGTAAATGAAGAAAATTACAGACAAAAAGGAGGGAGAAGAAGTAGGGAGGTGGGTTTTGGGCCCAAGATTGGACCGGGACCCGATCTATTTGAGCCCAATTTTTGTTTTTTTGTTTTTTTGGGGTTTTTATCTCTCTCGAGTGTTGAAATTGGAGCCCAATTTTGCTGGGGCCAATAAAGACTTCAGGGGCTTCGATGTTTAGTTGTTACTATAGCTTTTAGTATCCCAACCACACATTATACCGATTGTTACGCGTATAATAGTACAGTATGGTAGACCATAGTAGATTGTTGTCCCAACTAATACTGCCATTTTATTCATACCCATTGTTATCCATGTCTCAATTTTAATCTTCCAACTTCGAATCCAATTAATGGTTTTGTCACCATATGTCTAGAAACTTTTAAAAGTGGTCCTATTGGTCGATGCCCCAAATAGAGTTGACGCAGAAAGCATAACAGTGAAGCTCTGTAAAGAAGAGGAAGAAATCGCAAGGAGAGAGTGTAGAAGTGTGCAAAGTTTTAAAGCTGAATCCAATGAATTAATGACAAAGGATTTGATGGGGTTCCATGGATCATGTAGCCCCAAAATCTTAAACGAAAGGCATGAATTGCTTAATCCGAATAGGAATATGACACAATCACACAAATGCCCTCTTCTTTCCTCCCCCCCCCCCCCAAATGAAATGAAAAGCTTCATCTTTTTGGTCCATTGGAAGATCCCTTGTTATCCAAACAACAAAATACATATATATTTAATTGGAAATTTTAACAAGATTTCTAGTTTTCAGCAAACTAAATTTCTTTCATTGGTAAAGTAGAAAATTGTGCGTTAGACTCTATTTAGTAATTTCTTATTCCGTCGCTGCATATTTCAAGCAGTGTGATCCTTTTGAAATGATAAGTTTGAGACTTTTGGGAAAACAAAACAAAAACCTATTTGAAATTTGATAATTGGTGCAAATTGCAAGAGGCAACTCACTCGGTACTAGTCAATAGTGAAAAAGTGCCTCCAAAAATTTGGTTGCTCATCCACCCAACAAACTAAAGATTAGCATATATTCCAGCATAAAGAACGGGGAAATGATTATTTACCCAATTTTAGCTTTAAAATTGTCCACTTACCCAAACACTCTAAGAGGTTATTTCCCTAATACCCAATTAAGTTTTTTTTAATTCTTTTTTATTTATTTTTGGGACAATTTTGCCCTCTCCTTCTTTGTCACTTAATGA
Organism: Rosa chinensis; assembly: GCF_002994745.2. NCBI lineage: Eukaryota > Viridiplantae > Streptophyta > Magnoliopsida > Rosales > Rosaceae > Rosa > Rosa chinensis. The sequence continues at coordinate 16,260,889 of NC_037089.1, read as the reverse complement.
GAGAAGTCATCGGAGACCTTGCTGGACTCCGGTGACCAGTGGCAGCCGGGGACTCTGGTGACCGTCTCTGGCGACCGGTGACCGGAAACCCGAATCCAGCTACTGGACTAGTGACTAGATTCTAGCGTCTGAATTTATTGCCCCCCAATAATACTCAGTAATCATATTATTGCCCCCCAATAAACATATTATTGTTCCTCAATTACAAGTTTATTGGGGATCAATAATTAGTGAAAAATGAAGATGTTTTGAATTTTGAAAGCTTTCGGAGGTTTACCAAATAAATAATTTTATTATTGCTCCCCAATAATCTTATTATTGCCCTAATAAACACTTTATTGCCCACCAGTAATCTTTTTATTGCCCCCCAGTAATTTTTTTTATTTGTTTTGTTTCGGGTTTTCACGGAGGCGGTGACAACAGACCGACTCCAGTAATCTCATTATTGGGTCCCAATAATCTTATTATTGCTAATCATCCTTCCCTAGAGGACTTTCAAACCCGACTGACATACAAAGCAAATCAATCACCTCTAACCCTACTTTCTCTAAAGCACGACTAAACTTGCTTAGAGAAGCCATGGACAACCCAGCAGACTCGGTATAACATGACTCGTTTAGACAAAACGACTCGCCGAGTCCGTCCACGTCATCGTCATCAACTTCATCTCCTTCCTCAAACCCAACAGGCCAGTTCCTCAGGAAACTCGCTTGTTTCTTTTCCCTGGGTAGGTCAAAGAGCGACAACGCTTTCGACTCGGCCGAGTCAATGAGTTAGGAGGGATGGAGTTGTCGGTGAGCTGGAAGAACCCGAGTTTCGAGAATACGGGTTGGATCGAGCTTGGGACAAAGAGATCACCGGAATCGGAGGACACGTGGCTGACTGTGCACGATGAGTGGGAGGGAAAGAATGGGTGGAAGACGGTGGAGCATGCTCGAGAGGGCGTCACCGCAGCTGATGTGGACATGGTTTTGTCCGACTGTTGGGCCGACGGCATCGGTGGGGAAGCTAACGTGGAGAGAGAGAGAGAGAGAGAGAGAGAGAGAGAGAGAGAGAGAGAGAGAGAGAGAGAGAGAGAGAGAGAGAGAGAGAGAGAGAGAGAGAGAGAGAGAGAGAGAGAGAGAGAGAGAGAGAGGGAGGGAGAGAGAGACTGGAGGTGGAGATCGGGGAGATTGGGGAGAGAGAGGGAGCTAAGGGAGAGATGAAGGAGAGAGAGGGTGCCAGCGGCGTGGAGAGAGAGGAAATAGTGGCATCTATATAGTTTCTTAACCACACGAATGGCAAAACTGTCAATAGATGTTAGATTTGGTAAATGGGGTTAAAAAATTCTTAGTGGAGTATATGAGCATTTTTTAAGCTGAAATTGAGTAAGTGGTCACGGCCTCAAAGAACAATATTATATGCATTGATAGTCATCCTCCAACCATTTGTATATCACAAGGTCTTATTGCACCAAAAACAAAAATATCAAAAGGCCTAATATTATTACTAAACAGTTTAAATTGCACAATTTCTCGTGATCTGAGAGAGTGGATGATAATCTTGTAATAAGTCAAGCATCTATGGCTCATTACTAACCTACATGATGATCAATTTATTTGCAACCATTGTTTCTGTTCAGAGTATGGTTCTATGTTACTCTTCTTTAGCTTAATGTCATGGTTGGACTAAATTAATTCACCACAAACATGAAACTTAGGCCTCGTTTGGTTGCCGAAAATGTAATTAGATCCTTGGTCTTTCCTAAGAGCATGGGAAAGTAAATTTCCCACTAGTTTCCCTACCAGTGTTTGGAAACACTAAGAATCGGAAAATGCATTTTACTTTCCTTTCTGATATTTGGTTTGTACAGGAATAGGAAAGTAGGTAACATCAATTTTCAATAATATCCTTCTTATCAAAACATAAACAATTCAATATTCAAAAGTTTATTGGATAATTTAGTAATAACAACCATTAAAATAATCTTTAGAGTAGACAATTAATGTACAATTAATGCGGGAAAAGTATGAGGAAAAATAAATTCCATAAGGTGTGGGAGGATCCATTTCCCCCCCATTTTCCCTTCATGTAGGAAAATTGTTTCTTTCCTTGGGTGTGCCAAATACAGGAAATGATAAAAGGGTGCATCTATTGCCACCCTACCATTTTCTTAGTTCACCCTACAAACATTTGAATTATTGAAAGACTATATTACCCAAGTGTAAAATGACTACTAAGTACATTAATTTTCTAAAATCCAAATTTGTAAGGAAAAATAAATAAATAACCAATGAATTAAATAGAAAGATTACTTAATTTCTCATTGGATAACATTAATTTTCATCTTCTCCACCCAAATTTGCATTTATTACTATTTTTTTGTCTTTTTTTTTTACCTATTCATCATGAATTCGTTATTAAATTCACAAAATCATTAGCGTTAACTACATCAAAATCTTTGCAATACCTTTTGTGAATACTGAACGTAAAAATTTAAAACACGAAAGAAAAATCTCAATATCTTCTTCATTGCTCATAGTTGTTAACTAACTAATCTTTTGACATAGATTGAAATAGATGAAACATTGAAGCAGAAAGGAAAAAAAAAGTAAATTAGATTATGATTTTGATAGGAAACTTTAATATATTATAGTTTTTTTATTGGTATAAATTAAATGCGAGATTTTCATTAAGAAAAAATATCTTTTAATTGGATATGTCATATAAAGATATTCTTGGAAATAGAAATGGGTTACATAAGTAAATTTAATAATTAAAATTAAAATGTAGGGTGTAATGAGCAAGTAGGGTGAACAAAGAAAATAGTAGGGTGGCAATAGCCGCACCCATGATAAAATTTCCCTTCTCAACATTTCCATTCTGCGAACCAAACGATACCTTAATGATAGATAATCAAGGCAATATATATCGGCTAGTTTTGGTTTTTTCTTTGGTTGTTTTCTATCATCATCTCCACCATCATTGCCGCCAATACATGGGTTTCTTCTTTGGTTGTTTTCTAGTTCCACACATGTGAACTTATGTAATAGTAGTACGCATCTAGCCCCCTTCTTGCATCCAAAGCCAGATCCAAATTACTCGCAGAGCAAGTATGGTGGAATTGGAGCTATGTATATTTGAACTATCTTTGTCTTAATCAATGCACGCCTCCATTACTTACAGAATTTCCTGCATAAACACGATACTAGCTATGGAATGTGACAAAAGGAGAGGAGAATATTAATATTGATAGAATATGAGGAAAATGACAATACAATGGTATTTTGTGTATAATTACTTCTCTAGTATGAAAATGACACAATCTTAATCATTTGTTTCAATAGAAAGCTTCACAAATAAATCTTATAAGGTGGTCAAACAATTACATTAGTTCGATCTGCCAATAAAAACATGACATGTATCCTCATTAAGAATATATATTCTCGATCAGAAGTTTGAGTTCAAACATGGGGTATTTGAGGTAGAATGCTTTTGATGGTGGCCGACCGCTTTTGATTCAAAGGCTCAAAGCATAGATTGGTGCGAGTGTGCGACAACCGAAGCGGGCGAAGCTTCAATACCATTCGACTACATTGCTACTTTACCCAGGTAAGACTGGCCCCTAACTAGTTCAGCTAATCAAAAAGGCAGAACAAACTCGATCAAATTAGAGAGAAACTCCCAGAATCCATATGGATATATTACACGTTGTGGCTAGAATTTGGGGAATGCGGGCCTTCAGTCATTCAAAAGCACTGAAGCTACTTAACAGATTCTAAAAGTTTTCTTGGAGGGTTTTGCCTTACTGTACGGTCCCCCCGTAAATGATTGAACTATAGAATATCTTCTTCATCTTGGATTTCCTTCTTCCTTCCTTCTCAGTAAAGGTATTTATAATAAAAATGAGAGTTGCTGGAGCCCTTATCTGGTCTTCCAGATTTGATATTTTTTGTTTTCCTGTGGATAAAATGATCACAAAGGAAAGGATTTCTATATACTGTGTTTGAATGCGCGCATCAGGCCTGCAACTATACCCAGAAACAAATGGTTGGTTCGGAACCATTACTGTCCCACTTGAATTGAAAAACTAGAAGCAACAGATGGAACCACGATGAAGATTGCTGCTGACAGGTGACGTAGCAAACCCAAGTAAATAGTTCAAACAAACTTAGCCTGCTAGCGTTAACTAAAAAAAAAAAAACTTAGCCTGCTAGCCATTAAACAACCTTGGAGAAGGACAATAGAACAGATACAAAACCATGTGCAGGAGGGAAATAATGAGGAAAATGAGTTATTGTGTATAGACATGTAAAATTGACCGGATTTTGAGTTCATCGATTTAAATTCAAATCTGTTTAGTAATAAAAAATTTCAATCCGACCCACTCCATTAGCCTGGCAGATCGTTGATAGCTCAATCCAAATCCGTATCCGCTTGATTAATGGATACCGTCCAATCCGTTTATAATTACGAATATTTTTAATTTTAAAGAGTAATATGAAATTTTTATCATGATACATCATAAAACATTATTAAAATATTAAAACAACATGAATAATATCGCCAAAAGTTAAATTACATTATCAAAATATTCCCATGAACGATAAACTAAGATAACTAAAATACTAAATTTCCAAAATATTCTTAATATTTTATATTTTACATTTTTGAAAAATAATAATATATTAATAAAATAAAATAATTTTTTTATTATGAAAACAGACTGAATTATTAAGGGATCAGATCAACCTAAATTCGTGTTTGATCCGTTAAATAAAAAGATTAACGGATTGAGATCATTAACGGATTAACAGATCAAATTTTTAATCCAAACCCGTCCAATAATCATGGATCTGGAACGGGTCCGGATGAAAATCTGCTCCATTTACAGGTCACAAATCTCAATAGATTCATAATTGCTTCCTACAAGCACTAGAATGGAAAACTTACGAGAATAATCTCTCAAATTCAAATAAGAATTATTTACTTTCCACGAATGACTCATTTTAAATTGCTGTACAAAGTGAGACAAGTTACAATACTTAATTCTGGTACAATTGTTGTACATTTCAAATACATGTCTATGACACACACAAATGATGTACGTGTGCATATCATAAGTATCATTTCTACTGTTCATTGCAGCAACTCACACACCATCAGATCATGTGTGTATGTCATACACGCATATATAGTAGAAATTTAGTGTAAATTTCTACGTAAACCCGTGTCGTTTTTATTTTTTCAAAAGCTACATCAACTATAAGTGTCGCATCAGTAAGTACTTTCAAATGCTTGTGCCAAACATGAAATGCAAAGGTACGAGATGAAAATATACAATGGTTTTGCTACCTAAAGAGCAAAGGTAATTTTAGTAATTTTTTAGAAGTATTTTTATGAAGTGCTTCATCAATAAGTACGTTCAACTGCTTGCGCCAAACTGAAATGCACAAACGTCTTGAGCAGATAAATGTAACAAGTTTTCCTTCATAAAAAATAAAAGAAAAGGAAAGTCCTTCATAGTAAAGATTATCACGAACACCTTTCATTGCCATAATTAGAGGGAACCAAGAGGATATATAAGAGAGGAGGCAAGGAAAACCCCGAGAGGCAGAGAAGCCCTTGAGAGCAAGAATATATATATATATATATAAAGAAAGGAGGCAATAACTCATATCCACCGTCTCTTCCTGCTTCCTCAACTCACATGCTCTCTCATCTCTTGAGTACGTCAACACTCAAACTCATGGAGTTCACACACTTGCCTAACCTAATAACCTAACCTAAGCCCTTAGCTAGTACTATTTCTATTGTTGCCTGTAGTCCAGTTCATACTTGAAGCACTTTGGAGCTACCTACCGAGCGAGTAGCTAAGCTGATCGAGCTATGATGCGCAACCTGGCAAGCTCTGGTTCCAGTCGGGGCATCGCGGCCATTGTGGGCGTTGGACCGAATCTAGGCCGGTCCATCGCTCGGAAGTTCGCCCATGAAGGCTACACGGTGGCCATCCTTGCCCGTGATCTTGACAGACTGTCGAAATTTGCCGATGAGATTGCAAGGGAGGAGAAATCTCAAGTGTTTGCCATAAGAATCGACTGCTCCGAGTCTCGGAGCGTGAGGGAGGCCTTTGAGGGTGTTCTTTCCCTTGGTTTTGTGGAGGTACTGGTCTACAATGCTTACCAGCCGGTTTCTTGGAAACCCACAAAGTTCACCGACATTCGGATTGACTCCTTGGAGAAGTCCCTCGCCGTCTCTTCTGTCGGAGCCTTTCACTGTGCTCAACAGGTAAATACAGTTTTAGTTTTAAATTAACGATCTGACAATATAATATGTAAGACATTGCGCACTTTGTCAACATAACATTTCTATTTTATTATTGAAATTAATATGTATATTTATATGGGAATTGAAGGTTCTTCCTGGTATGGTTGAAAGGGGAAGGGGTACGATTTTGTTCACCGGATGCTCAGCTTCACTTAAAGGCATTGCTGGCTACTCTGAACTATGTAAGAACTATATTTTTTGACCTTGAGTTCTAATTTCACTTGATCAAGTATGTTTGTTAATTAGTTAGACTTTGGGTCGTAATGAGGCAGGCTGTGGGAAATTTGCACTGAGAGCTCTATCACAATGTTTGTCCATGGAGTTCCAACCTTACGGTGTACACATTGCGCATGTTATTGTTGACGGGGTCATGGGACCGCCTAGGGGTGGCTCATCATCGAGTTCACAGAGAATTGCCGGAGTAGGAGTCAGCGATGGATCAATGGACCCAGACGCGGTGGCTCAAACCTATTGGCACTTGCACATTCAAGACCGGAGTGCTTGGACCCAAGAAATCGACCTCCGTCCTTCAATCCCTTCCAGATTTTGCTAGTCCTTCAATCATTCAAAGTCTCCTTGAATCCATAAAAGGTCCCCGAATGCTTAAGATTGCGTAATTCACATAATCATTGGTTCATTATTATCCCTTCCCCAAGTGCTTTCATTGTATCATTGTTAAAGACAACTATGGCCTATAGCGTCATTCCAGTGCTCGCCTCCAATCCTCATCAATGCCACCCATCTTGTCCCCATTAGCTCATAAATGTATGAAATTTCTTGCATACATACAAATAGTGTTAATGTATACAACGTTCCTTATCACTGATCACGTCATCGACGAGTCAGTGAAGAGGAGCAATAAGGAAAAATGCACTTGGTTTTACACGTCACCTGTCAAGAGTTTAAGACTACCACGACTTTATCCAGAGAGGACCCTCCAAGTAATCAGTAGTTCAGTACAGTATGAAGTTTGCTGGCTCCGGTCACAATCAACCTCCTCAAGTGGTCAAGGCGTGGGGCTAGAATTTCACGCATCTTGTTTATTTTACTGACTCTTATGGAGGTGGTGGTGGTTGCACCATGTACAAAAGTGTGATTTGTTGTAATGGTTATGTTTAAGACAGTACGATTCAAAATACTTCATAGTATACATTGTTATTAATGTGTGTATAATTGATTAATTGATGCAACATTTTCCGTTTTGTGGGAAAGATCTAGTTGAAAAGACACGAAAGCTAGGACGTGGCCCAGGTAGGGGGAGTAGGCAAGGGACAGGGTCTCATGGATGATATTAGGACATCGTGTTCCAATTTAGGACACACAGCAAAGCTTTTGCCTGAGGGAATGCCGGGGGGAAAGAAAGAAAAAAAAATCAAACCCTAAACGAGAAAGTGTTGAAATTTAGTTTTAGTTATTTTTTTGAGAAATTATACGAAACATTCTCTTAATTAAAAATATTCATCATTTTGATATATTAATTTCAAATACTATCTTGTTGGTTCCCCAATATTAAAATTCTAACAACTTTTTAGCACATGCCGACTATGATGGCATCAAAACTCTATTTATTTATTTTTTGATATTTTCGTCTCTCCATGTCTTAACTCAAATTTTTTTTTTCCACTAAACAACTATCATTTTTCTCAACCGTCCACCACTAGCCCCCTCATCAAAGCCGCCGCCGCCACCACCCCGTACCCCAATTCTCTTCTCCACAATTCCATCAAATTTAATCCCAAAACGCCTAAATTATCTATCTTCATCAATTCAATCCAAAACCTAAATTCTCAATCTAACCCCAAAACCCAAATCCTCTCCCACCCAATTTCCAATTCCCCATCCCATGCAACCCTATAACTAAAATCGATCATTCACTCCATTGATGGGTAAATTCAAGGAGAAATCAAATCCCACATGTAGAGAGACGAAAAAAAAGACAGAGAGATAGCATTTTGGACTGGCGGTCTTTTGGAGCAGGCAACTGCTCTCTCTCCTTCTCCCTCCCACCCTTCCTCACTACTTTATAGCCCATGCCAAAATCTAAGTTGCAGAGTTGTATTTGTATCATCTTCTTCCTCTTGAATGCAAAAGTGGAGTTGGGAATTGACTCCGTTATAAACGGAGGGTATGAAAATTTTGTCGGATTTAAATGTTGAGATACTAATGTAATAATTTTTAAATGTGATGTACCAAAATGATGAATGGACTTTATTTGAAGTATTATTTGTAAAATTTTCTTTAATTTTGGCCATCACACGGTGTCCTCAAAGGCTTTCTAGGCCCAGAGACTAGTGTTTGAGGAATCTTGTTAGAACGCTTCCTCCCCCCTGGCCACCAAAAATATATTAGTATTTAACTCCAATAATCGTCGGCAAGATTCGAACCCAGATGTGAGAACTCCCACACCTGGAAGTTCTTATCAACTCGACCACCTGTGGTGGTTTTTTTAGAATAGATTTTATTTTACCTTCTAATGTCAAAACCCTAAATCACTTCATTAAATGTTTATAAATCTAGCCTAACATATTTGTCTGCCTAAATCTAGCATAACATATTTGTTTGCCTCAACTCTGAGCATAGTGTACATCCAAATAACACATTTACTATACGTCTATACTCAATCCGCCTTAACTTCGAGCTGATCGAGTGCACAAAACAACAACTCAATCTAAAATTGTAATGGCCATATTTGGCTGGACGAATTTTTACTAATTTTCCATGAATCGTAAAAATCAAGTTCAAACATAGATTGGTAGGGTAAAAAAGAAAGCCTATGCGGTGCAGTCGTTGCTGACTCACTCATCGAGTCAACAAAAATATATATGTCCAGTGTCAACTGTACGGTGGCGATAATTCTAAGAGAAAAGCCATCCCTGACCGGCTGGGATTCCACAGGCAAACAAGTTACCTGTAGGGACTAGGTCACCAGGGACCTCTAAAATGATGGATCATTATTAGTAGGGCACCTATACAACTGTACAAATGTCCCATCTCAAAAGTTCAATACAGCAACCACCCTATGTGGACATTTCTGACGCTTTAGATTCCAGCTCCAACCAGCCATTCATTCTGAGGATCTTGATTTCATCATCACAAGGAAAGAAAAATCCCCTCTAAAATTTTCCTTCTTCACTGTGCTTTTCTATAGTTCCATAGTTGTGACCACATACCATGCATAACATCTATTTAAGCCTATTATCTTCTGTCAATTCTACAAGTTGAATAGCGTTCCTCTAAGCATAAGAAAAGAGCATTTCAAAAGTGAAACCAATAATTTGTGTTTCTTTTGTTTTATATGCGACTCAAATCTATTACGGTGTCTTGAATAAGAGAAAGTCTTGAGTGAGACTGTCATCTAGCACAACCGCCCACATATACGGTCTTCAAGTATAAATGATATGCGATAATGTATTAGTGGGGATTGCACCATACACGTACTAAATTTCCCACCGGAAACTTTCTCCATCGATTATGGTGGGTAGGTATTGACAAAAATTAAGAAAACAGCTGAAACCAAGGAGATTGTTACATTCACATACAATCGCTTTGGAAACGGGGCAAAAGAAACCTAACTAGTCGAAAAGCTTGAAAAGCATTTATGTTGGAGTTAGGTACCTGCAATGTGAGGCTAAAACATAAGAATGCTACAATTCTCAAACCCAACTAATACCTAAACCATTAAGCAAGTCTGCGGCACATCAAACTCTAGCTGGTGTTTAGTTTCAATGATCACCCTTCATGACCCATGGGACCAGCACATCAGCAATATTAACATGTTTCTCTCCATAGTCAAAGAACCCTCTCACTGTTGTCACCTGTTTCTTCATATTCAGCAAATCATGATTGCAGTGTATTAATATATTCATGCAACTATCTCCAGAGAAATGCCAAATAACTAAAGCAACCGCAATATTAGCTAATCCTCACAACTGTACCAGTTTAGTTAACCCACTAGGAAAACAAGAAAAACAGAAAAGAAAAAAAAAAAAAAATCAACTTATATGTCCAATGTGAGTATGACCCAAAAGTCAAAGGTGTTGATTTCATCCTTATCATGTCATATACAAGAAGCATAGCATAGATCAACTGTCTCATCTTTTGATGGTTTTCAAACAACAAACTTTAGTTCTTCATTTATAAGTCACCTTCAGAATGTTGGAGTTCAAGAACCCACAACATGAAATGAAGCAGAAGACACAGGGATGAATGACTTAAGCGTATTAAACAGCAGATGTCATTGCCAACAAGACATGATTTTCAAAGAATGGAAGAAAGGGGAAACACCAGAGTGATCTTTTTTTTACCTGAAAAATTTTAGTGAAGGAGAGGCTTTCCGTGTCAAAGGAAAATGGAATCGAAACTTAATACATCAAATTGAAAATGCAACGGGTGCATAAGTCATCTTTGCCCTCTCCTGAATAATATCAATTATTGAAAATAAGTCAGAATGCAGAGCTCTAGTTGTGCAATCCTAAATTAGAAAAGAAAGATCTCTATACCCCCTATGTCCATAGTTCCCAGCTGCTGACATATAGAGATGAAATGGCCTGCCAGCATCCGATCCTGATAATTGATTCCGGTTGTTCAACTCCCGATTATAGACAGGATCTATGTAGCCATAGTGGCTATAATTTCTGTCAGTGAAGCTGGTAGTAGCATCAGTTGTTGTAGGATATCTCAACACGGTTGAAGTGGAGCCTATGGGATGACTAGCATATGGGAAAGGAGCATTCCTGTGTTGAGATTCTATTTGAGATGGATGACAAATTCGAGGATTAGACTGTGACCGGAGAGTTGGAACTCTATCTATATTAGGGTGATCTGCTTTATGGCGCTTACTAGAACGTTGAGAGGTTTTACTCCTTGCATTTTGTTGGAAACTCATCTGTTCTGAAGGTGCTGCTCTTGCAGATCTTGCGTGCTTCCCCCTTTCTGATTCTGTAGTCTTTCGCTTGTTGTTTGGTTTAGAAAATTGGGATTGGTTGTGACACTTCATACCTGATCATGTAACAGATAATCAGCATATAGAAAACTCCATCTAGGAGAAAAAAATACACAAAATAATATCTCTTGCATCTGAAACAAGAGTAAGATAGATGCTGTAAAAGAAGTAACATGCAGTAAAACTGCTTCCTTCCCTCCCAATACCTCCATTGGCAGTCGATTTCTTTGATTTTTTCATCGCTCTCACAAGTCTTGCTGCTCCACCTCGTCTGTGCTTCTCAGCTAGCACTGTGGATCTTTCAGCTTCATTACTCCAACGCTGCAAGGTGGATGAGAACACATGCAAGAAAATCAATAATCTTAACAGTACATACCAGTAAAAAGAAAAAAAAGGAAGGCATCTCATTAACCACTACCTGTCTAAAAGTTTTCATTTTGTAGAGATTGCGACCCTTCACAAGCAGAGGAAATAGTGGACACAGCTCCTGTATTCCCCTACTCCATAACACTTCAACCTTGAATGAGAAAATACACAAGTTAAACGAAACACTAGATTCTCTTCTTATACACTGAAGTCTGCAGAAACAAGTTCTATAAAAGCAAACTATCATTTATCATTGACTGTCACTCATGTAACTTTCCTATATAAACCTAGGATTTGCCTCAGTCTTACCGTAAAAGTATGCTGTTGTTTAGCCGCACCATAGCTTTCTTTAACAACCCTACCGGCAACAACTCTCTTCCCAAGAACCTTTCCATGCCTTGTCATCTTATCAAACCTGTACAAAACCAAATGTTCAATTCACAGCATCGGAATAGTTGAGAAGGCGGTACAGAACATCACATAAGAAGAATACGCAAGAAAAAGAAATGTGATTAAGGCAATACTTCTGATGAACTTTCTGAGTGAAGAGGACGACATCTCCCTTACAGACGTCACCTGCATTAATAAGCTGTAAACTTGAAGGAAAAACCGGTCGAAAGTTGGTGAACAATTGCCCATGAATTTAGAGCAAAACAAAAAACTAACCTGTACAGTTAATTACAAAAGATGATCTGGGATACAATGCTTCACCATTTCCATCTTTTAATCTAGAATTAGAAGAAGCAAATTAATCAAGTAACAATGAGTACAATCAAGAATGACAGAAATGAAGACTTAGAAGGCTTAATAGTTAATACCTATGGTGCTCTTGAATTCTTTGTATGCAAATCAATTTGGTTCCTGAAATTCTAAGACCGTGCTTTCGCAAATAGGCTTTGCATTCTTTGAGATTCAAAGAATCTAAATCACTCCCTTCTGCTAAACACAATGAACAATTTAGGGTTTAAGATCCTTAATCCAACAAAATTCCGATGATCAATTTATGTAAATTCGAATTGTTGAAAGTAGAAATGGAAAATTTCAGAAAATCAAAAAGAGAAACCTTTGAGGAAACGTATGACTTTGTTGGAGAGAGACTCGTCATCGACCTCTTCCTCCATTTGATCATCGTCGTCGTCCTCGTGATTCTCGTCGTAATCATAGTCGTCGCTCTCTGGTCCGTCGTCGTCTTCTTCTTCAGACGAAGAGATAGAAATAAAGGCGGGCTTACCTTCCCTCGCGGCCATGCTTAAGCATTTCTGGCATCGGTTTCCAAACTAGATATGCCCTTGGATTCAAAATACTTTTAGTTTTTATTTATTTATTTATTTTAATTTGCAAATAATACTATATCAGAAATAATACTTTAGTTTTTTCTTTTTCTTTTTTTTGAGAACAATTAATACTTATAGTTAAGTTTTTGTTTTAGGTTTTTGTCTATTTACCCCAATTTCATAGATTTTTTTCCTACTTAACCCAATAAGTTTTTTTAATTCTCCCTTACTCAAAACACTCTAAGGAGATATTTCCCAATATTCAATTATGTTTTTTTTTTTTTTTATAAACTTTTTTACCCTTACCCATTTGTTACATAGAGAGAGAGAGAGAGAGAGAGAATGGAAGAGAGAGAAACTATAGGAGACTTCGTCGGAGTTCGGTCACTGGCCGCCGGATTCCGGCCAACGTCGGGGCCGGATTCTGATCAGCGGCCACCACCACGGGACTTCTCTAAAAACCTTGCCAGATATTCCCAATGAAGTCGTCGGAGATCTCATAGGTCGTCGGAAAGATTTATTACTCCCCAATAGAGGGGCAATAAACCTCTATTGTCCCCCAATAAACATCTATTGCCCCCAATAAAACTTTCAGTCACCGGAATGAGAACTAATCTCCCTAAATTTAGACAAATAAAACTTTAATTAAAGAAAAAAAAATGAGAAGATTACATCAATTCAAAACTTCTATTGCCCCTAATAAATCTTTAATAGAGTTCTATTACCCCAATATAACTTCTTTTTTTTTTCATTTTTTCTTTCATTTTGGGCCTTCTATCCCTATTTTACCAAAAAATAAATAAATAAACAAAACGAAAGAGAGAAATTGATTTGGGCACCCAGAGAAAAGCTCCGGGCACCCAATCATCTTTCTCCTCTGCCACATGAATTGAATGGGGTTGAGAGGAATATAGAAGAGAAGTTGAAGAAATCTTGTGAGGAACTGAATCAGACTCAGAGGGCGATTAAGAAGCAGGGTGTAGAATTTGATTTGAAAGAAATTAAAGAGGAGAAATTGAATCGGATTTAGAAGAGTATCGAACAGAAGTTGAAATTGGCAATTGAGGAGGAGAAGAAAGCATTTGATTGACATTGAACAAATATCTTCATTTTCACCGCAAAAGAAAGCATAGGAGGATACACAACCCAATCTCCTCGGTGAGGCCAAGGAGATGATAGAGGCCATCGGTGACGCATCGTCATCATGAAACTCGCTCTGAATTGTGACCTTTGATCCACCAACATCGGCGACGATCGATGGTGCCGGATCTGCGCCTTCACCGAGTATCACCTCTGTTGACGTCATCGTCGTCCTCGTCTCGCCGCCGACCATCTAGACCAGAGAACAGAGCTGAAGGTCGTGCACTGGTTGAGAGAGAGAGAGAGAGAGAGAGAGAGAGAGAGAGAGAGAGAGAGAGAGAGAGAGAGAGAGAGAGAGAGAGAGAGGCATGGCAGTGGTTGTAATCGTGTTGAATTTAGGTGCCTTCTTTTTAGTATTTGAATCGCTAAATTCAAATCAAAGACTAAGAGTGGGAAGAGTGGGTAATTGATTGAGAAATTGCATTAGGGAGTTGTTTGACTATAGATTAAAGCTTTGATTTTGGGCAGGTGTTTTGTAATTAATGGTTTATGGGTCTGACTCCTCATTTGCTCTTTGTTGCTGATGGTGGTGAGTTGTTGGTCGTTGGCGTTAGTTCTTAGTTTTGGGTTCAGGGAGGTTTGAATTTTGTTATTGGTGAGCTTGGTGGTGGTGGTTATGGTGGTAATGGCGGTGGATGTTGGGTGCGAAGGAATAAAAAAAAGAGAATAAAAGAAATTGAAAAGAAAAAAGGAGAAAGAACAGGGTTATATTGGTCGTTTCACAATTATTGAGCTGAGTTGGCGTGAAAGAGATTGCCACGTCAATGACTTAACCGAGTATTTGGACGGAAAGTTAACATAATGGACATATTGGAGGGAAATTGTGAGGCAGAGAGTTTTTAGATTAAATTAGAATGTCAGGGACTCTGAAACAATGTTGGAGGCATAATATAGAGACTAAACAGAATTTTACCCTATCTAAAATAACCTTTCAAACAAACGCATCATCTCTATATCTTACAAGGGTAAATTACTAAATTAATCAAAGAATATACAATTAAAGAGTTGATAATGAGTTTTATTTTGGTAATAACTGAAAAAGAATATGGGAACTCCCCACTAACTTCTCAAGAGAACAAAAGCTATAGATGAGGATGAAAAAAGAATAACTATCCCTTAACTTGTATCTTATTTCAATATTTCATCTAGATTGCTCTGGTTATTGACACTTTAGTTGTATTTAAATGATACTTGTGGTTCATGTTTAAGAGTTCTTGCATAAATTGAATGGTAGAGGAGAGTTTATATGATTTTGTTATTGTTGAATTGTTTATCATAGATTTGGGTAGTCCACTTTTAAGGTAGTTTACGTCAAATTTTTGGTAGAATTTCCCTTCAAATAGGTCCTGCGGGGCCAATTCAGGTTTCAGGGTGAAATACAAGGTGGGTCATATCATCACATCCTATGCAAATAGTCCCACTGTCGCCACTTGCCACGAGTGTGCCACTGCCGCCCCACTTCAAGGAACACCACGACCACTGCGTTGCTACCACCTAGAGAACAAGCGACGAAACCCTAAGTCTTGGGTGCTTAAATTTCTCACTCCCATTCTCGATTTGTCCACATGATTTTCCGAGAGAATCGTCATGGCGGCAGCCCTCATCTCTACCATGGCGGTCCTGGTCATGATTAGGAATATCGGCGACATTGCGTCGCTGTCTGCTTCCAAACCCAGGCCCAAGCCTTGGATCTTGCGGCGTTGCGTTGCGCTGGACGAATTGGGCTGAGTTGATCGTTGGTTCGGAGCTCCGACTCGGACTTCCAAGTCAGTCATGCGAGTCATGGTGGTTATCGGAACGGCGTCGTTGCTCTTCGTCGGAGTGGCGGCGGTGTCATGCGTGGTGCTTGCTCTGGGTTTGGGTTGGATCCTACTGCAGAGGCATCGCAACCCCCTATAATTGAAGCCGCAAATCACAAAAGCAGAATGTTTTCTAGGTATCTTCTTTCACGCATTTATTACTAGCTAGCTTATTTGAAATAATTTTTTTTTCTTGTATTAACCTTTTTGTAACACATTAGACTTCTCCTTGCTGGGAGGAAGGAGAAAGAGGTCCTTGGAGACAGAAATTGCATGGTAAGTCCTCCATATCAAATCCACGGGTAGAAAAAAAAAAAATAGTCTTTGTGAAGATGCTAATGGCGTTCTCATGTCATATTTCAGTACAGGGCCTTGTCTGATCAGCTGTATGGTGAAGAACAGTTCTAAAACTTTCTGAGAGAGATTGTAGTATTCCAGCTTACTAATCATCCAATGCTGTACTTGGATTACGTTGGAGGAGATTATTGGCAATTTGTGCAGCACACCTCCATGGATAGAGTGTGGGGGGATTTCCTGATGTTCCGAGCCAAGGCTAATGCGGTAAGATTTAAATACCATTTTGTACGTTAATCCTTTCAGAAATAATGGGCTAATTATGTTTAAATCTGCAGTTTAAGAGGAAGATTGTAGTAATTGAAGATGAGCCTGAAAAAATTGGGATGATGCTAGCTCCAAGAAACACTTCTGTGATATGGGAAACACTATGTATCACTTACCACCCATATCACTACAACTCGACAGAAATAATCAACAGAGCTACTTGTTAGCTGGCTATACAGCTGTGAGACAATAATGGTATGGCTCTTCTCCTCTTATGTTTATGATACACTCAAAGTGAGTGCCAATTTAAACCCTACATTGAATAGTAGTATAGAATAAGTAGGGTATCATTCTAAGCCAGGGATTGGGGTATACTTCCTGTCAAAAACGTTAAACAAATTAGTATTATTCACAAAATATGAAACAAAAATAAAACAAAGTATATATCTACAAAATTACAAGATAGGGGATTTCGAAAGTGTTTATATTACTAACTACATAATACAAATGATCGATTAACCATGAATCAAAGAAAAGATGGACGCATAAGATGTAGAGATGTAATTAACAATCATTAACACGAAAACTGGCAATCTAACCATAAACCATGGATCAAAATATGTGAATGAAGAAATCAATCAAGAACAGATCGAGATGAACGCATACAAAGTTCCTTTTACTTTCCTTAGTTAAATTAACTAGATGAACGCACTATAGTTAACCCTATTAAACATGCAATGCTAGTCATAGAACGCTACTCACTAACAAAACATATTTAACGCATTAAACACTTAGAAAGTTTGATTGATTTAAGCCAATAATACAAGTTGGAACGCCATACAAGCATGCAAGACTCTTCATTGATTTACCTAAGGAATTATAGGTTTTCCACTTAGCAATTAAGACCTAGAACGCTAGCAATCTTAATTTGGATTCAATTACATGGTCAATATTCTAAGTTTGCAACCAAAGAACACAAAACACATAAAAGGTGGGATTGAAGCACAAAATCAATGAATTTACATCATCACATATTGAAATCGCAATTTATGAATTCTTTCATGCTTCATGATTGTTGGAAACTAAATATCAATACATACTCTTTATTCTCACAAATAATCGAAACATCCATTTAAAACAAAAACCTAGAACGCTAGTATAATTGTTTTTAACGTTACAAATCAAAGAAACCAAAAACAAAAGATAGAATGATATGGTTACACTTTTGAAGAGATTCAAGGATGCAAGAAAAACTTCAAAAGGATGGAGGACGTTGATGATGACTACGGCAAGGATATGGAGATGCTTCATGGCTTCAATGCTTGAACAATGGAGAGGGATCGAAATTTAGAGAGTAAAGGGAGAGGATATGCGTTTTGATTCTGGGTTTGATGATGATTAAAATGTCCCAAGGATGCTTCTATATATAGGGGACGGCAAACTTAGTCTCCAAGCCTTCTAGATCCTTCTTTTAATTTCTAGGAATTATCTTATTGGTCCACATAGCTCCAACCAATCAAATAAATCCATGTAAGCTTTTCTGCGTCGTCCAACCAATGAGAAGCCTCCAAAATTAAGTGGATTTGTACCATGAGTCTTTAAAAGAGATAATATTGCTGAATTTATAAAGATTTTTCTGATTTAAACTCCTTAAATTCGGTCAAATAGGGGTGTGAGCAACAAGCAACGTATATGGACTTGTTTCCATCCTTTCTGCATGTTGTAATCCCTTAAAACTCTCCAAGGATGATGTCAAATCCTTCTGGAAGCCTCTAGGACGTCCCACATGTAATTCTATCTGAAATATGAAGCACAAATTCGACCATGGGCTTCCCAATGTGAGTTGGGCCTTATTGCCTTAAAATAGAAATTCCTGTCAAAAGTCCGATTCGCCCGCAGCTTCACCTCTCTGTACTAAATTGGCCATAATTTTTTCTAGAAAATTGATATTGAAGAACTGTAAAAGGATCTAGAAACTAGATATCCGTAGCTTTCCAACCATATAAAGACCGTAATTTTCTTCATTCTGAGCTGCTCACAGAACTCTATCGAAGTTGACTGATCTGCACAGGCAGATTTCCTTATTTGAATCAGATTTGTCTTTGATGGTATCTTGCAATATTTATGTAATCAGGACACTTTATTTGATAAATATTCTCTTTTATTTTTTATTTTCTTTTCTTGATTGCATACCAAGTAGATTCTCCTCAAAACTCTCCAAATTCGTCCAAAATCAATATGTATCCAATACGGACTCCAAATCTGATTTTTATCCATCTTTTCTTGCCAAAAATGACTCTCAATCCATATCACCTTTGTATATGATGTTTTGGACTTCTTCTAGATGCTTCTTGAATTCTCTTGGGCTCTCCTAGTGCACTCAGGTATCCTAGTATCATCAGGACTCTTTATGCCAACAGGTTTCCTAGTCCAATTAGGACTCTTGCATTTTCGCCATTTCTCATCATTTTTCCTAGCTTGACTCCTGGTTGACTCAGGATTCCTACTTCAACTAGGATTCCTTCTCCTAGTAGAACTGGGAAAACTTCATTTCTTCATTTCTGATCATTTCTGCGCCTCATTTCCTCGCCTTAATTTTCGACTCAAAAGTACCTAAAAACAAAAACTAAGTTAGAAATGATAATGTTAAGAGAATAACTAGGTAAAATGCAGAGAGAAATGCACTAAAAATAGAGAAAATATTAGTCCGATCAGGTTACAAACGGCATGAATTCTTAAGCTTGAGAAAGAGTAAATGAAACATCTTAGAAATTTTCAGCTTTGCTGTATGTGTTTTGTTTAATGGCTTTGCATTCATTCATGCAAAAGGGTGAGAGCTAATGGTCATCGCATTCATTCATCTTAGAAATTTTCACTTTTGCTGTATATGTTTAGTTTAATGGCTTTAAATTCACTCATGTAAAAGGGCTGAGCACTAGTGGTTATTGCTATCATTGCACTTTCTCAGCCTTGTTATTTTAAGTATGAGATTTGTGGGATTCTTTTATTGATATTATCATTATCTTTAAGAGGTTTCGGAGTTCTCAGAGGAGCTAAAGATATGGCAGCTGATGGGATGTCAGTACCTCTAGAATTAGAGACTAATGGGAGGCTTGTATATGCGAAAACTCAACGTATTCTAGACTAACAGGTTTAGTATGGCTTAGACATAAAAATAAACCACATTTAGCAAATATACCCCCAGTTCAAAGTTTCAACTTCTCAGCCACAAACAGGTTCCAAATGATTCAAAGGCTCACTAACATTAATAATCAAATTCTCAGCAATCTATATAATTTCCTAACTCTACAAAGCATTACCAGCTATTCAATCCAAAATGCATGAACATCACCTACAAATTCTTATTTTCATACTCTTAGATGCATTTCCAACTTCTACCATGAAGGAATAGCAGATTCCAATCAATTACCAAACAAACAACACGGCTACAATGCAAGTAACCATCAATATTTCCAAAGGTACGAGTATATAGTACCTATCTCAATCACAAAAGTTGCAAGCTCTTCTTTGTCTTTGGATCAATGGCATTGATACTGAAAATATAATAATTAAAAGTTTAAGGAAAAGAACCACAACTATAAAGATCTCAATATATAAACAAATTAAGGATCATGACCTACCCATGGATACGAATGATAAACGAAAGCTTAGACTCTGGCTTGACATAGAATCCTCCTTTCAGCCTTGCTTCACGCTTCAACCGGACCAACTCATTGTCCTATATGATGCACACAAGTAGTATGTTAACCTGAAGAATAAACATAAGGGGAAAATCAATTCAAAGCAGAGTGAAAATTAATATAATAAACCAAACAAGATGTACCTTCTCTGCGTACTCCTTTGCATCTTTGAACTACCTTTCTGAATTGTTAAGGCAATTAGTTGAAGCTCAGTTCAAATATCAGATATCTTGCATCTCAAAACTTTGAAAGCTGAAAAAGTAAACCAACATCACAACTAAGCAAGGGATGGACCTATATAACCGTATATGAGTCGGTGGATGTATACACAAAAGACAGTATTCCAACAAACCTAAAATTACACAACTTTTTAACTCGTTATACACAAAGAAATACAGTCATAGTGGAATCCCAGGAACACGACAAGAAAAAGACGCTTTTAAAGTGATAGCAAGGCCTTATGTAAATAGAGGGCGCATAGGTTCGGTTGTCGTCGGAGAACCTCGATCGCCAGAGAAACCGCAATCGGGGTTGGGGTGGAACCAATTCTGCCTCCTTCAATTGCAGGTTACAGTCGTCGGAGGAGGATGGGATCAGAGGCGGAGAAATTCATACACCGATCTGGAGAGAGAAGCTGAGATGAGAAGTTGTAATAGATGAGATGAAAAACTAATTGATCTCGGTCGGAGGCAGAGAAAAGTGGAGAGGGAGATCAGGTTTCTTTGACATCGGGGTCTAAGTTACTTCGACTCTCTCGGCGCTTCAGATTCCGCCGGAGAATGGAGGAGGAAGGATTGTGATGGTGAGGAGGCGGGGGAGGAGCTTGAGCTTGGGGAGGAGGAGCTCGAGTCTGGGTTCAGAATGGAGGTTGAGACTGAGGTTAGGGTTTATGTTTTGGGGTTGGGCGCTTTTTTTTTCTAAGTGTGAAAATTTTAAGTTTTACAACCCGCTTCCTTCACAAAAATTTGGTTCCCGCAAATTTTAAAACAAAAATTTTAACACCGATCATTTTAAGAACCGATGTTAATTATATTCATTTAAATCGGTATTTTTCGAAAGCAATGTTAGCTTACTTTTTTACATCAGTGGCAAGTCTGACCGATTTAAATTATGTGATGTCTATTAACATAATTCTAGTAGTGTCATTTCAATTCCACTATATCGTATTTCTTTTTCTGAGCTTTCTTCTAATTGATATTGCCCGGCCCCTTGTTTTAGTATCCTCCAATACCTTATGATGAAGTAAACCAACTAGCCTAAAACAAAAGTGAAACATCTACCCAAAAGAAATTACAATGAAGACGAAGTAAACCAATTAGCCCAAAAGTTAAACATCTACCCCAAATGAAATTACAATGAAAGTAAATGCTTTTATAAAGAAGTTAAACGCAGTAACTTTTACGGTGTTTGGTAGTATGTTTCATGATGCTTGACAGTAGCTTATAATCTTTAACAGCAACTAGGCTTACCAGCTTGCATGCTTAGCAAGAGCTTTCTAGTTCTGTCTCAATAGCTTTATGGTTATTTGACAGTAGCTTTACATATCTATTACAATAGCTTTTTGTTATTTGATAGTAACTTTCCTATTAATTGGATGTAGCTTTGAAATACTTGCTACTAGCTTTTGTTTTCTTTGGTGGTTGGTTTTGTATCTTGGCATGTTGAAGTAGCTTTTATAGTCTTCATTGTAGCTTTGTTGGTCTTTCAAAATAACTTTTTCAAGTTTTCGTGAGTATCATTTCTAGTCTTCAACAATAGCTTTCTATTACTTTTAACAGTAGCTTCCACGGTGGAGAAAGGGTTGATGGTGAAGATGATGGAGACGATGATGAAGACAGAAAAAAAACCCGTAGTGAGGACAAGAAAATAAAAGCATGTTGGATCATAATTCATATACATTTTTGTGCTCTAAAATATAGAAATTACTTGTTCTAAAGTCCAACTTAATGTTGACTAACCAATTCCATGTTTTATAGAAAATCTTGACAAGAGGATAAAAAAGCGAAATTCTGGCAAATTTTCCGTGCACCACCACTTTTGGGGGCACAAGAGGCGGCGCACCACCACTCACGGTGGTGTCATGTATTTTCTGGCCACATTCATGGAGAAGCAAAGAGGATGAGTACCATAGCATCTATTCCATTACATCCATTCACCATCATTCTATCTGAACCAAATTCCAAAACCTTTTGGTTCCAATTCAACCAAACACGCCCTATTATCCAAAAATCCATCATTATCAACACTTCAATATCTATCATGTTTTAGGCTTAATCACCATGCCTCACTTATCATTTCCTACTCCAACCTACACCATCACTCCCATGCAATTTTCCATTGATTTTGGGATCTATTACCATTTTTATACTCTACCTCCATGCTCCTTACAAGGCTTGAGCTACTCCCTTTTGCTTTTCAACACCATTTCACACCTCTCTCTCTCTCCATCTATTTAAGCACCCATTCTCTCAAGGAAGAAGGATCACCCACACTTAGCCATTACATCATTTTTTCTCTCTATTCTCTACACAATCCACCACGATCTTCTCCACAAAACCTCCATCTCCACCACTTCATTTTCCAACTATATCCCTACTCATAACATCTTGGACAAAATACTGTTTACTCCCTATACTTATAGGGTCTCGACATTTCAATTTCACCTAAAAAGTCTCTGAATTTTCCAATTTCACCTAAAAAGTCCTTGCCGTCAATTTTCCGTTAAAAAGTCTATTATCTTACTGACGTGGCACTATTTCAACAGTAAAATGACTATTTTACCCTTACTGACCAAAAAAAAAGAAGGGTTTTTTACTTCAACAGTGTCTGAACTCTTCGAGGACTTTTAAAATGATACCTGAACTTTCAAAGTTGTCAATGTGATACCTGGACTCAAGTTTTCTTATCAATGGCATACCTGCGTCCAAATTTCGTTACGGCTCCGTTAAATATGAGCACGTGATTAGGGCTGTCAATTCCGACACGACCCGATAACACGACTCGAAACCCGCACGAAATAAAGCGGGTTGAACCCGCACGATTAAAAAGCGGGTCAGCCATGGGTCAACCCGCCATGACCCATTTAATAAATGGGTCGGCCACGGGTCAACCCGCCAACACGAAGTGAACCCGTATAACCCGATTATGTTATACTTCTTATTGAAATTTTGGACGTTGGGAGTATTTGATCATAGGATTAGACAATTTGAAATATTTTGCTTTATAATTATTGGATTTAATTATTTATGAACATATATAATTATTTATATTATTCGTCTTGTGGAGTTTTTAGTGAATTTAATCAATTTATGCATTTTTTTTAGTTAAATGGGTTGCATTGTTAACTCTTAAATGTGTCATTTTGTCTAACACGACATGACCTATTTGTTAAATGGGTTAAGCGGGTTGGAAACGGGTAACCCGTTTAATAAATAGGTTGGGTTTGGGTTTAGATTTTTGACACGATTATTAAATGGGTTGGGTTTGGGTTTGTATCTTGCGACACGACAAATACCTTGACCCGACACGAACCCAACCCGACACGACCCATTGACAGCCCTACACGTGATGCTCATGTGACTAGAGTTTGAAGGATAAAATTGTCATTTGACTCTAACTTATTATTAAAAATAAAATAAAAAGAAAATTTGAAATTTTTCTCAGCCTCTCCTCCTCCAACAAAAAAATAAAAATAAAAAAATCTAAATGCAAACTCGCCTCCTCCTCGACTACACGAAGAAGATGACGACGAATCCTCAAGCTCTCAGCCCCACCTCCTCCATCACCGCCACCACCCAAACCCTAGATGACTACTCCTCCTCCAACTACACCACCATATCCCCGGAATCAACCTAAACCCGATGATTGGATATTATTTTCGGCGAGGCTGCTCATCCTTTTGGTATCGAACTCCTGAAACAACCGGCCACAATTAGCGTCAATGGCTCATCATTCTAACTGCAACCTCCGCCCTCCTCCTCCTCGCTCTCATGGCCCTAACCATAACCAACTCCAAGTACTCCTCCTCCGCCGGCCCCGACTTCCCCTACGACCACCGCCGATTCCCTAATCCCGACCAGTATTTCGTCAACAGCGACGACGAGAACTACGGTCTAGGGCTCCGGAGACTCCCGAGATTCGCTACTTGATTACCGATTCTAAAGGTGACGGCCCTCAGCTGACGCGGCTGCTTCAGGCGGCGTACCACTCGAGAAATTACTACTTGCTCCACCTCTATCTGGAAGCTTCCGACGCCGAGAGGCTCGAGCGCGCCAAGTACGTCAAGTCGGAGAGTGTGATGAACGCGTTTCGGAAGGCGATGGTGGTTGGAACCGCTGATTTGGTGACCGAATTCTGATTTCTGGAGAAGCTCAAAGCCGGAAGAGTCGTCCGGATTCAAAGATTGGGAATCGGAAATCGGGGATTTTGGGAACGAGTTTGATTTTGATTTCAAATTTGATCGAATCGGTAGAAACCGTCCAAGATGGATTCCGAGTTCTGGACCTCCCGCCTCGCCGTCGCGAAACTTCAGTACACGTTGCAGCACCATCACCAGAACCTGCATCTCCGATTAAATTAGTTAGGTTCCCTTAGATCAGCTGGAGATCAAACTTGGGCTTCTTGGGTTTGAGGCCAGGTTCTCACCAGAACCTGCAGGGTGAGGTCTTGATGATTCAGATTAGGAGGAAGAAGAAGTCGAAAATGAAGAAGAAGAAAGAAAGGCAAAAAAAATGTCATCAAAAAAAGAAAGGCAAAAAAAAAAAAAAAAAAGCTTTTGAGGGTAAATTAGTATTTTTATCCTCATTAAGTGACTCACGTGCGTCACACGTGCAAAATTTAACGGAGCCGTAACGAAATTTGGACGCAGGTATGCCTTTGATAAGAAAACTTGAGTCCAGGTATCACATTGACAACTTTGAAAGTTCAGGTATCATTTTAAAAGTCCTCGAAGAGTTCAGACACTGTTGAAGTAAAAAACCCAAAAAAAAAAACTACTCTTTTTCTCTATTTTTTAAATTTGTTCTTTTTTATTCCTACTTTTTTTTAACTCTTTTTTCTCTATTTTTTAAATTTGTTCTTTTTTATTCCTACTTTTTTTTTAAACTCTTTTTTCTCTATTTTTTTAATTTTTTCTCTTTTTTTTTTCCTACTCTTTTTTCTCTTTTTTTTTAATTGGTTCTTTTTTATTCCTACTTTTTTTTAAACTCTTTTTCTCTATTTTTTTTTAATTTGTTCTCTTTTTTTTTTCCTACTCTTTTTTCTCTATTTTTTAAATTTGTTCTCTTTTTTTTTCCTACTCTTTTTTCTTTATTTTTTAGTTGGTTCTTTTTTATTCCTACTTTTTTTTAAACTCTTTTTTCTCTATTTTTTAATTTGTTCACTTTTTTTTTCCTACTCTTTTTTCTCTCTTTTTTTAACTCTGTCTTCTCTTTTTTTTTTATTTGTTCTCTTTTTTTAACACTCTTTTCTCTTTTTTTATTTTATTTGTTCTCTCTCTCTCTCTCTTTTTTTTTTTTTTTTATATATTTCTTTCTCTTTTCTATTTACCTCTTCTTCCTCTTCGTCCTCTCTGCTCTTCGGCCTTCCCTGATCGCAGCTCCAATTTTCGGCCACGCTTGGAAGCCGGAATGGTCGGGTTCTCTTCCCTTCAGATTCCGGCCCCTTCGTGGTGTCGGAGCTATATCAGAAGCTTTCTCTCGACGTCAATAACGTTTCTTTGGTGTTGGTTTGCTGAGATGATGAGCCAATAGAGATTCGAAGAGGATAAGATATTTTAGTTTTCCTGCGAGTTTCCATGTTTTGGTCTATTTAGCTGTTTTTGATAGTAACTTTAGAGAGAAATGTTTGAACTGTTTTGGCACCGAAGAAAGGGAGGTGGAACATGAATTGATTTGATTTGGGTGTGCTCCGATTTGGTTTGGAACCGCTGTATGGAGAGGGGTGATTAGGAGAGGTGGTGATGCTTGCTGGCATGACGGGGATGATGGATGGATGGTGGAATGGCCAGCACTTGCTTGGAACGGTGGGCACGCCAACGGTGATTAGGAGAGGTGGTGATGCTCGCCGAAAACTGGAGCTACGATCAAGGAGGAGGAAAAGAAGGCCGAAGAGCAGAGAGGAGGAAGAGGAAGAAGAGGTAAACAGAAAAGAGAAAGAAATAAAAAAGGGCTAATTACTGTTTAGTACCCTGTGGTTTTAGTCCAACATCAATTCAGTCCCTCGACTTTCAATTTCATCAAAAACACCCCTGCAATATCATTTTCTCGTCCAATAGGTCCCTCCGTCAGAATTCCGTCAATTTCAGCCGTTAATTGCTGACGTGGCAGTCCAACTCAGCAAAGGTGGGACCCACATGAAAGTCAAATACCGAAAATGACCCTGGCCAATCAGATATGGAAAAATCCAAAATAAACTCCAAATTTTGAGGTTTGGGAGACTCGAACCCACACCACCATGCATGCATAGCAAAGCCCCAACCACCATGCCACTTGCACAACATTAATATATGTCAAACAACATAATATATATATCTGTATACCAAACAAAATCTGGGAAAATCCGAAATAAAACCCAAATTTTGGAGTTAGGGAGATTCGAACCCAGACCACTATGCATGCAAAGCAAAGCCCCAACCACCATGCTACTTGCACAACATTGATAAATGTTGAACAATATAATATATATATATATCTGTATATGTCAACAAAATCTGGGATTTATTTTATATATTATGTCAATATATATATATACTATATTATATATATATTATGTCAATATATATATAATATATATTATATATATATTAATTATATAATATTATATATATATATATGTTGGCATAATATATTGACATAATATATTATATATATATATATATGTTGACATAATATATAATATATTAATTATATAATATATTTTATATATATATATATATGTTGCCATAATATATAATATATAATATACAATATAATATATATATTATATATATATATATATTGACATAATATATAAAATAAATCCCAGATTTTGTTGACATATACAGATATATATATTATGTTGTTCGACATATATCAATGTAGTGCAAATGGCATGGTGGTTGGGGCTTTGCTTTGCATGCATAGTGGTCTGGGTTCGAATCTCCCTAACTCCAAAATTTGGGTTTTATTTCGGATTTTCCCAAATTTTGTTTGGTATACAGATATATATATTATGTTGTTTGACATATATCAATGTTGTGCAAGTGGCATGGTGGTTTGGGCTTTGCTATGCATGCATGGTGGTGTGGGTTCGAGTCTCCCAAACCTCAAAACTTGGAGTTTATTTTGGATTTTCCATATCTGGTCGGCCAGGGTCATTTTCGGTATTTGACTTTCATGTGGGTCCCACCTTTGCTGAGTTGGACTGCCACGTCAGCAATTAACGGCTGAAATTGACGGAATTCTGACGGAGGGACCTATTGGACGAGAAAATGATATTGCAGGGGTGTTTTTGATGAAATTGAAAGTCGAGGGACTGAATTGATGTTGGACTAAAACCACAGGGTACTAAACAGTAATTAGCCCAATAAAAAAATAAAAAATAAAAAATAAAAAATAAAAATAAAAAACAAAAGAGAGAGAGAACAAATAAAAAAAGAGAGGAAAAAAGTTAAAAAAAAAAAGAGTAGGAAAAAAAAAAGAGAAAAGAGGGTTAAAAAAAAAAAAAGAGAACAAATAAAT
The DNA here is from genome assembly GCF_002994745.2 of Rosa chinensis. Taxonomy (NCBI): domain Eukaryota; kingdom Viridiplantae; phylum Streptophyta; class Magnoliopsida; order Rosales; family Rosaceae; genus Rosa; species Rosa chinensis. The sequence continues at coordinate 16,233,082 of NC_037089.1, read as the reverse complement.
AAAAAAAGAGAAAAGAGGGTTAAAAAAAAAAAAAGAGAGAACAAATAAATAAATAAATAAAAGAGAAAAGAGAGTTAAAAAAAGGGGAAATGATCATTTACCCGATTTTAGGCTAAAAATTGCCCACTTGCTCCATCAACTGTTTTTTAACCCCATTTACCCAAAATACTCTAAGGGATTATTTCCCCTTTACCCAATTAATTCTTTTTTATTTATTTTTGGGACTTTTTTGCCCTCTCCTTCTTTCTCACTTAGAGAGAGAAATCATCCTCCACCTTGCTGTGCTCCGGTGACCAATGGCCGGTCGCCGACTCCGACGACCTGTGACCGGACTCCGGCTACCGGTCACCGGAATCCGACAACCGATGACCGGAATCCGGTCACCAGTAATCATATTATTGCCCCCCAGTAAGCATATTATTGCCCCCCAATACAAAGTCCAACGTCTCTACTGCCCCCCAATAGACCACCAAAAATGCACCATTTTATAAGATTCACAGATAATTTGACTTTAATACACAAACAACAACAGGTAACTTATCAAAACACCACACTATAGTGATCCCTGTTCCTCATATCGAAGTCTACTGGGGGCCAATAATGTGTCTACTGCCCCCAGTAGACCATCAAACAAACCCCACAGTTACATTGCAATTCCTTCCTCATTCTGGGAGTTCACAGTGTACAAAAAAAAAAAAAAAAAAAAAAGTGCTTCTGGCACCCAGAAATTGCTCTGGGCACCGGATTTGAAGGACCAGGGACGGAGGCACCGGCGCACGATTTGCTGAGAATAGGGACGGAGGCACCGGCGCACGATTTGTTAGCTTTGATTGCCTGAGAATAGGGTCTCAAGGCAGCCGGAGACTTATCTGTTTTTATAGCCTCCTTGATTCGAGCCTTAGTCCATAGCCGACTTTAGATCTCTGGCGAGCGAGGAGTACCAGATCCGCCGATTCTTGCCTGAAAGCTTTTATCCATCTCCAGAACCACATCCGCCTCAAGACCGCCGATCCCACACCCAAATCACCCAAATCATCGGATTCTTCGACCTCGTCGCCGAAACCGGAATCAGACCACACATCTCTCTCTGGAATCGAAACTGGAATCCTCCGGTGAAAGGTGCTTGTGCTGGACATCGAAGTCCTTGTGCCAGTGGTTCCATTTTCAATCTCTAGCTATCGGAGGCGATGCCAACCAGAACTGGAATCGGATTTTGGAAGAGAGAGAGAGAGAGAGACGCAAATGAGAACCTGAGAGTAGAAGAGAAAGATAGCTTGTAATTTGTTAATTATTTGGGGGTGCAATTTGTCTTTTGGTCTTAAATTGGGTAAATGGGAGTAAAAAACTCTTAGTGGAGTAAGTGGGCAATTTTTAGGCTAAAATTGGGTAAGTGGTCACAGCCCCTAAAAAAAAAAAGAGAAAAAAGAGTAAAAAAAAAAGAGAACAAATTAAAAAAATAGAGAAAAAAGAGTAAATTTTTTTTTGGGGGGTCAATAAGGGTAAAATAGTCATTTTACTGTTGAAATAGTGCCACGTCAGCAAGATAACAGATTTTTTAACAGAAAATTGACGGCAGGGACTTTTTAAATGAAATTGGAAAGTTCAGGGACTTTTTAGGTGAAATTGAAACGTCAGGGACTGAAACGTCGAGACCCTATAAGTATAGGGAGTAAACAGTATTTTGTCCTAACATCTTACATATACCAAGCATCATCATCATCTCAAATCTTGACGAAGGAGTTCAAGGAAGAAGCTAGAGCACAAGAGGATCTACCATATCATCTCATGACAAAGTTTCCATGATTAACCATTTCATCATCCTTCACTTGTGATCATCCTAGTCATTTATAAACTTTATTCTTTGATAGCTTAATGTTTTCCATTATGTTGATTGTAATACCTGGGAAATTCGTTATTATATTTTTGGAAATTTCATAAATTAATAAAGTGTTCATTAGTAGGATTTCGTGGTTCGAAGGTGGAACAAAATTATTTCGGACAATTATTCTTTCAAAATGCTTCGATTCAAGGTTGACTTTTCATATGTTAGGATTCTCTAAAAACTTCATTCACAAAAAGTCGTAGAGCGCGTCGATACGAGTTCGTGAACATAAGGGACGTAAGAATCGGAGTTTGTATGAAGAAATTATTGCCATCGGAAAAAGTTTCCATTTTGGTTAGATAGGAAAAAAAAATCAGAAAACCAAGTTTCCAAAAAGGGAAACTTTTTCTCTCTCCTCGGTCCCGACCCCAGATCATCCAGCCATTTTCCCCAGCCGAATTCTTCCTCCTCTGTTCACCGTTGGCCACGCCACTTGTTCCATTCTCTTTTCCTCACTCCCCTCTCCAAGTATGTGGAAGCTTTGCCGCTTGGGTCGGGATGTGGACGGCGCTACAACGGCTGGAAGTGGTATGGTGGAACTCTCAATTCTGGCCACCATAGCCGGCGATTCTTGGGGGCTTTTGGAGTCCAGAGGACATAGAAGCTTTCTCCAAAGGCAGCTTGCAACTATTCAACTCGTGGTGATCGAATTTTGAAGATTGGGAATCTATGCTTCTTCGGATTTCAAATCTTTCAAGGTAAATTCTGACCAAATGGCTTTGATTCAGACTTTATGCTAGTTATGAATGTTGATGTACAAGTTGAGAGGAAGAGTTTCGCATTGGTCTCGCCGCCTAATCCGGAGGTTGGCGGCAGCTCTGCCACTTTATGTGGTGGCATTTTACGGTGGCTTCCAGCCACCTCTGGGGCAGTTTCTGGCCATCATTGTGATCTACTCATCGATATGAGCATTTTGATAGATAGTTTGTAATTTTTGGAAATTGTATGAGCAAGTTATGATTTTTAAGGTTTTAGGGTTTTCAAATCGTTTTGGTTTTCAATCCGTGAGGATCCGGCAGTCCGATCAGCTTATAGTTTTGATATATTGATTGTATAAGTATTTCAGAGACCTCAAGTGATCTCAGATGAAGTTTCGCCTCGATTGACATTACTTTCGGGATTTTAGTGCAAACGGGGGTTTGGAACTTAATCGTTTTTGATTCGTGTACTAAGTTGTGACGTACATTCCTTAGGTGATTGACGGAGAGTAGTCGATACCTTATCTTTGTGGTGAGAGAAGACGCAGCGGGATTTTGAGGTGAGTAAATTTTACGTGGTTCATTTACGAACGAATTTACTTATTATTCGGAATTATGTGATAAATTGTAAAACATTTTCAGAAATGAATATTTGTTTTAAATTATATGAACTCGATCGATTACGGTTCATAGGACTGCGGTTCACAGGTATGGAAAATGAGTTTTAAAGTATAAAAATGAATTTCTCGATTTTCGTGATGTGTGAACTATAGTTGGTATTAGTAGGCATTCATGAGTGGATGACTACGTATATATATATTTACGTGAAATATATATCTGGATGGTGTGGCATTGTGATATATAGATTTTTGGTGATTTTATTCAGATTAATGAATTGAACATTTACTTATGTCGGAAACATATATGTATTGGTGGAATTGTTGTGATGCAAAGAATATTTGTGAGTGAGTTCATATATTGTTTTGGGGTATGACTTTTGGGGAAGCAATATGTCGCGAGAAATGGTATTTCTATTGTTTTGAAAAGTGTTTGAAGATGTGGGAGTCACAGGTTGTGATTTCTCCTTTTGGTGATTTGAGTAACGTTTTGGGTTCAGTGCGACTCGTTTAAATGTTTTGATCTAAGGTTCAGGTTGACCTAAGGATCTGGGGTTGAGGTTGTGACCTCAGGCAATATATCGAGAATCACGCCTTTGGCTGGGTGAGTGGTTACAATCAGTTAGAGCTCTAGTCTTCTGCCAACGACGTGTCCAAGTTGGACCGGATTTTTCATATTGATTTGTTAGGTTAACATTTCCTATGATTTTGTCATGGGGTGACTTGTAATTGTCCTTTTGGTAAAAAGGTGTTGAGTTTTGGAAGGGTTCATTAGCGTGAGTTGTTGATTTCTTTAATTAATTTCCTATTTCATTTCTATTGTTTGATTTCTTTATTTCTTTTTCTTTTTCACTTCTATTGTTGATTTGTAAGTAATCTCCTGCACTAAGCTATATGCAGGGATTACTATAATTTATATTTATTGATTTTAATGTAGTCTCTTGAACTAACTTTATGCAGGGATTGCTTTTTAATTGTGTGCTTTTTGGGTGATCTCCTGAACTAAGTTTCTATGCAGGGATTGCTGATTTTACTTAATTCATATATTGAGTATAGTTGTGGTTTGAGATCTGTAGTGAGTATGAAATGGGTTGCGATGTCATATTTTTGGAAAATGCTTATGTTGAGAGGAAATGAGTGGGATTTCATAGTTGTGTTGTTGAGACAAATGAAGGATGATCTAGTAGATTGTGGTAATTTAAAATGTTTAATTGAAGTCGTACAAAATTAGATACATGAATTGAGAGACAGAGCATGTGGGTTTAGTTTGAGTTAATTTACCTGAGCATGATATTATAGGATATGACCTTCATGTTTTTGTTGTGATAATTGCATATTGATTTTGTTAGACTGAGATGTTTTAAGCATGTGTTACATGATTATTTAGGTTTACTCATACCGGCTTGCAAAAGTTTATCGGGTTTGTTATTTCAACCCGGTGCACTATTCCATGGTGTAGTGGTTATTGTGCAGGTCGGAGTTACAGTCGTCGAAGTTGAAGTTTTATAGTTGTGTAGCTTGGAAGTAGAAGTGTATTGGTTTTGGTCTTCCGCTGTGTAGAGAGTTGGTGAGCGTGTTTACTTATTAAATTGTTATTCAGTTTAATTTGTAAACTCTTTGTAATGTAATATGTGACTCTAAAGAACGAGTCTGTATTGCTGTTGGTGAGCTCGATCGCTTTATGGGTTAGTTTAAAATGAAAAATTTTCTATGTGTTTTCTTGTGCTCGTTAAGTTTCATGTTTCTGATTCGAATTTTTTTATTCAAAATTCTGGGCGTGACAGTTTGGTATCAGATTGTAAGGTACATGTTTGGTGATAGTCAGTACTACTCGAGTGATGACCCGTGTGTAGCGGATCCCCATCATATACTCTTCGGTATTGATGTTATCATTGGGTATGTGGGAGTGTTAGGTGTCGTCTAGAACGTTAAGCCGTCAGAGCATAGGTCGGCTTTGTAAGTGAAGGGTGGGAGCTCTGTGTAGCTTCTTTTGAGTTTTAATCTTTTGAGGAATGAGAACCTCTAGATTGAAACTCTTGCTAGACTTGGAAGATTTTGCTTGCGGATGTGTATCTTCCTTATATTAGTGTCTTGGTTAATATGGTATTTGTTTTCGACTTATACTTGTGTTTAAGTTTTATACATGTATTAACCAAGCGTGTTATGCTCCATAGGTGATGGATCCTCCTAGAGGGAGGTAGGCCTTGAGGAGGGGGAAGAGCTAGGGGTAGAGGCAGGGTTCCTCCTGTGGAGGAGTTCTATAAGGAGGAGGTGGAGATGTCTTATGTTGTGTATGTTCCACCTATTGTGGATGTGATTGATGTCATTCCGCTAGTGAGATTGGTGAAGGAGATTACTAGGCTTGGAGCAGTCCATTTTCTGGGGGGTACAGACCACATGTTGGCTAATCAGTGGATCAGGAACATGGAGAACTACTTCCGGATGGTCGTCTGCACCGACCTTGAGAAGAGGGAGATAGTGATCTATTTGTTCCAGGATGAGGCACGAGTATAGTGGGAGGGCAAAGAGAGGGCTAGGGATGTGACTACCATGACTTGGGTGGATTTTGGGAGACTCTTCAGGGAGAAATACTTCCCGGCTTCAGTGTTGGAGCAGTTGGAGGTAGAGTTCCTCACTCTAGTTCAGGGAACTAAGAGTGTTAGGGATTATAAGGCGAAGTTCTCGTGGTTGTATAGTTTTGTGAGACCGTGGGATGCTCTGAGTTTGGCTAAGAAGTTTCAGCGGGGGCTGAATGCTTCTCTCAGGCATGATGTGGTACCTCTGGAGTTGCCTACTATGGCACTCATCTTGGCTAAGGCCATGGAACTTGAGCAGGATACCCAGCTTCACCAGATTGAGTTGGCGGCTTCGACAGATTCCCAGGGAAGGGCGAAGGCAGTGGCGGAGAGCAGTGGTTCGATGGGTCATCGAGAAGGGTCCTGGAAAAGACAACGGACCCATCAGTAAGCTCCAGCCGCAGAACCTATTAGGGTTATGCCTATCAGACAGGTAGCACCCTTGAGATGTTTTAACTGCAACGAGATGAGCCATACTTCCAGGGATTGCAAGAGGCCAAGGAACTTCATATGCTTTAGATGTGGCCAAGTAGGGCATTAATCCAAGGATTGTACCCAGGCACAGGGTAGAGGACCAGAGAATCAGCAGAGATAGTTGCCTCCTGGGCCAGGCTAGAGTGGTTGCTACTTGTTAGTGAAGTTCAGGTATGGAAGGTGCCTTATCAACATTAGATTCATGTTAGTGTAATGTCAGATTTTGGTGTACCTCTTTCTGTTCTGTTTGTTTGGTGTTGAGTTTTACCTAATGTCTGTGGTTAAACTCTTGTGTGTGATTTCTTGTTCAGTGTGTTGTTGTGAGTGGTAGGTTGCTTGATGCATTCCTTGTGTTGTAATTTTGAGAAATGATGATTGTGAAAGAATGTTGTGTTGTTGATTTGAGTTGAAATGAAGGTTTCATTTTGCAATTCTTGTTATGCTAGGGTTGCATTTTGGTGAAAGGATGCAGTTACTGTTGTGATAACAGGATTCTGGACTCTTGTGTAGTCTATGCATAGAGCTGTAATTTTGCAGATTTATTACAATTTTGGTAAAGTTGGAGATTCGATGTTTAGGTTAGCCATATCTCCAAGATTTCCTGTGGGGCAGTATTTTTCTTTGCGCCTAAGTTGAAGAAGAAGTCTATGATGGATCCAGTATGGTCGGTCGTAGTATAGTTGAAGTAGAATTGTTTTGACCATCGTTAGTATTCGGATTGTATTCTGTATGAACTACAGGAACCTTGATCGGGGGAAATTGACTTGTTCAATATCTTGTGGAGGCTTAATGACGAGAGCATTACTTGTAGGAGAGCAATGACTGGATTTGTGAATGAGTTGGTTGTACCTGATTGTTGGGTAAATGCGCTTAAATTTCGGGATGAAATTCCTTTAAGGGGGGTAGAATGTAATACCCGAAAAATTTGTTATTATATTCTTGGAATTTCCTGAAATTAATAAAGTGTTCGTTAGTAGGATTTCATGGTTCGAAGGTGGAACAAAATTATTTTGGACAATTATTCGTTCGAAGTGCTTCGATTCAAGGGTTGACTTTTTATACGTTAGGATTCTCTAAAAACTTCCTTCAGGAAAGTCGTAGAGCGTGTCGATACGAGTCCGTAGACATACGGAACGAGAGAATCGGAGTTCGTATGAAGCAGTTATAGACATCGGAAAAAGTTTTCATTTTGGTTAAATAGGAAAAATCCGGAAAAAAAAAATCAGAAAAACCAAGTTTCCAAAAAGGGAAACTTTTTCTCTCTCTTCAGTCCCGACCCCAGATTGCCCAGCCATTTTCGCCGTTTCTTCCTCCTCCGGCCACCATTGGCCACTTCACTTGTTCCATTCTCTTCGTCTCACTCCCCTCTCCAAGTCTGTGGAAGCTTTGCCGCCTGGATAGGGCTGTGGACGACACTACAACGGCTGGAAGTGGTGGCGGTGCTGCAATCGGCTACCTCGTTGGAACTCTCAACTTCGGTCACCATAGCCGGTGATTCTTGGGGGCTTTTGGAGCCCAGAGGACGTAGAAGCTTTCTCCCAAGGTAGCTTGCAATGATTCAACTTGTAGTGATCGAATTTTGAAGATTGGGAGTTTAGGGTTCTTCATATTTCAAATCTTTTGAGGTAAGTTCTGGCCAAATGGCTTTGATTCAGACTTTGTGCTAGTTATGAATGTTGATGTACATGTTGAGAGGAAGAGTTTAGTATAGGTCTCGCCACCTAATCTAGAGATCGGCGGCGGCTCTGTCACTTTCTGTGGCGCAGTTTTCTGGCAGCTTTCGGCCACCTCTAGGGCAGTTTTTGCTCCTTATTGTGATCTACTCGTCGATACGAGCATTTCGATATATAGTTTGTAATTTTTAGAAATCGTATGAGCAAGTTATGATTTATAGTGTTTTAGGGTTTTCGAATCGTTTCTGTTTTTGATCCGTGAGGATTCGGCCATCCGATCGACTTATAGTTTTGATATATTGATCGTAAAAGTATTCCGGAGACCTCGGGTGGTGTCGGATGAACTTTCACCTCGATTGGCATTACTTTCAGGATTTTAGTGCAAACGGGGGTTTGAAACTTAATCGTTTTTGATTCGTGTACTAAGTTGTGACGTAAATTCCTTAGGTGATTGACGGAGAGTAGTCGATACCTTATCTCTGCGGTAAGAGAAGACGCAGCGGGATTTTGAGGTGAGTAAATCTAACGTGGTCCATTAACGAACGAATTTACTTATTATTCGGAATTATGTGATAAATTGTAAATCATTTTTGGAAATGAATATTTATTTTAAATAATATGAACTCGATCGATTACGGTTCATAGGACTACGGTTCACAGGTATGGAAAATGAGTTTTTAAGTATAAAAATGAATTTCTCGATTTTCATGATGTGTGAACTATAGTTGTTATTAGTAGGCATTCCAGAGTGGATGACTACGTATATATGTATATTTACGTGAAATATATATCTGGATGATGTGGCATTGTGATATATAGATTTTTGGTGATTTTATTCAGATTATTGAATTGAACATTTACTTATGTCGGAAACATATATGTATTGGTGGAATTGTTGTGATGCAAACAATATTTGTGAGTGAGTTCATATATTGTTTTAGGGTATGACTTTTGGGGAAGCAATATGTCGTGAGAAATGGTATTTCTATTGTTTTGAAAAGTGTTTGAAGATGTGGGAGTCACAGGTTGTGATTTCTCCTTTTGGTGATTTGAGTAAAGTTTTGGGTCTAGTGTGACTCGTTTAAATGTTTTGATCTAAGGGTCAGGTTGACCTAACGATCCGAGGTTGAGGTTGTGACCTCAGGCAATATATCGAGAATCACGCCTTTGGCCGGGTGAGTGGTTACAATCAGTTAGAGCTCTAGTCTTCTGCCAACGTGTCCAGGTTGGACCGGATTTTTCATATTGATTTGTTAGGGTAACATTTCCTATGATTTTGTCATGGGGTTACTTGTAATTGTCCTTTTGGTAAAAAGATGTTGAGTTTTGGAAGGGTTCATTAGCGGGAGTTGGTGATTTCTTTAATTAATTTCCTTTTTCATTTATATTGTTTGATTTCTTTATTTCTTTTTCTTTTTCACTTCTATTGTTGATTTTTAAGTAATCTCCTGAACTAAGCTATATGCAGGGATTACTATAATGTGTATTTATTGTTTTTAATGTAGTCTCCTTAACTAAACTTTATGCAGGGATTAGTATGATTTCTATTTTGAATTGTGTGCTTTTGGGTGATCTCCTGAACTATGTTTCTTTGCAGGGATTGCTGATTTTACTTAATTCATATTGTGAGTATAGTTGAGGTTTGAGATCTGTAGTGAGTATGAAATGGGTTGCGATGTCATATTTTTGGCAAATGCTTATGTTGAGAGGAAATGAGTGGGATTTCATAGTTGTGTCGTTGAGACAAATGAAGGATGATCTGGTAGATTATGGTGATTTAAAATGTTTAATAGTTGCTTGGCTCATATTTTGAACCTCGTAGTTAGATCCGATCGACTTGTCTATTATGGATAAGTCGGTTGATTCAATTAGAAATGCAGTGAGGTATGTGAGGTCTTCTTCTTCTAGGCTCGATGAATTCAAGTTGTGTGTTGAGAAGGAAATTTTGGATTCCAACGGAGTTTGCATTCTTGATGTTCTGACTAGGTGGAACTCCACATTTCTAATGTTGGACACAACAATTGCATTGAAAAAGTCCTTTGTTCAGTTAGGTGAAGAGAATGTGCATCAATATAATGGATATTTCGATGAAGAAGATGTGATAGATGAAGATTTAGAAGTGGTGGAGGAAGTGAAGTCCAAAACTAGTAGGAAGAGGGTCGGACCACCTAATGATGACGATTGGGAAAGGGCTGCCATTTTCTGCCAGTTTTTATTAGTTTTCTACGACGTTACGTTGAGATTGATGGGCAACTTTGAAGCCTACTGCCCATTCAGCTTTCCATGACATTGTGGCAATAGAGGGTGAGATTGATGGACTGTGGCAGCCTGGAATGGCTTATGAGAATGAAACGGCATCGTTGATGGGTCGGATGGCAGTGAGGATGAAGAATAAGTTTCAAAAATATTTTGGCAACATCGATGATGTCAATCAGCTTCTTTTGGTTGCCTTAGTTCTTGATCCTAGGTATAAACTTCAAAATTTCACTCATATTTTCCAGACGGAGTTGGGCATGGATGATGGTGAAGCTAAAGAGAGGGAAGCAAAGGTCAAAGATCTGCTAGTAACCTTGACTGAAACATATGCAGCTTCAATGAATTCAGCCTCAAACCAAAAGGAGAAGGTCACCAATGGATCAAGGTATTCTGGTACGAGAGGTGCTAGTGGCAAGATGGCCGAAATGATGGATAATTGGGCGAAAGAACTTGAGAACAGCGATGAAATTGTGGTGGAGTGTGAAGTTGATCGATACATTATTGATCCCTTCGAGAGGCCTAAAGTGGGGGAAACCTTTGAAATTTTAACTTGGTGGAAGCACAGTGAATCGAAATATCCCAACTTGCAAGCTGTGGCAAAAGATGTGCTAGCCATTCAAGTCTCAACAGTAGCTTCTGAGTCATGCTTCAGCACAGGCAAGCGAGTAATCGATCCACACAAGAGTTCCTTAACTCCTAGGAGTGTTGAAACCCTTATATGCTTGAAAAATTGGCTTAAGAGTCCGGGAATAATGGGTCTAGTGTATGTTCCAACCATCAAGGAGGTGCTACTCTATGAAGACATTGAGAAAGGTCAGTTTTTAATTATTCAATTACTGCTGTTCATTATCTACACAACTTATTCAGTTGGTAACCGTTTGTATTTCTTTTAACTTGCAGAATATCAAGACAAAACCTCAACTCAGGCACCGTCTACAAGTACTGCTGCAAAGCTTCCAAAATCTGCAAAGTCTACTTCTAAAGGTGTGATTTGGTATTCGTGTTACTGATTGATTTGATTACTGATGGTGATAATTCGTGTTCTTTTGTTACTCATTTGGACATTTGGTTACTGATGGTTATAGTGTAAATGTGGTGTGATTTTGTTACTGATTTGGTGTGAGTGTGCTACTGTTAATCTACTCAAATTGATTTGGTTACTGATGGTGATAGCTAATGTGTAAATGTGGTGTGATTTTGTTACTGATTTGGTGTGAGTGTGCTACTGTTAATCTACTCAAAATGATTTGGTTACTGATGGTGATAACTAATATGTAAATGTGGTGTGATTTTGTTACTGATTTGGTGTGTGTGCTACTATTAATCTGCTGTTTTAGTGTGTAACTTGCAGTTCAGAAAATCAGAAATTAGCTTATGTGTGATACTAGTTGCTGCCTACTGCCATGCTGGTTTTGAAGTTGGGGTGGCTGTTTGGAGATGGAGCTCAACTGCAATTTGGAGATGAGGTTGTTATTTGTTAAGTTTGGTTTGGTTGGAACTCGGAAAAATGGAACATTTGTTTTGTTTGGAGTTTGGACAGTTTGGTTCTGATGTTGGAAGTTGGAGACTTGGAACATTAGAGATGTGATTGTGATTTGTTAAGTTGAATGTGATTGTGATTTGTTAAGTTGATTCGATGACATTAAGCCATCAATGTTATTTGATTATTTATGGCTTTTTCTAGAAGTTTTTACTGCTTTGTGATAGGATTTAACAGTGCAAGTTTTGTTGAGAAACAAGTTCTCCATGATTAGCAAGAAAACATACTTTCAGGCTTTTTTTTTCCAGAAATTCATATTTGGGCCCGAAAAGCCTGAAGGACCGGCCCATTTGTTAACGGTCCGGGCCTTCTCGATCTCTGGATGTTGAAAACTTAATATGGGCCCGGCCCAAATTGTTCGGGCTCGGTCCCGGGCCCAGTGAAATACGAAACGGGATCGGCCCGTGCTCAAGCCTTGTAAATTTTAACTTAGAGAATGAAGATGAAGAACCATCAACAAAGGTTCAGCAAAGTATCCTCCAATACCTTAGTTTTAGTATCCTCCAATACCTTATGAGAAAGTAAACCAACTAGTCTAAAAGAAAAGTTAAACATCTACCCCCCAAATAAAATTACAATAAAAGTAAATGGTTTTATTGTGAAGTTAAACGCATAGTTCATGATTTATGTTCAAAATTCAAAAACAGCCATAAATCACAATTATGCACCACAAATTGTACTATTGTTGCATTCAATGAAAATGGATCCACAGGCATTGCAATTGCATGCAACTTGCAACAAAGAGAAATTGGGAGGTATGTTTTAGTATTTTGTCATCAAGGATTAAAACAATTGCTCGTTTAAGGGCATACTGATAATGTGACTACACAACTTCTCAAACTCTTTGCAAATAAATATTGTAGTATTTGCAGCAACCACCCACCATCAACAAAATCAAACCTGCATACTTTCGTGGTTATCACTTATCCCTGACCTCGAAGCTTGGCATTCTTAATAGTTCAATCAACTTTCTCTTGTCTGTAATACCATAAAATTTAACCACTAACATATATTAACAAGGAATCCCAAATTATATATGAAGAGTAAAATGTCTGACATCACAGGCTATAGGTGTTTGATGCCAATAATATATATATATATCACAGGCTATAGGTGTTTGATGCCAATAATACAGTCCGGCTACGGTGCGGACGTCTGTACCGTGCGGATGGTACGAATTTCAAGTTTTCCCCCACTTTTCGATCACATTTTCACATCTTAATCGTTCAGTTTTTAGGTCCTAATGTATAGATCACTTCTGCAAAATTTCATCCAATTGGGTGATCGTTAAGGCATCCAAACTGCAAATTACAACAATGTACACGAACGGTTCCAGTTCGACAGATTTGGTTCGTTAGTGAAAATTGCAGTTTTCGATGCCTTAACGATCACCAAATTGGCTGAAATTTTGCAGAGATGATCTATACATTAGGACCTAAAAACTGAACGGTTAAGATTAAAATATGTGATCGGAAAGTGGGTGAAAACCGAAACCAAATCAATTACACAGAGAAGGATCGAAGTTGAATTGCATTGCACTCCGATGAAATTGCTCGTGTTGCAATAGTCCACTTTAAATCTCAGGCTCAATTTCACAACTCAGCTCAATGCCTCAAAGTGTGCCTAATCGGACTGAATCAAACCGACCAAAAACTCTTCTATTCTTCGAATTACACGGGAAATACAAATAAAATGATTTTCTTTTGACAAACCAAACAAGACCTTATCAAATGTCAAGCAAAGGAATTCAAATGCAACTTACTAGGGAAATATATAATCACATGTATGATATAAAAAACAGAGAATGAAGACTAGTGAGTGAGTTGGAATCACAATTATGTTGATATAAGCCTGTCAAACGTAGCTGGAATCATAGAAAGAGAGATACAGAGATAGAGAGAAATGATACAGGTAATAGCATGTCCTGCCAAGTCTATTATGTCAGAAACATGGTCTGTGATCGTCTAGTAAAACAGTTGGAGCACTATTCTATCTGCAACTAAACACACTAACTAAAACTACAAGATTTACAGTGGAAAAAAAAAAACCACAACTACGCTTCAACTCTGCTCCCAGTGTACACAAGCCGAAGCTTTTCATCAAATGATCGTGTTGGCTTACAGCCGTGAAAATCAAGACTATCAGGTCCAGGAAATTTCTTATTTAACCACCTCACTCTAACCATTGTTTTATTGGTCAAGACAGCATGGCCAATCTATACTTCTTGAACCTCATCGACACTGTCATTGAGCTTTTGCAACAACCCGGCCAGATACGCCATGCAACAATTTCACAAATCCAAGGAAACTCAGCTTCCCGTCGGTGTGCCTAATCCAATCATGAAGAACCGCATGAACAGGGACAGAAGGGCCAAGACCAAGTTCCTGAAACACACAATACCATAGATCAGGGTAAATTCATGCATATAGAAATTTTGACTCAGCTCAGAACTATTATTTATGATACTGCATGAGGCAGTGGCCATGGGAATCTAGTAGAAGCAGAGGCAATCTGATAGTAGAAGGATTCAAGAAAAGGTAGAAGAAAGATGCAACCACATACCGAAGCCAGTTCCTCAATGACAATAGCCCTGTTGCCTTCCTTGTCAAAAAGTTCATATGCACAACGAGCATGTTGCTCCCAATGGTCCAGAGCCTCAAGTTGGTGGACACTTAGTGCAGCTGTACAAAATTCCTCAAAATCCATCCTTCTGTATTGCAATGCATTAAGCTGCCAAAAAGAAGTATAATGTTGTAATAAGAATCAAGAACATGTCAATGTGAAAAACTGCCACTACCATAGTCAAAGCACCTACCGATGCTAGAAAATCAGCAATTCGTGCCTCCTTCATTGCATCAGTTGCATTTTTCATCAAGGCCTGAGAATATTAGGATGTTCAAGAGCATTAGCATTACTAACCACAAATCTCTAAGTCAAGATATTCTGAAGGAAACTGACCGTTTTGATGTTTTCTAAGCTTATTGTGCCATTTTTGTTTGGTTCTAAAAGCGCAAACTGCTCCTTCAAATAGCAAAGCTCATCAACAGTCAATGTCTTGGAAAGAGCCTGCAAAATGTCAATGTTGTGAGAACAAGATAGGCTACTAGAGGCTACGAAAAATTTGAGGAAATAAAAATAAACTGGTATTTGAAATACAGGAAAAAAAAAAAAAAAAAAAGTTTGCAATAAGAAACTTTAAGGGATAATAACCATCAATAGTTATAGCAGCAATACTAATATATACTTTCAACTGAAAATGGCAACATATACCCACCCTTAAAGCAGTTTTGCGGAGAGGTGATGAGCGCATATAAACCTTCATGAGCTTGAATATTAATATGTCCAGAGGAATTTTAACAGTGCTATAATTTTTAAGCCAGGGATGACCTGCAAGAGAAGGCAGTGAGTGACAGTTTCTGAAGTTAATCATGAGTTCATGACCAAGCATTTTGAGAGTGGATAAGGCACTCACTTAACGCTTGTGCAGCTGTCATTCTTTTCCGTGGGTCTTTATTCAATAGGCGCTTGACAAAATCTTTTGCCTCTGTAGAGAGAGTTGGCCAAGGTGTTTCATCAAAACTTGGATCAGCTTTTAGAACTGCCCGAAAAATGCCAGACTCAGTTCGAGCCCAAAATGGACGGCTGCCACACAATAGAATGTATGCAATCACACCTACGCTCCAGACATCAGCCTCTGTACCATAAGCCCTATGTAACACTTCGGGGGCTACATAGTATGCACTACCAACAATGTCGTTAAGCCTTTCATCTGCAAAGATTATTCACTCATCAGGAAACACTGACCAAATAGCTTTTACTAAAAGATCAAGTAATTGTGAGGATTATAAATAGAAGTATTGACCAACCTGGTTTCACAAAATCTGAAAGGCCAAAGTCTATAGCCTTCAACTGTGAATCTTCATCATTCGATGTAAACAGAAAATTCTGGTCCAGATATTAAGAACACTTAATGAGTACATAAAGGAAGAGAAATGGAAAGTGGCAACAACCAAATGCTGGGAGAGAAATTGCAACTATGTTACATAAATGAACAGCTAAAATATAAAGTTGGTCAGATTTTTCTGCTAAGCTTAGAACTTTTTGATCCGATAATGCATTCGTTAACTAATTATATTACCAATATGGATTCTTGCACAACTGCCCTTGTTACATTTTCTCATCACATAGTATTCTTCCAAATGGCAAAGAGAACAAAGGAATCGATAGCATGAATGAAATGACATCTTTTGAAATGGAGGTAAACATAGATGCCATATTACTTGAAGAGACAGAGGGCACTCTTACAAAAGCTACGACAGGGAAAGTAATAACATTGGACAAAGAATCTCAAGGGAATTTTAGATAGTGATGCATTGCAGCAAGTTTTGTAATCATCTAGAGGACAGCATACCTCTGGCTTAAGATCTCGATGGACCACGCCCTGGAGGTGGCAAAACGCGACAACATTTAATATTTGTATCATCACAGTCCTTGCATCTTCCTCTGTATATTTCCCACCCCTGCAGAAAAGAAATACTTAATGACTTGCAACCATTGTTTCCCATGACTTCACTACTTTGTAGTTCATCAAGAGCAACCAAAACATAACAGGTTCAATTCAAATCTAGAAGGCACAAAATATACCTTGCAAGTATCCTATCTAAGAGCTCCCCTCCTTCGCACAGTCTGAAATATGAAAATCAAACCAAGTCAGTTAACACTAAACTCCATAAAAAATGGTCACCCGAAATCACTGAATCACATAAATCAAACAAAACAAAGCAATCAGTGCTTACTCCATAACTATGTAGACATTATCATGGTCTTCGTATGCATCATAAAACTGAACTAGATTGCTATGCCCGGTCAAAGCTTTCAATATCTTGACTTCCCTTCTCACATCCTCAATGGCAATTGCAGTAGTCATCTGACAATAAAATCATCCATCACAATCAGCCAATAGTACACAAACACGATAAAAAAACATTTCTATATTTTTGTAATGATTACACATCAGAGATCATGTATATGCCAACAGATCCAATTCAAACAATGGAGTATCAACAACTGACTCGAAACAAACCCGAAAACGAGGCAGCAATTCAGTTAAAACTACGAAATTTTTTGCAAACCTTGACTTTGGGGATTACTTTGACAGCAACCTGCTGGCCCTTGAGCTCTCCCTTCTTGAAGGTAGCTTTGCAAGTATACCCAAAATGCCCTCGGCCAACCTCTTCACCGAGCTCATACTTGTTACTCAAATGCTTAGAGAACCCAAAGCTCTTATCAAGCCCAGTCACACCTCCCTCAACCTCACTCCCCTCCGGAATCGCCTCGTTCGGCTTCACCGTCCCGTGCCGCCGCGCCAGCAGCGCCCTTATGTGCTTCGCCGGCGACGGCGGCGGGAACGGCCGCTTGAAGAACCGGCTCGGCGTCGACTTCGCGCTGGCATTCGCCGGAGATCTCGCCGGAGACTTCTTCGAGGAGAAGAAGTAGTGCGCCGGACTCGGACTGTAGAACGGAAAAAAAGGCGACTTCTTGACGGCGATCACAGTCTCCTCCTCGACCTTCTCTCCGTTCTGCTCATTTCTAGGGTTTTCGACATCGCCGGAGCTCGAATTGACCTTCACCGGATCTTTCCCGACCTGAGAATCGGACTGCGGAGACGAAGTGATGGAGTTGGGGAACGAGGGTTTGGAGGTGCAGAGACCCATTTTGGTAAATTCACAACTCTCCTATATCCCCAAACAGACCAAGTCTGGGGATTTCAGCTCCAAAATTCCAGCGTCAGAGCATTAGATCAAAAACCAAGACCAGACTCCGACTCCGGAAACTTATCCGAACCTTGTGAATTCGAATTTCAAATTTTTCGAAGCCAATTTGAGGTTTTGGGTTTTCTGAAAAATTTGAGCAAAATGAAGACAGGGCTGGATAGAGAGAAGAAGGGAGGGATCCGAAGAAAGCGATAAAAAGGAGAAACGACGAAGCGTTTGCTTTATTATATTCTTTCCCCAACTAAAATATAAAGTTATTTAATTTTTAATTTTTATTTTTATTTTTAATCAGGGAGAATCTCCATTAAGTTAACAATAACCGACACATTCACTCAGTCTCGATTAAGATTCACAATAAATTAGTGAGTGAGTAACATATTCATTTAGTTAGTATTCAGACCGAGATTTATAAAGATATCCCAACAATATCAGACTAATTTCTGTCTCAAACGCACAAATCAGAAGACCCTTCAAATTTACTTGCCAAAAAATGGTAGGAGTGGAAATAAATTTAAATAAGTTTGATTCCAGATTAAGCATGGTATTTAAGTGAAAATTATTGTTTGCTTATGGTGGGAGTGGTCCCGTGGGTCCAGGCTGTACATTGATTAAGCCACGTGGCACGCACCAGGGTCGGTTGTATTCATTAATGGATATATAGTTTGGAATTTAATAAATAAAATTACCGATTGACCAATCAGCGACTAGATTGGGATAGGTAATTCTTAATTTTTTTTTTTTGGTTTCCGCTTGTAAAAAAAACAAAAGTAGAATATGGACGATTTAGATGAGGTAAAGTCAAAACAACGCCGTTTGTAGGGGTTTCTTCTTGGACAAGATACCTTTCGCCAAAATATTCGTGTTGTTTTTCAATAATAGCAAAAATGTTCGAATAAGATAAGTGAGGTTTGTCTTTAGAGATAAAAAGAGTTGAGGTTTTGTCTTGTAATAGAAAAGAAAGGGGCATTTGTCTACCAACATAGACGTATAAAGTGGAGGATGAAAATGTAGATACCTTGTCTATTACTTAAGAACCAAGTGATGCTAAAATACGTACACAATGTTCCATGTGTTGTGCATGGTTTTCATCTAAAACTTTCCATTACATGCTTGAGGTACAAGAATTTAGTGGATTTTCAAATCGATACTAGTAATGTCTTAAACAATATTTATGTCTTAATGATAACATATCTTCTTACCTGTAAGTTAACAGACTTAGTAGTTGAGGAATGACTAACAAACAACAGAAAGAGCATGGCTATTGAACCGATTCATCATGATAATACAATATTACTAATCAGTTTTTGAATAGATTTTTTTTTTTTTTTTTTTGTAAAAAAGTTAACCCTTTATTCGACGTGAATGTTGTCGTGGTATGTGTTGTTACTTGAAGCTAGTGCAATCAAATTTGATCCACAAGTCTTGGAACAACAATGTTGTACATCATCACCCAACTTTCGCAAGATTTTCGGTCTATATTCAATTCACCCGTAATTGTACAATGAAAAACAAGATAACAAGCATATGAACTTCCCGCATCAATATAGAAACCTTTTGGTATAAGATCGAGCTTTAAGTATTAAATGAGCCGTCAATTTGGAAATGAACTTTATACATATAATTGCACGAGGATTGTGACTAATATTACGCAATACGTACCACTTGATCCTCTGTCATCACAAACTTACTTGCCAAGAAAAGCATACTTGTGTGAAAATGGAAGCTGCGAGTTGAGGCTAAGATTGGACTTTGGAACCTTCGTATATAATTCACATGAAATTGATGAATGAGATGGAAGCTTCATTTTGGCTTTGTCTCCAAACAATTTGACAAATCTTATTACTCTTTATCTTTTAATAACTAACAGAGATTTAGTCAACTATTCTCATACTGATTAATTTGATCGATAGCAAAAGGTGAAAAGAGAAAAATAAACATGATTAGGACAAGGAAGGGTGTAATGAACTTGCTGGTCCTATAGGGTTCATCATTTTGGTTAAACTTGGGGGTAATGTCGAGTTGTCGTCTTATGTTTTGGAGGGTAAAGCACGTTCGTGTTAACGAAATGCTTAATACCATCATAAACCAGATGACTATATGTAAATCGAGTGAGTGAAGATTAATTATTGTCTAGAATGAAGAGGACTGAACAAAAGAAATAGGAAGGAGTACAAAAAGATCCATTTTATTGTTTGGTTCGCGAGTGAAATTGTGATGTAGGACGAGATTTTAGCCAATTTCAACAAAGAATCTCGAAAAGAAAGAAGCGTCTTCACATTAAGAAATAATTTGGATATTGGAAATTGGTATTCAAATAGGCTTTTTAATGTTTCCAATATAGTTATAGTCAATAAACCCTATGACGCTCTCTCTCTTTCTCTCCCAAGAGTAACCCTAAGGCCGTCATCGATCTTGCTTGATGGTGGTGCTGCAAACTTTCTGACTCTCAACAGAGAGGTTTCCCACCCACGTAGTGACTCGGGCTCTTGGAATTGGAAGGGGGGTAGCGCTTCTCTTTCTACTTCCCTCCTCGGCGGTGACCGAGATTGGTTTCGCCGGTGCTCCTTGAATTCATGTGTGGATCGGCTTCATCTTCTTGGCAGACCGAAGCCTTAGCTGGTGGTCTTGGCCGGGTTGTAGCAAGTCTCCTCGCCTCCATGGTTCGGCAGAGTAGGGACTTTTGGTGCCCGATCTGTCTTGCCGTGGGTGACAAAGAATTGGAAGCTGCTTAGCGCAAGGCTGGCTTCTTTACCGAGCTTGGTTTCTGCCGGCAGTGGCGGAGACGAATTAGTGTAGGCAGCTAACTATGGTGGTGTCGGTGCCGGAATGCACATAGGTTGCCCAACACTGAGGTGGAAATTTTCTTCTCCCCCAGGGTTTGCTCTCGTTGGGTTGGTTGGGCCTTGCATTGGGCTGCCTATTCATTGTGGGCCTTGGATTGGAGGATCTGCTGCATGGGCTTCCTTTTGGGCTAAGGTGGATTGGAGGTTTTATATTTGGGAAGTTCTGATGAATGAAGAGGGTGTGGATGGTGACACGTCATCCTCTACTCCACATGTTGCTTGATTTTTGATCTTGGTCGCAAAGACCAGTTGCTCTAAGGGTCATTTTTACTTTATTGCTTCGGAGTTTCTAGGTTTTTGTTTAAAATAATGGTGCGTAGACTTTCTAAAAAGTGGGTGTTCTGGGAGTATTTTGGGTTCTTGTTCTTGTTTAGAATAGGAGTTTTAGGGTACTCTAAAGAACGATTCTTTCTATTAACCCTATAGGGGTGTTTCGTTTTTGTACTGCTTGCTGAATCTATATAATCGGCTGACCTCTTTTGATAAAAAAAAAAAAAAAGAAGGCTTTTTAAGGCTATGTGCCCTATATAAGACACCTCTTAGATTGCAATTTTGATTGAAGTTATCAATAAAAAATCAAATATTAGAGAAGTTTCTCTATGTTTTTTACGGTTGTGTCTGTAATTACTAGTGGATTATAGCTCATCTCATATGACTTTCGACACTTGACGGAACCTCTTACTATCGTGTTCGCGCTTCCCACATCAAATTGCACGTCTTGTATCCCATGTCGCGCATTAGGATCGTTGAGCTAGAGCATGGGATCCAAAATTCAAATCTCAAATCTTAATGTGAGGATAAAGGTGTTTTTATTTTTGGTGAACCTCGATGAAACAAGGATAATTTGTTTGAATAAAAGAGAAACAAATTACAAAGAGGGGAGACTATACCAAATCTCTCGACAACATCAACATAAGTGAAAATTAGGAAGATCCATTCGGTCTTAATTACAAAAAGTATGAATAATAGGCGGAGCCAAATCCCATCATGACTAAACTTGAAAAAGTAGTTCTAAAATTTGCTAATGCATCCACGACTTGATTTTCTTCATGAACTATATGAGGCTCATAAAAGTGTTGAAATTAGAGAGTTTTGGATATGAAAACTGAAAAGTGACACAAGGCTCATGAAGTAATATATAGAGAGGGATTGTTTACTAATTATTAGGGCCAAATTGAGCCACCTTTGGATAGTGGCTAGCTAGTGTGGTGATGTTCGGGGCAATATCGCCATTATAGGGGGCAAAATGAACCATGCTTTTGCGTTGATTAATGAAAGTTTTTTTTATTTTTTTTAGAACAAAAAATAACCATTAATCTCAACAAATCTTACAATTGGGTTGGGGGGGGGGACATGAACCAAAATCCTAAGAAACCGCGGTTATAAAGACCATTAGGCCAAAGGGCCCAAACTCTAACCACCAGATGCCCATTTCCAAGGCTACTTTGAACATATGAACCCGAAAATTCCAGTAAAACCTCGTAATCAACCTCAAAGAAGGCAGCGTCCTCTTCAACACCGTGTCCGAAGGTACTAGACCATGTGTAAAGGATTGCTTACTACCAAATCGACAACAAAAGTAAACCAGAGTCGAACAAAATCATCCTCGTCCTCGGGAATGACACCATTTACATGGCATAACACCTAGACCAAATCCTATCTCAACAGAGTAGGAAACCCACCCTAGCTCAGAAGAGTAGCGACTTATTAAACCTAAACAAACTAAACAGAAAACCCTAATGAAAGCACAACTAAAACCAAAACAATTGGAAACCATGCAGCACCAGCAAGGCCCAAAAACAGAGGCCCAGCCCAACACCCACTTCCCCCAACAATAATCCAATAATGCAGCAAACCATTCCCGCCGCAGGCGAGCACCATCAACACCACCCTGTGGCCTCACCGCATCCTGATACAGCCCCTCCACCTTGCCAAAAAGCAAGCAGATTCTACACCCAGTTGACGACCTCATCCAGATCCAGAACCATAACAGAAACAGATCCCAACAGGGATCCCTTCTGCCGTGATTTGACCGCATCCACCATAAGCCAAATCGCCTAGTCAATGACACCATAACCCACCGCCGGGAAGAAAGAATTTGCCACAGCCCTAGAATCGCCGTAGCTCCCGATCCCAGAGGGACAGATCGAGATCTATCTGCCCAACCCAAGGTCGAGAGCCCACCCTCCTCCCCTGAACCACATTTATCTGCCCAACCAGCAACGACATCCCCTCCCAGGCCGGAACGCAATGGCGGGATCACCAGTAGCGTTCGGCCGAGAGAGAACGAACAAACTGCGGGTTTACCTTTTCTTCTTCGCTCGTGGCCGGGCGCTTTCTAAAGTGAATAATAGTTAAAGTTTTAGAACCCGCGTCTTAGGTACCAGGTTCCTTAAGGTCCAATGCAAGTTGAACATAAACTCAGGGTTTCTGACTGAGTAGATTGTGGGAATAAAATGTATTTTCCCAACTTTGGTTAAGGAATATCCACTCCATTGCTTCAGCAGATAAAAATGCCTTTTCTCATTCTAATGTGTAAACCCAACCTTGCAAATTTGCAATGGGGTCATTTGACTCTCTCTCTTTTTTTTTTTGATACGAATGGATTATTAATTTCCTTCAGTACTCCTTCAAATTTCAACTAACCATTTTTAATACCATCAATTTCAAATAAAATGCAATTGTCGTGCATACAAACCACTAAAAATTCATGAAGCAAGGGTTTTTCAAGAATCCCCCAGAGGCCACTTGGTTCCCCACTGAAAACCCTAAACTTCATCCAGGCTGAAAAAAAACATGAATTGATCATAAATCTTGCTACGCACCTAACATTAAGGTCATGATTCAGCCCCCCACTGATCCATACATTAAACATTTTCATATCCTATCATCCAAATTAAAGTGATGTACCTTATTGGTCCTTAGATCATGTTCCTAATATGATTTGAGATTTTTTTTTTTCCCCGCAATGGAGGTTCCTTAATGATGATGAATTTGTTGGAATTGTACAGCTTGATGCAAGTCAAGAACGTAAAAAAGAAAAAAAAATTGATAATTAAGCATTTCTTGACAATTTAAGAAACTGTATGAGTTTTATGATTTGATGCAAAAAGATAATTCGTCAAAAAAAAAAAAAAAATCTAACAGTACAAAGGAGATAATAATAGTTTACGGTATATACAAGTGGGTGATTCAGTACTAATAGAATCAATTCCTTATGAGATAAAATCATACACGAAAGATTTACTGGACTTTACATTATTCTATGTAATAGTGAACCTAGATGATTAAGGGGAGCACAATATGAAGTAATACCAATCGTTGCAAGTCACGCGACTTTTCCAACATGTATGGTAATAAGAAATTCATACTATTGACTAGAAACAATTTATTTATATTCCGAATTTTATGGATTATAGTTTTTTTTTCGATACAATTATATATATATATATATATATATATATATATATTATAGTTATACGTTTCTCCATACAAGACTCTTTCTTTTTACATTCTTTACTCCGTATTCGGCCACAAAAACTGCTAACACATACTAAACATTGAACCGTAACTATAATAATGAAGATCATGATGGTGATGATGAACTAGTCTAGTCTCAATCCACCTTCTTATGGGATTGGCGCCAAATTGAGGGTGACATTGTGATTTGTGACTCCTGTATCAAAATTGGCATGTACATTGTACCACATGTCCATGTTGAGCCCTCAGAAAAAATTGGGATTTGCCTCAAGATATGATGATGGACTTGGTTGAATACACCATTAAACTAAATACAATGATCGAGCTCATTCTCAAACGTTCAAGTTAAACTATTTTATAGTTGACTATCAAAAAGGAAATGAGGTATCATTATAGGTATAAATTAGGAATGGAATAGTTCCATGTTTGTTTTCCAAGTCAAAAGGGGGATGGATCATCCTTGAGCACAAGTCAAAAGGACCTCTCAATTGGAAAGTGAAAAGAGGAAAACACAAGGAAACCTGAAGATCCCAACTGCAAATTATAGTTTTCTCCACGTTCGGATAGCTCCAGAACTCATTTCATAATTCTGTGACGCGCATGCTTACCTTATCATGAGATTATAGGAAACAATAAGAAAAGTGAGGATGTTTATCATTGCCATTGAATCATTCTTCATCCAATTTCTTTTTGTGTAAGGTCAATGTGTTTATGATGCTGTCGAATTTCGAATTCTCTGCTCAGATTTTTGTATAGTTATGGTCAAAACTAGAATACGTACGTATAGTTGTGGTCTAACTACGTTACGTTGTTTCAAACTTCTGTCTACTTGTATTTTTTAAAAGAAACTCAAATTTCGAAACGCTTCATTTTAAATTATAGATGATGACCACGAGCTCTAATTCTAGGATTAAGCTTTGAAAGGCAAAAATGTTATCTGATTGCATGAATCTAGGTTTTACTTGTACGCGATGAGGAGTTAGGCCGTGAGGAGTTTCCGGATACCTAAGCACAAAGATCTCATATATGGAGAAACAAATTTGACAATGCACATCTGTTTGTGGTCACTATGACCTGGATTTTAAGCCAAGCCGGCACTCTCACCTGTGTCGTGAATAATTTCAACAAGTTTAGCTTTGATAGAGATTTGTCACTGATCTGATCTCAACAATCAGTCAGAACACAATTTGAACGATCTACTTGACAATCACCTAGTACCTACAAAGATGACACATATGGAGAAACAAATTTGAAATGCACATCTACTTGTGGTCACTACAGCCTGGATTTTAAGCTATGTCCGGCACTCCCACCTGTGTCATGAATAATTTCAACAAGTTTAGCTCTGATAGAGATTTGTCACTAATCTGATCTCAACAATCAGTCAGAAGACCCAGAACACAATTAGGATGATCTACTTGACAATCACCTAGTACCGACTTCACAGTTTCATAAACCAAGCCAGCAAATAATGACAAAAACCAACGGCCAAGGAGCAATTGACAATGGGAGCTACAACTGCTTTAAAAAAGCACAAGCATCCAAAAGAATTTTCATCTCAGAACACAACTGCATTCCAGTTTGGGAAATAGTTCCAGCTGCCATGAAGTTTCCTAACCGATATGGGGATCGATAGACTGCACCAGTTTCGTGATATATGACCTTTTAGTCATATCTGATGCTTGAACTTCCTCCAGTCGAAGCAAGGTGGTCCAGATGGTAAGTCAGCAGCATTTGAGCAACTTGATTTGCGGATGCAGGTAGGTCAAGCAGTTTACAAATAAATAGGAAGTAGTTGTGAAGGGTGAAGTTATAAATGAAGATACATCATTAAGAGACATATAGATCATTCACAAATTCGGACTCCTCAACTAAGCAGTTTGTATTTTGAGGAAATGTACAACTACACAGGGCACACCCATAAACATATAAGTCAATTCATCATATGGCTTTCACGAATCTGTTACTCAATCGTGTAAATTCCATTATTCTATTGATTCCTACAAATTGCAAGAGCACCTAAGCACGAACTAACCAGAAGTTGCGTCCCCTCCGAAACCTGATTCCAGATAATCTGTTTCCTTCAGATGACTAATATCACCCCAGGATTTTATGGTCCATTTGTCCTCATCATACAAGTGAAATGTGTTGATCGATGTATTGGCCACTTTCCCTAAGGAACTGCCATTTGGGCAAGCCCTCTGGTACAGTGATCTGATGACACCCCCATGAGTGACCACAACTACTCGCTCTCCTGCATTTAAACAAGCCAGAATATAAGCATTCAGATTGCAAGTCATGTGACTTTTGATCTAAACGTAAAATTGTTATTCTGGCTAAGTTAGACTTTGAGAGGCAAACATATTCAAAAGAATAGTTTATACAGAGATTGCATCATAATTGCAACTGAAAATAATGCTACATTTGACAACATAGTTGAACTGCAGTTTTCTTAAGTGCTCATCTGAATCTCAACAATTGAAAATAATATGGGGCCATTAAGTCTCACAAAATAACCAACACTTGATTAAACAGGGACTCTGCAAACTTCCATTATGGTAAAGAATATAAACCAGGAGACTCCATACCTTTGTGCTTACCGCCAATTCTCTCCAATGCAGATGTGCAGCGGTCATAAAGTTGATCAAGACTTTCTCCGCCACCCTGTGTGTAATATAGCAGAATATAAGTGAATTCCAACACTTCTATTGTAATCACTACTGCTAAAAATCATGCCTGTGATGTCTATAGGGTGTCTGTTATTTGTTATTACATTTTGGAAGATTATTCACCCTTTTAACATATATCACATGCTATGTAACACTAGTCCCTTACCGCAAAAACAGCAGAGCTGATATGCAAAAACACAGGTCATAAAACTTTACAATGGAGTACTTGTGCTATGTGACTTTTACCAACAGAGTTGAAATTCTGATTATGAGCTTGCGGCCCAAAGAACAAACAGATTGCTTACTGGAATATCTTGACATGTGCGGTGAGAAGTAAAGGCCTGGTAGGCCTTAGAACTAAGTTTGGCCGCTTCTCTAAATACAAGGCCTTGAAGATCGCCCAAGTGTCTTTCTCGTAAATCAGGATCTGTTACAACCTGAAATTTAATTCAACATTTCTCTTACATTATTTAATAGAAAAAACACTCTTAGCTAAATTACGGATTTGGCAGCAAAAGAAAAGAATTTGCTTGAATCCAACCCCAGTGTTTTGGCAGAATTTAAATGAGTTGATTACCAAAACACAGTAAACAAATCTTCTTTAATAGAAGCAACAGGGAGCGACTTCAAAACAAGTTACCTACATTTAGCCCACCGCACCTGGCTGCGATTATTTGAGCAGTCTCATAAGCTCGTTTCAAGTCAGACGAGTATACAAGAGAGATTTTAGGATCCTTGGATAATTTATTGCCCACCTTCAGGAAGTAAAACACAAATTGTCAGACATCAACAGGCAAAGTGTAGACTCAAAATCCTTCACATTTTTTCCTCAAACAGCTAGAATTAGCAACTTACTACCGCTGCTTGCTGCCTCCCAGCATCATTCAATTCAACATCCAGATGTCCCTGTTCAAAGAAACTAACTTTCAGTTTTCTTCTAATGAAACAAACGGTGAAATGCACATACAAACCCCGATCTTCCACTCATCTCTCACTCCGATTCTCAGATTACAACCGGCCTTGCACTTTAACTACATTCAATCATCTCAACTAATCCTCTGAATTCATGCACCTAACTACCGATTAAGCGTAATTTTGCCACTCCATAACCAACCTAAGCACCTCAAACTTTCCTTCTATAAATTTCGAAACATTTTTAGTTTGTTATAGCAGCCAATTAACCTCAACAATATAAGCAACTCTATACTCTATACTCCACTAATCAATCAACTTGCACGAACCAAAATAGTCAACAGAGTCGACAAAATCAAATGCATAATGCATAGAAAACTAACAGAAACCTCAAGTGAGAGAAACAACCTGGATTCTACCATCGGCGTTCCAGGCCGTTTCGCCATGACGCACTACCATGATCTCTGCATAATCTGCACCTCTGCATTGCATTCACCACACGAAATTTGAATTGCAATCCATTTATCTTCAATTGGATACGAAGACTTGAGATTGAAGAGAGTATTAGAGTGTTGAAGAGATCGGACCTGGAATCGGAGTCGGAATCGGCCATGTTGACTCTGCCGTTGCTATTCCGAGCGAAGTCGGAAAGAAGCAGAGGATTTGTGGTGAGCTTGGAGTATCCGAATCAACTGGAATTGAATTGAAGGGACTTGTACGTTGTTGTTTCTTACAGGCCGATCAGGTGGAATGTACAATTGGGCTGGCCTGGCCCGGCCCAAATACGAACGACGACGTCATCAAGAAAGCTCAATTTTTCAGAAGCCTTATTAAACTCTATGATCGATCAAGTCCTAGCTAATCTTGTAACCATTCATCAAAATCCAAACAAGTGTGGCATTTTCTGTATCTGAAAACGGTGTTTATGAGAATATAATGAAAGTTTGGTCCAATTAGGGCGTCATTTGTTACGAAGCAACATGTAGATGCCATTGGTAATGAAAGAGTGTTCACGTAGCTAGCTAGGGTGTTACCGTTATTTGAAAAAAGAAGAAAGCTAAAATCACACCCAGCAGCCGCTCTCGGTGGAGCAGCTGGTGGTACAACCTCCATGCCATTAATTTCTGGATGTGATCAATGCCATGATGTCTCGACTTAATTATGTGTATTTTGATGGGGTATTTACTTAATTGTATGATCATTTTCAATGTCATTAATTAAGAATATTAGTGTGTTCTAACCTACATGTATGATGATTAAGAATTGAAAGATTTGACGTGTAATGAAATATTGATTTCACCGATTTCTATCAAATTCTATGTTAGTTTATAACATTTCACTTTTATGAATATGGCTTTAGCTAGTGCTTCATTCAAACTAGAGGTGGCAAACGAGCCGCTAAACACGAGTAAAGCACGAGCCCGGCACGCTTAAAAGCGGTCCGGCACGGCCCAAGCCCGTTACTGGCCCGACACGACCCAAACACGTTAGAATAACAGGTCGGGTTGGGCCCGAGCATGGCATATTGTGGGCCGGCCCGTTACAAACACAAAATTTAATTTTGTTTTTAAAATATTAAAAAACTACAATGATGAGATTTGAATATGAGACCTCTTTATTTAAAATCTCATGACAATTTCACCAATGTTATTTATTTTATATTGTCAAAATAGTGAAACAAAACATTATATCCTTGTTTTGACATAAGTATTTTTTCTAAATATTAAATATTGTTTAAGTAAATCTCTATTCTGTGTCTGACCCAAACTCTAGGTTAATTGACCTAGTGGTAATAAGGTTACGTTAGAAGGATCTAGATTCCTATTCAATGTATGATTATTTTCCTTGTATGATTTGGATTCTATGCATTGTAATTCTCTATATAAAGAGTCCCCTATTATCAATGAGAATACACATCAAATTTCTCTCAATTACCGTTTCTCTAAAACACGTTATCAGCACAAAGCCCTAACCCTAAAACCCTAAAATTGTAGCCTTCAAAAACCCTAGCAACTACTGCCCGCAGCATCCCCGTAGCGGCCCGCAGCAGCTTAGTAGCATCCCTACAGTAGCCCCCACGTCGCAACTCAACACTAACCCTACCAAGTTAGTCTCGCTGCCCTTGCAGCGTCCGCGAACGCTCTCCTGCTCTCATGCTCGCTCGCCTGGGACCCCGCGATAACGAAGACCTCGCGACCTTGCGACACCACGACCCCGCGACACCGCGACCTTGCGACCTCCCAACTCCGCGACCTCAAGACTCTGCGACCTCTCGACTCCGCGACCTCGCGACTCACGGACCTCCGGACTCCGCGATGCAGCGACTCCATGACCACGCTGCAATCCTACAAGTCTGCGTGCTGGCACTCGGACTGAAGCTCGTCTCCAATCCTATGACAAGGACCAAATAAGTTCTGCAATCCTAAGAGGTATGTTTTACTAGAAGTTCCCGATTTTGAGTTTTTCCTCTTTTTTCTCTTCTTTGTCTCGGGGACTTGCAAACTCCCTTCTTCTACCCCCCTTTCTTCACCATAGAGGAGACCTAATTAAGCCGAACTGTGGGGGTTTGTGCTCACTCCAAGCTTGGAGCTTGTTGAGATCTCCAAACTTAGAGTTTATAGAGAATTTAGGATCGACCACTTACGCCATTGTTTCGATTTAATCCAATACCTTTTGGAATTGAATTTCTTGGAAGCAATTACGCTCAGAAATTCCTAATTTCTTGGAAGCGACTACGCTCAGAAATTTTATATGTTTTCGTGGTAGCTTTTTCCGCTCCGAAACTAACCCTTTTTCTTGTTCTCTTTTAGGATGAGTAACCTGAACAAATTGGACTTTGCTCCATTGGGAACAACTGACTCTGGATATCACAGGTGGGTTCGTGATGTCTGCCATCATCTCAAGGCCGATGGAATCTTGGATGCGATTCTCGATCCTAGCTAGGACGTGTTAACTGTTGAGCAAGCTCAAACTTTGGAAGCAAATAGAGCAGCCTTAGAAGCAAATAAGGTGAAAGCCATCTTCCTAATGACTCGTCATATGGATGATTCGCTCCAGTATGAGTGTATGAATGAAGAAGACCCCAGAAGGCTGTGGGTCTCACTCGAAGAAAAATTTGTCAATGTCCATGACTCCCTGCTTCCTAACCTAGAAGTGAGATGGCATAGCCTCCGCTTCTGTGATTTCAAGTCAGTTCTTGACTACAACTCGGAAGCACTTAGCATTAAATCCTTAATGGAATTCTGTGGTAAAGAGATCTCACAGATGCGATGTTGATTGAGAAGACTCTCTCTACCTTCCCCGTCTTTACATTGATGGTTACAGAACTATCAAATCGATGTTACTGCAAGGCGGATCACAAAGTTTCATGAGCTCATTGGAGCTATGAATGTCCCTGAAAAGCATGACAACATCCTTATGAAGAACTATAATTCAAGATCCGTGGAAACATAGTATATTCCAGAATCCAATTATAGTCACGCCCTTAAGAGAGGGCGCAAAGAGCGAAACCCTAATCTTAGGGATACTTCTGGATGTTCTGGTCCATATAATCGCTCTACTTGAGAAGGCAACCACCAAAATAGGTGAACACGGAACCGAAGAGGTCAACGTGGAAAGAGAGAGGGAGGCAATGTCTCTGGCCATGTTGGTGGCGTCACCAACACTAAGAGCCATCTAAATAACGCTTTCAAAGCGCCTCAATTAATGGAGTCTGAGCAAAGAGATGTATGTTCTCGATGTGGGGTATCTGATCATTGGGCACACATTTGTAGAGCTCGTGATGAAATTGTCACCGCCTACAAAGTATATTGTGAAACAAGAGAAGCTCACTATGTGGAACAAGAAGATCAAGATGATGATCTAGAGTGAAGGATTAAAGACTATAAATTTGGCTGGGATCAATAGATTGCCAATTTTGGCTAAGTCTTTATTTTTCCAAGAGATGTAATAGGCAATTGCCATATATTTTTGTAGTAAATGCCAATGGTTTAGTCTTTCTTCAAAGTAGGCTCACCCAAAGTAAGTGTGATGTCTAGGAAGGTTTTGAGATTAGTGGTACTTAAGCTAGCCTTGCTCCACCGACATCTCTCTACTCACCTGGTCACATTTATTTTGGAATTACCGAAAAAAGTTAGACGACTACCATTATTTTGCATTAGCTAGCATTTTGGATTAGATTTTCTTTGGTCAAAGAGACAATGATGTAACTCCGTTGGCTGATGAATCAAAATTTAAAATTTCTTTTTCTTATGACTCCATTTTGATTATGAGCATAGTACCTTTGTGACTACGATGGCTGGGCTATCAGTATTAATTCAAGGACATGGAATAGCCCAAGTTCCCCTGGCCAAATGACACCTTGATTACTGTCACATAAACTCTCTACGCTCCTAGGGCAAATCGCACCTATGAATAGCCAACGGATTCCATGCGAAAACGCATATGGAGAACGGAAATGAGTTCCTTTGCAATGCCTCTAACGATTGCGAACAAAGAGCATCTTAGAGACGTTTATGTGTCTCTCTAGTGGACTCTATGTCACTATTCGAGCTATTAAATCCAATGAAGTTATGAGAGAAGATCTCTTGGATTTAGACACATATTGGGTTTGTCACGACCGGATAGGTCATCTTGGTCCTGATATGATGATCCGTCTACTAAAGACTTCATATGGACATCATTCTCTCGAGCGAAACGAAGCATGAATCAAAAATTGATTCCTGGACTAAGTGTGACTACCGCTGCAGTCCACCACCAACCTAGGGCTGGCATAGTCCTTATCCATGACAGCATGCATGCCGTACATCATGGTGATGGCGCCCTAGGTGATGCTGCAATCACCAACTTTGCTTCAAATAGCATTTCAGATGCTCAGGTCTGACCAAAATCCTCAATGGTTGATTCTAAGGCCTTTAGCTCGTTTTATAAAGCCTGTTCCTTAGGGAAATTAGGACTGAGACCATCCTATGCAAAGGATATGAAAATACTCATTATGTTCTTACATAGAATCAGTGGGGATTCTATGGACTAGTTCAACCAACTTGCAGATGTTTAAATATCTCATGATGTTGGTTGACACGCAAACATGCTGGTCACGTGTTGTGCCATTGTTCAACTGTAAATGTTACTTATGCTACACTTCTAGCACATATCATATGACAACGGGCTCACTCCCCGGATCATCCTATTCCGTCAATTGGACTTAACAATGCTAGATAGTTTACATCGAAGACTTTCGATGGTTATTGCATTGGGACTGATGTTGGACATCATATTCCCATGAACACACCCAAATGGTCTCGCAGAAACGACTATGGTAGTCCGGAAATTGGTAATGTGCACCAATCTCACATCCGCTTGGGGTGATGCAATATCACATGCAGCTATGCTAATTCGTCTACGACCCACTGCCACTCAAACTATCTCTGCATTACAGCTAGTGACTGGGTACAAGTATCATACTTACTCATATTTGAGTGTGCCATTTATGTGCCAATTGCGCCGCCACAGCACCCTATGATGGGTCCTTACAAATGAATGGGCAACTACGTGGATTTGAAATTTCAACAATCGTCCACCACTTAATGCCCTTGCTAGGGGATCTCCTTACCGCTAGATTTGCTGATGTCACTTTGATGAGGCAGTCTTCCAGTCGTTAGGGGGAGATAAGAACACAGATGTTCAACAGGAACGACAGGAATTGTCGTGGTCTATCCCCACTATGTCTCATCTCGATCCCTATTAAAGTGACGAGATCACACATCTGCTGCAAATATGCCTGCAAGGAAGGACGTCCCTACCAGAGGACGTAGCGCCACCCTACACAGAGGTTGGCATGACGCCAATGCCAAAGAGAGTGGCACTTTGGCGTTACAGGCCATGGCCCCAGCTAAGATGCATGGGAGGCCCGTGGATTTGAAGGATACTTTGACACAACTCAATCCTTGAATCATCAACACTCAAAATCAGTCTCATGAGTATCTTCCGGGTTATGGTTATCATTGGGGGACGCCTCAACGTTAGTACCTATTCCTGAGAATATAGAGCTCTATGAAAATTACACTAGTGTACATGAGACGTGGGTTAGAAACTCCATCATAATTGATGATGTAGTCACGCATTTCGTTGCGCATGAGTTTATTGAGTCTGATGATATCGAACCACGCTCCATTGATGAATGAATACCAACATAAAGAAATTTGGCCTAAATGGAAAGATGCGATCCAGGTTAAGATGGATTTTCTAACGAAGATGAAGGTTTTCGAGCCAGTGATGCCAACACCTCCTAACATAAAACCTATTGACTAATAGGTCTTCGTTAGAAAGCGTGATGAGAAAAAGAGATGGCAATCTCGCCTTATGGTGCAAGGCTTCTCACAAAACGCCCTGAAATCGACTACGATGAGACATATTCTCTCGTAATAGATCTCATTGCACTCCACTACCTTGTCAGTTTGGTAGTTTCCAAATAACTGAACATGCAGCTTACAAATGTGGTCACTACGTATCTCTATGGGGATCTAGATACAGAATGTATATGAAGGTTCATGGTGAACTTCATTTACCCAAGTCAAGTGGCTTTAGACCACGGAGCTCGTTTACAATAAGGTTGAAACGCTCACTAAAGTGACTACTTGATTGGGAAGGGATATGCCCGCGCGTTTCCATAACAAGTTTCGGATTCTATCGTGATTCATGTTGGACATGATCTTCATTGGAAGCCCTTCAAGAGTTAAGGGAAACCACTAAATACTTGAAATCCGAGTTTGAGATGAAGGATTTTGGGAGAACATGATTATATCTCTGTTTGGAACTTGAGCATCGTGTTGATAGATGCTTAGGCATTTTGACAAGGTCAAACCTTCAAGCACTCCCATGATCTTTCGTAGTCTTGATCCTGAAAAGGATCCTCTTCGTCTGAAGGATGATGATGAAGATGTGCTAGAGGCAGAAGTTAGTACTTAGCTCAATGCACAAGACCGGACATCTCATTTGCAGTGAACTTGTTAGCTAAGGTATAGCTCTGAGCCAATGCGCCGCCATTGGATTGGTGTAAAAGATATCCTTCGGTACTTGAGATGTATGATTGATATGGGTTTGTTCTATCCCTATAGAGAGACGATGGATTCGGACCCATCCCACACCAGGAACGCCGCCAACATTGGCCTGCCTCACAAAGGTCGTTCCCAAATGGGTTATGTGTTCATTATGGGTAAAGACTGTGATATCTTGGAGGTCTATAGAATAGACCATAGTCGCTATATCTTCGAACAATGCAGAGATTATTGCTCTTCACGAAGTGGTTCGTGAATGTATATGGATTGGATCCATAATTATGCATGTTCGAACAATTGTGGTTTGAAGTCTACCACAGATGACCCTATGAGCATTTAGGATAATGTTGCTTGCTTTGAACAAATGAAGCAAATGCTACATCAAAAGCGACAACACCAACCATAATCAGCAACAACAGACTCTCCTCAAGATCAAGATGAACTAGGTTCGATCTGAGGACAGTATGGCAGACTTGCTCACTAAGTCATTGCCTAAATTCCACTTTCGAGAAACATGTTGGTAGCATCGTTTACGAAAGTTATCCGAACTCTCATGACCGTAGTCATCAGGGGGAGATGCAGACACTAGGGAGAGATGTCTATATGTATGGTCTCGAAACGTGAAGGGTGTGTTGTGTTTTTTTTCCCCTTCGACCGAGGTTATTTTTATCCCATTGGGTTTTTGTTACTGGGTAAGGTTTTTAGCAAGGCAACGAGAGAAGCACCGCATTTGGGCGACACAAGGGGGAGTGTTTAAGTAAATCTCTATTCTGTGTCTGGCCCAAACTCTAGGTTACTTGACCTAGTGGTAATAGAGTTACGTTAGAAGGATCTAAATTCCTATTCAATGTATGATTACTTTCCTTGTATGATTTGGATTCTATGCATTATAATCCTCTATATAAAGAGGCCCCTATTATCAATAAGAATACACATCAAATTCCTCTCAATTATCGTTTCTCTAAAACAAATATATGTTTTTTAATAAAGACTAACCTCATAATAATACCAACTATAGAACGAAGGAAAAAATAATATGATGCTAAATATTCATTATATTAATGAAGATTAATCTCACAATAATATACTAAAAAACAATATATTTTGAGTTATTTTTTTTTCTTTCTTTCTTATAGTGGAATATAAAAAATTATTAGAAAACTAATCTTAGAAAGCTAAGATTAAGAAAAACGTTGTAGAACTTAATTTATTTTAATTTTCTAAATAGTTAAATAAAATTAATGTTTATTTGTTCAAATTAAGATTTTAAAATCATTATTTATAGTGGGTAGGCACGAGCACGACCCGTTTATTGACCCGGCACGAGCATGGTCCAGCACGATATGGGCTTGGGCCATGGGCCGGACCGGGCTTAATGTTTAAGTAAATGGGCCGGCACGATAATAAATGGGCCGGCCCAAGCAAGGCACGAAGCACGACTAGGCCCGCTTAGAATGGGCCGGGCCGCCCGTTTGCCACCTCTAATTCAAAGTGAAAAACTGAAAGAAGCTCTCAAATGTGAATATAATTACAAACAGTAAGCAACTAGCTTATTACCAAACAAGAACGAGAAATTGCATGTATCATCGAGCATTGGGTCTCAATCCAACGAGGAATAATTGGGTGCTTTTTCTTCCAACATTGACATTCCCAGTTCTATAGCAGCGGAGGTTTTGGCAGTTATAACTGCTATTGAGTTTGTTTGGGTTTGTGATTGGAAACACATTTGGTTGGAGGTTGACTCGTCACTTGTGCTAGACTACCTACGCTCTCCTTTGCTTGTACCTTGGCAACTTCGTGTTCGTTGACTTAATTGTTTAAGTTGCATCGCAAATATGACATTTCGATCTTCTCATATTTTTCGTGAAGGGAATAAAGTTGCAGATGCCACCACAACAAATGTGGGCAACAGCCACATTTGTATTGCCACGAGCTGAAGGAAATGTGTAAATTGGAGTAGTTGGTGTCCATATCTCCCACGTACAAACACAAAGTGTGGGTATGTTTTATTTTATAATTGTTAAAATTTTCCTTCCTGCAAACCCGTACACGACATGGTCCTAACTTTATATATTTTCATTTTTTATTCATGAGTGGGAAACATAACCTGATATTTTCATTTTTTATATTAAAGTTAATGGGAAACATAACATGATATTCGTTTCTCATCTCTCTTATCTATTCTCTCATCTTCTTCCCTTCTCCTTGAACTCACTGAAATCATCAGTCCTTCTCTCAATCTTCTTTATTCTCTCATCTCTTCCCTTTAGTTACAGAGTTAAGTGCTGGAAATTAAATGGGTTTCTTCTTTTCCCTTGCTTTTTAATTACTTTGTTTTGGTTGTTAGTAAGGAAGTGGGTGGATTCAACACGGAGGTAGCCGCCATGTATTGTATTCCCTGCCTCCTAGATCTGGGACAACTCAACAGTAAAACTATTGTTCTTAGCTGTATGATATCAAATTTGGGAAGTCTCTTGTACAGATTAGATTCTTTGCTCTATATATGTATTCAGTTTGCTTTGATGTTAATACAACACCTGTTTGATTTTGAAGGTCACAGGTGGAGGCCTAGCTTGTGGAACTCCTCATATGATCAGTGCTACGATTGAAGGCCTTGCTTGTTGGCTTATGAGTTCTCTGACCTTGTTTTCAATTGCTAGCAATTTGCTACGATTAAAGTTCATTTCATTTAAAATTCCTTTTAGATCTGAACAATTGCTTTGGTGCGTTGTCATTTTCTGCTTTTCTTCTTTCTGGTGTTTGTCGTGTTCAGTCTCGGTATAGGTAAGTTTAATCCGAGTTTGGATCTGGCTCGAGCTGGTAGTGGTATACTTCCTTTGTGGGTGAGAGCTGCGGCCTTGCCTGTCTCGTTGGTGAGAAGTTGATGGGGCTAAGAAATTCTGGCTGATCTGCTGGTCGGTGGAGGTGGAGGTGGAGGTGGAGGTGGCCTTCGTCGGAGACTTGTGGGATTGGGTATAAAGGTGAGGCCCTCCTCATATGTTGTTGGGTGATGGTGATGGTGATGTTGAGGATGAGCTTGTTTCTTTAAAGCCACGGAGGAGGGAAATGGTTCTCGATTTGGGTGCGATTGTTGGTGGTGCGAATGGCAGCGGCATGGGTTTGGCTGACTAGATCGACCTTATCAGAATATGATTTCAGTGTTTGAATAAAGTATGGATCTACGCCTATCATCTCTAATCCAAGATCTCAAATTTCATCACTGAGTAGAGGCTGAAACCATGGCAATGAGCCAGTGACTGAATCCAAGCCGATCATCATTGAACCCATTCATCCCCAGAAAGATGAAATAAAATGATTATGATCAAGATATTAGCCGTCCATCCCAGGAATACTCGATATTGGACCAGAAGCAATTAAAAAATAAAAAACAATTATAATTAGATTCTTACCCACCGTTGTTGTTAGTGGACCCAATGTGTCAGAGTTTCTTCAGAAAAACCACAGACAAGTAAATCGAGACTATTTAAGGGGAAAACAACCCCTCTACAGAGCACTGACCCTGTTAAAAGTGGCTGTAGTGTGGCAATGGCTGTTAGACACACACATGTGTGTCCTTTGAGGTCTTTTTGTCACGCAAGCTGTGTGTGGCCTTTCCTCATAATTGTAGTAGTGTGCATTGGCTAATCATGGTACGTCCTTAACTCAACTGGTGTGGTGGGATGTGCCTCCTTTTATTTTGTCCTATTATAATAGTGACATTATGGGTCTTCCTCAGTTTTGGTTTAGCTAGTTTTGCTTCATTATTAGTTTGCTTCGAGAGGTTTTGGTTTTGTTCCCCTCTCTTGTTATCTACTTTTTCTTTGATTAATTCAATAGAGTGTTAGGGGAGGTTACTCCTCTCTTTCACTCATCTTTCAGCCAAAAAAAAATAAATCGATCGATGTTTATCCTTTCGACGTCACTGGAAATTTTTAAATGTGGAACATTTCTACCTATGAAACTATGTTTTCAATAAAAGATTAAAAAGATAAAATTAAGGTACAAATAAAAACATTTTAAATGAGCAAATTGAAGTGTGAAAACATTCATGCATGCATTTTCTATTTTTTCTGGTCCAAATCCATATTTTAAAAAAAATTAAAGAAGTGGTCAAATTATGGGCTTCCTGACTCCTCTCCAAGTACGTTAAAATAAACTTGAACCTTATGATATATACGCAGAACCTCCTCGTCTGCCAAGAACCAATACATTATTCAATTCATGGTGATATGTACCTAGAATTTTCTTGGTGTTGTGCTTAACTATATATCAAAGAACGTCATCATGAATTCATGATAGGTTTACACTACTTAACTAATCTGGTATAAGCATGTTTAGTACGTAGAAACTAGAACATGATTATATTTTTTCCGATCTAATGCTGGCAACCAAGTAACGTTTAGGAAGAGCCGAAGAGATTAACATGCATCGCGTTAAATTAAGAATATATTAGTTGCTCGATCCCTATCAGTACGTCTGAAGTTTGGTCTTCGAGTAGATAGTTAATTAAGGGCTTACTAATTAATTATACATGAATGTTAAGAATTCATTAACATTAATTAGTGGCTGTGGGTGGATAAGGTAGCCAACTAGCTAGCTTTCCTGGAAAAGAGACCTACTCCGGCTAGCTTTTCGTGGTTTCTTGGAAGCTATTATAATGGAATATGCTTTCTCTGCATTTGATATGAGCTAGCTACACTACACAGTATAAACCAAATATCACATTCTTGAACACCAACTAACATTTCATCGATCATGAGGTTGACGACGTAGTCCATGAAGTAGTATTGAATAAGTATAATAACCTTACTGATCTACATACCCAGGCAATTACTTTGATTAAAACTAAGACCTAGCAGATAGCGTAGAAGACTTGACTCAATCATTGAATTGAAAGAGGTGCCTAGGGTTAGCCGCCTCGGACCTAATATTATGGGTCATCATAAGCAGCAGGCCAGCAGCCAAGTCAATAAGATATCATAGGCTTTGTCTATTCTTCTTTTTTTCTGAAAAGTTGGTTGGGTTCTTGCTAGCTATAAATATCATAATGGTTTTGGAGTATGCTTCATAATTCATTCACAAACATACTACTTTCACAATCACGTAATCATTTATCCAAGTCACTACTATTGATATCGTTTTTCTGGAAATCAAGCTAGAAAACTAGGTTTTTTTGTTTTGAAAATGTCTACTGGTTTGGCAAAGAGAAAGATGGTGACAGTGTTAAGCATTGACGGAGGTGGTATTAGAGGCATCATCCCTGGCACTATCCTCGGCTTTCTCGAATCCAAGCTTCAGGTACTTGCATAATCTTCCATACTCCACAAAAATAACCATTCACTACTTGTCTACTTCCATATTTTACTTATTGTATCTGTCATCTGTATATTAATGATGTAGGATTTGGATGGCCCGAGTGCAAGACTTGCAGATTATTTTGATATAATCGCCGGAACTAGCACAGGTGGATTGGTCACCACCATGCTTACAGCTCCCAACAAGGACAATCGACCCATGTATGAAGCAAAGGACATCAATAACTTCTACTTGGAACAAACACCTAAGATTTTCCCCCAGAAGAGGTCAGTTGAGTTAACAAACTAGCATATATAGTATGTACACATGCAATATTTTGCCAATGAACATGATTCGGTGAATATCTTTGATCCTCTTTATTAAAAGAAAAAGATGATTCGGTGAATATTGTAGCGTACGTTATTCTTATTTATTCTTTATCTACATTGATATGCAGTCGAAAGAACTTCTTGACATCAATTCAAAGTTTGGTTGGAGCGGTGACCGGACCAAAATACGACGGGAATTACCTGCGCACATTGACGACCGGGCTGCTTGGCGACCTCACAATAAAAGAAACTCTAACCAATGTCATCATCCCAACGTTCGATATCAAACACCTTCAGCCTGTGATTTTCTCAACCATTGATGTAAGACAAACCATTAAGGCACTAATGCACTCTTCAATCTTCATATACATATTTGGGACTAATTTCTCTAACTACAGGCAAAAGAAAGTTCTTTGAAAAATGCAAAGCTTTCAGATATCTGCATCAGTACCTCTGCAGCTCCAACTTTTCTCCCCGCACACTACTTTGAGGTTACAGACAAACAGGGAAGAACTCGTTCTTTTGATCTCGTTGATGGTGGGGTCGCTGCAAATAATCCTGTAAGTAATCTATGCTTGTGATTCACTACTTTTGTCCGATAATATGAGGTGTTACGTTAATTGTTAAATTGTCAATTTGAATCTTAAATTTCATCACTTTACGTGAACTTTGTTTTATGTTGTGACATATATGCTAACGACGTACCACGCATTTATCTACCCATTGAACATATACCAAGTACCCTACTTATCTAATCGATCCATCGTAACTGTATAATATCTACAGACAATGATGGCCATAAGCCACATAAACAGAGAGATGTTGAAGCACGACTCAGAGCCATTGGATGCCACTCGGTTACTAGTGCTCTCATTGGGCACCGGCTCCGCCAAGTCTGAAGGGAAGTACACCGCAGCCGAGGCCTCAAAATGGGGTTTGATCAATTGGTTGTTTAACAATGGGAGCACACCTTTGGTTGACATGTTTGGCGATGCGAGTGCTGATATGGTTGACATTCATGTCTCCACTCTGTTCCAGTCCCTCAATTGCAACGATAACTACATACGCATTCAG
Source organism: Rosa chinensis (assembly GCF_002994745.2). NCBI lineage: Eukaryota > Viridiplantae > Streptophyta > Magnoliopsida > Rosales > Rosaceae > Rosa > Rosa chinensis. The sequence goes on along the minus strand of NC_037089.1, from coordinate 16,191,935 downwards.
GTGAACAGAGTTTGTCAACATAGTGCATGCATGTTTGCAATGCTTCTGTACGAACTACGAAGTGCTTTTAGTTCCAGAAGCACTTACTATGATTAATTATAGGATATATCAGGCTAATTAATATATAGTTTTATGATGTTGTGAAAATTATAGGATGATAATTTGATCGGTGAGGAGGCATCAGTGGACATTGCAACAGAGAAGAATCTGAAGAGGCTTGTCGAGATCGGAAATGCGCTGTTGAAGAAGCGATTGTCAAGGGTAAATCTCGATACTGGGAGGTACGAGGAATCTGAGGGAGAAGGTACCTACGAAGAAGCACTGGTCGATTTTGCCAAACGGCTCGCGGAGGGAAGGAAGCTCAGGCAAAAGAATTGAGAGATGGTCCCATGCATAAAGATGATGTTCTAGCTAGTGAACCACAATGTTGTTGTTTCATTTGAGGCTTCCCAATTTTCAGTTTCGTTAGGTTCACTTTTTTCTTGTATTTGTCATTTGTTTTCTTTTTGGTTGCTTTTTCTCAACGATTTGGTTTTATGTCCCCTTTATTCTTGTATTTTTTTCCTTTTTTTTTTCTTCAGAATAAAATTTAATAGGAGATGAGCTGGGATACTCCAAGCTATTCATTTGTTTATTGAAAAGAAAAGAAAAAAAAACCAGAATGCTATTGCGTGTATTCAATTATATGTGTCTTAAAAAACTCAATGGATTCTATTATTTGATTGGGAGAATTCCACAAATGGTCACTCAACTATCATTCATTCGACACTTTGGTCACTGAAGTTTCAAATATATCAATTTGGTCACTCAACTATTACACTGTCAATCACTTAAGTCACTTTGTTAATCTTTTTCATAAAAAAAAAATTATAAAAGATACTCTTTTAGTGACTGAAGTGATTGACAGTGTAATAGTTGAGTGACCAAAGTGATATATTTGAAACTTCAGTGACCAAAGTGTCGAATGAGTCATAGTTGAGTGACCATTTGTGAAATTTTTCCTATTTGATTTTAATTGATTTGCTACATTGGAAGAATTATTTAATTAAGGATAAACATCTGTTCGTTGATTTCTTTTGTTTCATCATTTTTCTCCAAATTGTCCATAACAATTGAAAGATACACATGCACACACACACATATATATAACAAAGCACCAATATTGAAGAGTTTTAATGAATATATTGTTGGACTTGCTCCTAGTATTTAATTACATACCTAATTGTTGGAGTGTCGAGAGTGGAGATGACTCTAGGGTGCCCATGAGTTTGGGTGCCCTAATCATATTCACATGGATTTGGGCTTTTGTCAAAACTACTTTAGCGGACTTGATTTGGGTCTTGGGCCGAATTTGGATCTGGATTTGGGATCCTGGTCGCTTAGAAATACGGATCTTGGATCCGAGATAGCTGCTCATATTGATCTGGTATTGGTTCTGGTTCTTAGGAGTTCATTTGCTAATTTTCGAATTTTTGACACCCTCGGTTACTTTCGAACTCATGGTGAGTGAATCACCTCTCCTAGGTGATCATTTCGCCGGTTATGGTTACTATTACATTTACACTGCTTTCGTGACATATGCAGTGCAGCGCTGGCGTTCGACATCAAGTCACATCCTGGTTACCTTTCATTCTAGATGCGTATGTGCATCTTATTATCATTTATTGTTTTTTCTTTATTATGGATGTGTTTGTGTATCTCGTTATGTTTTATTGCTTTCTTTCGATGCTTTTGCATCGCTCCATGTAACCTCTGTTATCATTTAATATAGTTTGTCATATTTCCTTTCAAAAAAAGAGAGAAAAGAATCTAGCAAACTAATATTCAAACTTTTATTCGTAGCTGCTGTTGTAACATTTTAATATTTTATTTATTATTGAAATTAATTTTGGGTGAATTTATTTTGTGTTTAAATTCAGAATTTATTTTAAATTTTATTTTATAACTCATGGTGTTTTATTTTGATTTTGATTTATTTTGGGTTTTAATTCTTGTAACCTATGGCTTTTGGTTACTACCTTATTAATGGTGGGGAGTGTCCTAAGAGCCTATAAATAGCACTATTTGTTGCATGCTCAAACACATCATTGCTTTTACGTAATACTATTACAATACACTACTATTCACCCATCAACTTTCTTTCCAAAAATTCCCCAAAGTGTCTTGTGTGTTTTTTGGCCAAAGAAAGGTGTTCTTTTGGTGGAGTTTTGGGTTCCTTCAATTTGTGCAGATTGGTGGGAGCCACACAACTTGTTGTTGGGCTGTTGTATCCTGGAGGGGACAAGTCAAGAGATTTCTGGTGCACCGACATTGTTCCGCAGAGGGCTTGAATCTCCTTAAAGAGAGCGAGATACCCGCGCCTCAGCCTTTTGTCAACGAGTTTCTCATATAGAAATTATAATTTTATTGTAGTTTCACCAACAATTTTAAGGAGATTCAACAACATGGAGCATGCACAAGAGAAACCGTTCGACAATATGGGAAATCTCAACGTGAGAAAGATGAGTATAACTATTTTTTTTTATCTCTTGACTTATTTCTCATATAATGTTTATGATTATAATGAACTACTCATTGTTATTCAAAGAAATATTGAGAAGTTTGGTAGATTAACTTGGAGAGAGTTCCAAAAATCCATGCGTCACAAACAAAAGAAGATTTTCTTGGAGACCTTGATCACTCGCTTCTGCGTTGAGGAGGAAGGAAGATGTCAAGATGTTCTTATGCAATATACAAACAATGACACCTCCAAGGTAAATTTAGCATCCTCCAATAATAATATGCCCAATGGTCATTTTCATAAAAATTCTCTTATGCAGCCAAAGAAGAAAAATATGAAAAAAGTTGGTAAGCCTCACCAACAGAATAAAGGCAAACCAAGCTATGTGAATAAGAACCAATATCCTCCTTCAGAAAACAAGCAACAATATACTTGTTGTTATGTTTGTGGCAAAAGTGGGCATATTGCTCGAAATTGCACTTATAAAAAACGTAAGGCTGTTCCTCAAGCTCACGTCACTGAAGAACCATATGTGGCAATGATAACTGATGTAAATATGGTTCAAAGTGTTGAAGGATGGTGGGCAGATTGTGGTGCTAATAGGCAAATCTGCTATGTTAAAGATTGGTTCAAGAAATACACTCCTTTTTAGGAGCCCAAAACAGTTATGCTTGGAGATTCACATACTACTCATGTGCTTGGAACTGGTGAGGTGGAACTCAAATTTACTTCTGGTAGGGTGATAACTTTGAAAGATGTGTTGCATACACCCTCCATGAAGAACAATTTGATGTCTAGTTATATTCTTAATAAGGCTGGTTTTAAACAAACTATGGAATCTGACCAATATGTGATCACCAAAAAAGGTGTATTTGTGGGCAAATGTTATGCTTGTGAAGGCATGTTCAAATTGAATGTTGAGAATAATAATAAAGCATCTACTTCAGTTTATATGCTCTCTTCTTTGAATTTTTGGCATGCACGTTTATGTCATATAAATAGTAGATATGTGGGAATCATGAGTAGCTTGGGTTTAATTCCTTCACTGCAAAAAGATTTTGAAAAATGTGAGACTTGCAGTAAAGCAAAAATTACTAGAAGGCCTCACAAAAATGTTGAAAGGAATACCGAGCTATTGGAATGAATTCATACAGACTTGTGTGAATTAGAGAGAATTTTAACTCGTGGAGGTAACATGTATTTTATCACTTTTATTGATGATTGTTCTAAATATGCTCGTGTCTATTTGTTGAAAAATAAAGTGATGCTTTTGCCAAAATAAAGAGTTCTTCCTTGAGGTTGAAAATCAATTCGGTAGAAAAATTAAAAGACTCCGAAGTGATAGAGGGAGAGAATATGATTCTTCTGAATTCAATACTTTTGTTCAATCTTTAGGAGTGATTCATGAAGTTACTCCACCTTATTCACCTACATCTAATGGTGTGGCAAAAAGAAAAAATAGAACTTTGATTGAGTTAACAAATGCCATGTTGATTGATTTAGGTGCTCCCTCTAATCTTTGGGGTGAAGCAGTTTTAACTGCTTGTTATGTGTTGAATAGAGTGCCACATAAAAATACAAAAATTACACCTTTTGATGTGTGGAAGGGGCATAAACCAAATTTGGGTTATCTTAGAGTTTGGGGTTGTCTAGCCTTTGTGAGGTTAACTGACCCTAAAAGACCAAAATTGGGCGCTAGAGCTACTACTTGTGTTTTCGTTGGATATGTTTTAAAAAGTACAGCCTATAGATTTCTTGATGTTGAAAATCATGTTGTGATTGAATCTGGTGATGCAATTTTTCATGAAGAAAAATTTCCTTTTAAATCAAAAAATAGTGGGGGTCAAGAATCTAGAGAAAATATTTTTTCCCAACCTAGTTCTTCTTCTTCTAATTTGCATATACAAGAAACTAATGAAAATGAACCTAGAAGAAGTAAGAGAGCTAGAGTTGAAATTTTTTTTGGCCCTAACTATTATGTTTATAATGTTGAGGAAAATCCTATTTCTTTACATGAAGTTTTATCATCACCAGATGCAAATTTCTGGAAAGAGGCTGTGAATGATGAAATTGAGTCTCTAATTTCTAATAATACTCGGAAATTAGTAGATTTACCAACAGGTTTTAAAACCATTGGGTGTAAATGAGTCCTTAGAAAAAAGCTCAAACTGGATGGAAGTGTAGACAAATATAAAGCTAGACTTGTTGCTAAAGGCTTTAAGCAAAAACATGATCTAGACTTTTTTGATACTTTTTCTCCGGTTACAAGGATTACATCCATTAGATTATTGATTGCTATTGCTGCAATTCATGATTTGATTATTCATCAAATGGATGTGAAAACAGCTTTTCTAAATGGTGATTTAGATGAAGAGATCTATATGGACCAACCAGAAGGTTTTATAGAACCTGGTCAAGAGCATAAGGTATGTAAGTTATCTAAATCCCTTTATGGTTTAAATCAGGCTCCTAAACAGTGGCATGAAAAATTTGATTCCTGCATGATTGAAAATGGTTATAAATCAAATGAATGTGACAAGTGCATATATTATAAATCTTGGAAAAATTCACATGTTATTATTAGTCTCTATGTGGATGATCTGTTAATTTTTGGCTCAAATTTGCATGTAATTGATGAGAAAAAAACTATGCTTAAGAGCAATTTTGATATGAAAGATCTTGGTGAGGCTAATGTTATTTTGAGCATGAAAATAACAAAAACATGTGATGGTATTTTTCTTGATCAGTCACATTATATTGAGAAAATTTTGAAGAAATATGATTATGTTGGCCACAAGCATGTGTCTACTCCTTTTGATTCTAGTGTTCACTTATTTCCTTTTGAAAGTGAAAATGATGTGATTAATCAAAAGGAATATGCTAGTATATTTGGCAATTTGCGCTATGCAACTGACTGCACTAAACCTGACATTGCATATGCAGTTGGAGTACTTAGCAGGTTCACAAGTAAACCAGGTAAAGAACATTGGCATGCAATTGAGCGTGTTGTGAAATATTTGCTTGGTAATAAAAATTATGGATTATTTTATAAAAAAATTTCCTGCTGTACTTGAAGGCTTTTGTGATCCGATTGGAATACTCTGTCAGGTGATTCTCTCTCTACCACTGGTTATATTTTTATAATAGGTTGTTGTGCTATTTGTTGGAAATCAAAGAAGCAAACAATAATATCTAATTCAACCATGGAAGCTGAACTTATTGCTCTAGCTTCAGCAAGTGAAGAAGCAAATTGGTTGAGAGATTTATTGCATGAAATTCCCTTGTGGGAAAAACCTATTCCACCTATATTGATTCATTGTAATAGCACTGCAGCTATTGGTAGAGTAAATAACCGTTATTATAACGGTAAATCTAGACCTATAAGAAGAAAACACAGTACTGTGAGATCATATTTGAGTGATGGAATTATTAATGTGAATTATGTTAAATCATGTGATAATCTTGCAGATCCTTTAACTAAGGGCTTGGCAAGAGAAAAGGTCTGGAATACATCGAGGGGGATGGGATTGAAGCCCATATCATCATGAGCCATATATGAGGACACCCAACCCGGTGATTAGAGATCCTAAAAACTGGGTTCAATGGGAAAAACGAATCATAAGGTGGCCGTAAGAAAAATGCACTATATTTTCTTACTCATCCCTATGATGTAAGTGCATTAATCTTGTAACGTATATGAAGGTTGACTTTACTTAAAACTCTTAATAAAATCTGTAGCTCATATGAGTGGGATGTTATAGTTACAAGAGCATCCTTAACGGATTTTATCTATATGAGTATGAGAGTGGGGCCGCTCTCTATGAGAATTGGGCTTATTCTTGAAATATACTCATGAAAACCGGGATAAGCACAAGGCCGTAATGTGGTGGCTAATAAAGCTCATATTAACACCTGGATTATTATGTGTGAGCAGTAGTTCTTATTTTTCCTTAAACAGTTGTAGTTCAAGTCGGAGACCACTATCAACTCTGAAGTAGGGACTGCTGTTTCACTAAGTGAAGGTTCAATGCAGAGCACACCTTCATGATGCATAATGGTTCGTCTTTGGCCGGTAACTTTGGTTTATATTTTTTTTTAAATATTAAAATGAGTGGGGGAATGTTGTAACATTTTAATATTTTATTTATTATTGAAATTAATTTTGGGTGAATTTATTTTGTGTTTAAATTCAGAATTTATTTTGAATTTTATTTTGTAACTCATGGTGTTTTATTTTGATTTTGATTTATTTTGGGTTTTAATTCTTGTAACCTATAGCTTTTGGTTACTATTTTATTAATGGTGGAGAGTGTCCTAAGAGCCTATAAATAGCACTATTTGTTGTATGCTCAAACACATCATTGCTTTTACTTAATACTATTACGATACACTACTATTCACCCATCAACTTTCTTTCCAAAAATTCCCCAAAGTGTCTTGTGTGTTTTTTGGGGAAAGAAAGGTGTTCTTTTGGTGGAGTTTTGGGTTCCTTCAATTTGTGCAGATTGGTGGGAGCCACACAACTTGTTGTTGGGCTGTTGTATCCTGGAGGGGACAAGTCAAGAGATTTCTGGTGCACCAGCATTGTTCCGCAGAGAGCTTGAATCTCCTTAAAGAGAGCGAGATACCCGCGCCTCAACCTTTCGTCAACGAGTTTCTCATATAGAAATTATAATTTTATTGTAATTTCACCAACAGCTGCTTAATGAGATGATCAAAAACGAGAAATTGCATGCATGAGGATTAATTAGGCTTAGTCCAATTAAGGACCAATTGAAGATGGATCTATGTTTATCCTTTCGCCCTCATTGTACCTAAGAAACTATGATTTCAACAAAGATAAGAAACAATTAATAAAACATTTGAATTGTTTTTTGGTAGTTTTTTTGCTTGATTGTTTGGTCAGATGTCTTTCGACTTTCTTACTTGAGAGGTTAGGTTCATAACCCCCCCCCCCCCCCCCCCCCCCCAAAAAAAAGTTTTTTTATTTTTTATTTTTTATTTTTTTTATCGGGTTAGTTGTTAGTAACTCACACACCCATGCAGTGGTATCCCAGCATCAGGACACCTACACCGACATTGCGGCGAAAGCCAGGCAAAGACAAACTAATCCACTGCACTGCAGACGTACGAACCCGAAGGGTCCCTCAAATCTGCTGGCCACGGGATGGAGCTGGGATTCGAACGCTAGACCTGGGGGGTTCCAGACTAGGCCATTCGACCAACACACCACACAACGTGGTTAAAAAAAAAAAAAAAATCAGTTAGTCATTTTTGTTAAAGTAAAATTGAGATTGGAATTTGTCTCCTCATTTCATTTCATAGTCCCTTTATATAGGGATAGAATTGCAACGGAAATATCAATTACATTAAATACATTGAATACTGATTGATCTATAATTGTGCTGATTGATGGTAATCACTGATTCCTTGATTTCCTCTCCGTCAGTCGCTTTGACGAAGGCACACAATGTGTTTTTCCTTTAACACTCCCCCTTGTGTCAAGTCAAAGACGAAATGGTGCATGAGTTGTTGCCTCCCTAAAAACCTTGCCAAGTAACAATAAAAACCCTGTGGGACAAAAAATACACCTTGGTCGAAGGAAAAGAGCACAACGCACCTTTTACATTTGAGGATGACATGTGTGTGTTAGACTCCCCTTAACGTCAACACCTCCCCCTGATCCTTACATTAATCAAGGGAGCTTGGAAAGTCTTCACATTCCTATGTTTTTCACATGTTTCTCAAATATGGCCTTAGGCAATGATTTGGCGAACAAATCTGCCACATTCTCCTCAGACCTTACTTGATTCACTTGAATCTTGAGGAGGGCCTGTTGTTGCTGATTGTAGAAAAACTTGGGTGATATGTGTTTTGTATTATCACCCTTGATATGCCCTAGCTTCATCTATTCGATGCAAGCTGCATTATCTTTATTAATGCAAGAAGGCTCTTCAGTGGTAGAACTCAAACCACTAGTCCCTCGAATATGTGTGATGATAGCTCTTAACCAAACACACTCATGAACCGCCTCATGTAGAGAAATGATCTCTGAGTGGTTCGAGGAGGTAGCCACAAGGGTTTGCTTGGTTGATCTCCAAGATATAGTCGTGTTCCCACTGGTAAATACATAACCAGTTTGGGAACGACCTTTATGTGGGTCAGAGAGATACCCAATATCAGCAAAACCAACCAAAACGTCATTTGGCCTTTCAGTGTAGTGAATGGCGCTTTCGCCATCAACATTTCCTTTAGGGATTGCAGTTCCATCTGCGGTCCCTCTTGTCTCTCTGTAGGGAAAGAACAGCCCCAAGTCAATGGTTCCTTTTAGGTATCGAAAATGTTCTTGATACCATTCCAGTGACGCTGCGTTAGCGCTGAGCTAAATCTAGCTAACAAGTTCACTGAGAATGCAATGTCTGGTCGAGTACATTGGGCTAAGTACAATAATGAGCCTATTGCACTTTGATAGGGAATTTCAGCTCCCAACACCTCTTCGTCATCTTCCTTTGGACGAAATGGATCTTTCCTTGCATCCAAGCTTTGACCAATCATGGGAGTGCTAGCAGGATGCGCTTTGTCCATGTTATCGCCTGACTTTTGGACATACGCAAACTGGTGGATTAGTATTCTACAAACTCGGTGTTCTAGTTCAAGGCCTAGATAGAATCGAGTTTTCCCAAGATCCTTCATCTCAAATTCGGATTTCAAGTGGCTCGCGGTTTCTCTTATTTCATCAAGAGTACCTATTATGTTCATATCATCGACATATACAGCTACAATTGCAAATTCGGAACTTGTTTTCTTTATGAATGCGCAGGGGCATACTTCATCGTTCTTATATCCCTTCCCAATTAAGTAGTCACTTAGACGGGTATACCACATCCGGCCGGATTGTTTCATTCCGTAAAGTGAGTGTTTCAACTTAATTGCAAACACACTTCGTGGTTTAAAGTCACTTGATTTGGGTAATGTAAGGTCATCAGGCACTTTCATATATATCTCTAAATCTAGATCCCTATAGAGATATGTAGTAACCACATTCATGAGCTGCATTTCCAGTCCTTCAGAAATTACTACTCTAACTAAGTAGCGGAATGTTATAACGTCCATTACGGGAGAGTATGTCTTCTCGTAGTCAATTCCAGGGCGTTGTGAGAAACCTTGCGCCACAAGGTGAGCCTTGTACCTCAGGACTTCATTCTTCTCATTATGCTTTCTGACAAAGACCTATTTATGTCTTACAGGCTTTACACTTGGTGGGGTTAACACTACCGGACCAAATACCTGTCTCTTTGTTAGAGAATCTAATTCTGCTTGGATTGTTTCTTTCCATTTAGGCCAATCTGCTCTTTGTTGACATTTTGCAACAGAGCGTGGTTCGATATCATCGTGCTCTATGATTCCTTAAGCAACAGTATATATGATCAATGTGTATGGAAGATCTTTCTATCAACTCATATGCACTCTCATAATCCTTTGAGATTTCTTTGTTCTCTGGAATCATTTTAAACATCGAAGCGTCCTCCAGTATTGATTCATGGATATAACTATAATCAGAGACAATCTCATGAGAGGGGTTCTCTACATTGATGATTCATGGTTTGTGCCTTACTCGCCCTCTTCTTCCTTGGGTGAGTGTCAATCGAACCAAGTGGCCTCCCCCTCTTCTTTTGGGGAGCCACTGCCTCAACCACACCTCCACTAAGTGTGGTTGCAATGCCTCTATCTGCGGCACCGTGCCCCTTATTGGGGACTTCTAACCTTGCAGGCACATTTGCAGCTGGTATATATGATCTCGTCACTTTTGCGATATTAGTAAACGCATCAGGCATCTAATCTGCTACGTTCTGATGATCGATCTTTTCACTTCACTTTGACATTGTGAAGTGCGGGGATCAAAATGAGACAGAGTGGGGATAAACCACGACAATTCCTGTCGTTCCCTGGGAAAATCCTTTTTCCTATCTTCCCCTAACGACGGGAAGACTGTCTCATCAAAGTGATAATCCGCAAGTCTAGCGGTAAAGAGATCGCCTGTCAAGGGTTCCAAGTAGCGGATAATTGTTGGGGATTCGTATCCAACATAAATACTTAATCGTCTCTGAGGACCCATTTTGGTGCGCTGTGGGGGCGCAATTGGCACATATACTGCGCAACCAAATATGCGTAAGTATGAAATGTCAGGCTCATATCCAGTTACCAACTGGTATGCAGAAAATGGTTGGCTAGTTATGGGTTTGAAATGAATAAGTAAAGTTGCGTGCAATATTGCATAACCCCATGCAGATATAGCCAGGTTGGTGCACATAACCAATGCCCTAGCCACCATCTGTAGCCTTTTGATGGTGGCTTCTGCGAGACCATTTTGTGTATGCACACGGGGTACATGATGCTCTACGTCGATCCCAATTGACATGCAACAATCATCAAATGCTTTTAATGTAAACTCTCTAGCGTTATCAAGCCTTATAGACTTGATAGGGTGATCAGGGTGGTGAGCCCTTAAACGTATAATCTGTGCTAGGAGTTTTGCAAATGCAGCATTTCTTGTGGACAATAAAATGACATGTGACCAGTGTGTCGAACTATCCACCAGAACCATAAAGTACTTAGAATGGTCCGCATTCTAGATGGATAGGTCCACAGATATCTCCTTGTATCCTTTGTAAGAATGGAATGTTTTATTTTATATCTTTAGCATAGGAAGGTCTCGATCCTTTTTTTGCTAAAGAGCTGGCGTTGCAAAACGAGTGATGTGCCTTTGAAATAGTTAATAAGGCATAATGGGAGGGAGGTAATGCTTTTGGTACTTCAGAAGGCAATGACTGCATTTGAGCAGTACTAGAACCGACACCTTGCAGTGTGACGGATTTTTGTCCCATTTTATTTTTCACTCGAAAGAAGGGATGTCCATATGAGTTCGTTAAAATACAGATCATCATGTCACGACCGGGGTGCCCTAGGCGGTCATGCCAAAGCCTATATGTGTCAGTGTCCCACATTTCATTGTTGGTGACAGCATAGGATTCAATGATCCAAATCGTAGTGAGGTACAGTCCACTAGATTGACTCATAAGTTTCTCTAAAATGTGTTTCCTTCCACATTCATTAGAGGTAATATAAAGGTATTCAGTTCCATTCTCACAGTGTGTTTTTACATGATAACCATTGGCATGAATATCTTTGATATTTAACAAGGTTCGATTAGCTCTTGGTGCATACAGAGCGTCTTTGACTTTAAATATATCTCATAGTCTTTAGAGTATTTCTATTTTAGTAGAATGATAATCTTTTCATTCTAATAATTTTTTTTCTAGATGTATTGCTTTACATCTTTATAGTGCTATTTCGAACCATGTAAATATGTGTAGTAAATAAAATCGAATAAACTCAGTGCTTCAGAATAAAATTTGAAATTTATTTATAAGCCAACGATAATCAAATCAAGGTCTTGTTCTAATTCATCAAACCATTATTGAAATAAACTTTAAGACCAAACAATAGTCTAATTAAAAATGAGGCATTATGCCTTCACAACTGTTTTTGGAAAATAAAATAAATAAAGCAGATCAGTCAAAGTTTGGGGCATCAGTTGACTGAGCAAGTTCCTTGTTGCCATTAAAGTCTGCAATTGTGAGGTTGACGTCTGGGTCATGGCCTCCTTCTTCCATATAGTGAGCCTCTTGTTCTTTAGATTCCCTATACCTCTTATAATTGGCTGCTACTTTATTGCTTGCTTGGCAGTTCTTGTACCAATGCCCAATGACTCCACATGTGACGTCCCGAACCCGAATTCACCGGGTTACTAGTCATTTGGACGGTAAACAACTTTTACTTTCACTTTTACTGTCGTTTCAATGCTTTTAGGGGGCCCTAAAAGTTGACTTTTTGTTCGGGTCAAAATTTGAGAAAATTTCCTTCATGAAAGTTGTAGAGGACGTTAAACCGAGCGCGTGCATATGTGGTGCGTAAAAATTGGACTTAGTATGTGAGAGTTATGGCCAAAAATGTAGAATTTACTGTTCATGGTAAGTTGTATTTATATATGGAAATTACTGTTGGTAGATTTCCATTTTTGGAAAATCTACCTAGCCCCCGGTAACTTTCTCTTCTCTCTCCCCGACCCTTCCTCCCTTTCGGCCGATCTCTTCCCCCTCCGATTTCTTCCTCCTCCGGCCGACCCAGAACGTAATCCGGCCACCCCCAAGCTCGGTTTCTTCCCCTTATCACGTCTGTGGAGGTATATTACGGTGATTTGGCCGGAGATGCTCGATTTGGAGCGGAGGAAGCTACGGTGGCAGTTAGCCATTTTTGCCGATCTCCGGCGATTCCGGCCACCTCTGGTCACCATTTTGCCGTCGAAGGTTTGGTTTTCCACGGAGATCATTTCGCCCCTAGCCTCGAATCAAGATTTGAAGTGTAGAGGCAGAATTGAAAATCTAGGGTTCTTGATTTTCTGGGTTTTCTTCACCGGTTGAATTCGACTGTTTAAAGGTAAAATTGGGATGTGTTGTAGTTGAGAAAATTGATCAGTGTGTTGTGTAGGTGCTGCTGTCAAAATATGGTGGCCATCGGAGGTGGTTGCCGCTTGCGCGTGGGTCCCACGCGCCGCCACTGTGGGTGGCGCGTGGAGGCGTGTTGGGCTGTGTTTTAATTCCAGTTTTGAGCCCATTAAATCCTTTAAATATTGTAGAGCTTATATATGAAATTTGGTGAATTTTGGAGAAGCTTGGAATTAATTATGAATTTTTGAAGTTTAGGGTTTCGATTATCGAATTACGAGAATCCGGCCGTCGGATATCTCTCGGTTCTGCCTTGGAACCTTTAAATTAACGAAATGGTATTAGTGGTATAATTTGGGTTGCATCCGAGGAGAAGTGGAGATGTAATTATGAGGATTTGATTTTGAGAATCGTATTTAATTGTTGAATAGTTATTCACGGAATATAATTGTGTACAGGGCGATGTACCGAGCTATTGCTCGACGAAGGAACTCGTATGCATGGTCGCCTAAATAGTACTGTGAGTGGACATTTGTTTTTAAATTAATTCCGCATGCAGTATTATTATTATTTTTCTTCCAATTGAGATTTAATTATGTTTTGAATATTTGAGATTTAGTTTATCGAGATTTATTTATGGATTACGAGATTAGTATTGAAATTCCTTCCCGAGGGCTTTTAGTAGATTTTTGAGATGGTCATTCATGAGTTATTGAATTGAGGAATGATTTTCGGGAAGTGACTGATTCAGAAAATATTATGAGAATTTTGGATTTCGAATATCGGTTTTTATGAGGATTCACGAGTATGAATGTTTCATCGAATTTTTGAGCATGATTGAATTATCGAGATTTATTGAGCTTTGAGCTCCGTACTTATCAGCCTTGAAGTTAGATTGAGTTTCTTTCCGAAAGCATTTATTGATTTACAAAGTATTTGATTTTATGCTTTCGAGGATGCTTTCGAGATTTTGAGGTTATTTTCAGTTTCTTGAGGAGGCTATTCAGTTTATTAAGGAGGCCAGTTTTGGCGCATGCGTATCTTACCTAGTTGGCAGTCCCTTCTAGGTAATGGTCTGGTTGGCAGTCCCTTCCAGACTACAGCTCGGTTGGCAGTCCCATCCGATGCGTCACCTGGTTGGCAGTCCCTTCCAGATGACATGAGGTAGTTGGTCGGCAGTCCCGTCTACTACCTGTGGTTAGTCGGCAGTCCCGTCTACCACATGTGGCTAGTTGGCAGTCCCATCTATCCACCGCCTCCTATTCCGGTTGGCAGTCCCTTCCGATGCGTCATCTGGGTGGCAGTCCCTCCTAGATGGCATGAGATGACCAGACAGCAGTCCTTTCTAGTCATCAAACGAGCCTCATGAAAATGATGTTTTTATAAGGATTGAGGATGAGATTTTAAGAGACTTCAAGATGTTCTTGTTACGTGATTGAGATTTCAGTAAAGAGGATGATTAAGAGTGTGTTCAAGATTGTTACTGCATGCGAGGTTTTAGAGAATAACTTGGGAAAGCATTAAGTTTTACTTATTCATTTGAAATTACTTATTTTTCGTCCACTCACTCTAACGGATTTTAAATGTTTTCCCCTGGGCCCTTCGGTTTTTAATGCCCAGTTTGCAGGCCAGTTTAGCTTGAGGTCGAGCGTACTTGGGGTTGAGGCATAGCTGTCATAGCTTCCGCATTATAAAAGTATTGGTCGTTTATCTTGTATTCTACCTTCTTGTACGCCTGAGAAATAGATTGCTCTGATATCTCTTGAGATTAATATTCTTAAGTTTCAGAATTGTTTTGTGATATGAGAGATGTTGTGATATAGAGAGCAGGGTGGCTCCAGGAGAATAAGGATGGATGATTTAGAAGTGTAATTGTTTGTTTACAGGTTTTGGGTTGTCCATTTTTAGGGGAAGTTCTGTCAAATTTTTTGGTAGAATTTCTTCTAAGGTGGGCCCCGCAGGGCCTTTTCGGATTTCAGGGTGAAATCCGGGGCGGGTCCTGTCAACCTATAGCATGGTTCATTTCCAACTCTATCTTGTTTGACTGAAGGGTTCTTAGGTGCCCTTTGCACCTTGTTTCCATGACCACTAGGGCCAGCACCACCATATCTGCGCCATACATTGGGAGGGCCTCCACGGCCCATATCACGACCCCCATGTCCCTTGCCACGTGGTGCATTATTGCCACTTGGGTAGGGATCAGCACGTCCAATCCCCTTTGCATTGAGGTTCTTTCCACCTTTCACTTTGCCATAATTAGCCTCAGGAATTTTTTTTATCCCAACAGGCCTGACATTGTTGTTCAAAAGAACCTCATTATACCTCTCAGCCACTTGCAGTAGGTTGATTAGCTTATTGAATGTTGTGATTTTTTTGTTGTCATAATCCAGCCTATACTGGTTCGCTAGTATAATTGCTGAAGTAGGAAAAGTAGAAAGAGTCTTCTGGATCATATCATCTTCTGTGAGTTCATTTCCACAGAAATTTAGACGTGCCTTTAGGCGCAACATATCCTTGTTGAAGTCATTGACCTTTTTATAGTCAAGCAAGCGGATTTCATTCCACTGAACGGTTAGTTCTGGGAGTAAAGTGTCATGAATGTTCCCAAAACGTCCCTTAAGGGCATCCCACAGTTCTTTAGGTGTCTTGAACTGAAGGTACTCCCAGCGTAGGCTAGGATCAATATGTTGCCTCAGAAATATTAAGGCATTTGCTTTCACCTTGTCAGACGGTCCACCGTCTTTGGGGTCAGTGGAAATTCTGATGGTGGCAGTGTAGTCTTTTGCCACGAAGGCAGTTTCTACATCGGAAACCTAACGGTGGTACTCAAGTCCGTCTGAGTCCAAAATATCAAATTCAGGTTGAGTTGTATCAGCCATCTACATAAACAAGAGGGAAGATATAAATTACGCAGTCATAAAGACATCCACGTGAATTATTTTCCAAAAAATATGAATTAGAGTTCAAGACCAAGATTAGTAATGGTCACATTTTTTCTTCGATGCTATGTGAAAATGCTTTATCACGGTAAGTGTGTGCGCATGAATTTTCTTTATCATGACAAAATGGAGTTTATATGTTGCATTCTAAATAAGGAATAATCATAGCATGTAATAAAGAATAAAACATAGCATATATAAAAATAAATGCTTTGGCATGCTCAAATTGCACAAATATACAACAAAATATATACTAAATATATCACGCGTAAAAATAAAATATAAACAATAGTCTTTATGCGTGGGAATAATTATATAAGCGTAAAAAAAAACATGCTCAAAATTTCATAATAAAGCATAAACAATAAAATATATAATCATGCTTTAAAGCTAATCATATAAAACATAAATAACAAAGCATGCTTTAAGAGGATCAATATTATCTAACTAAACATGCTCAAAAGTTCATGATGAAAACATAAACAATAAAACATAAAGCATGCTCAAGAAAATAAATAATTAAATATATCATAGTATGAAATTAAATAAATTAAAGAGAACATACTTGGTTTCGAAAAAAAATAAAACAATGATCCCAGCAGCAGGTGACCAGTGATTGGGGCTGCTGGGATCTGGGCCGAGGCTGGAGGGGTGATCAAACCGCGGGGCCGAGGCTGGAGGGAGCGCGCTGGGCAGAGGCAGCAGCGACGAGATCGAGATCGAGGCTGTGCAGGCGCGGGTGGGCGGGGCTATGCATCTGAGGCGTGCTGCTGGGATCGGTGCTCCGTGCGATTCAGGTGGGCTATGCGTGCTGGGCAAGAGGCCGGTGGTGTGCTGCAGGCGGGGTGAGGCCAGTGTGTTGCAGGCGGCAAGGTTGTAGGCTAGGTGAGACCGGTCTGGACGAGCAGGGCTGGAGCGCGCTGGGCTAGGCGGTGTAGCAGTGAGGTGGGCTAGGCTGGAAGCCGGTGGGACGTGCAAGGCAGAGGTGCTGCTTGGTGAGAGCAGCTGGGATCAAGTGCTGCTGGGATAGAGGCCGATCGACTACAAGGGAGGTCGATCTGCTTCTGGAGAGAGATTTTTTTTTTTTGGTTGCGGCGGAAAAGAAGAAATACTTTTTCTTCTTAGGGTTTTGGTTTTTTTTTTTTTTTTTTCTCGATAGAAAGAAACTAGAAAACTAGAGTTTTTTTTCTTTGCTAATGGCTCTGAGCGTGCTGATAACGTGTTAAAGTACAATTGAGATTGGAATTGGTCTCCTCATCATTTCATTTCATAGTCCCTTTATATAGGGATAGAATTACAACGGAAATATCAATAACATTAAATACATTGAATGCTGATTGATCTATAATTGTGCTGATTGATGGTAATCGATGATTCCTTGATTTCCTCTTCGTCAGTCGCTTTGACGAAGGCACACAATGTGTTTTTCCTTTAACAATTTTTTCTTTCTTCTTTTTTTAATAAATTTGGGGGAATTAATTTGTCCTCAAAAAGAAAAAAAAGAAAAGAGACCGACAAGTAATAAAACATTGTAAATGATCGAACATATTGAATTGTATTCATCGGAAACATTCATGCATATGCAATCTCCATTTTCTCCAGTCCAAACCCTATATTTAAGAATATATCTATACTATTATTAAGAGAAGAGAGTTTGTCAGCCAAAACAGAAAAATTTTACCAATATATCCCTCAAATATTAAAAAACATTTCACAAATGGTCAATTCAGTTTTGCAGAAAAAATAGATTAACTGGTAGTTATTGGAGAGAGAAAATAGTGGGAGAAAAAAGTGGAGATTGCATGTGGAATAATTTCTTTTTAATTTACTTAAATTTTAGGTGGTTTAACAAATTTTTTGTCTAGCTACTTCCTCTCGAAATATTAACTTCTTTCCTACAAGATTAAAACTAGTACATAATACATGAGTTGAATGACTTAAATCACATATAACCCAAATCCCAAAACATACTATTTGTATACCCTCACTCAGAAAATATACAAGAAGCTAGGGGAGGAAGGAAGGAAGGAAAGCTCAGGCAAAGGAATTGCGAGTCCCACGAAGATGATGTTCTGGCCAGTGTACCAGAATGTTACAGTATCCAATAATATGCCAATCAAATAAACTCGTGGATTCATATTATTTCTATTTTAAAATGGAAGAATTAATATTAATCTTCTAAATAAGAATATCCAATCTGTTAGTTGACTATATATCTTGTTTCATCATTGAAACAAATTATCTCCAAATTGTTCATCATGACAACTTGAAATATGAAAGAAAGCACCAGTACGTACTAGCAAACGTAAATTAAATAGTGTATGTGCATGTGAATAGTATATACATATATATAACTGGATCGAAAATTTTCTTGACCATACCAAGGCATCGTGCATAGTTGGCGATCTCCTAACATATATAACTTGTTAATTTGTTATACATTATTAGCTCATTATTTTACAATAAATTAATTTTCTAAAATCTGTAATTAAAACATCTGATATAAAAAATAAGTTGGTTGTGCCATACGGGAAATCTTGACACAACAGCCACGAAAAATTAAAAATTTAGTGGATAATTTAGTCAGAAAATTTTGTCTAGGAATCTAACAAAATGTCCAGAAGCTCGAGGGGTTGTTACAGATAACTTAATCCGAAAGTGATTAATCTATGTTTTCTTGCACCATGCAACCCCTACTCTCATTATTTAGGTTGAAATGATTCATAATCGATCATGTTCAAATATCTAAGAAAAATATCCATAACGTTGAAGATTGGAACTTAATTAATTAATTGGAATATCATGAGGTTGGCAATGATTTTTTTTTTCCTTCCATTTTTTATAAAAGACTTGTGAGGACTACTATCAATTGATCAAGTAAGTTATTATAAACATCACAAGTGATCTGGGTTTTCATATTCAAAACTCACATCTGCAAAGGTTGCACTCATCAAACATCATAGTCTTGATTTAGGATCTATATCACAAACTAAACTAACGTCATGCCGACTAGCTTGGAAAAAAGAAAGATGGTGACAGTGCTAAGCATTGATGGAGGTGGAATTAAAGGAATCATACCCGGCACCCTTATTGCCTTTCTTGAAACCAAGCTTCAGGTGTCCTATATATTAACATTCACTTCCATCTTTTATATGTGTTTTGGTTGCTCATTTATAACTTGGTTTCTCTCTGTACATCAAATGCAGGATTTGGATGGTCCGAGTGCAAGACTTGCAGATTATTTTGATATAATTGCCGGAATAAGCACAGGGGGGTTGGTCACTACCATGCTTACAGCTCCCAACAAGGACAATCGACCCATGTATGAAGCAAAGGACATCAACAACTTCTACTTTGAACAGACACCCAAGATCTTCCCTCAAAATAGGTCAGTACGTAGAATGATCTAGATCTATCAACTAGCTAGAAGAAGTAATTTTGTGTAATATGTACTAAAGTTACACTGACTAAATAATGTGGGATCAGTATCACATACGGCTACCAAAATTAAGTAAATAAAATTTGGCGAGTATAACGGTATATTAATTCTTTATCTGCATCGATATGTAGTCAAAAAAACTTCTTGACATCGATTCAAAGTGCGGTTGGTGCCGTGATGGGCCCAAAATACGATGGGAAGTACCTGCGCACAATGACGAACAAGCTGCTCGGTGACCTTACTCTCAAGCAAACTCTAACCAATGTGATCAGTGGCGGACGCAGAAATTTTTGTGAGTGGGGGCAAAAAAAAAGGTTGAACAAATAAATATAAAATACTACAATGAATGAAGCATAATTTTTCAATCTTTTGATAATATTTTCAATGAATACATATTTTAACTTCCTAGCAGATAAAATGACTTTAAATTAATATATTTCTTGATACATAATTTTTTTTTTTTAAATCAAATAAGGGACACATAATTTATTTCCATCTATTTACTGTAAAATACACTCGCTATATTTCGTAACCAAAGAAAAAAAAATACAAAATCAGCGTGCATTAAAAAGAAACACACTGGACACAAGTAATCCAATCTTCTTGTATAAAAACCAAACAATGTAAGAGATTTTTTTTTTTTTTTGAGAATAGTAAAAGATATTTCAAAGTAATTCAAACTAGTCATGAAGATTGGATTGCTCGTGTAAGTTTCCATAGGTATCAGGCTAGCACGTATTCTAAGCTAGCTAGCTAGCCTAGTCCTTGATGAAGTTTCTTTTTCATTTGTTGTTGGAAAAGGCGTGCCTTGTGGAGTTGTGGGTATTAATCTAATGCTTTGTTCAATTTGAACTTGGAAATGCAGAAAGAGCAGCTAACTTTCCCGTGTAAGATTATAAAAGCTAAATGCTTGAACACATTTACAAGTGTAATTAAGTTTCTTTAGTTTAATCGTTGTGAGGCAGTAGATTACACTTCCTCTGGGGGCAGGGCAGCATTATCTCTGGGGGCAAACCAATGAACATAACATATATATATATATATGAAGCTGCTGCGCAAATGAAAAAAATCCACTGGGGGCAGCTGCCCCCACTCGTCCCAACGTGCGTCCGCCAGTGAATGTGATCATCCCAGCCTTTGATATCAAACACCTTCAGCCTGTGATTTTCTCAACCATCGATGTAAGATAACCATAAATTAAGCCATTAATCAATGTAGATTGATTTTGAATGGTACTCAAGACTAAATTCTGTAAGTACAGGCAAAAGAAAGTTCTCTGAAAAATCCAAAGCTTTCGGATATCTGTATCAGTACCTCTGCAGCTCCAACTTTTCTCCCCGCACACTACTTCGAGGTCAAGGACAGCCAGGGAACAACCCGTACTTTTGATCTCGTCGATGGTGGGGTTGCCGCAAACAACCCTGTAAGAATTTTAGGTTTGTAAAAGTATCATTTTCGTCCAACAATTAATTGTGTCAATCAGATTGTCATCTTGAATTATATATCACATCACGTGTGACATACTAACAAGATGATAACATAGCATCTTAGATATCTAGCAATATCGCCCTATATGTATCTAGTCTATTGTAATGGCGGCATAATATCTACAGACAATGATGGCCATAAGCCACATAAACAGAGAGATGTTGAAGCACGGCTCAGAACCAATGGATGCTAATCGGTTGCTAGTGCTATCATTGGGCACAGGCACTGCCAAGTTCGAAGGGAAGTACAGTGCAACCAAGGCCTCAAAATGGGGTTTGATCAAAATATCAAACAAAAGAAAAACCGAAAAAGGAAAGAGGAAAAAGAATAAAGAAAAAGAGCATCCACTTGTACACTTGTACACACAATACAGTGAAGATTGGAACTTAATTAGTTGAAATGTCTTGACTTGATTAATTATTGAGGTTGACGACGATAAAGAAAGACTTATGAGGGCCGCCATGAGTCCATGACTGCACTTTCAATTGATTAAGTTATTATATTCTCTGTGTTCCTTCCTGCTAGCTATAAACTTCACAACTGATCTGGCAGGGTTTCAGAATCAAATACCACATCTATGTGACTTGGAATTTTCAAAAATTAAGGAGTTTAAGTACATTCAGTTTCATCAGCAAGCTCTTTGATTTGGAAACAGAGTTGGCATATAATGTCGATTGGTTTGGCAAAGAGAAAGATGGTGACAGTTCTGAGCATTGATGGAGGGGGCATTAGAGGCATAATTCCCAGCACCATCCTCGGCTTTCTCGAATCTAAGCTTCAGGTAGACAGTTTGATTCTCAATCTTTCGTGTATATGCATGTATATTTTCTTATAACCAATATCTAATTTGGTATATGGTAGGATTTGGATGGAGCAAATGCAAGAATTGCAGATTACTTTGACATAATCGCCGGAACTAGCACTGGTGGGTTGGTCACCACCATGCTTACAGCTCCCAACAAGAACAATCGACCCATGTATGAGGCAAAGGACATCAACAACTTTTATTTAGAACACTGTCCCCAGATTTTCCCTCAAAAAAGGTCAGTTGATCATCTAGAGCAACTCTAATAACTTTATGGCATCATATATATTGGTTAATTAGTCCTACTTATTGTTTATCCCATAAGTTGCGACCAAATTTGCTCAGCAAATAAGATTTGAATAATTGAAACACTACTAATATGTAATGTACGTACAACCTTAGGGAGTGTAGGAGTACTACTAATTTATCTTGATCTGAAATCTGTATAGTCGGAAAAACTTCTTCACATCGATCACAAATGCAACGAAACCGGGCCCAAAATACGATGGGAAGTATCTGCGCTCATTGACAAACGGGCTGCTTGGTGACCTCACTCTCAAGCAGACTTTAACCAATGTGGTCATTCCAACTTTTGATATCAAACACCTTCAGCCTGTGGTTTTCACAACCATTGACGTAAGACAATTCACTTCATATGATTTAGAATTCATTGCTAATACATGTACTAATTTGTAGCTAAGTAGCCAGTTATACATATTAATACGCTAGAGGTTAAATTTATGGTAGTACAGGCAAAAGAAAATTCATTGAAGAACGCAAAGCTTTCAGATGTCTGCATCAGTACCTCTGCAGCTCCATCTTATCTCCCCCCACACTACTTTGAAGTCAAGGATGATCAGGGAAATATCCGCACGTTTGATCTTGTCGATGGTGGGGTTGCTGCAAACAACCCTGTAAGTAATTCTGTTTGCCAACACAATCTACATGTTATGTTGTCACGTTATCAATATGAGCTCAAACGAGTCCTTGTTTTAATCTTTGGTACCAGTTTATCGGTTTGAGGACATATTGCAATTTCTCGGTAATTTACCATAGTGCTGGAACTAAGGATCTAATGGGTGTATTACATGAATGAACAGACAATGATGGCCATAAGCCACATAAACAGAGAGATGTTGAAGAACAACTCAGAACCGATGGATGCGACTCGGTTGCAAGTGCTGTCATTGGGCACCGGTGCTGCCAAGTATGCAGAGAAGTACAGTGCAGTCGACGCATCAAAATGGGGTTTGGTGAATTGGATGTTTCATAATGGGAGCACACCTTTGCTGGACATTTTTGGCGATGCAAGTTCTGATATGGTTGACTTTCATGTCTCCACTCTCTTCCAGTCCCTCAATGTCAAGGACAATTACCTAAGAATTCAGGTACCTAAAATCACAGACATAACATGTGTTACTGCGCTGTTGCTTACTAGACAAGTTTATCCTGAATCATATGTTTAAACAAATACTGATTACCTGACCAATTGTTGTAGTAAACCCAAATAATTTCCTAATGGGGGTTGGAAAATTGCCAGTGCCCTTGTTAACAGATTGAGCACATAAGATAGGTTGTGCGAGTACTTTTAATTTTGTGGCTGCTAGCATGAGGCTAATAGTTTCTTGATGTTCTGAAAATTATAGGATGACACATTGAGCGGTGAAGAATCATCAGTGGATATTGCAACCGAGAAGAATCTGGAAAGCCTTGTGGTGATCGGAAACGGGTTGCTAAAGAAGCCAGTGTCAAGGGTGAATATGGATACAGGGAGGTATGAGAAATGTGAGGGAGAAGCCACCTATGAAGAAGCACTAGTCCATTTTGCCATACAGCTCTCGGAGGAAAGGAAGCTCAGACAAACCAATTGAAAAGCAACACATACCTTCATTGATTAATTGCTTTCCAAACACATGTGGAGTTAGATTTCTAAGCTCACATGTTCAATAACATCATAAATTTTATTTGAATAAGGTCTCAAGGTCAAACAAATAAAAATGAGAATGTTACTATAAAATATGAGGTGCACCGAGAGTGTTACTAATTAAGCTTTTGGACAATCACCTCGATCGCATCATATTAGAATCTCAATTAGTACATATCCTTTCCTAGATAACACCGTTAAAAGAAGTAGAAAAAGAAATTAGATCGGTGCCCGGTCGACCATAAAATCTTTAGTCATGGTGTAGGAATCTGGCAAAATGTGTACAAGCTATCTATAGAGTGTTCGTTGCACGAATTAATTTGGAGTAAACTAGTTCATTATTTATAGTATATGCTTCATTTTCATCATGTTCTCCCAGCATTAATTTGCACCAAAATTTCAAATAAAAGAAAAAGGAAAAAGAACAAAGAATAAAGAAAAAAGAGCATCAACACACAATACAGTGAAGATTGGAACTTAATTAGTTGGAATGTCTTGACTTGATTACGAGGTTGACGACGATAAAAAAAGACTTCTGAGAGCCGGCCGCCATGACTGCTCTGTCAATTTATCAAGTTATTATATTCTTTGTGTTCCATCCTGCTAGCTGTAAACTTCACAACTGATCTGGCTGGGTTTCAGCATCAAATACCACATCAATGTGACTTGGAGTGTAATTTCAAACTAAAGAGTTTTAACTTTTAACTACATTCAATTTCATCAACAAGGTCTTTGATTTAGAAACAGAGTTGGTATATAATGTCCATTGGTTTGGCAAAGAGAAAGATGGTGACAGTTCTGAGCATTGATGGAGGTGGCATTAGAGGCATAATTCCCGGCACCATCCTCGGCTTTCTCGAATCTAAGCTTCAGGTAGACAATATGATTCTCAATCTTTCGTGTATATGCATGTAAATTTTCTTATAATTATGATCTAATTTGGTATATGGTAGGATTGGGATGGAGAAAATGCAAGAATTGCAGATTATTTTGACATAATCGCCGGAACTAGCACCGGGGGATTGGTCACCACCATGCTTACAGCTCCCAGTAAGAACAACCGGCCATTGTATGAAGCAAAGGACATCAACAACTTTTATTTAGAACACTAACCCCAGATTTTCCCTCAAAAAAGGTATGTTGATCATCTAGAGCAACTCTACTAATTAGCTTTATGCATGGCATCATACATAATAGTTAATCAGTCCTACTTTATGTTTATCCCATAAATTTGTTCGGCAATAAGATTTGAATAAATGAAGCACTTGCGTAACATGTAATGTACAACTTTAGGGACTGTAGCAGTACTAACTTTTCTAGTTTTCTTGATCTGAAATCTATACAGTAGGAAAAAGAAAAACTTCTTCGCATCGATAACAAATGCGATGAAGCGGGGGCCAAAATACGATGGGATGTATCTGCGCTCATTGATAAACGGGCTCCTTGGTGATCTCACTCTCAAGCAGACTTTAACCAATGTGGTCATTCCAAGTTTTGATATCAAACACCTTCAGCCTGTGGTTTTCTCAACCATCGATGTAAGACATTTCACTCTTCACATATGATTTGGGATTCATTGCTAATACATGCACTAGTTTCTAGCTTAAATAGCCGGTTATGCATATTAATACGTTATTATAGGTTTTTTTATGGTAGTACAGGCAAAAGAAAATTCATTGAAGAACGCAAAGCTTTCAGATGTCTGCATCAGTACCTCTGCAGCTCCATATTATCTCCCTCCACACTACTTCGAAGTCAAGGATGACCAGGGAAATATCCGCAAATTTGATCTTGTCGATGGTGGGGTTGCTGCAAATAATCCTGTTAGTAGTTTTGTTTGAAAACATTCTAATATGTTATGTTGTCACATTATCAAAATGAGCTTAGACGAGTCCTTGTTATATATATTTTTTTGTATCTGATTAACGGTTTGATAACATATTGCAATTTCTCAGTAATTTACCAAAGTGCTGCAATTAAGGAACTAATGGATTTTATTCCATGAATGAAAGACAATGTTGGCCATAAGCCACATAAACAGAGAGATGTTGAAGAACAACTCAGAACCAATAAATGCGAATCGCTTGCAAGTGCTGTCATTGGGCACTGGCGCTGCCAAGTTTGAGGAGAAGTACAGTGCAGTCGAGGCATCAAAATGGGGTTTGGTGAATTGGATGTTTAATAATGGGAGCACACCTTTGCTGGACATTTTTGGGGATGCAAGTTCTGATATGGTTGGCTTTCATGTCTCCACTCTCTTCCAGTCCCTCCATCTCAAGGACAATTACCTACGAATTCAGGTACCTATAGTTACACACAAAAATGTAAAACTGCGCTGTGCATACTAGACAAGGTCAACCTGAATTATATGTTTAAACAAATACTGATTACCTGACCAATTGTTCAGTACGTAGTAAACCCAATGAATTTCCTAATGGGGGTGGGAAAATTGTCAGTGCCCCTTCTTAACAGATTGAGCTCATAAGATAGGTTGTTTGACTTTCAAGTTTGAGGTGGCTCGCATGAGTCTAGTAGTTTCATGATGTTCTGAAAATTATAGGATGACACACTGAGCGGAGATGAATCATCAGTGGATATTGCAACCGAGAAGAATCTGAAAAGCCTTGTGGAGATCGGAAATGTGTTGCTGAAGAAGCCAGTGTCAAGGGTAAATCTCGATACTGGGAGGTACGAGGAATCTGAGGGAGACGGTACCTACGAAGAAGCACTGGTCGATTTTGCCAAAGGGCTCGCGGAGGGAAAGAAGCTCGGGCAAAAGAATTGAAAAGCAACACATACCTTCATTGATTAATTGCTTTCCAAACTCATGTTGAGTTAGATTTCTAAACTCATATGTTCAATAACATCATAAATTTTAGTTGAATAAGGTCTCAAGTTCAAATTCCCATTTCTCTCCGGATCCTGTCCTTGGAGCCCAAAAATCAATACCCTATCAAACTGGAGGGCTGGCTTCAGCAAATGAATAAAATGAACCGGGATAGACTGTCAATATCGATATTGACAAATTTATAGTAGGTAAGTGATGACGAGGGCTTTATAGTATATAAGACAGATGACAAGATATGCCAATTATTAGCACATTATGCCGCACCACTTTCATGAGCACATACAGTGACCAGCTCGTTAACAACAAAGCACACTTTGGAATATGGTCTGCCATAGTAAGGATTGGTTGGAATTCTCACCAAACAAAACGTTGCCAACTAAAAAAAGGTTGCCATAAAAAATAAAGCACAAGCAAGAAGCTAGTTAAAGAACAAAACAAGAAGAGGATGCTTTAAAAGTAGACAATCAGTGCAGAGGAAAGGCAGAACTTCCCAGAACTCCATTAATGCAAAGAAAAAATTGAATGGAATCATCATATGATGAGTCAAGATCACCCCACTTGAAGTACAAACCGAGCAAGTGGGACGAAAGCCAAGACAAGCCAGTGGGGTCTAAGATGGCAGAACTGATCAAAACCAAGGCAGAGCTCAAGAAAGCTAGAGAGAGCACCATGCAGCTATGGCTAGACTCCAAGCCTCTCATCGACGAGCTTGAAATGCTGAAATCTGGCCTTGCAAGAGCTGAAAACCAGTGCGCCACGCCCAATACTACTATGATCTCCGAGCTGAAATCACAGCTGGATGAAACCCACGCATCCATCAAGGCCAAAAAGGAGGACGAACTAAAGGCGGGAAACATGATCGATGAAACAAATCAGGCTTTGGATCAAACACGTCGAGAGATTGTAAGCATCAACTTGGAGACAGATGAAGAACGGAAAGCAATAGCAAGAATGACACAAGACATGCAGCTGAGGAGACAGACTCTACGAACGCTGCATCTTACACTTCGAGCTGTAAGAATCGAAAAGGATGCTATTGCCGCATCAGCAGCAGAAGCTCTTCAGTACATGAACTATTCAGAAATGGATAATTCTAGAGTCAACATCAGCCACGAAGAGTACCCTGGCTTGATGAAAAGAGCTCAAGACGAAAACTCTCTTTCAGACTGGCGTATTGTGGTTTGTACAGAACAGAAGCTTACAGCTGAGGCAAGCCGAGACAAAGCTTCGGCAAAACTAAACGAATTGTACTCTCAGCTAACATTAAGAGTAGGAGAAATCAAAGAAGAAGAATATTATGGAGGTGGGCAGACCCCGAGAATTGAGAACGAAGACCAGATGATCACAACGGAGAATCAGCGAAGAGTATTACCAAAGCCAACTCCAAGACATCCAAGACAACAGCGGAGAATAAGGCGTGAGAACTACATGAAGCTGGCTGCAAAAGTGAAACCATCTTATTTGCAACAAATAAAACTCTTTTTTGGAGGCGTTTGCCTCAGACCCAACAAGTAAGAAGCATAAAAAAACTGTTCAGATGATTTCATACAAATTCGGAAAGTAGAAATCCAGTTGTGAACAAGAATAAAGTACTATAGTGGTGAATGCACTTCAGAACAAAATTTGATTGAAAGTCGAATATTCTGATTTTCTCCCTCAAATAAATTGGGCTTGTTTTCTTGCCCTTCCTATGAAACAGAACAAGTCCTGCGAAGATGCCAACATTTTCTAACAAAGACAATCTTATACTCAATCGGAAACAATCAAAACAACAAGGTCAGGGAAGGAGGGACGCTAACAAGCCAAAGTACTTAGCCAGGCTAATGATTAAGTACTAGTGCACCATATCTATGCCAAAGGATTGTGAATGCCTGCACGTACTTGTTTAGTAGTAGTTATACTAATGCCTCTGCTCATTATTTAACCGTGAATGCAAGAAAAATATCCCTGTAGGGGAACAGTGGTAATTCTTTGTTACATGCACAAAAATATGGACTGTACTTGAATACGGACAATCAAAAACAAAGAATGCAAAAGAAACAAGCTAACTCTCACTTAATCAGACAGGAGGATCAGTCTTAGTCTAAATATTCCAACACTGCTGGCAGCAAGTGCGCAGCAAGGGGAACTTCGAGCAAAGTATCCTTCCTCAAGTTTCCCTCAATACTGAATTGAAGATGAATTTGGTTACCAAATGTTTCACCTGGAAGTTATAAAGGGAGTCTTCACAGGAGGACAGAAAAAAATTAAAGAGGTATTGGGTACCTCCCAGTTGAGGAGATAAAGAATTTCAGATACACCGACGTTTGTTGTGTAGGGACGACAAAACTTCCAAATACACCAACAAGCTTCTTGATTTCAGCAAAGCACTCTGAAACACTATACAACTGCTCATGAAGATTGTTCATTTCTGTCCTTTTCTTTTGGTACGGAAAATCGGAAATGATGCGTCCTCACTTGGACATCGACTCCAAAATCTTGGGTATCAGCTGCACCATTGAGTCATCACTAGACTCCAAGCCTCTCAACGACCGCTCGAGAGGCGGACACCCAGCCTTGCATGCTCTAGAAGCTTGAATTACAGCTCAAGACAACCAACACATGCATTTTTTTTGGATGGTAACCAACACATGCATTGAGACCAAAGGGAAACAACTTAAGGCACTAATCATTAATGAAATTAATCACATTTTGGATTATATGGGGCAGATGAAGAACGAATAGTCGTGCGTCTGAGGAGATTCTACAAACCCAGCAACTTATCCTTGGAGGTATATGAATTGGAAAGGTATATGAAATGGGAGTACTACCCAACCTAAACAGAAAAGGCTGAAAATTGAAATTCTTTCAGTCTGGCATGTTCTGCCTTCCACCAAACGAAGTCGCGATGAGGCAAGCCAAATCAACACTTTTGTGAATGTATTCTTAGAGAAGATCAAGAGTAAGGAAATTATAGAAGATAACAGAGATGAACACAGTTCAGAACAAGGTAATAGCAAACACCAGATCCTAGAATTGGGGTGGTAGGCCAAGTGAACACCAGACAAAATATGCTAACCAGAGTTCAGAACAAGGTAATAGCTAGGCCAAGTCGGACAGAAGAAGGGAAATACTAAGAAGCTGGCAGCAAAAAGGAAACTATCCGTTTTGCAACAAATAAGCTATCCGTTCTGCAACAAATACGAATTTTCCAGAAAATAAGAAAACTGTTTAAATAGTTTAATATAAATTCAGAAAGTAGAAATTCAGTTTTAACTGCATTTAAGTGCTACAGACTAGTCTAAGAAAAGGTCAAAGTACTTGAACAAAATTTGATTGAAGCTTGAGTGTTTCTGATATTTCCCCTCAAGTCTTCTGATTGTTTCCTTGCACTTCCTACAAAGCCTGAAAATAGAACGAACTCCATCAAATGTCAAAAATAGATATTTACATATATTATAACATACGGCATGATATCACTATCTTAACTATAGAGACCAACATATGATCAGAGTGACGTAATTAACAATGTTAAATTAGTTATGATAAGAACAAAGATATTTTATATGAATATCCCTGACCAACAATAAAGACCTACATACAAAAGTCCAGCCATAGATAATCTAATAACAGGACACACATATTGATACCTGGTATTTCATAGTGCCGATTAAGACTGCAGAAGGAACCAGTTGACTATGTAATTTAGCAAGTGCAAAAGGAATCAAAGTCCATCCATACATGTGCAGCCTCTACATAGCATGAAGTCAGGAACAAACAGTCAGCCCCAGAATTTTGATAGTCACATAGCAGTACTAATGAAAATAAGAACATAAAAACGAAACTCACCTTATGACTGCCATCATTGGTTAAACATTCGAGAATATGCTCTCTTTTCTCTCTCACTCCTATCAGCTACCTGTAAAAAAATGCTCAACCTTCAAATCACTCACTGGAAGAAAATACCAACTGTCAGGAATCTAAAAACACATGAAGCTCCCTCACCTTCTTTTTAGCAACCAGAAGCTCTTTCTTAATTCCCCCTGCAATAAGAAACTTGATGAGAGGACAGGAATTTATCACTGCTAAGCTGACTTCTAGTCATCAACTATAAACGCACCAAGTTTTAATAAATTAACCTATTCAATAAAAAAAACTGGCAACCTGATCCTGAAATCACTTCCCACTACATTGGTTTGATATTGGGAAACTTGCGCTACTTAAGTTTAACTAACTTCAGAAGAAACATAATTATTACATAGGATTCCTAACTTCTTTGGGGTAACTTCTATGAGAAATTCTTTAACAGGTCTGGGAGTTATGTAAAATATCTAGCGCTACTGACCATCATTTGGTTCCAATTCCAGTGCCTTCTTGAAGCTTTCAACCGCAGAGTCGATGTCATTTAGTGCCATATATGTCTGCATCCAGCAAGATGCAAAAAGAGTTGGATGATAAACAGCCAAGCGAGCATTATTAAATCAATTGAAGATTATTTTACCTGGCCTTGGCGAAACAACGCCTTCACATTGTCCTCCCAATCACGCAATGCAAAGTCTGTATCCAACAATGCTCCTTCTAGGTCTCCTAATTTCAATCTACAAGCCTGAAAACATAAATTCATGAGTTAATCAATTAGAAATAGGGATATGTGTCTACTTTAAGCTTCTGAACACTACCAAGTTAATCTTCAGAAAGTATTAACAGCTAAAAACACCTATTACAATTATATTTGTAGTTAGCCACTCATCACACCCAAGACTTCTACACCTTATCTACTACAAGGGTGACTTCAAAGGCTTTCATTAACGTCATCACTTGATATACTAGAGTTATAATAGAACATGCAACAAGGTTGAGGTGGTGGTGTGGTACACCCGTAGTCATTTCATTAGGACCCCCAGATATCATGTCATTCAACTATACTTCTGCATGTAGTTCCCATGACACTTGAAGAAGGTGGAATTCCATTCTAATAGAGAAGAACCGTGAGCTAAGAAAGTCACCACCTTTGTGTGTACTCAATATGCAGTCCAAGATTCAAAAGATATCAAAACGCAGCCTCAAGCGAACTTCTGCTTAATATATGTAAGCATGCCCCTAATGTCAGCTATAACTAAATCTTAAAGATCACTTCAGAACTCAAAGTGATTAATTAAACAGACAGGCCTCCAGCTTGAAAACCTTCAGTAGTGACCAGTAGCTAAAGGTTTCCTAGGAAAAATAGTAAATAAGACCTCCCACAGAATGGTTTTGCACCAAAGTCCCTTTACCAACAATAAAGCTATCAAATTACTCTAAAAAGAAAACAAAACAATGAATTGCATCGCTTGAAGTTGCAAAACTAAGAACACTACAAATGCAAAGCAGAGTACATCTTATTAGTTACTCGTCAAAAGTACACTTATTTTAGCTTCAAGAAGGTATCTTACTGAGCTATTAGTAAATATCTGAGACTTTGTCTGCCGCAGAGAGGAGCTGTTCTCTGCACAATCACAAACACAAAGTCATCAGACACTGAAAGTACGGGATACTCTAAGGAAAAAGGCAAATGGCTCACCTTCATTGATATCTTCCAACTCCCAGCACAAATCCAAGTATCGCAAAGCCTTGCGATACTTTCTCAGGGCCATCTTATAGTCTTGCTTCTGTAAAAGGGTCGGACACAAACAGATTATATATCATACCAATGTGACTGAACAAAAAGTACCACAAACTTAAAAGCACAAAACCATCCCAGCAAATCCGCGAAACAATATACCTTGAACTGCTCATTTCCAAGTGCCTTGATCACATTCACAGCACTAACCCACCAAGATATCTCCTCATGTTTCGCATCAAGATCAACGGGCCAATCAGGATAAACATCCCCATCCTTAAAAAAATTACACACCCCATCATCAGCCCCCTCAGCAAGTTCCCCACAATCCGCAATCAAAACCTCCTGAGTGGGAAAATGCTCCCCATCATCTTTAGTACTCACATGCTCAATGGACCTGGCCACCCCCATTCCCTTAATCACCCTCCCAAACACAACATGCTTCCCATCCAGATGGGGAGTCCGAGTAGTGGAAATAAAGAACTGTGAGCCATTACTATCCGGCCCAGTATTCGCCATGGACACCATCCCCTTCCTCTCATGCTTAATCTCAAAATTCTCATCCTCGAATTTCGAGCCGTAAATCGACTCTCCCCCACTCCCACTCCCATTCCCAGCTGAGATGTCTCCCCCTTGTATCATAAACCCTTTGATAATGCGGTGGAAACCAACCCCCTACAACACCAACACCAAAATTGCAAAATTAAATTGGAAAAACCAAATTCGAAAATTTTTAAAAATTAAACCTTTAGTAGTAGTAGGTTAAAAGAGCCCGCCCACCTTGAAATGAAGAGGGACGCCGGTGTTGGGAGCAATGCCCTTCTCACCGGTGCACAGCGCTCTGAAATTCTCCGCGGTTTTCGGAACGACGTCGTTGTAGAGCTCAATGACGATTCTTCCTTCCGGTTCTCCTCCTATGGTTACGTCAAGGTAACATCTTGGTCTCACCATCTTCTCTGTTTTCGAAACCAGTAGAGAGACTAAAAAAGACTGAGAATTGTAAAACCCTAATCCCGCTTTTTATAAAAATTTGAACTGGGTGGGTCTGGGTTCTGGGTTCTGGGTCTGACTAGCAGGGGCGACTCAGTGTGACTCGGACCCGGGTGGGTTGGCTCGAGTAGAGTAATAAAAGCAGGCAGAGAGGCGTGCCGAATGTCTCTGTCTGGCTGCTAAAGTCCGCGGTGTGTTTTTTTACTACTTGCCCCGATGACGGGGGTTGGGTTAGGGTGCGGCGCGGGTGTACGGGAAGGGACGCTGATTCCTAGGCGGCCGTGGAGTTGGGAATGTCGCCAGGTGGTAGAGGTGGGTTTTGGTCCAATTGCGCTAGTTTGGTTTATAATTGAGGGTGGGACGAGTTTTTGGTCCAGTAGAGGAGATAGAAACAGAGCAGGGCAAAGACACTATTTCTGCAGTGTTTGATGATGATTCAGGGTGTGCAGAAAAAGAGTAGCTTTAAGTACGGTGGTTCAAATCATGAATTTTCATTGGTGGATCAAGATGGGGATTTTGATTACAATTGGGGGGCATGACCATATTGTCTACTTGAAATATTACCAACCTTTCTAGGGCAATTTTTTTTTTTTTTGGCCTTTAATCGTTTTCAGTTTTTGGTTCATCTCGGTAGGTAATTTTAATAATACAAAAATTGTGGGCAGTTCGTTAAAGATTATGTGTGTAAAAATCAAACAAAATTCAAGACCGTAACTTTTGAGGAGATAGAACTTTTAATATAACTTAATTCTAACTCAAATATCTGTTTGAGAGTTTCTATTAAGCCATCTCCAATCCAAAGGGTTAAAGGGTCAAATGGCTAAATTTTAACAATTTTCATCTCCAACCCAAATAGTTAAGGGTTAAAGGGCTATTTTTTAGGGCTAAAATGCAAGTTAGGGCAACTCCAATCATAGGCTCGATTTGGGGGTGTTATTCTCATTTTAGCACCCCCTTGTTGTACTATTCGTATAGGACTCAATTCTCATCTTCAACCATGATGTGCTATATGGGAGTGTTATTTTCACTATTCTTGACTAAAATATAATATGAGTATAATTTTGATAAATATTATATTAAAAATATGTTAATTTAATAACTTCTTTACTGTGTCTCCAAGAATCCCCTCTTGAAGCCATTTTTTACAAGACAAAATATATATATATATATATATATATATATATATATATAAGAACAAGAAGATGGGTTAATGAATGAAAAATTGTGAAGGAGCTGGAGGATATTTGGTGTGAGGAAATAGAAAAGAATGGGTTGGTATTTATAGAATTTCTTACAATTTACTGTTCCAACGGGTATGTTTTTTTCCCTCAATTTTCTTGTAATTTTTTTAATTTTTTTGGAACAAAAAGGAAATAATAACTCTTCAATTAATAAGAGCCGTTGATAAGTTTTTTCCCCTCAAATCTGAGTCATCAGATTGAAAATGGATATGTTGAGTAAAAAAAAAAAAAAAAGGGGCACATTGGACCGTCTATATTTAAACCTGATCAATCAGGACCGCTGATGTAACGTCTCGTATCTTAATTTATCCGTTTACTAGTCATTTGGACGGTAAACGACAACTATTTTCACTTTTACTATGGTTTCGGTACTTTTAGTGGCCCTAAAAGTTGATTTTTTGTTTGGGTTAAAATTTGAGAAAATTTCCTTCATGAAAGTTGTAGGAGACGTTAAACCGAGCGCGTGCATATGTGGTACGTAAAAATCGGAGTTCGTATGCCAAAGTTATGAGTATTTTCGTGTGAGGGGTATTTTGGTCATTTCAGCACACATTAATTATAAGGGGCATCAGCCCCATTACCCCCATCCTTTACGACAGAAACCAGAAAGAAAGAAAAAAAGAGAGAGAGAAGGAAGGAAGAGAGAGAGAAAGAGAGAGAAAGAAAGAAGGAAAGAAAGAAAGGGAGATCCGTCCAAACCGTCGACATTTTGGAGAAACCTCAAGGTATAAAGTTTTTCTTTACCTCATGATCTTTCTTTTGAGTATAATTTTGCATATATATCGAAGGATTTTAGAGATTGCAAATCCGGCACTATTCACAATTTGGGGTTTACTGTTTTCTTAATTGTTGAGGTAGTTCTAGTTGTTTTCTGAGCTTGGTGTAGTTGAGAAAAATGCTAGGAAGGTTGAGATGAAGCTGCTGCCAAAATTTGGTGACCATCGGAGAAGTTGGCCGCCTCATGAACAGTGGCGCCGCGTGAATAGTGCAGCGCGTGAATAGTGACTTAAATTCTGTGTTTAGCTAATTAAATCACATAATTAAGGTAGAGTTTGTATGTGTGATTTTGGTGAAGATTGGAGAAGTTTTGAATCGATTATAAATTTCTGAAATTTAGAATTTCGATTATCGATTTACGAGAATCCGACCGTTGGAATTCTCTCGAATTTGCCCTAGAACTTGTAAATTAATGGAATGTTGTTAGTGGTAAAGTTTGGGTTGGATCGGAGAAGGAAATAGAGATGTTGGCTTGTGAGGAATTGATTTTAGGAATCGTATTAAATTATTGAAGAATTATTCACAGAATATAATTGTGTACAGGACGACGTACCGAGTTATTGCTCGACAAAGGAACTCGTATGCGTGATCGCCTATATAGTACTGTGAGTGGACCTTCGCTTTAAATAAGGATGCATGCAATTGTTTTTCCCATATTAATTATTTAGTTATTTAATTCCATGTGATTATATTTTGTTTGCAGAAAATTATTATTAATTTGTCTTGTTTTGATTTGGGAACTGAAGTAGTGACTTAAACTATTGTTTTAATTTATCGAGCATATTAAACGGATTTAAATATTTTATTACTATGTCAATGGGATTTTTGAATCAAAGTTTATTATGCTCGATTTGGAGAATATGATTATTACATGGTTTCCAGCGATTTGTTTTCCGAGGAATTTTCGGGATCAAATATATATATATTTTTTATCGCCGACTTTGGATTTCTAGAAGACTTTCGAGATGAGTTTTCGATGGAGTTGGATTTCTCATTTATTTATTGACTTTCGGTTTTGGCATTGGGAATGCCTAATTAATGATTTTTGGATTTGGCTTGTTTCTTGGAGTTTTTGAGAGATTTTTGGAATTGGGATTTGCTTATACTAATTTCCGGTTTTGGTTACGGATTTGAGAATACTTTGGCGTGCGGGGTCACGTCATTGGAATATATATATTTTCTCGTGAGAGATTGGGGGAAGTCTTTCGGATTTTATGGATTTTGAATGTTTTCCTCACCATACTCGGGTTATTCGTTTAGGTCTCCTCCTCACTTACTTTGTGTTTGTGAGTGGCAGTTGAGGTAGCTTATTCTCCTCCTCACTTACTTTGTGTTTGTGAGTGGCAGTCGAGGTGATTTATTCTCCTCCTCACGTGAGTGGTAGTCGAGGTTATTAGTCTCCTCCTCACACAATCTATGTGTGGGTGGCAGTCGAGGTTAGGGGTTCCTTTACCCATATGGTGACATCCCTTCCCTATATCTTTTATTTGTTACTTTACTTGACTAGCGGGGCTAGTCCGATTCTTTTAGCCAGCGGGGACTGGTATGTTTTCACGAGACTTTGAGTTTTAAAGACATACGTTTTATAAACGTTGCATGCATCGAAGTTTTACGAATTTAAATTCGTGGGGAAGTAATACAACTTCTTTTCTTTTAAATTATTTATTTAGTCGTTTATTTTTGTCCACTCACTCTAACGTGTTTTTCAATTACTTTCCCCTGGGCCATTCGGTTTCAAATGCCCAGTTTGCAGGCGAAATTAGTTGAGGTCGGGCGTACATTGGAGTTGAGGCATAGTCAACAACATGGCTTCCGCATTTTTATTTGATATAGGTGTTCCTTGATTACCTTTCCTTGCTGTTAGAATTGCTCTGATTACCTGAGGAAATTAATGTTATTTAAGTTCTGATTTGTGTTATGTGATTTATGGTTGATGTTGTAATTTGGGGAGCATGGTGGCTCCAGGAGAATAAGGATGGATGATTTAGAAGTGTAAATGTTTTCCTACAGGTTTTTGGTAGCCTACTTTTAGGGGAAGTTCCGCCAAATTTTTGGTAGAATTTCTTCTAAGGTGGGCCCCGCAGGGCCACTTCGGATTTAAGGGTGAAATCCGGGGCAGGTCCTGTCAGCTGACAGAAAATGCTCGCGGGCCCCACGTCTGCGCAGATGAAAAAGCCCCTCACTTTCTCTCTCCAGCTCCTTGGCGCGCGTGTTGACCTTCTTCCCTTCAAATGGCGCGCGAGTCTCCTTCCTTCTCTACCCCTAGCGCGTTCCTCCCTCTTTTGGGCTGAGACAGCCCACATGTTGGCCCCCATGAACAGTGTCGAGTCCTGGTCTTGGAAATGCCTCAAATATGAGACTACAAATGAGCCCAAGTCTCATATTTATATGACCAGAACCAAAAACTCATGGTTGGAGAAGCAAAGTCTTATATAATTGGCAAAAAAATAATTTGGCACCCAATGGTTGGAGTTGCCCTTAAAGAGCTAAATATAACCCTTGATTTAGCCCTATAGCCCTTTAAAGTTAAAGTGCAAGTTGCCCAAATAAATTGTTATAATTGTTCAAGTAAATCTCTATTTTGTGTTTAGCTCAAACTCTAGGTTACTTGACCTAGTGGTAATAGGGTTTAGAAGGATCTAGATATTTCTATTCAATGTATGATTACCTTTCCTTGTACGATTTAGGTTCTATGCATTGTAATCCTCTATATAAAGATGCCCCTATTGTCAATGAGAATACACAACAATTTTCTCTCAATTTCTGATTTCCTAAAACACATTATCAGCACAAGCCATAACCCTAGCCTTAAAAACCGAAACCCTAAAATCGTAGCCTTCAAAACCCTAGCAACTACCGCCCGCAGTATCCCCGCAACATCCCCGCAACATCCTCGCAGCAACCCCGCAGCAGATCCCACGTCGCAACTCAATGCTAACTCCACCACGTTAGCCTCGCTGCCCCTGCAGAGCTCGCGAATGTTTGCCTGCTCTCACTCTCGCTCGCCCGTGAGCCCTCGCGACCCCGCTACACTTAGTCCCTGTGAGAGGGCCCTGCATCCGCTGCCCCCGCAGCCCTATACTAGCTCGCTTGTTGCCCCCGCAGCCCTACGCTCGCTCACTACCCCCACAGCTCCTACGGGCCCCTGCGCTCGCTGCTCCCCGCGTGCATACCCTGCATCTGCTGCCCTAGCAGCCCCGCAGACCCAGCCGCCTACCCCCGCAGCTCCCGCGTTCAGCTAGCCTCGCCCAAGGCTCGCCTGCCTCTCACATCCCCGCAGCCTGTTTTCCAACACGCGTGTGTTCTCAAGCCTCGTATCAAAAAGTAAGTTTTTAAGATTAAAGTTCCCGTTTTTGAAGTTTTTCATTCTTTTCTTCTTTTCTTCGGGGACTTGCAACCTCCCTTTCTTCTTCATAGGGGAGACCAAAAAGCCGAACTGTGGGGGTTCGTGCTCACTCCAAGCTTGGAGCTTGTAGAGTCCTCCAAACTTAGAGCTCGTTGAGATAAAAATGATCGACCACAAACATCATTGTTTCGATCTAATCTAACCCCTCTTGGAATAGAATTTCTTGGAAGCGACTACGCTCGGAAATTCCCAATTTCTTGGAAGCGACTACTCTCATAAATTTTTATTGTTTTCGTGGTAACCTATTTTGCTGCGAAACTAACCCTATTTTCTTGTTGTTTTTCAGGATGAGTAACCTGAACAAGTTGAGCTTTGCTCCACTAGAGACAACAGGCACAGGATACCACAAGTGGGTCTGTGATGTGCGCCAGCATCTTAAGGATGATGGGATCCTAAGTACGATCCAAGAGCCAAGTCAGGACGTGCTTACTCCTCAACAAGCTGCTACTTTTGAAGCAAATAGAGCTATGAGAGAGGCGAATGAAGCTAAAGCCATCATTCTCATGACAAGGCACATGAATGACACGCTCCAGAATGAATACCTCAATGAGGAAGACCTAAGAAAACTATGGGTAGAACTCGAGCAGCGTTTTGGCAACGTCTGTGATTCCCTGCTTCCAGACTTAGAAGTGAGATGGCATAGCCTCCGCTTATGTGATTTCAAGTCTGTACTTGACTACAATTCGGAAGCACTTCGTATCAAGTCTTTGATGGAATTCTGTGGGCAGAAAATCACTGATACGATGTTGATCGAGAAGACTCTCTCTACCTTCCCCGTCTCTGCATTGAT
The DNA here is from genome assembly GCF_002994745.2 of Rosa chinensis. NCBI lineage: Eukaryota > Viridiplantae > Streptophyta > Magnoliopsida > Rosales > Rosaceae > Rosa > Rosa chinensis. The sequence continues at coordinate 16,152,705 of NC_037089.1, read as the reverse complement.
GGTAACCAAGAACTATCAGATTGATGTCAATGCTAGACGCATCACAAGATTTCATGAGCTTATTGGTGCCATGAACGTGGCTGAAAAGCACGATAACATACTTGTGAAGAACTATAACTCTAGACCCGTGGGAGCCAAGTCAGTTCCGGAGTCTAATTATAGTCACGCCCCTAAGAGAGGTCGCAAGGAGCGAAACCCTAAGGATAGGGATAATTCTCGCCCTAAAGAGGAAGGAAACCGCTAAGATAGGCGTGCACGGAACCGTGGTGGTAAACGTGTGAAGAAAGAGAGGCCAAGCCTCCGGTTATGGTAGTAAAGCTACTGTTTGGCTCCAGTTTTCCTTGAGCTGGTCAACAGTCTCTTTTCTTGCGCGGGCGTGCCAGCACCTTTCGGGTGCAGTCGTCAGGGGTGTCTCTTGACCTGACTTCTTTCAAGCGATTGTGGAAGAGGAGAGCACCAACCTCGTAGTGGGAATCTTTGTGCCTCGTGGCGAGGACTTTTGCTGAGCTTCTTCAAAATCACAATCGATACTCGATGTTGTAGATCGAGCAGAGCGAGAACTACTAGGAAGTGAGGAGAACTTGCTAAAGCGTGACTTTAGCTTGGCTGGAAGGTTTGGTGGCACTAACAGTCGGCTCTTGAGGAGACTAGGACTGGAGTGTGACTACCGGTAAGAGAAGGAGAGGGTTGCTCTAGAGAGGCTTGGATAATCTTAGAGATTATTGTTGTGAATTGTGTGTTGAAGTGTTTCATTGTAACCTCTATTTATAGACTACCATGCCAAAGCGTTTATTCTTAAACAAATGATAGTAGAGATAAGAAATGATGATTTTTGGAGATAAGGAAGCATAATTAGAGATAAAGAATGATGAATTTCGGAGATAAGGAGATAAGGAAGCATAATTGGAGATAAGGAATGATGAATTTTGGAGATAAGGAAGCACTTTCGGATCCTTTATTCCTTCAATTATATATCCATCAAGAATTCAGATTTTGACCGTGACTTCTTCATAACAAATATTCCACTATGAGTGTAGATCATCCTGGTAAAATTTCAGAGCTTTTGGTATAGTGGTTGGGCCGGAAACTCTGTTGGACCTCTTACAGGTCCAGTTTTCCAGTTTTGCTTCTGCAGAAAATTGGACTGATTGTTTGAAGGCTTTCCACTCAAAAATAGCTCTGGAACTCTTCATAAGAAATGATCCTTGGGCTTTCTAGATTTAATCTGGACAATTTTAGCTCATTTGGATTTCATTTGATTAATCTTCCGCCCCTCCTTCCTTGTTTAGCTCGGTTTCTCCTAGTCGAAGTAGGAAAAAGTGCTAAAGTTGACTTTTCATGCTTCCATGCTTCCATAGTAGGCTTTATTTAGCCTCTAAATATATATTTTGAACTTGTCGACAATATATAGCTTGAGCCACTGACATTGGCTCAATTTCTCCAAGACGTGCCTTGTCAGGCCAAAATGCTCATTTTGGATCCAAACAGCTACCAAGGAAAGAAACCGTCCCCAAAACGCTTCTAAAGCTCCTCGATCAAGGGAACCTAACCATAAAGATGCTTGTCTTAGATGTGGACTACCTGGACATTGGGCAAGGGCGTGTAAAGCATCCCAAAATGTTGCAAACGCATACAAGATGTATTGTGAAGCAAGGGAGCCAAATTACATTGAACAAGAAGATCAAGATGGCGATCTCGATCTAAGGGTGGAAGAGTTTAGTCTTTCTTCAAAGTAGGCGTACTCAATACAAATGTGATGTCTAGGAAGGTTTTGAGATTAGTGGTACGTAAGAGAGTCTTGCTCCACCAACATCTCTTTACTCAACTGGTCTCATTTGCGTTGGAATTACTGAAAGAAGTTAGACGACTGCCATTGTTTTGCATTAGCTAGTTTTTGGATTAGATTTTCTCTAGTGAAAGAGACAATGATGTAATCTCGTTGGCTTATTAATAAAAGTTGAGTTCTTTTCTTCATGACTCCTTTTTAATTACGAGCTTTTACTTTTAGGAATGGATTCTGGAGAACTACAATGTCTTGTGGATAGTGCGACTACGCACACGATTCTACACCATAGGCAATTATTCTTAGAGATGTTGCCTACACATTCCTCTGTGACTACGATGGCTGGGCCATCAAGTTTAGTTCAAGGACATGGAATGACCCAATTCCTATTGTCAAATGACACCTTGATTAAAGTCGCAGAAGCTCTCTACGCTCCTAAGGCAAATCGAACCTTATTGAGCTTTAAAGATATAAGAGCCAACAGATTCCATGCGGAAACGCATACTGAAAAAGGAAAAGAGTTCCTTTGCATTACCTCTAATGATTGCGGACGTAAGCGCATCTTAGAGAAGCTTATGTGTCAATCTAGTGGACTTTATGTCACTGCAATTCGACCAATTGAATCCAATAATGTCATAAGAGAAGATCTCTTGGATTCAGACACATATTGGCTTTAGCATGACCGATTAGGACATCCTGGTCATGATATAATGATCCGTACACTAAAGACTTCACACGAACATCCATTTTTCAGAATGAGAAGAAGCAAGAATCGAAAATTGATTCCAGGACTTAGTGAGACAGTAGCCACTGCAGCTCTCTGGGGAAGCCATAGGGCTGCCCAAGTCCCATGTGACAACGCCATAAATGGCGCTACCCATGGCCATGACGCCATGGATGTCCCTCCCCATGGTCAAGACGCCATGGATGCCACTTTCCATGGTTTTAACACCATGATGGGTGATGTAGTCACACATTTTGTTTCTAATAGCGCTACAGACTCTCAAGCCCAACCAAAATCCTCATTGATTGCTTCTAAGGCCCCTCTCTCATTTTGCAAAGCCTGTTCATATCGGAAATTAGGACCGAGACCGTCCTACGCAAAGGATCCCAAAATACTCATTCCGTTCTTACAAAGAATCTAAGGGGATATCTGTGGACAAATTCAACCATCATGCAGACCTTTTAAATACTTTATGGTATTGGTTGATGCATCAACACGCTGGTCACATGTCGCGTTGTTGTCCACTCGAAATGCTGCTTATGCTAAACTCCTCGCCCAGATTATCTGTCTACCGGCTCACTACCCTGACCATTCAATTAAGTCAATTCTACTTGATAATGCTGGGGAGTTTACATTGAAAACGTTCGATGATTATTGCATGTCACTGGGGATTGATGTAGAGCATCCAGTTCCCCATATTCATACCAAAAATGGTCTTGCAGAAGCCGCTATCAAACGACTACAGATGATAGCACGGACATTGGTTATGCTCACCAATCTCCCTGTTTCTGCTTGAGGATTTGCAATATTGCATGCAGTGATGCTAATTCGTCTATGACCCACTACAACCCAATCTTACTCTGTGTTACAGCTAGTGACTGGGTACGAGCCTGATATCTCGCATTTGCGCATTTTTGGGTGTGCCATTTATGTGCCTATTACGCCACCATAGCGTACTAAGATGGGTCCACAACGACGAATGGGCATCTATGTTGGCGATGAATCTCCAACTATCGTCCGCTATCTTGAACCCTTGACAGGTGATCTCTTCACCGCTAGATTTGCGGATTGTCACTTTGATGAGACAGTCTTCCCATCGTTAGGGGGAGATAAGAACACAGATGTTCAACAGGACAACAGGAACGACAGGAATTGTTGTGGTCTATCTCCACTATGTCTCATCTCGATCCCCGTACCGTACAGTCCGAACTTGAAGTGCGAAGAATAATCGAGCTCCAGAACGTAGCAGATACTCTGCCTGATGTGTTTTCTGATGTTGCCAAAGTGACGAGATCACACATACCTGCTGCAAACGTGCCTACAAGGATTGATGTCCCGAGTACTACACATAACGCCACTCCTGTGACACCAGGAGATGGCGCCATTGCCCAGAATTGCAATGATGTGGCGTTTATGGCCGCAGGTCCCGCGAGGAAGCGTGGTAGACTAATTGGTTCGAAGGATACTCGCCCTAGAAAGAGAGTGAATGAGGCACAAACAAATCCTTTGATCATCGATACTCAAAATCCGTCCCATGAGAATGTTTCGGATTATGGTTATGTCCAAGAGACATCATTGGGGGACGCCTCAATGTCAGGACCTATCCCTGAGAACGTAGAGATCTCTGTAAATTACACTAGTGTACATGGCAAGTGGGAAAGAAACTCCATCATCATTGATGATGTATTTGCGTATTCAGTGGTGTGTGAGATTATTGAGACCGATGACATCGAACCACACTCCGTTGATGAATGCCAATGTAGAGCTGACTGGCCAAAATGGATATATGCGATTCAGGCATAACTTGATTCTCTAGCGAAAAGAAAGGTATTTGGCAAAGTTGTACCAATACCGCCCAACACCAAACCAGTTGGTCACAAATGGGTATTCATTAAAAAGCGTAATGAGAGAAACGAGATTGTAAGGTACAAGGCTCGCCTTGTGGCGCAAGGCTTTTCACAACGCCCTGAAATCGACTACGAGGAGACTTATTCTCCCGTAATGGACGTCATAAAGTTCCGCTACCTTATCAGTTTGCTAGTTTCCAAAAAACTAAACATGCAGCTTATGGATGTGGTTACTGCGTATCTATATGGGGATCTAGATACGAAAATAACATGAAGGTTCCTGATGGACTTCAGTTACCCAAATCAAGTGGCTCTAAACCACAGAGTGCGTTTGCTATAAGGTTGAAACGCTCACTATATCGATTGAAACAACCCGGACGGATGTGATATAACCGTCTAAGTGACTACTTGATTGGTAAGGGATATGTCAACAATGAACTATGCCTATATGTGTTCATAAAAACGACAAGTTCCGCATTTGCAATAGTAACGGTTTATGTCGACGACATGAATATAATTGGCACCCTTAAAGAGTTAAAGGAAACCACTGAACACTTGAAATCCGAGTTTGAGATGAAAGATCTTGGGAATACACGGTTTTGCCTCGGTTTGGAACTTGAGTACCGTAGAGCTGGTATCTCGATTCATCAATCAGCTTATACCCAAAAGATGCTTAGGAGTTTCAACACTGACAAGATTAAGCCTTCAAGCACCCCAATGGTCGTTCGTAGTCTTGATCGAAAGAAGGATCCATTTCATCCAAAAGATGACGATGAAGAAGTGTTAGAGGCAGAAGTGCCCTACCTAAGTGCAATAGGCGCATTATTGTACTTAGCACAATGCACAAGACCGGACATCTCATTCGTTGTGAACTTGCTAGCTAGATATAGCTCTGCGCCAACACGACGCCATTGGACTGGTGTTAAAGATATCTTTCGATACCTATAAGTGGTACGATCGATATGGGCTTGTTCTATCCCTACAAAGAGACGATGGATTCGGACCCATCAAGTGCCAGGGACGCCACACATAGTGTACTGCGTTCCCTCTCCCCACCCCAAAATAATATAAGTGTTTTGGAAGGTTTTGCTGATGCTGGATACCTCTCTAACCCATATAAAGGTCGCTCCCAAACTGGTTATGTATTCACCATGGGAAAGACCACTATATCTTGGAAGTCTACAAAGCAGACCTTAATCGCCACCTCTTTTCAAATCATGCAGAGATTATTGCTCTTCACGAAGCAGTTCGTGAATGTATATGGCTTCGATCCATAGTTACGCATGTTCAAAGAAATTGTGGTATGAAGTCTACCACAGATGAGCCAACAAGCATTTATGAGGATAATGCTGCTTGCATTGAACAAATGAAGCAAGACTACATCAAAGGCGACAACATCAAGCACATATCGCCCAAATTCTTCTACAATCAGCAACAACAGAAGCTCCTCAAGATCAAAGTAAACCAGGTTCAATCTGAGGACAATGTGGCAGACTTGTTTACTAAGTCATTGCCCAAATCCACGTTTGAGAGACATGTGGAAAGAATTGGCTTGCAGAAGTTATCTAAACTCTCATGATCGTAGTCATCAGGGGGAGGCGCAGACATCAGGGGGAGATGTCTACATGATTCGTCTCGAAGTGTGAAGGGTGTATTGTGCTCTTTTTCCCCTTCGACCGAGGTTATTTTTTGTCCTACTGGGTTTTTGTTACTCGGCAAGGTTTTTAGCGAGGCAATGAGAGAAGCACTGCGTTTGGACAACACAAGGGGGAGTGTTTAAGTAAATCTCTATTTTGTGTTTAGCCCAAACTCTAGGTTACTTGACCTAGAGGTAATAGGATTTAGAAGGATCTAGATATTCCTATTCAATGTATAAGGTATGATTCAGGTTCTATGCGTTGTAATCCTCTATATAAAGAGGCTCCTATTATCAATGAGAATACACAGCAATTTTCTCTCAATTTCTGATTCCCTAAAACAATAATCTAATTATGCTTTATGATTGTTTTCATATAATTTTAGTTATTCAATTTTCCTTGTAACTTTAAGTTATTATGAAATAAATGCTTGATAAAAGCATTAAACCATGCGTCATATTTTCAATATTTGTTTTATTTATTACAAAAACATTTAAAAAGGAACAAAAGAAAGTGGTGAAAAATTGCTTCATATCCATTTCTAAATTTCACAAACAAATCATGACGAAACACGTGGCCTTGAAGTCACATCCGAGAATTTAAAAATATTCCATCAAGATAACATATGTCACATATATAAAATCGTATAAGAAATCTACAACTTTGCTTGTGAAGCAACACATGGAATTTAAAAAGTACAACCGGAAAAATATTTTTTATCATAAAAATTTAACATTTTTCGATACCTAAAAGGAATCATTGACTTGGGACTGTTCTTTCCCTACAAAGAGACAAGAGGGACCGCAGATGGAACTGCAATCCTTAAAGGAAATGTTGATGGCGAAAACGCCACTCACTACACTAAAACACCAAATGACGTTGTGGTCGGTTTTGCTAATGTTGGGTACCTCTCTGACCCACATAAAGGTCGTTCCCAAACTGGTTATGTATTTACCATTAGGAACACGGCGATATCTTGGAGACCAACCAAGCAAACCCTTGTGGCTACCTCCTCGAACCACTCAAAGATCATTGCTCTACATGAGGTGGTTCATGAGAGTGTATGGTTAAGAGCTATCATCACACATATTCGAGGGACTAGTGGTTTGAGTTCTACCACTGAAGAGCCTACTTGCATTTATGAAGATAATGCAGCTTGCATCGAACAGATGAAACTATGATATATCAAGGGTGATAATACAAAACACATATCGCCAAAGTTTTTCTACAATCAGCAACAACAGGCCCTCCTCAAGATTTAAGTGAATCAAATAAGGTCTGAGGAGAATGTGGCAGATTTGTTCACCAAATCATTACCTAAGGCCATATTTTAGAAACATGTGAAAAACATAGGAACGCGAAGACTTTCCAAGCTCCCCTGATTAATGTAAGTATAAGGGGAGGTGTAGACGTCAGAGGGAGTCTAACACACACATGTCATCCTCAAATGTAAAAGGTGCGTTGTGCTCTTTTCCTTCGACCAATGTGTATTCTTTTGTCCCACAAGGTTTTTATTGTTACTTGGCAAGGTTTTTAGTGAGGCAACAACTCATGCACTATTTCGTCTTTGACTTGGCACAAGGGGGAGTGTTAAAGGAAAAACATATTATGTGCCTTCGTCAAAGCGACTGACGGAGAGGGAATCAAGGAATCAATGATTACCATCAATCAACACGATTACGAATCAATCATCATTTAATGTCATCATTGTAATTGATATTTCCGTTGTAATTCTCTCCCTATATAAAGGGACTATGAAATGAAATGAGTAGACCAATTCCAATTCTCATTTTACTTTTACAAAATTTCATATTTTTCTATGAAAGTATGAAGTAAAAAATTCATTGTTGGTGACATACAAATTTCACATAAATTTTAGAGAAATTTCGGACAAAATTTTGGTGTAAATTTTTAAATATATTTTGTGTGTATAGATATTTCGGAAATTAAGAATTTCGCGGAAATGTATGGAAAATTTCATGAAACTCCTTACGAAAATGATATAGCATATGAATTTCGTTTCGGTACTTCAAAATTATTGAAATTCCTGCAGTTTCGGAGAAATTTGAAACCTTGTTTGAAACGAACTCCAATAGTCCAATTTGTACATATAGATGTGAGACTTTTGTATAAAGAAGTAGCATGCTTATTGGATACTCGTTACTTTCAACATCATCATTTTACAACATCACTTGCAGCCATCAGAGTTTTTTTTTTTTTTTTTTTTTGTAAATTAAATAGATGATTAGGCGATATTAGTTTCTCTGCGATAGCCGATTTGGGGTGACTGACACTCACCCACAATCTCAAAAGAAAGGGGGCCATCGCAACTGGGAACCCACACCGCCCATCCCTCTATTTTATGTTATTAATAAAAGAAAAGAAAATACAAGAAGAGAGAGGAGGACATGAACCAAAACCTCTTTGAGAACAAAATGAAGTAAAGTACTCAAAGTAAGCACTAAGCAATAGTTACAAACTGATGGATAGAAGAAGGACATGCAATAACCATGCATATATATGTGACCACGCAGCAACCACATATATGGAACACACCTATAGTTCATCAGCAACCATGCAGCAAAAACCACCATAACCCAAGCCCACCTTTTCATGAAGTCTATCAAGCACTACAGAATTAGTTAATACGGAAATTCGGTAAACCTTGCAGATGGTGAACAAATAATGAGGGCAAGAGTCCTACCAATAATGCCCCTCATGATCCACCACATAGTTAGCTAAGCAGAGTTCTTTTCTCTAATTCACAACCCTACAATTCTTCCGGTAAACCTTGCAGATGGTGAACAAATAATGAGGGCAAGAGTCCTACCAATAATGCCCCTCATGATCCACCACATAGTTAGCTAAGCAGAGTTCTTTTCTCTAATTCACAACCCTACAATTCTTCCTGATTTGACCACTTTGTCCAGTGAGCACACCTATATTTGCCATCTTCACCATGGATTCTCCAAAGTCCTTGTTAAACAGATAAGGAAATCTGCTATAGCCGATAACCATTGAAGCAGTCCTATTGTCCCCCATAAGGACCTGGTCCGACTGGAGAAGCCCAGAATTGTTCACCAGTCTTTTGAAGTAAACATTATCAAACTTGGTTGAAGTGACAGGATCCAGTGGAGCCAGTTTGGTGTCAGAGTCAGCTTGATTTGGGCACACGCTTTGTAGATTTGTAAGAAATGATGTGTCTAATGTTGGGTCTGGTTTGCCAGAGTCATCAAAGTTGAACAGTCTTGGCTTGAATGTGAAGCATTGAGCAAAGCCAATAGTGTGTGCACCTGCAAATAGGGTTTAGGTTAATATACTTTGTTCGAGTAACCACTGCATCGATAACAAGTGTAGCCCGTAGCCGAGACTTGAGACTCAGTTGAGAGTAGTTTGCTTAAAATTAAAAAGAAAAAAGAAAGAAGAAGAAAAACAAGTAATTTGAACTTAAAGTACCATTGTATAGAGAGGGTTCATCTACGAATATAGCTACTATACTAAAAAGTACCATTGTATCGATAATGAATGCGTTTGGTAACAGGAACCAAACCTGAGAGGACAACAACATCCTTTATGTTAAGGCCTTTGGCTGTGAACTTTGCAGTGATGTTTTCCAAGGGCTCAAATGGTGATGGCAGATCATCATTAGCTGCATCTTCACTTGCGGTAGTGCCGTCTCGGCGACCCAGGGCTACAGGCCAAAATGGCCCTCCACTCTGATGAAGAAAACTCGTAAAAAATGTGTAACGAAAAAACTCTCACGACTCACTTTCTCATGAAAAAATGCATAGTAAAGTTCTTACAAAGTAAACAGCTGAAGTTGCTGCAAGGGTGAGTATATCAGTACAAGAAACAGTGGATGGGCAAGCTTCCTCCAAATTTGACTTGATTTTGTCAATCACCTCAAAGCCTCTCGCTGAATCTTTGTTGGGAAATGCATTTTTCTCCCCCTTAAGAGTGCTAGTATCATCAAGTAACACAGATGCATCACATCCCTGCTTTACACAAAATGGAACAAATCAAGAAACAATGCATGTAGTGGATTTGGCATGTATATATAAAAATATTGTTAAATATTAGAAAACAAATGTTATTTATTTTTATGAAAGAAAAAAATGTTATTTATTTATTATTTAACTAAAAAAATCTCGACATAAACTATAACAGACCCAACAAATGAATAGTCTCCTCTAATATCATATATATTTCATTTAATAGGAGTCCTAAAGTCAGTTCATCAACCTTGATACCAATAAAAATTGTTCAGGAGGCCTAACATGTTGTACGCTAAAGACTTAGAATTTCAAGTGAGATATTTGATTCAATCTATTCTAATAGAGCGATAAAAAGGGAGATCGATATTACATTAACAAAGCAATCATGGAAGTGAAGCCGCAACAGTGAGGCTGCAATCCTAGAATCGTTTGCAATAGCTGACCAAACGCCTTGTTGAACAATCTTGCTCAAGTTGGGACAAGAGGAATCATAGAACCTATAATTAAGCTGAGAGGAGACAAGAGGAGGGCTTATGAACAAGAAGCAAAATAAGGTAACATAGGTAAGAAGTTTATAGCAAGTGCGCTCCATTTCTAACTATATTATCACTATCTTAGCTAATTAATAGTGTGTGACAAGTAGTGGTAAGTACCAAGTAGAAGAAGTATATTTATAGTCAGAGTGATCGAGATGGTTAAAGACTCAAAGAGAAGTGCACGAAATTAAGCGCATGCAGATAAATTATATACGTTCTCTAGGGCTAAAGTGGGAGAGGCACTAGATATTTGTCTTATATAGTTGAATTTGGTACAATTGCACAAAGTGGTATGATGATGTATTTTTGTTTAGAGAAAGAACACACTTGGTTACTCTAAGTTGACTTAAATGTGTTCATGCCAGAGAAAATATTAATTGAAAGGCATGTTGTCATTGTCCTCTGGGCCTCGGTAATTTCTAACTGGTTAGCTCTAGCTTGGAGATAAGTTTTAAGTTGCCGAAAGTGCCATTTTTGTGCAAATGGTGTTTGTTATGTCGAGTAGTGGAATAAGTATACGTATGCACTACAATGTGGGCTGCGCGCTAAAATGAAAATATCAAAAGTTGACCAAAAAAAAAAATGTAAATATTGTTTAAGTATAATGTATTTGAGAGAGATTGATGAGAGAGATGTGTGTTTATTATTGAGAATAGGAGCCCTATATATAGGGATTCCAAAGTGCTAGTTCTAATGTTACAAGGAATACCAATCCGTGTAGGATTGGGAAATCTAGAACCTTCTCTCCTATTGCTACTCCTAGTTTGATAAGGCACACTAAATCGATATTCCTTCAACACTCCCCCTTGTGCCGCTTCAAACTTGGTGGTGACGCTTCATCTGTTGCCTCGTTAAAAACCTTGCCAGGTAACAAAAACCCTGTGGGATAAAAATAACCCTGGTCGAAGGACAAAAAGAGCACAACACGTCCTTCACTCTTCGAGATCGAACATGTAGACATCATAACTCCCCCTGATGTCGATATCTCCCCCTGATTGCTATAATCGTGGGAGTTCGGATAACTTTCTCAATCCGATGCTCTTCACATGTTTCTCGAAGGTGGATTTAGGTAACGACTTAGTGAATAAGTCCGCTACATTATCCTCTGATCGGATTTGATTCACTTCAATCTTTAGAAGTGATTGTTGTTGCTGATTATAAAAGAACTTAGGCGATATATGCTTGGTGTTGTCGCCCTTGATGAAACCTAACTTCATTTGTTCAATACAAGCTGCATTATCCTCATAAATGCATGTAGGTACATTTGTGGTAGACTTCAAACCACAACTTCCTTGAATGTGTCGAATTACAGACCTTAGCCATACACATTCACGTACAGCTTCATGTAGAGCAATAATCTCTGCATGATTTGAGGAAGTAGCAACAAGGGTCTGTTTTGTAGACCTCCAAGATATCGCAGTGCTTCCCATGGTAAAGACATAACCAGTTTGGGAGCGACCTTTGTGAGGGTCAGAGAGGTACCCTGCATCAGCAAAACCCATCAAGACATCATTGTCGTTTTGATGGAGGGAGATAGGAGAACGCCGGCCACCATGAGCGGTGGCGGCGCCGGCGGCGGCAACATGGCCGGCGGCCATTCCATGGACGGGGGCGTTTTGCCTTTTGGGGTCCAATCCCAATTTTTCGTCATTCATTTTCTCTCTGTAGGGATAGAATAGGCCCATATCAATCGTACCTCTTAGGTATCGAAAGATTGTCTTTATACCAATCCAATGGCGGCGTGTTGGCGCAGAGCTATGTCGAGCTAACAAGTTCACTGCGAATGAGATATCCGGTCTTGTGCATTGAGCTAAGTACAATAATGCACCTATTGCACTCAAATAGGGCACCTCGGCCTCTAATGGTTCTTCGTCCTCATCCCTTGGACGAAACAGATCTTTTCCGGGCTCAAGACTACGGCCGATCATGGGAGTACTCGGAGGCTTTGCTTTATCTTCGTTAAAGCGCCTTAGGATTTTCTGAGTATATGCAGACTGATGGATCAAGATTCCATCACTACGGTGCTCGAGTTCTAAACCGAGACAAAACTGTGTTTTCCCAAGATCTTTCATCTCAAATTCGGATTTCAAGTATTTAGCAGTTTCCTTCAACTCATCTAGAGTTCCAATTAGGTTCATGTCATCGACATAAACTGCTACGATTGCAAATCCGGAACTTGTTCTTTTAATGAACACGCATGGGCATATTTCATTGTTAATATATCCCTTCCCAATCAAGTAGTCACTTAGACGGTTATACCACATCCGTCCGGATTGTTTTTATCCATATAGTGAGCGTTTTAGTCTTATTGAAAACGCGCTCCGTGGTTTAAAGCCACTTGATTTGGGTAATTGAAGTCCATCTGGAACCTTCATATATATCTCTGAATCTAGATCCCCATAGAGATATGCTGTAACCACATCCATAAGCTGCATGTCAAGTTTTTCGGAAACTACCAAACTGACAAGGTAGCGGAACGTTATAACGTCCATTACGGGAGAATATGTCTCCTCGTAGTCAATTCCAGGGCGTTGTGAGAAACCTTGCGCCACAAGGCGGGCTTTGTATCTAACAACCTCATTTTTCTCATTACGCTTTCTAACAAAGACCCATTTATGGCCAACAGGTTTTACATTTGGGGGTGTCTGCGTTACAGGCCCAAATACCTGTCTCTTTGTTAGTGAATCCAATTCAACCTGGATCGCATCTTTCCATTTAGGCCAATCCGCTCTTCGTTGACATTCTTCAACAGAGCGAGGTTCGATATCATCATATTCTATAATTCCTTTTGCAATATGATATGCAAATGCATCATCAATCGCCATAGAATTTCTATCCATCATCTCATGTACACTAGTGTAATTTATGGAGATCTCTCTATTCTCTGGAGTTGGTTCTGACATTGGAGCGTCCCCCAATGATGTCTCTTGGACATAACCATAATCCGGAATATTCTCATGAGATGGATTATTTACATCGATGATTAATGGATTGTTTTGTGCCGAACTAGCTTTCTTTCTTGGGCGAGAATCCATCGAACCTATGGGCCTCCCGCGTTTCTTTGCGGGAGCCGTGGGCCTAGCCATAACGTCACCATCATTGAGAGGTGAGACGTTGGCGCCATGCTCATGCATTCTTGAGTTGGCGTCATGTCCTCTACTTTTAGGGACATCAATCCTTGCAGGCACGTTTGCAGCAGGTATGTGTGATCTTGTCACTTTAGCGATATCAGAAAACGCATCAGGCATCGAATCTGCTACGTTCTGAAGATCGATAATTCTCCTCACTTCAATTTCTGACTGTGCGGTTCGGGGATCAAGATGAGACATAGTGGGGACAGACCACGACAATTCCTGTCGTTCCTGTTGAACATTTATGTTCCTATCTCCCCCTAACGACGGGAAGACTGTCTCATCGAAGTGACAATCCGCAAATCTAACGGTAAAGAGATCGCCTGTCAAGGGTTCTATGTAGCGGATAATTGTTGGAGAATCATATCCAACATAAAGGCCTAATCGTCTTTGAGGACCCATTTTGGTGCGCTGTGGCGGCGCAATAGGCACATAGACTGCACACCCAAATATGCGTAAGTGTGAGACATCAGGCTCATACCCAGTAACCATCTGGGACGCAGAGAAGGGTTGAGTGGCAGTGGGCCTCAGACGAATAAGCACAGCTGCATGCAATATTGCATAGCCCCAAGCAGAAATAGGGAGATTGGTGCGCATCACCAATGCTCGAGCAACCATTTGTAGTCATTTAATGGTGGCTTCTGCGAGACCATTTTGGGTATGAACATGAGGAACAGGATGTTCAACATCAATCCCAATGGACATGCAATAATCATCAAAAGTCTTTGATGTAAACTCCCCAGCATTGTCTAATCTTATAGACTTAATGGGATGATCAGGGTGGTGAGCCCGTAACTTAATTATTTGTGCTAGGAGTTTAGCAAATGCAGCGTTCCTGGTGGACAATAGCATGACATGTGACCAGCGTGTCGATGCATCAACCAACACCATAAAATATCTAAATGGTCCGCATGGTGGTTGAATAGGTCCACAAATATCACCTTGGATTCTTTGTAAGAATGGTATATTTTCTTTGGTGTCCTTTGCATAGGATGGTCTCGATCCTAACTTTGCTAAAGAGCAGGCTTTGCAGAACGAATGATGGGCTTTGGAAACAACCAATGAGGATTTTGGTTGAGCCATGAAGTCACAATGGACCTGAGAAGTAAAAATTGGAGTCAAGGGAGCAGGGGTGGCGTCAAGGCCACCCTTGGGCCGCAGGGGGATGGCGGCGCCGACCGGGGATGGCCGGACTTGAGGGGGAAAGGCGCCGTGAGGCGCAGGTGCTCCTCCTTGATCCAAAATTCGAGTTTTACTTCCTTTCGTTCTGAAAAAGGGATGTCCGTGTGAAGTCTTTAATATACGGATCATCATGTCACGACCTGGGTGTCCCAAACGGTCGTGCCAAAGCCTATACGTGTCGAAATCCCATAAATCATCTCTCATGACATGGTTGGATTCAATGACTCGAATAGTGGTTGCATACAACCCACTAGAGCGACACATAAGTTTCTCTAATACTCGTTTATGTCCGTAGTCATTAGAGGTGATGCAAAGGAACTCTTGTCCATTCTCACAATGTGTTTCCACATGAAAACCATTGGCTCTTATATCTTTGAAGCTCAATAGGGTTCTTCCTGCCCTAGGAGCATAAAGAGCTTCGGTGACATTCAAAGTAGTGCCATTAGGCAACATAAATTGAGCTGGTCCTCGACCATGAATCAATTGAGATGGTCCAGCCATCGTAGTCACAGAAGATCGAGTAGGCGCCATCCATAGGAATAGCTGTCTATTTCGAAGGATGGTATGTGTAGTGGCACTGTCCACGAGGCATTCGAGCTCTCCGGGAAACATACTGAAAAAATAAAGTTCGAATTTAGAATATTATGTCCAAGACATTTGGATAAAATAAGTCGACACTTTATTAATGATAGCCAATGATTACATCAAAGTTTCTTGACTAAAATCTAATCCAATATAAAATCAAATAGTAGACAAATCGTAGTCACTTAATCCGTTCGGTAATTTCAATTTGGTTGTGACCAGGTAAGGTAAGGCGAGATTTTGGTGGAGCGTTGCTCACTTTTAAAACCGTTCTCTCAGATCAAACCTTGCCTAGACATCACAAGTACTCTTGAGTACGCCTAGAGGGAAAAAGTTAATACAATAAGTCATTTTATTGATTTAAGGCATAATTGCCATTACATGATTCTTGGAAAAGTAAAGGACTATACTAATCAAAATCTGCAGCATCCTTGTGCAATTCTTTGTCAGATTTGAAGTCCGCTATGGTGAGATTGGCGTGTGCATCATCACCTTCTTCTTCTACATCTTCGGCAAGATAGGTCTCATGTTCTCGAAATTCTCTATATGCCTTGTAATGTGCAGCCAATTGTTTGCTTGCATTGCATTGCTTGAACCAATGTTCAATAGATCCACATCTATGGCATGCATCATTACGATTTCCTCCCTTGAATTGAGATGCATCTTGTGCATGAGGACGAGATTGGCGTCCGTGTTGGACATTGGCGCCACCCCTATGGCCGGAGGCCTTGTGTCCCCCTCTCCCACGTTGGCTTTTGTTGCCACGTGTTCCCGCTCCATTATGGCGGTTTCCTTCCTTTGTAGGGCGGTTATATGGACAAAAACGTCCGTTATGTCCCTTATTGTTAGGGTTCCGCTCCTTACGCCCTCCTTTGCGTGCATGATTATAATTCGCCTCCTGAACGCTCTTAGTTCCGATAGGCCTTGAATTATAATTTCTCACGAGGATATTATCATGTTTTTCAGCTACAGACATCACAGTAATGAGCTGATGAAATCTCGTGATCCGTCTAGTATCAAATTCCGTTCGATATTGCTTTGAGAGCAAAATTGCTGAGACGGGGAAGGTGGAGAGAGTTTTCTCAATTAGTTCTTGCTCTGTGACGGGTTGTCCACAGAACCCCAACATGGTTTTGAGGCGTAGAACTTCTGAATTATATTCAGCTACAGACTTGAAGTCGGCGAATCGTAGATTGCCCCATTGAACTTTCAAGTCAGGGAGGAGGGTATCCTTGATATTACCAAATCGCTCTTCTAGCGCAACCCATAATTCTCTAGCATCCTTGATTGCCATGTACTCCAATCGGAGTGATTTATCCATGTGGCGCCTCATCAAGATGAGGGCGGTGGCATTATTCGTAGCCGTACGTTCAAATATGAGAGTAGGATTAGGAGCTTGAATTAAGGGTAGGATCCCTTTTGAAGTGAGATGGTGCTCAACATCCGTGGCCCAACTATGATATTCCGAGCCAGTTGAGGTAAGTGCAGGAAAGTCAAGTTTCGACATCCTGAAGTAAGAAGAAGAAATATATTAGTTTCGGAGTTAAAACTTCCACGACAACTAAATATTAAGATTTCCGAGCTATGCTACCAAGAAATCGATTTCCAAGAAAATTGGATTAGACCGAAACAATGATGTTTATAAGGTCATAAATCGATGCTTGCGGACGCTCTTAGTCCGAAGTCTTATGAACGCTCTTAGTTCGTTAATTGCGTGAATCCCCACGATTCTGCTTTTCAATGATCGAACCCACGTTATAAGAAAGGTGGGATGTAGAAGAAGGGAGGTTTTCAAGTCCCCGAGAAAAGAAGAAGAAATATAAATTCCGAATTATAGGAACTTCAAAACTTACTCTTTTGAATACTTACTTGTATTTGGATCACGCGTGTGTCGATGCAGGCGTGATGGAGCGAAGCAATCCTAGTAGAGGCGTGCAGCGAATGCGGGGCAGCAGGGGCTGCGGTGGTAGTAGTGGTGCAGGAGCAGCGGAGGCAAACTGCAGGAGCAGCAGCAGTGGTGTAGGGCTGCAGGTGCACGGGTACGTAGGCGGAGCAGCAGCGTGCGCAGGTGTGCGCAGGGAAGTAGGATGCGCAGGTGTGCGCGGTGCAGCAGTAGGCGCACGGGCGCGCGGGGGGCAGCAGTAGGCGCACGGGCGCGCGCGGGGCAGTTTTGATGAAGAGGAATTCGGGTTTTGTTTTTGGTTTTTGCTTTGCGGCTTAGAGTCGTGCTGATAACGTGTTTAAGTATAATGTATTTGAGAGAGATTGATGAGAGAGATGTGTGTTTATTATTGAGAATAGGAGCCCTATATATAGGGATTATAAAGTGCTAGTTCTAATGTTACAAGGAATACCAATCCGTGTAGGATTGGGAAATCTAGAACCTTCTCTCCTATTGCTACTCCTAGTTTGATAAGGCACACTAAATCGATATTCCTTCAACAAATATCAAATTAAGTCGTACAAGATCATGAACTCCCTCAAGCGAGCAAAGAGGGAATGAGCCGGATCGTGCTGCTTTTGCTCCTTTTGTGGCGGTGCTGACGCTGTTTCAGCGTTATCTTTCTTGCAGATAATGAGTTTGGGTGGTTATGGATTCGTCTGGTTTACTGCAGAGTTTTACTTTTGTTTGTGTATGTAGTTTGGACTTAATTGTTTGCTTTTCCTTTGCGGTATGTAATTTTAGGCTCCTTTGTCCGGTCTTTATTGTTCTTTTTTCTATTAACGATATAGTTTGTTTCGCCACAAAAAAAAAGGTAACAGACTTTGAAGAGCAACTATGTAATGAAGAACGAGAAATGCTAAAAGATACAGAGAGAAAACCTTTAGAAAAAGTTGTTTCATGCACCAAATTAACAAGCTAAATCATCAACAATAGTCAATAGCAAAGTTCAATCATTTGGCCAGGCTTCCGATCAATTGCTTCTCATTTTATTTAAAATTGTCGATGGTTGATTGGGAATGGTAAATCTGTGTCATTTTGAAATGATAAATGACTTCAAGCTCCTTATGCTATTATTCTGTGGAATCATCATTACATCTATTTTTACACTGTCCTTTTGCCCAACGGGTTTGGAGATGGTTGGCTGCTCAATTAGGAACTTCTTTTTCTTCTGTTGACTCTCTGTTGAACTTTTGGGTGAGATATTGTCAAAAGCCTTTCTCTTCTCAACTCTTTAATTTGTGGCTAGCAACTGGCATGTTTACTTTTATGGCAATATGGAAGGCTCAGAATAGGCTCAAGTTTGTTAATCGTCTCCCTATCATTTCTACTATGTGTTGTTCAATTTTGGCATGGATTTGTCAAATTAGTCTGTTTGCTCCTGGTCACTGTAAGGGTGTTTTGGATGCCCAATTATTGTCTTCTCTTGGAATTGTTCCTAAACGTGGTAAGGCTCCCAAAATTCACCATTTTTTTGAAAATGGCCAATTTTTCCTTGGGTCAAAGTAAACACTGATGGTTTGGCGAAAGGCAATCCAGGCTCGGCAGCTTGCGAGGGTGTATGTCGAGATGCCTGAGGTGGTTTTTTAGGGAGTTTTTGTCAGTCATTGGCTAGAATTCTTCCTTCTATTCTGAACTTTATGCATCTTGGCTATCGAAATTGCCTATGCTAGAGGGTGGTTCTATTTATGGTTGGAAAGTGATTCTATTAGTGTGGTAGCTTACTTCTCTTCTAGATCATTTTCTCCTCCATGGAATTTAAGAGTTTGTTGGCGCAATTGTCTATCTAAAGTACATGAAATGAATTTTCGATGTAGTCATATTTTTAGAGAAGGTAATGTTTTAGCTGACAAGATGGCAAATCTGGGAATCTCAAACACAATGTTTACTTGGTATGATAATCCTCCTAATGAGCTCCACAAGTTTCTACAAGTTGATTATTTGGGTTTTCCAAATTATCGTTTTTCATAGTGGAAGGGTTGCCTTACTTTTATGGGTGGAAACAGCATGAAAGATAAGGAGTGCCTATTTTTCTTGTCTTTCAGTACTATGTTTGTTTTGGAAGCGGTCTTGGCCTAATCCCCCGCTTCTCAAAGGATCTTAGATATCTTCTATACTTTGCAATTTTGTATTTTCTCTTGGCAAGGTTTGGTTTAGCCTCCCTTGCTATGTATCTTGTTTTTCTTGTTAATAAACTCATATAAGGGCGCTGAGTTAGCTCTTATATCGTCCTTAAAAACAAAAAAAGGTTCAATCATTATTGATTTGTATCATGTGAATGATGATAAGTTGATAACATATGACAGATGATAACAATGCTTTTCCAAAGCTTTCGTCCTAAACCGCATTATTTTAATAAGGGTCCTTGACCCAATGCCCAAATTTAGGTCAAGATACTCCCACTTAACCTAGTAAGAAATTTTTATTCTCATTCACCCATTTAGAGACAAAAAGTCGATTTTGGGCTCTGATTAATTAAAAAATAACACACTGCCATTCGCTCTCTCTTTTCTTACTCCCAGATCTCTCTCTCCTCTCTCTCAGCAACGGTGCGTCTCCTCTTGGAGCGACGCCGACGAGGACAACGTCGACGAGGTCCGAACCCTGACGTCCATGACCTTGACCTCTTCATCTTAATCCTCCGATCTCCACCCTGCATTTGATGTCTGAGACGCTGACCTCTGCGCCTTCTACGCTGGATTTATCTAGCTCCAGCGCCGACTTTGAGCTCCGGTGAGTTTGGTAACAATGACATTGATGCGTCGGTGGTTCCTTGGTTTGGGTCCGCCGCCGAAATGGGTAGCCTAATCTAAAGTTTGCTACTATTCTTAGGTAAAATTCACTTTATGATGGTATTTTCTGGTGATCTGTTATTGTTATTTGTTCCTTACTTGTTAGATTTGAGCAATTTGAGTCGAATTGCGCGGTTGTCATGGTGCAGACAAATTCAAATGGGTGTAGAGGATGCAAGTTATGAGATGCCCACACTTGTCCAGATGCAAGCAATTCCGGCTGCTTTGGGTGGCAATGCTATTAATGCTTAGGTCCACCACATTGGTAGGCATCTAAATTGGGAGAAGAGGATAGAGCAATTGTGTTTGTATGTCAAGAGAATAAGAACTTGTTTCCAAAATTGATTGAAATTTTAAGATTTTCTGTGCAGCTATACCTAGGTAGCTTGTTAGATCATGGTATACGACATGCCCATAGTCCATTGGCCGAGGCA
This sequence comes from Rosa chinensis, assembly GCF_002994745.2. Taxonomy (NCBI): domain Eukaryota; kingdom Viridiplantae; phylum Streptophyta; class Magnoliopsida; order Rosales; family Rosaceae; genus Rosa; species Rosa chinensis. The sequence goes on along the minus strand of NC_037089.1, from coordinate 16,132,120 downwards.
AGAAGAAAAGAAAGTATGATTAAATGAGTAATGAACTAATGGGGTAATAGTCGTCTATCTTCCTCGAAACGTCTATTGGGGGCAATAGACGTCTATTGGGAGGCAATAGACGTTTTAAAATTGATATAATTTCTTCGTTTTTTCTTTAATCAAAGTTTTATCTGTCTAATTTTAGGAAGATTAGTTCTTATTCCGGCTACCGAAAGTTCTATTATGGGGCAATAAACGTCTATTAGGGGGCAATACATGGCTGATAGTCGTCCATTAGCGACAATAGACGTCTATTGGGGGGCAATAGAGGTCTATTGGGTGCAAAAAAACTTTCCGGTGAGATTTTCAGCAAATTCCGGTAGGCGGTAGCTGGTGACCGGAATCCTGCGAAAGTTGACCGAATTCCGGCGGCCAATGACCAGACGCCGGTGAAGTCTCCCATGGTTTCTCTCTCTAAGTAACAAAGGGGTAAGGGTAAAATGGTATTAAAAAATTAAAAAAAAAATTAATGGGGTATTAGGGAAGACCTCCTTAGAGTGTTTTGGGTAAGAGAGAATTAATTAAAAACTGAGCATAGGCAGTAAGCCAGTCAAGCTGCAATTCAATTAATCAAAACATTCAATTCCCACTCAGTCATTCACAGAGGCCAAAACAAGCTGCAATTCAATTAATCAAAACATTCAATTCCTATTCAGTCATTCACAGAGGCCAAAACCAGCTGCAATTCAATTAATCAAATTCACAGAGGCCAAAACAAGCTGCAATTCAATTAATCAAAACATTCAATTCCCAAAACAGAGGCTAAATATCATTATCTGAAAACAATACAGTAACTCAGTAAGCAAAGTCCAACACAGCTCCAAGCCTCCAACAATCGTGAATCAAAAACACCAAAATCCAAAACTTGAGAAGAGATACACAAGTACAAAACATTCACAGTTTGATACTTTGAGACAATGACTCAATGCCCAGCATTCCAGCAACTTAACAAGACTCACAATGTATTGCAGAATCACCGAGCTTGAACTCCTTGAAGCCTTGAACCCAGAAATCGAACCCAGAAAGCCCTGAAAAGTGTGAACCCAGAAATTGTGAGATTGAACAATGAAATCCAGAAATTTGATTGAAAGTTTGAAAAATTGAAAGACAAAAACCCATAAATCGAACCAAAGTTTGCTGCTTGAGGAGTGGCTTGACAGCTTGAGGAGGAGTCGAAGAAGCAAACCAAGAGTGAATGAGTGATGACTGGAAAGTGAAAACCCATAATGAGTTCATGAGATTGTGAGAATCATGATTCCGAATTCGATTGAATCATTGAAAACCCAGAAATTCATTGTCACCGGGGTCTCCGACAGTTGGAGAGAGGTTGAGCCGCTGAGAGCCTGTGAATCGTGCGGCCGGACAGCAGAGAGAGGGAGAGACTGAGACTCTGAGTCTCTGAGAGAAAGAGACTGAGAGAGGGCGACTCCAGTTTTGGTTCAAAACGTGAAAACGGCGACTTAGTTCATGATAGGGTTCTGTCTTCGATTCTTCGATTTGGGAATTGGGATAAATTGGCTTCAGTCTAGAAAAAAAAAAAGGGGTGAAATCGCCTAATCGCTCCCGCCTAGCTCCCGCCTAGCACCGCTTAGCCGATTTTCTCCTCATCGCCTAGCTCTCTCGACTAGGCTGAAATCGGAACGGCGTGGGGTGGAGACGCCTAGCGCCTAGGCGGCCACCTAGCCCGATTTTTAGAACATTGCAAACATTACATATGTTGCATTCCATGATATAAATAACACAAAACTCGAGCTTCGTGAAACATTGTATAAAAAGGTAATGCCGGTTTGCGCAGCACAATGCCACGTCATTATATGCTCCTAACACAACAGGATCACCTTCTTCAGAAGCAACTTCAAAACAAAGGAGATAACTAGATAACTAAAGTCAGACCAGTACTTTTTTGGCACCATAAACTCGGAGGAAATAGGAAAGAATTTCCTTTCATGCACTGTATCGGAAAAGATCAGAGCGCGTACTTTTTTGGCACCATAAACTCGGAGGAAATAGGAAAGAATTTCCTTTCATGCACTGTATCGGAAAAGATCAGAGCGCGTATGATGGGCTTTTGGTTGTAACTTTGGAGATGTAGAAAGCAGCGAATAAAAAAGGGATCGGAGATGAGACCAAGCCAACTCTTGGAGACACACTAGCATTGAACAGCAGACTCGTAGGGAAGTCAAGAACTCAAGACAAGCTTTCAACTAGTATAGGGTCAGGGAGATCATCAATAGAACAAACTTGGATGTTTATCATACATTCATTTTACATCTAGCTAACCATGAAGACAGCTTCTTTTGGCAAGTCTCAAGGCCACTAAGACAAACTTGGATAATTGCAATTAGTTTCTTTTAAGATGGAATTAGTGACAGGTAAGGAATTAACTAATTATTGAGATTATCCCAACAGAGGTCGACAAGAATAATAACTCTACTAGGTATGTGAAAGTTTGAGAATGTATGTAGAATGGGAGTTTGTTTAATTCCCAACAAAGAATAAGGAGATGAGATTTGAACTCCAAACCTTTTTTAACATTGAATTCGAGAGTCACTCCTCGAGCAGTATGAAAAAGTTCTCACTTGTTTGAAATTGAGAATTAGTTCTGGAGCAATATCCGAAAACAATTTGAAAGTGAAATGCATGATACTACTCTTTCAGCTTCATCTTACTGATGTAGGACGAGAATGGACCCAGTTTAGCCGAAAAATCATAAAGTAAAGAAGCGGCGTAGAATCAAGAAAAGTGATTGGAAAATAGGTAACTCACGTGTAATCAGGTTACTAGCCGCTGGAATATTCAAGAAGATTTGGTTTTGGACTTTTCGGGTTTCTCGTGCGAAAAGTCAGGTTTTGATTTGAATCAGATTTGACTAACTTTTGGCCAGAATGTCCGTTTGAGACGCATGATACCTTTCCATAATGGGAACGACGAGATCTTCAAGACTCACTTTAGTGAGCCCTATCAGATTTAGGCCAAAATGTATAGTCTTAATTATCCGATTCGTGATTTAATATTTTTTGGCTAGTTTTACATTCTTTTTATTTTAGGTTTTCTAGTTTATTTTGGATTTGTTTTGTTTTAATCCCTAAAGCCCAGGATTTCATTGTTAGTCGCCCTAGGGTTTCTTTTCCCATATATAAGCAACCTTAAACGGCTGCAGAACGATCTTTTATTATATTATCAATCAAAATTGAGAGTTTTCTCTTTTATCTCTGGTGGACTCCAGAATCTTTATTTTAGGTTTATTGCTGGTAAACCTAGTTATCAATCCGACTGCGTCAGGTGGTATCAGAGCAGGTCTTCCCTGTCTCTTTTATTTGCCTTAGTAGCAATGGGTGAAGTTACGAAATCAGATATTGAAGCTCTTACAACAGCGTTTACTGCTGCCATCAATTCCATGAATAATCAAATTGGAGAAATTCGTGGATTGTTGGGTGAGAGGAACAACAACAACAATAATCGGAATAGAGGCGGGGAAGGAGGCCAGCGAGTTAGAGCTCCACGTGGTGGTGGAGGTGATATTAATTATGATTCCGAGGATCTCATAACTAAGGCTGATATTCCTTACTTTTCTGGTCACATGAGCATGGAGGATTTTCTGGATTGGCAGGTTGAAGTGGATAGATTCTTTGAGATCATAGAGGTTCCAAAATACAAGCAAGCTAAGATGGTTTCTCGGAAGCTAAAAAAAGATGCTGCTTATTGGTGGGATCAATTGCAGAGTTCTCGTCAGAGGCAAGGAAAAGAGCGTGTTCGAACATGGAGGAAGATGAAAGGTCTTCTTAACGAAAATTTTTTGCCTAGAGATTTTTGTTTCAAGAATTATCCTCCTAAGGTTTTTGAGAATAAGTTAAAGTCCAAAGAGTTTGCTTTGCCTGTTGAGAGTAATAGTTTAACTGAAGAGAAGATAGAAAATTTTTCAACAAAAGAAGCCCCACAAGAAATCATCCATGATGAAGAAGAGATTAAATATGAAATTGCTCGTGTTGACATGGTTATTAATAATGAAGAAGTTTTCGAGCCTGAAATAAATCATTCAGAACCAGATGTCATTCAAGAATGCAACGTTGAGAGCTGAGAAGAATATACTAAGGTTGCCTATGAAAGCCAAAATGCATATGACAAACTCATCTTTGGCGTTGGGTTCATGATTGTGCCATCAGAGTATGCAGAAGATCCGGCCAATAATCTACAAGTTCAATTGTCTAATTTTTTCTCAGGTCTTTTGTCTCCCTATTCTTGTCCTTTATTCAAGAGGAACTCGAGGGCGAGTTCTTTCATAGTGGGAGGAGAATGATGTATGACGAGAATGGATCCAGTTTAGCCGAAAAACCATAAAAGTAAAGAAGCGGCGTAGAATCAAGAAAAGTGATTGGAAAATAGGTAACTCACGTGTAATCAGGTTACTAGCCGCTGGAATATTCAAGAAGATTTGGTTTTGGACTTTTCGGGTTTCTCGTGCGAAAAGTCAGGTTTTGATTTGAATCAGATTTGACTAACTTTTGGCCAGAATGTCCGTTTGAGACGCATGATACCTTTCCATAATGGGAACGACGAGATCTTCAAGACTCACTTTAGTGAGCCCTATTTAGTGAGCCCTATCAGATTTAGGCCAAAATGTATAGTCTTAATTATCCGATTCGTGATTTAATATTTTTAGGCTAGTTTTTTTTTTTTTTGATCAAAAGATTTTTAGGCTAGTTTTACATTCTTTTTATTTTAGGTTTTCTAGTTTATTTTGGATTTGTTTTGTTTTAATCCGTGGGCTTTAGGATTTCATTGTTAGTCGCCCTAGGGTTTCTTTTCCCATATATAAGCAACCTTAAACGGCTGCAAAACGATTTTTTATTATATTATCAATCAAAATTGAGAGTTTTCTCTTTTATCTCTGGTGGACTCCAGAATCTTTATTTTAAGATCTTTATTTTAGGTTTATTGCTGGTAAACCTAGTTATCAATCCGACTGCATCACTTACAACCACACTAATATAGTTATTCTAATTCACCACCCTACAATTCTTCCTAATTTGTCCATTTTGTCCAGTAAGCACACCTATATTTGCCATCTTCACCATTGATGCTCCAAAGTCCTTGTTGAACAGATTTGGAAATCTGCTATAGCTGATGACCATTGAAGCAGTTGTACTGTCCCCCATAAGGACCTCGTCTGACTGTAGAGGCCCAGATTTGTTCACCAGTCTTTTGAAGTGAACGTTATCAAACCTGTTGGAAGTGACAGGATCAAGAGGAGCTAATTTGGTATCAGAATCAGCTTGATTTGGGCACACGTTTTGTAGTTTTGTTAGAAGTGATGTGTCTAATAGCGGGTCAGGCTTGCCCGAGTCACTAAAGTTGAACAGTCTTGTCTTGAATGTGAAGCACTGAGCAAAGCCTATGGTGTGTGCAACTGCATATCATGGACTATTTTTTAGGGAAAAAACCCAAAATAACATATTATGCTCCTAAGCATGAATAGTTATTGTGATGATCGTATTATAAAAAAAATATTAAAAAATTTATTGGGATGATCGAGTGTCACTAATATATGATGGTATAAGAATCAAACCTGAGAGGACAACAACATCCCTTAAATCAAGGCCTTTTGCTGCAAACTTTGCAGTGATGTTTATCATGTTTTCCAAGGGCTCAAAAGGTGATGGCAAGTCGTCATTAGCTGCATCTTCACTTGCTGTTGTGCAATCTCGGCGACCCAGTGCTACAGGCCAATATGGCCCTCCGCTCTGAAAAATAAATCTCGTAGATATATAGTCTATTAGCTAGTTAGCCGATAACAACTGGAAAATTCTCACGACTCATCTTCTAGTTTGTTTTACCGGGTTGTTTTGATAAAATTCATATGAAGTATAGTTCTTACAAAATAAACAGCTGAGGTTGCAGCAAGAGTGAGTATGTCAGTACAGGAAACAGTGCATGGGCAAGCTTCCTCCAGTGCTAACTTGATTTTGTCAATCACTTCATAGCCTCTGACTGAATCTTTGTTGGGCAAAGCATTTTTCTCCCCCTTAAGAGTGCTAGTATCGTCAAGAAGTATAGATGCGTCACATCCCTGCTTCGACAAATTGAAAGCAAATAAGAAATTAACAATGCCCGTAGACGACTTGGGGGTGTATATAATAAAAACCACAGTCAACCAAGGTTACTAAATGTTGTTAAGTTACTAATGGTCGTATGTACTTATTGTTGAAAATATACACATCTCACATGGGAAAAATGAGACATTGTCTATGAGTTTATAAGGATTTGGGCCACTCCATCCATTGCCAATTGGTTTTGGATGTGAACCCCATATTACTTTATCATGGTATCAAAGCGGGTTACCCACATGTGCATACCTAACGGCCACACGGGCTCCACATCACCCAAAGTTGTTCACGTGTATGACTTGAAAATTCGCCACACGTGCGGGGGTGTGTTGAGAATATATACATTCCACATGGGAAAAATAGGACCTTGCCTATGTGTTTATAAGGATTTGAGACACTCCATCCATTGAACAATCTTGCTCAAGTTGAGACAAGAGGAATCATAGAACTTATAATTGAGCTGAGAGGAAACAAAAGGAGGGCTTAGGAACAAGAGGCAAAGCAAGACAACATAGAAAAGCTTGTGGGTAATGTACTCCATTTGTTGAAAGTGAACAAAGTTTCTAATCATATTATCACTGGCTAATAATGTGTGACAAGTACTAGTGTAAGTAAAGTCGCTTTTTTTTTTTTTTTTTTTTTTGAATAAAGGCTGATGCTTATTTATAGGCAGAAAAGTGCATGAAATTAAGCACATGTAGTTCAATTATATATGTTCTCTAAGGAGAGTGGGAGAGACACTAGAAACTTGTAAATGCACTATAAGTGATATGGTGATGTATTTTTGTTCTAACTGGGTAGGTCTAGCCTGGACGTGGTGCTGAAAGTGCCAATTATACACGCAACATGGTGCATATTATGCCAATAGTGGAATAGGCATACTCACGCACTATAATGTGGAATAGTAAAATGTATCATGAACTCGAGCAAACAAAGATGGATGGACTTTGACGATCAAGTATGTCACAGATCACCAATGCCAGTGGGGAAGTAGGAGTGGATTGCTAAGTTAGGATAAATCTAGTTCATTGCAACATTTTTCCACTATAAGTTTCTTGTTTTTATTGTAACTCATTATCTATTAATTAGGAGCCCCAATTGGTATATCTTGGATCCGAGATATCTTTCTTATACTATGATAAGTTTAGTTGTTGTTGACAACAATGGTGACCCAAGTTTCATTTTGTCACGGTTGCTTATTGAGTAACAGTTACAATGCAATGATTCAAGCACACAACATGAGTTGAGCGTTAGAACTCGTGTGTGTAGATTTGCTGGATATAGAAATATATGATTCGCATTTATTGAGATTTTTCTTGATATGTTCTGATACACTCGAATTGAGCTTGATTCAGCCTGCTTAGTTGATTTGATATGCTTTTAATTTACCCAGATTTTTCTCACCATGATTTTGGGTTCCCCAAGACTTAACTTGATCATTTCCTTTTTTACATAATCATGTATCCGATATTTCATTTATTCTTCATAATTGCTCTAAAATTTTGAAATTTTCCAGGATTTCTGCGAATCTTAATCCTACTGCAATTACGTTACAACATGGCACACAACACCAAGAGGCCCGAGTCAAAGTTAACCCCCAACAACTGAGACGTTAGACATTGAACCTTGTAATTGACTGTTAGCTAGTCCCTCTTTCTCAGCATCAACAAACCAAATCAATGACATGATCGCAGATTCTGATGGGATATGCCTTCTATAGAAGCCAGCTAGTTATATAGTAAAGCTATTTCAAGCTAGGAATTCAGAATCTAGAACCGGTTCCAATTCCACAAACACATCCCAGAAATTCCAATACTCAAAATTAGATCAAAAGGGTATTACAAAAGAATCATCATCAAAGAAAGAAGAAAATAAACTTCAAATTTAAAGATAAAGCATCAAGTTTGATACACTAATATGAACAGTGAAAGAGGAACAAGTTAATTTAAGCTTGTAGTCATCCACATGTCTAACAGAAACCGCAGAACAAGTAATCAAGAATGGTCTCGGTGCAGTCAAAGCAGCAAGAGCAACTGCATATATCCACAGATACATACACAAAAAGGAAGAAAAAAATTGTATAAGCAATATGATACAGCAAGTTCATCATCAAAGAATGAAAAAAATAAACAAGAAATTAATCGATAATCGAGTACCAGTCGTTGATGACTTTGTCCTGTTCATCTTCTTGGTAGGTGGTTGAAGTCTCTATGGCTTGTGCTTGTGGAGGTTCCATCTCTCTGTTTCTCTCTGATGGATACTAGAAGAAGAAGAAGATATAATGTTATAATGAGTTCAACCACGTGAAAGCACTAGTAGGAAACAGATTGGCTGCTAGCTTTTTAAAGAATTGAAAGATATGTGACGAGGCCAAAAGGGATTCGTCTTTTTATTTAGCAATAATGTTGCTTTCTTCATTTTGATTCTTCACCAAATGGAAATCCATCCAAATCAAAAGTCACTAGCTAAAGTATGTCAATGCTTGCTTGGATTGCTCGAGACTTAACGTGGACCACTACTAGTAATGGGTGAAAAGGCCATATCCATGTAATTAATATGGTGGAGAAAAGATATTAAATTTTCCGCCTATATATGAATAGAATTGTCTATTTACTATCATCTACTCTGAAATTTAATTATTACAATCATCAATATGTTATTCAAGTAAATAGACAAAAGGATTTCTAATTTGATCGATTGTTTTCTATTCCTTGGATGATGATCTCAAAAATTACACATTGCACAATTGAAAGGAGAGGCAACCTAACATTCCTCATGGAAATTTCCATATAATGATGTTTGCGTTGACTAAAATTCTAAAAGAAACTGCTTCCAAAAAGAATATTCTGCTAGAAAAGCTGAATTTAAACAAACAAACAAAAAAATTCTTCATTCAATCATTTTTTAATATAGCCAAATAAGTCAACTAAACCCGGCTTCCACCTCCACCCAAACATGAACTAATCACATTCAAGATAAGTAGACCGCTTCTGATCATGTAAAGATGAAAGATAATCCAGCCAGTTAACAAAACCTTGATTCCAAGAATGCATAGAAAAACTAGGAAAAGTCAACTTCCAAACTTCTTTAGTGAACTGATAATGTAAAAAGAGATGATCCAAATCCTCAACTTGGGAATGACAAAAAGAACAGCTTCTATCAATATACAGATTTGAGAAAATTCTATCTCTTGTAGAGAGTTTATTTCTTATCATCTGCCAGGCTGGAGGCAAATTAGTTTCCCACATCCTCAGAAGTAACTTATTTTTTGAATGAGCAACAGTACGTTGAACAAGAAGATTGGAAGCAGATTTAATAGTAAATTTACCATTCCCAGTAGGACCTCAAATCATATTATCCTCCTGATAAAAATAAGGGAGAGGAAGAGCAATAATTTTCTCTTCTATATCAGAAGGAAGAACAGCATTAAGCTTTTGCACATTCCAAGTATTATTAGATATATAATCCGAAACAAGGTCATTTGTATTGATAGCATGTCTTTGATTCTCGTGAATAAAATTAATCAGAGGAAAAGGCAGGATCCAATTAAAAAGCCAAAAATTATTATGTCTACCATCACCAACAATCCATCTAATACCGTCAGAAAGTACAGGTCTTGAATCAAGAACACCTTTCCAAGCACAGAAAGAAGAAGCAGTTTTCTTAGCAGTCCAAAAGGAATTCTTCTCAGATACTTAGCTCGAACAATTTTAACCCATCAATTGTGATGGTCAGTAAGAACTTTCCATCCTAACATAGTTAGAGCTGCCTTATTAAAATGAGCAGAAGATCTAATGTCTAGCTAGACCACCTTTCTCTTTAGGAGTACAAACTTGAGACCAAGCAATAGGAGAACAATGATCATTGCCCCAAAAGAATTTTCTACACTCATTATTCAAAGCAGAAGTATCAGTATTAGGGCACTTAAAGCAAGAGAGGACATGATTTGGTAAACTAGAAAGATTGGCTTTGATCAGAGTAAGCTTACCACCTCGAGAAAGTAAAGCAACTTTCCAACCAGCAAGTTTCTTTTGCATTTTTTAAAATAAGGTCTTTCGAATTAATAGGATCTTTCCAAAAGACAATATTATTCAAAAAATTATTGGGGAGTAGTAATAAAATTATTGGGAGGCAATAATATGATTATTGGGTATTATTAGGGGCAATAATAAGATTATTTATTTGGATAAACCTCCTAAAAGTTTTAAAATTAAAAACATCTTCATTTTTTACTAATTATTGATCCCCAATAAACTTTTTATTGGGGGGCAATAACTTTTTTATTTGGGGGCAATAATATCCTCCAATGACCTATAAGATCTCCGGCAAATGATGAAAGGAATCCGGCGGCCATTGACCAGAATCTGGAAACCGGTGACCTGAGTCGGGCCCCCGTTGACCGGAGTCCAGTGAAGTTGACAAATAGAGGGAGCGCAAAATTGTCTCAAAAATATACAAAAAGTAATTAAAAAAAATATTTAATTGGGTATTAGGGCAAAAAATATGTAATTTGTTGGGTAAGTGAGAAATCTTATAAGATACTTGGGTAAGTGAGGTTAATGTAGCTCAAAATTGGATAAATGGACAGTTTCCCTATAACCTAAGTAACGGCTAGCCATAGGCCCATAGTTGTTTTATGCTGAATCTGTAGAGTAGTGCTCAAACCATACAATTTAAACCAAACTTGGTTATTTGCTCATGCCACTGGAGTGGCCTGTTCTAGAGATATGTGAACTCATTTCTTATTGTTTTGGGCCTCTGGCCATCCACTGTACTAAAAATGAAAAATTAAAAAAAAACACAGATTGCTTTTGCCAATTAGTAAGACAAGGCACTTCTGTTTAGATGGAATTCATCCCCTGGATGAACTTGTTAAGAATGGATGTTCTAATAACATGGCAGCAGTAGGCCTATCTGCAGGATTTATTCGCAAGCAGCATTCTACGAAATTCTTGCCCTCCAATGACAATGTTCCCGGAAGCTCTGGATTATCCTCATTCCCACTAGAAGTTTTAAACAAGGCTTCCATCTGCATTGATATAATAGACTTTAGAAAACCGGTAGGAGATTTCATGATGTGTAGAATGTGTCACACGAAACTCGTATCCATGTCAAGACTCGATAGGCAGATCAAAGGAGCTAGATTCAATGAAGAGCTAGATTTTACCGAATTTTACAGGACCAAGTATATCCTAGAAGGATGAACAGTATCTGATCACTTGCTACCTTCAAGGCATCAACTATATCAACAAGAAACTAGACCTTTGGACCTTCACATATTTGACTACATTCAAAGAACAAGATGTAATAAGTAGTTTTATGGTTAAATACATGATGTGCTTACACTTTCATATGCGTTCTGATGAGCTCTTCCGGTCAGCATTTCAATAACTGTGCAACCCAAACTCCAAATATCAGCAGCAAGACTCTGCCTCCCAGAAATAATTAACTACAGGAAGAACATTGTATTGGTACGTGTGTATTATATACAGGCAACATAGCCCGGATCCTAGACAACCACACTGGTTAGAAACAGTTACCTCTGGAGCCATCCAGTAGTATGGATTTCCCCCCTCTAGAGATGTATTCCCTTCATGCCCTGAAAGCTACGCGAAATGGCAACAACTATACTGTAATCAGTGAATGAATCAATCTGCTAACCAAAGAAATAGAAGATCATCAGAGTTGAGAATGAAGAAATTAAAGATCTAGTACTTACTAATCGTGCCATCCCAAAGTCAGCTAGCTTGACAATTCCACTTGAATCGACAAGCAAATTAGCCCCTTTGATGCTCCTATATATATCAACCGAAAAATATAATAAATACTTACAGATCCAAAAAAGGTGAAGTGCTTATTCTTATTTGCAACATCAAATCTAGCATCAAATTCCATTTTTCCTAGATTATTAAACTTCATGCAGAGGGTGACACATGAGATTCTATCAACATGTGATTTTACCTGTGTGCTATGTGTTCGCTATGCATGTAAGCCAACCCAGACATTATCTGCCGAGTAAAATTACGAACAATAGATTCTGTTATGGCTCCATAACGTTCATTCATATATCTGCTCAAAGAGCCAGGGTGGACATACTCCTGATATATATAAAATCGATCACCAACCTGCATATACACGAAAGTATATACGATTCATTTCAGGCATAATATTCCAATGGACAAACATGATGTTGGAAATGCCTAAACGTGAAGGAGCACACCACTCACCATTTGGCTTCCATAAAACTCCACAATGTTAGGATGCCTCAGCTTGGTGAGCACTCTAATTTCCTGTAAAAAGAAGCATCAGCTAAGAAGCCTAGTGATATCCTAACACACAGCATCATCCACAAACTCATACATTCAAAGAAGCTAGCACCACGCGACAGTCTAGTAAAACACACTAAATGAAGCTAATTCTATATGGGGAAAGGTAGAAAGCCATCTCTATGCATACAAACCGTCTCTAAACATTTTGCGGAAATTGAGCCATTGGGAGATAAGTCAACTTCCTTCATTGAACATAAAGCTCCAGTTACTCTGTTACATAAGAAAATTAGACCCTAATCGATCACTTTTACGAAGGAAGTAGAAACTGTACGTTATCATCAGCTCTACATAGATCTGTATGTACATACCTATTGCCGGCAACATAGCGAGGTCCGAACGGGCCACTCCCAATAAGCTTTCCCTTTTGAAACTCGATCAGATTATGCACCACAACTGTCTCTTCTTTACCAACACCATTGTCTTCAATTCTCCTCACCGTAGTCAGTGTTTCCTTCACCACCACCAAGGTCTCCATCCCGGCCCTTATTCCCTGCACGCTGAGTATAGCCAACAATCTGTTGAGAGATTTGTCTAGGTCCATTAACTTGTTGGCGTATCCATATTTCTTGTAGCTGGTCCATAAACCAACCTTGGAGCACTTTCGAACAAGCTCTGCGCCGTTCTCCATTTGCTTCTTGAAACTTTGTAGCTCCTCCTCTGGACGTCCCAAGTCCCTGTTGTGCTTGGCTATGTCAGTGATCAGTGGTTGTAACGATTCCATGGTGGAGCTGAGATCTCCGAGAAGGGGTTTAAACATTGTAGTCTTGTTCATCACTTCCTTAATCACATCATACAGGATATTAAATGGTAATCCCAGAGCTGCCCCTGCAACAAGCTCACCTCCGGCCATTGTTGAGTCTTCACAACAAGATTTGAAATAAAACTAATGAAGCAAACTCTTCAACTGATCGAAACTCTTCCACAAAAACAAAAACAAAAAAGGAAAACAGGGCAGTCCGGGACTCAGGGTCAAGAAAAACTACACAACACAATGTTATTCTTCAGTGGGAAGTTTCGAAGCAGCTACAGTCCACGCGCTTCCGAGTTGTCCAAAACTCATTTCATAATGTGTATACTTGAAAAATGACAAGTCAACGACTAAATATATATGCTCCAAATCATTGGATCTCTTTAGTCATTTTAGAGCATTCGGTCGTGTCTGTTTCAAGTTTCAACGAAAAAATTCGGCCGGAAATGTTTTCATTATTGCTCTTTCAACTTTGGAGTACATTAATCCATCCAAGTAATCAAAGAGAACAAGGGTTGCAAAGAATCACATCAAGCAGCTAGACTCTTAATAGCATCAAGTTGACATATATCAATGCGAAACAAGCTTTGCAAAATCAATGAATAGTTTAATACCATCAATTATGTTTAGTGTTTATCTCCACTCTCTCGTCTGTATAACAATATAAAGTTTGCAAAATAAGCGGAAAATTATGAGAACCAAGAAATTAAAGTATCAATGTGGCATACATATTGGAAGTCATTTAAGAAATAACTTCAGTTGGAAGTTTTTTATTTAGGATGGATATACGAAATCACAATATGGTGTGGTACTATACTAATATAGTACTAAAACTTGTGAGCTTCTGTCAAACTTAGCAGGAAGCATAAAAGCAGAGAGAAAGATACAGGGAGAGAGAATGATACCACATAATCGTGGGCATGTCTGGCCAGTCTATAGTCTAGTACTACTTTACTAAGCATTCCATCTGAGCTTCATCAAACTTTAATCACATATTGCTTCATTGGTAAAGACTCAAGACAGCATGGCAAATCTGTTGGAGAGAAAAGATCACATATTGGAAAAGTGACAAAATATAATATAACTTTGCTTATGGATTTTAATCACAAAAGGTCTCGGTACAATTAAGTAAGAGCCACCCACTTATAAATTATATCATATTTTGTCACTTTTTCAATGTGGGATCTTTCCTCTCCAACACGGGCACGTGCAACATAGTTCTAGGTATGCATGTGGAATTAATTGACAAACATAATTCCACATTGGAAATCGGGTCACAAGTCCCATATTAGAAACTTGACCAATCACATAACAATCCAAGGCCCACATCGGACACTTGGCAATAATCCAATCCGAAATTTCCGATGGCCAATTTAATGAACTCAAACTAGGTCCAAAATTGGAGAGAAGATTGGTAAATCAATTAATGAATGAACCCATCACCTATCGGGTGGTTAAGTTGGGACAATATCGGTACAATGATGGGTCACGGGCCACGTTTGTCACTGTTTATCGTGATATCAGAGCGGGTTACCCACGTGTGCATGCCTAACTGCCACACGGGCTCCACGTCACCCAAAAGTTGTCCACGTGTATGGCTTAAAAATTCGCCACACGTGCGGGGGCGTGTTAAGAATATATACATCCCACATGGGAAAAAACGGGACATTGCCTATGAGTTTATAAGGGTTTGGGTCACTCCATCTATTGCCAATTGGTTTAGATGTGAACCCCAGATTACTTTATCAAAACCTTTAGTTCTTGAATCTCATTGCAACGTACTATCATTCACCTTTCGCAAGGTGCGGCCAGAAACCCCATGCAACAACTTGACAAACCCAACGAAACTAAGTTTCCCATCAGTTTGCCTAATCCAATCACGAAGAAAAGCATGAACAAGGACAGAAGGGCCGAGGTCAAGCTCCTGCAAAAATGTACACACATACATGTTGCGCAAGAATTTATTGTTAGTTCAAAGCTCACCAATAATATCAACTAAAGTATGGCTCCATGAGAGAGGCGAAAGTGAATCAAGTAGATGCAGAAAGCAACCCAATAGTAGAAGGATTCAACAAAAGGTATAGGAAAGACGCAAATATAATCCATATGCACACATACCGAAGCCAGCTCCTCCGTGATAACAACCTTGTTGCCATCCTTATCAAAAAGTTCATAGGCATAACGAGATTGTTGCTCCCATTGATCAAGAGCCTCAAGTTGGTGGACACACAATGTGGCTGCACAAAATTCCTTAAACGCCATTCTTCTGTATTGCAATGCATTAAGCTACCAAAGAGGCAACAAGGATCTAATAAGAGATAACAACATACTAGTTAATCAACTGCACAACCATAGTCAAGGCACCTACTGATGCTAGAAGATCCTCATATCGTCCCTCTTTCATTGCATCAGTTGCATTTTTCATCAAGGCCTGACAATAAAAAAAGTTCGGGAGCATTACCAACAGTAGGTTGATTTTAGTAAGTAAAGAGAAACTGAAGGAAACCAACCGTTTTAATATTTTCTAAGCCTATTGTGCCACTGCCGTCTGGTTCCAGTTGTTCAAACTGCTCCTCCATATAAGAAAGGTCTTCCGGAGTCAATGTCTTGGAAAGAGCCTGCCAAAAAGCCAACATTGAGAGAACTAAAGGAAGTTATGAAAAAGGAAACGAGGAAAAAAAAAAAAGATCATGTAAAATTGATACTTGAAAGGGTTAGCAAGAACAAACTTGAAGGAATAAGAACTTCTAATAGTTACCCCAGAACAATGTCGGTATAAACTTATAATTGAAAATACTATCATATACACACCCCTAAAGCAGATTTCCGGAGAGTTGATGAATGCATATAAGCCTTCATGAGTTTGAATGTTAGAATATCCAGAGGAACTCTAAGATCATTATAGTTTCTAAGCCAGAGATGATCTGCAATAGAAAGCAGTGGGTGACACATTGAACTATAAACATGATGAAACATTTGTTTGGAGTGTATGAGGGACTCACGTAGAGCTTGAGCAGCAGTCATTCTTTTTCGATGGTCTTTATTCAATAGGCGCTTAACAAAATCTTTTGCTTCAGTAGACAGAGATGGCCAAGGTGATTCATCGAAACTTGGATCACTTCTCAGAACAGCACGAAAAATGCCAGATGCAGTTTGAGCCCAAAATGGACGGGTGCCAGTCAATAAAACATAAGCAATCACCCCTACATTCCACATATCAGCCTCTGTACTGTAAGACCTATGTAGAACTTCTGGGGCTACATGGTACTTAGTACCAACAATGTCGTTAAGCCTTTGATCTGCACATATAATTCATATGAAAACTTTGACCAAATTTACAGATATAAAACAGCAAGTCCATAGTCCATGTGTTGAAGAAGAGTTGACCAACCAGGTTTGACATAATCTGACAAGCCAAAGTCTATAGCCTTCATCTGTGAATCTTCATCACTCGATATAAACATAAAATTCTGATCCGGTAATTAAGAATACTTGAATGAGTACATGAAAAGAAAAGAATGCAAATATTTGGAGGAAAAAAAATAAGTGCAACTGTGCAATATGTTGCTGTATATTGCTGAACAGGTTATTAAGTAAAACAAATTAACAATCATATTCGCCAGTATTTCTGACATCCTGCACGATTAAATTTCAATCAAGAAGGCAATGTACCTCAGGTTTAAGATCCCTATGAACCACACACTGGAGGTGGCAAAATGCCACAACACTTCATATTTGTATCATGACGGTCCTTGCATCATCCTCGGGGTATTTCCCACCCCTGCAGGAAAGAAAAGAAAAAAAAATCTTAAAATTACATCAGTTGGTGATCGATGACTTTCAAACATTATTTCACATGAATTTCTTGCTTCCAAGTCCCTCAAGTGGATTCAAGATGCATTCATTCATATCTAGCAGCCACTGAAGAAATACCTTGCAAGTATACTATCTAGGAGCTCCCCTCCTGCACAATATCTGAAAAATATGGGAAATGTTCAAGTCCAGTAACACAAAAATTATACAAGAAAGTGATGGATCCCATCATTGAATCACGTAATCCTTTGTTCCTTACTCCATCACTATGTAGACATTGTCATGGTCTTCATATGCATCATAAAATTTTACTATATTGTTATGTCCTTTCAAAGCCCTCAATATCTTTACTTCCCTTCTCACATCATCAATGGCAATAGCAGTAGCCATCTGTCAAAAGAAACATACATCAAAACCATAAAATAAGATATGAGTCATGGAAATACCACTCTACAAATTACCAGACAAATGGCACAAATGCACTAGAATAAAACGAAAACTGCATGTCCGAACAACATAATGAAAGAGGATGCAGCAGTTTGAATACCCCTGACCCAAGTTATGTTTGCAAGAAGAACTTGGCTAATATCACAAAACTGATGCAAATAATGGTGAGAAAACCATCCTTGCAGATAAAACATGACCTCTTTCTGGTATAAACTATAAGATCATAAAACCAAATAGTTTGTCTTTCGTACAAAATTATCACAGTCATTAAAAGTAGAGATCGGTTGGTCTGTCCAAGGTCCAATTTGAACAGCCAATGGACAGTATTTAGCATAAGTAGTAGTCCTCAAAATAGATAGAACCCACAATAGTAAATTTAACTTCACTAGAACAAATGAATCGAAGGTAGCAAACCTTGGCTTTGGAGATGACCTTGACAGCAGCATGGTGGCCCTCAAGCTTTCCCTTCTTAAAAGTAGCTATGCAAGTGTAGGAAAAATGCCCGAACCCAACCATACTTCCAAGCTCATACATTTTAATCAAATTCTTTGAGAACCCAAAGCTCTTATCTAGCCCCGTTCCGCCCTCAACCTGTTCTCCAAGCTCCTTAACCTGTTCTCCAGTCACATACCCGAAACTCTTCTGAAGCCTTGTCATGCTACCCTGCTCCTTCCACTTAAAAAACCCCAGCACCCTTGCTAGAAGCGCCCTCATATGCTTTGCTGGTGAAGGAACTGAGAACGGCCTCTTGAAGAATCGGGATGGAGGTTCATGTACTTCGCATTTACCTTTAATGTCAGGTTGATTTTCTTCAATTCCCTCGACCTCCTGCTCTATGTCTATTGTTGAAACCAATGTGTCCTTCATCTTATTCCTTGTTCCCTGCACATTCAGAAGATCCAATCCTGCTGCAGGCAATGGAGGTTTGAGTACTTCACAGGACACTTGGATTCAAGTTGTTTTGAAACTCCGTCGCAGTTAGACGATATAGCGGCGGATCAAATTGCCTGGCTTGCTCCCGTTGGTGGTCAGGCGAGGCAGAGATCGATGATAGTGGTTGGTAACTTATGAGTCAAGTCAATTGGTATATGGTTTAATAATTAATATCATGTAGACCTCCTTTGATCTTTCTTCCTTTTTTCCTGTGTTTTTCAGTATGTCATCGCTTTCCCTTCTTAAAAGTAGCTTTAAATTGGTGTGGGGCTTTTAAGTTTAGCTACGCAACGCTCAAGTCAAAAATATTTACTGTACTTGGTTACTCTAAGTTTTGGAGTTCTAAGGGTTTGAAACTTTTGAACATAATGACTGTCTGGTAAATACAAAAGGATTATAAAACTAAATGGTCTCTTCCATCGACTTGGCATATATCAGCGGAAACAAAATCGTCTACGATGAAGCAAAAAGAAAGAAACACAGAAACTGAAAAACCATGTCACATTTGAGCCCATCTTATACAGACGTTAAATTTTTTACTCCAACAATTGAACATGAAGTGAAAGCATTGTATATGACCTTCAGAAGGCCTTGTCAAAAGACTAGTTCTTCTGCTGAAGCTCTAAACTTAGTTATGTGGTGTACAAAAAGTGCTGCTTCTAATTTCCACAGAAAGAGAAACTTCCACCATCGAAATAGGATGAGGGAAAGAACCTACTATAGTAATACTCTATGGCTGGAAATCACCTACCACAACATCAATCTTCTGTTAAGCCTACAATTCGGGAGCCGCTTTCTCTTTAGACCAAAGGCAGCTGTAATCCTTTCCCTTCCCATACGGTCTTCTGAAAATGCCGCATTACTTTTCAGCACCATGGTCTGACACAGCACACAGAGCATTTGCAGAAGGGTGGTGTTTTGATTGCAAGCCAAGCTAGATGATGTATTCTGGGACGCGCCTTAAAGGCAGGATGAAGGGAAGATAATGGAGCTGGACTCTGTTTAAACCGGAGGTTTCAGAAGGAGATTGTCACTGAAGAGAAGATTTTGCAAGAAGTTGGATCCGGCAGAATGCAAGGCTTGGCAATTACGAAATGCGGAATGCACTCATCTGTGGTCCAAGTATGCAAATGGAGTATACAGAGTGCAAATCTTACCACTCAGAGAGCCGCCTTTCCCGTAGTTAATTGCATGCCAATGCTGGGAATCATCAATGAACTATCAAGTCTTCTTTCAAGTTCAATTGGAGTCTGGGGTCTTTCCTGTCAACATAACACAGACTGTAAAACAAATAAATACAATTGAATTTTCTTCGCCAATGACTACAATTTAACTAAACAAGTGGGGTGGCAAGGCCTTATAGTTACCAAGAAATTCATCCCATTAGAGGCATTATAGGTCGTAGATGGGACTTCCTGCAGCTGGGAGTTTTTTATAAATCGATGTTCTAATAGCATTGCAGCAGTTGACCTCTCAGCAGGATTTCTTTGGAAGCAGCACCTAAGGAAGTCCTTACCCTCAGGTGACAATGTTTCTGGAAATGGTGGAGTATCCTTCATAACTTTAAACATAGCTGCAGCCTGCATTAATATACAAGAGTTTAGCATTCAAAGGGGGTTTAGATGCAGTCAGAAAACAATATATACATGCAACTTGAACCAGAATATATCATTCAGAATGGTCAAGAGGCCAAACTAGAAAGGATTAGGTAAAGTCAGACCCAGCATCTCACTAGGCACATTACGAGTTTCAACTGTTTGACAAGAAATTAGACCTTGGACACAAACAATGAAACAACTGACTAGCCTCGTTCAAAGCACAAGAAGAAAAGTTTCATGACTATAGAAATACATAATGTGCTTACCCCTTCATACTCACTCCATGGAGGTTTTCCTGTGAACATTTCAATTATAGTACAACCCAAACTCCATATATCAACAGCAAGAGCCAAATCAGAGCTGTTATCTTTATGCATCTCAGATTGCATCAGCTGTTGGATAAAAACTGTATCAGTATCAGAAAGCATAGGACGCATAGCCCTCTACACACAACATATTGATTAGAAAAGGTTACCTCTGGAGCCATCCAGTATGGACTTCCCTTTAGGGAAAGATTCCCTACATGTCCTGAAAGCTACACAACAAGTAATTGAAACTATGTAAGCGCAGGATCATAGTAATTAACATATCCTACAAAGCAATACAATGGCATAATGCAAAGAGACATCAACTCGATAACATGTCAAGGAGCAAAAGGGGTATGATCAATGAGAACCTAAGAAAATGAGTGAAGAAAGAACCAGAACTCACATGTTTGGCCATTCCAAAGTCAGCTAGCTTGACAACCCCACATGAATCCACAAGCAAATTAGCCCCTTTGATGTCCCTATCAAAAGAAACAAAAATGATATGCATTAAAATTGACCCAAAGCACAATGCTATAGGCCCTTTTGCCGAAAACAAATCTTGCTTATTTCAAAATGACAAAAATTGGGCATAGGTTAATGACTTGTTTTTATTTGCTACATCAAGTCTAATCTCAGATTCCAATTTTGCTAGAAAAACTTTATGTTTATGCTGAGAGTACCTGTGTATTGTTTTTGTGCTGTGCAAGTAAGCCAACCCAGAGACTATATGGCGAGTAAAACTGCGAACAACAGCTTCTGTCATGGCTCCACAGTGTTCATGAACATATTTGTTAATAGAACCAGGATGAACATACTCCAGATATATAAAAAACCGATCTTCAACCTGCGTATACATGAAAGTATTTTGTATTTTGTTTCAGGAGTAGTCCAATGGAAGAACATGAGCCTGGATGCTTAATATAAAAGCAGACGTTACTCACAATTTCACTTCCATAGTACTGCACAATATTAGGATGCTTGAGCTGGCTGAGGACTTTGATTTCCTGATAAAAAGATGGTATGAGTAATAACCACAGTGACAACCTAGCAGAATACATCCTTTAATACAATGTATGTAGAAATTTCATCTAATGTCTACATCCCTATTTCTGAAATAGTTATATGCAGATTTTACCAGCATACAAAACCAATATTTCTAGTCCAATAAGCAATTTACACAAACAACTCAGAAGTTGAGAAGTGCAAGAAACTGAAAGCATCCATACGACATACTGATACGACAGAGGTTCAACTGATAATCTAGAAAAAGTTATCCAGGGAAGCTAAACCTACAAGTCACAAGGTAAAAACATTGGCTATGCATACTTAGAAAAATGTGAAAGATACTGGATAATAACCTGCTGTAGCTGCTTTATACACTCTGCTGATTTCGGGTCATCAGGAAGTAGTTCAACTTCCTTCATTGCACATAAAGCTCCAGTTTCTCTGTTAACAAAAACAAAAAAGTTAATCAGCAATTACCGCAAGCAAAGAAGAGCTATCATCACCTGTACAAGGAACTGTATGTACCTATTGGTAGCAACATAAACACTGCCAAAGGTGCCACGACCAATAAGCTTTCCCTTTTGCCATTGCCCTTTAATCGGCTGGGGCTCTGGCTTAGGTGTGAGTGGAGGTTGTGGTGATGGTACACTAGGTGAAGGAAGGCTTGCTCCAGGAGGCAGAGGCAATGGATGGACTTCTAGCCGGGGATGCAATGGGGATGATGCTTGTGGGGGTCGAAGGGGACTTCTAGCCGTGGGACTGTTTATAGGGGAACTTTCATTACTAAATACATCTGATGAGGCAGGGGGAGGTTGAGTCATATCATTAGTAGTCATCTCCGGTGCAGACCAGACTTGATTTCTGGACGGAGCCCACAAATCAGCAGCACTTGGTCTGCGTGGGCTGAATCTAGGACTTGCGCATGGACTAGTGGGTGCACTTCTAACAGGAACATCGAGCCTGAAGTCATGTTCAGGGATCTGTAAACGATTTCGATCTTGATTCTTCCTCCTAGACGACACTGTCTCACGTACTCGAACGTTATTCTTTGGAGTGTCTCGCCAAGAAAACACACTGAAACACATTTTCAACACCAAACTCATAGCATAAGTCATCAGCATATGTACAAATGATGAAACTTTCTAAAGCTAAAATCTGCAACAAATTATGCAATCACACCAATATGAAGATCTGAGGTGCTTGTAAATTAACAATCTCCGTACCATTTATCATTTGTTCCTCCAAAACGAGCCAAGATAATATACGCATCCATTGAACACAAATTTAAAGAATATAAATTCAAAGAAAAAATTGCTTTCTTTTTTTTTTTTGTGCAATCAATGAGCAAATAAGAATAGCTTTTTCTCGAAAATCAAATTGGGAAATCTATTTATTTACCTGGGAGCCGGGGAGAGGAAGCAGTTCTCATGTCCCCATGACTTACAGCGAGAACACCTCGTCTCTCGGCGGATGGCCGATTCCGGCAAAGGAAGCGGCTGCGGACTGGCCAGCGCGGATTCCGACCCCGGCGCGCTGGAGCATTTGGTTATAGCTCCACCGTCATTGTCTCTCCCCAAATTGAGCAGTTTCCTCGACTGCGCGGCCTTCCTCCTCGACCGGAAAATCCACCCGCCGTCCTCCCTGGCCTTCTTTTTTGGCGACGAAGACGAAGCAGATGATGATGAGGAAGCAAAGCTAGGCAACCAACGCATGGTTGTGGCTAGCATTGATCATTACAATGGATCTTCTCCGGAGGACGAGGCCATGACGCCGGCGGCACAAGACGGTGTCGTTCTGGTTGGTTTTTTTTTTTTTTGAGAGAGAGAGAGAGAGAGAAACGCGGTTTGCTACAAAATCTCAGTTTTTAATCCCACGCCGAACGGGAAGGTGGTGTGTGCGTTGCTGTTGCCTTCATAAAAATTGAGAGGTCAATATCTCTCCTCTTCAACCCCAAGTCAAGTTCGCCGCGCCTCCATTAACAGCACACTTTTAACGTGTCTTTGGGTTCTCCTTTGCAAAATTTTCCCATTTCTTTGTTACGTCCGTTATTTCCGTTATTGCGCCTGTCAGATTATTTTGCATGATACAAAGTTAGTTACTCATGCAAATGGTTAGTTACAGTGATTGAACAGATGTACGGCCACAATGTGTTTGATGGTGATCATCGTAATCAAACGGCTAATCTTTCGCCTTAAGAGCATTACGAACCCTAGCTAGACCCCGTTAGCCATGCAATGCGAAATGCATTAATCATTAACAGAAGGCTTTTAATGAACGATTAGGAGCTGTAACGTCGTTGCGCTGATGCCGTAAGATTGGCTAAATTTTTCTCCCACGGCTTGACATTGAGAAGTTGACTGTGAGTCTTTGAGAAAGTGTTGTGAAGCTTCATGGGAGATGTGTTAGTCTACCCATCTCTCGTCAAAATGACTTTTCTTTTCCCTTGATTCTTCTCCCCTGGAAATCTTAGGCTTACAATCCTATAATGTATATTGATGGAGACACAAATGAACTGATTATAGTGTGACTGGGTTTGCTATAGTAGACGCAAATAATTCAAGATATTATTGTGAAAGAGAGAAAGGAATGAATATAGTGTCGGCTCGGTTTGCTATGGTAGATACGTAATAAAATTCTCTTGCTGGATCTGTAAATATTCTAATTCCATGACGTTACATGTCTTACATCAAACATACACCATCCAACGTGAATAACACGAAACGGAATATCAGCCTAAACGGAATATCAGCCTAAAGCTCAACATTGACCAATAAAAGAAAAGGCTCCGGCTGCAAGCATTTCCATAACTACAGAATTTGATGGAAACATGAAATGACAGATTCACTGTGAAAATATGATAATAGAGGCAGAAACGCGAATGAAACTTGCTCATATATGCCGTGGTAAACTCCTGATAAGCACTTAAACTGAAGCTAAAAGCAGAGAAAGCAAATGATTCTATTCGAAGTGCTAAAAGAGGACCCAACTTGTGTCTGATTAATAATTTATGATCTAAACAACAATGTCAAACTCTCTCCTACATGAGAATCTCATAACACCACCTCAATCAGTAGCCTAGTGAAATAAAAGCTTATTCTTGAACTTCTTGTGATTCTTGCTACCAAATTCGGTTACAAAGCTTTCAAGATTGTGCTTAAACTCCTGCCGGTTCTGGGGTTTCCAACTTAGTTGCAACTATCTTACATATAGGCATGACATCGTTCTTGCTCAGAAGCTTCAGGGATGGATGAACCTTAACATCTGGAAGGCACACCCTATCTCCTATATCTAGATTGCTGATATCCACCTCAATTTTGGGAGGAATATGTTCGGCTGGGCAAAGGTACTTTAGACTTGTTCTAATTTTGTTCAGGTGGCCGCCTGTTTTGGCATGAACAAGTCATAATCAGTGTTCGTGTTGCATAAAGACCAGCAATAATTAATCTACAAACAACTTTAAATGCCTGCATGATAATGATACGCCAGTTACATATAATCTTTCTCTAACATGCATGTAGCGACCAAGTATAACCCCCCTTATACAGAGCCTAATGAAGAACTAAAGGCAGTATCAACATTATGCATTAAACAAGAGGATTCGGATTAGATTCGACCCCTGCACCTTCACATCTTGATGAATTTTCTTCATGTTTATCTTGACACTTAAGTTCTTAGCATAGTTTAGGGGTTTACTTAACCAGGGGATTAACAGTTTTTTTTTTTTTTGTAACTTTCATAGTTCGAGTCTCAAAAACTAATCGTCCATTGCACTCCACTAGATGTACACTTGATTAGCTAAATACAACACCAGCTTCTCAAATTCTAGACTTCTCTGTCTTCTCATTTATTCCCTGCTTCTTCTTGCCTATTCTTCCAAATTTCTACATCCATTTCTTCTTCCCCTTCACTATTTCTCTCTTACTTCTCAGAGTTAATGCTCCTGTCACACCACATCCTAGGAACTAAAACAATGATAAGCTTTTAAGCACGGACACTTTAAACACCAAAAGTAGCTGCAGTTTTGTGTTTTGTTATACCTAACACTCTAACAGTTCAAGATACACAGACGATAAAGATCACTTCCTGCCTAATATGCTACCTATCACTCAATAATCCAACTTCAATATATACATGCAAGTGTGTATAACACCATTTTACAAGTTTTAACACTCTAACTATTGATCATGGTAATAGCTAAACATTGTGTGGTAAAAGACATTTTACCTTTTTTGAGACCTGGGCAAACATCTTCACCTTTAAAAGTAACCGGAACATCCACCTTCAACTCGGAGCCCTCATCGGCCCAAACAAACACCAAATTCAGTATCTTCCCACTCTCTTCGTCCCTATGAATCTACACAATCACAATTTCACAATCCCAATTTTAAAATCCGACATAAATTTCACAATTTCTTATCAAAAACAGGATGGGGGCTTGCCTTGACAGGTAGGACGTTTCCGGATTCGAGCAGAACCGACGACCCGGACCCGGCTCGGATCTGGAGCGGAAATGTGGTGGAGCAGAAATACGGGAGCTCAATGGAGTTGAGAATGGCCTGAATCTGCTTCCTCTCGGTGGTCAGCAAGTGTTTTCTGGCGATGTACCGGCCGGTGGGCTTGGGGCTGTTTTCCGGTGGAGGCTGAGCGAAGACGACGGCGGGGATTCGACCCTGGGCTCTGTCTTTGGCTGAGATTCGGTTTCCGGTGAACTCTCTGGGGATGGCTTGGATGGTGTGGTAGAGAGAAGCTTGGGATTGGAGAGAGGGGTGTGAGGCGGAGGGAGGGTTTGACAGAAGCGACCGGAGGCCTCCGCCGGCTGAGCGCCACCACCTCACCATTTTCGGTTTGTTGTTGTTGTTTTCGTTCTGGGTTGTTCGACGAGGGTTTTGTGTGGGGTTTAAGGGCTTTGGGCCTATATTGGGTTTAACTCTCGGTTGAAGGAGCTGAGTTCCTCATGGTCACATTTCTTTTTTAATTTTCTTGGGTTGGACTTTGGGCCACACTACTTTTGTTTTTGAAAGGAAGATGGTTAATCCATTCTTAAAGAGTCATTACTTAGATTAACATTATTTTAATGGAGGCGTTTTTGTGAAGGTGAGAAACATGCAACAATTGGTGTTATCCCGTGCTGTATTTAGGATTGTCAATGGGTCATGTCTGGTTCGGGTTGAATTTGATAATCCTTTTAAACTAAATAAACAGGTTCATCACTTGCAACTCTTAAAATTACCTATCTTTTATGAATCGTGCGTGTAAAATTACATACATTATAATTTGACTTTTTAAATAAACAAGTTACAAAGATTCTTTTTTTTTTGATAGATTGACAAACAAATGACACGATTTTTTATCCCTTGGGTTCAATTGTAGGTGACTTTTGGTTTGGATTGGACCTATGAGGCCGGGCCACTTGGGCATATGTCTCTTAGATGTGGGTTGTGTCGTTATTTCTTTTTCGCTGGAGCCTTCTCGATGTTAAGGATCATACACTCTTTTGTCTGGTTTATATAAGAAGTTTTATCATCGAGTTTTCCTACAAAAGCATTACACACTAATGCACACGCTTCATTGATCGACTTTAGACTAAGAGCAAGTCCACCCGTTGGGGGTAAATGTCAAGGTCGAAAAGTCAAGGGGTCGACCAGTCAAGGAACTGTTCAATGTCACTAGGCTTGAGTTTCCACCAGTTCTGTTTCTTGACCAGTCAGTTATTGTTCATTGATTTATTTATTTTATTTTTAAATTGTAAAATTGAAATATATTTGATGTAAATAGATGGTAATAATGGAGATTTATGGATAACCTACTAACAAAATTATTAATTATTTTAAGTGAATAAAATAAGACATAGAATTTATTTTATTTTTAAATCTTTTACAATTTTTTTGTTACCGTTTTTTTATTACCGTTATATATACACATATTTATTAATTGAATACTCGGGAATATTTATATGAATTTTTCACATCGTGAAATCTGTACTTTTTTGACTCGATAATAAAGTATGCGATGCGACGAGTCCGTGAGAATTTTTGAGGAATATTTTGGATACTCAAACTAATTTCTATGCATTTCGGAAGTTTTGAAATTTTGGAAAACATGTAAATGAAAAAGAAAATAGGTGTGGTGCGATCAGGACCGTCGAATCTTCTAATGATTCATCTGAGCCGCCCAAAATTAATAAATGGGGTCAGATCAGGTCAAACCCGCTAGAACCCTCGACCGGTGCGATGACCTTGCTACCCGAAAGAAGACCCGACCAAAAATTCCTTTTCCGGCAGTAAAAAGACTGCGGACCACCGCATTGGGTTCGGCTCGTCATCGCCGACTTCTTCCCGGTCACGGCTCAGCCATAAATGGAGCAAGGGGGGAGAATCGAGCACATGAGGTATAGACACCGCAGTTGGGTTTATGCTTTTTCCGGCTACTCCGATCACCATTGTTGATGCATGAGGTATAGACACTAATCTTCTCTTCACGCTCTACACATTCATATACTTGGTTTCGATTATAGTCGAGTTTTGGTGAAATTGATGTTTTGGGTGGCATCGGCTTGGCGGTCCGGCGTCTTCTCCGCTACGAGACAGAAGACTGGCATCGACGTGCAGAGATCTCTCGACCGAGTTGCTGACGTTAGCCACGACCTGGAGCTGTTGCCGAGCTAGCAACCGACGAGCTTTAGTCAAGAAATTGGTCAGGGGCTTGGCCTTTTTCTTGGCCTCGGTCACCAAAAGTCAAGGTTTGGCCAGTCATTTTTCCACCAGTGAAAGCCATTTTTTCTCCACCTCGATCACCACCTCGATCACCTTTGCCCAGCTGGCGACTGGTCAAGAAGGCACCGGTGGACTTGCTTTAACGGAGCTTATTCCATACATCAACAGGGTACTGATCATGATGACATGACTGTGAGTCAAAGGCAAAAGTCGATAATGGTTGGATCACACCGACAATTAGACTTTAAAAGCATGATGTAATACTTAATACTCTATATGTGCATAGAATAATTTTCGCTTAAACAAGTGACATACTTGTATATCAAAAAGGAAAGTTTCTGTTCACATCGTTGCCGACGGACCCCCTTAACCTGGTCAATTTTACATGGGAAAGAGAAACATACATAACTTGGAAAATCATTAACGAATAGGAGAAAAAGTTGCTTTGGTTTGCTGAACACTATCATGGCATATAAATCTCACAAATAATATTCATACAAATGCCACCATTTCCAGGTCGTTGAATTCAATCAACAGAGAAAACTTTAACAATTGATTGGCATTCCATGTCAAATCGATGCACGTGACTAATAATAAAAAGTCAAGCAGCAAAAGGGATTTAAATGGGGGAAAGAAGATCGAGAAAAAGGAGGCGAATAAAGAAAAAGGTTTGAGATCGATCATCGACAGAATGGTTGATATGCATGCAGGGGTGGCCTGGAAATCCAACAAAGTCCATGTTGCCCTAATTTTAATACTACTGTTACTACTGTGAGATTGAATATTTGAATATATTTTCAGGTGGTTGATCATCTTGATTCTGGAGAGCTGAGACCACCAAGGTGGCCTAATCCACATCCACATTTAACACCAATTTTCCATGCCTTTCCAAATCGTGAAGTCCAAGCTTTTTTCACTTGGCAAAACCAGGCGATTGGACTCGCGGACTGAATATATAAAGTTATAAACTGCAAAGTGAAGAAGAAGCTAAGCTTAGCCGCAATGATGGATTAATGGGTTACCTAGATTTCACTTGTGCATACTATAGCACTTGGTTTTGGAGTTGATCATACGTTTTGTAAACCTGCTAGCTACTTTATATACTATAAGAACCAATTAAGAAAGATTCGAAATTGGCTAGCCTAGTCGTTTTTGATTTTCCAGCAATGTATACTCTTATTTCATTAGAGTGCACGTATAACTCATCAATTTTGTGATGTGATATTTATTTATGTATTATATAAACGGTATACCTA
Organism: Rosa chinensis; assembly: GCF_002994745.2. NCBI lineage: Eukaryota > Viridiplantae > Streptophyta > Magnoliopsida > Rosales > Rosaceae > Rosa > Rosa chinensis. The sequence goes on along the minus strand of NC_037089.1, from coordinate 16,102,836 downwards.
TGATTTTTTCTTTTATTTTTCAAACTCGTTATTTTGTGAAAGTAGTGACTATGATTGATTGTACCCCTTATCGTTGTACATATATAACTCCGCTATAAATTTTCATCATACGGCCATTTATTGTTTTACCAATGAATGGATCACTGTTTTGAACTTTTGACTTTACTTCATTCCTGATGATGGTTTACAAAAGTTAACTTGCCCAAGTCATCTGGATTGTCAAAATTTTTTTTTCCCTAAAATGTGATGGAGAACTAGCATCATTTTCATCCAGACATGTCGATTGCACAATGCCACAATCTACTTGAAAATGATAATTCTGCATTTTTCAATCCCATTAGTGTTGGAATATTACACTTAAGAAATAACAACGTACGTTGAAATATTGAATTATCTTATGCCCGGTACTAGAATAATTAATAATTTCTACTGTAGGAAATTCAATGAAAGGGACCCCGATAGAGTTTATTTCATGGACTCATCGCTCCTAGAGAAGTGTGTACGCCACAAATACAAAGTTGTATCTCACCATCTAACAATTTAAGAGTAACAAATACAAAGGTGTACATCGGCTATTCTATACTAAATTACTAATACACTCCATAAGTTTTGTTAATTTGGTACATTTTTAGCTATGCATTCATTCCATACTATTATATCGACTTGAAATAACTAGCTAGCTGGTCAAAATATGTTCTAATGTTCTATAATTGACCACACTAGGGCACTGCTATCTCTTACGTGTTAACCTCTTACTATAACACATCGGATTCCTGGGAAAGGAAATATATGCTCTCACCTACTGCAAGGAGCTCTCTGACACCGTAGAAACACAACTTGAATGAAATGTTCGTCTTTGGCTTTCTTATGATAGTGATTTTCACATTCTCGATCCATCGACACTAGTTGAGCCTACCTATATATACGTGTTCTGTGGCATTAAAGCTGTCGAATTTTTGTTTGTTTCTTATATTGGAGAAGTTCGAATTCATGTCATAGTTCTAGTCTATTGGGTTATTGTACGTCTCTTGTCAAGTGAGGTTGAATCAGATTTTAAATATATGCTACTAATAAAGTAGAAATTTTGTAGTAGGGTCGATTACATTTCACTACCATTGTCATCTGTCTATCTGTCTAGTCCGCTTTACAATTCACTATAATAAAATATGAGTGATATTCGCACTCCTCATTTTACAATCCACACTCCATATTTATTTTTTCAATATCTTCAAGTCATTTTCTTTTGTTGTGTAGATTGTAAAAATGTAATGTTGAGGTACTAAAAAAAAAAACATAGAGTGTGTATTGTAAAATTAGGAGTGTGAATTTCACTTCTTTAATAAAAGAGTAAAACCCACCAATAGGGTCAAAACTTTTCTTCACCGGACAAAATGATACCCAACTTTCAAAAGTGATCAAAATGATACCTAAATTTTTAAAAGTGATCAAAATGATACCTAAATTTTTAAAAACAAATCAACTTGATACCCAACTTTCAAAAGTGATCAAAATGATACCTAAAGTTTTAAAAACAAATCAATTTGATACCTCGGTTTAATTTTTTGTAACTTTTTGTTAAAATTGATCACGTGTGGTGCAGTATTTTATGGGGTTATAATAATATTTTACACAAAAAACTATTTTTCAATTATTTTTTATTTTACTTTGTTAATTCTCTTCTTCTTCTTCTATCTCTGCCTCTCTCTCTCTTCCCATTTTTCTTTGTTTCTTTAGAAGTTGGGAAACATCCGAACTTTATTTGTTTCTACGATTGATGGTAGAATTGAAATTGAATGGAATATTTTTTTTTTAATTCTATAGAAGAAGAAGATTGGGTTATAGATGATTGATGGCCCTCTGACCACAAATAACTTCAATTTTTGTGCTTGATTTTGCATTTGATTTAACAAAGAAGTTAAAAAAAAAAGGCTAAATACTGACTACTACGTAGTTTGGGTCTAAAATCAATTCAATCTCTAAACTTCTAATTTCATTAAGAACACCCTTGCAGTTTCAATTTTGAACTAATAGGTCCAATTTGTTAGTCTTCAGACAATTGAGTCATTTAACTTATTGACGTGGCTCATATATGGCCTATGTTTTATGATGTGGTGTTGAGGTGGCCTGCATAGTCAATTTTGGAGTGAGTCATACTATTAGAAATCTATTAAATAAATAGTTTTTCAACAAATAATCCAACTATAACTTGAACTCATAACAGAATATTAATGAATTGGACCTATTAGATCAAAATTGAAAATACAGGGGTGTTTTTATTGAAATTAGAAGTCCAGGGACTGAATTGATTTTGGACCTAAACCACAGAGTAGTAACTAGTATTTAGCCCTAAAAAATAAACTGAGGTATCAAATTGATTTGTTTTTAAAACTTTAGGTATCATTTTGATCACTTTTGAAAGTTGGGTATCAAGTTGATTTGTTTTTAAAAATTTAGGTATCATTTTGATCACTTTTAAAAATTTAGATATCATTTTGATCACTTTTGAAAGTTGGGTATCATTTTGTCCAGTGAAGAAAAGTTTTGACCCTAGTGGTGGGTTTTACTCCTTAATAAAATGGTACTCAATCCTACATCTTCTAATTTGAAAATAATCAAAATATATAACCGTTAACTACTTAAATATGAGAATATGAATCTCATAAGAGAAAATGAGGACATTGTCTATGTATTTATAAGAATTTGGCTCATGAACTCCATCAATTGCTGATTAATTTTGGTTACGAAGCCGAGATTATATGTACGTATTTGGTATCAAGTAGACAACAAATCAACCCTAAAAAGCTGCATAATGGTCTCCTCCAATATTTTATACTAGCAAATTGATCAAATAGTAAAGAAAATTGTACGTGATTGAAGTTTTTCTAATTTCCATATTTAAGGAAAAGGAGGTGAGAAATAAGGACAAGAAAGCAGAAAGAGAAGATTTTTATTTTTTGAGTGGTTCTACTTAGACCTCCAAAATTGTTATTTGGACCTCCCATACGTAGTACACCTCTAATTTGTTTTTTAGAATACTTGAAAAGCTAAGTAGACCTCCTTATTTTTACCAAAACGCTCTTGAACATGCTATACAACAATTTGTTATACTACTTTTTATTTCTATCTTCAACCACCAGAAGAAAAATGAATCAAAATCACATGACAGTTATCTCTTATGAGTATGTTTTTTCTCCACCAAAATTAATTAGATAATTGGTTCTCTATCTTGATATGTTGTTGGAACCCCTGTGAATTTGCTAAAAGAAGGATTTCAAAAGTTTTGGGTTGGAAGATCGAGTAATAACTATATCATAATATTTAATTAATTTAGTTTAAGAAAATTTCAAATCAAATTGTTTTGAATTTACCTTTATAATAAATGATGGGTCATGTATAGAAATGATTATTTTTACTTAATTATTTTAAGTAAATTATAAAACTATATAGGCAATATAAGGAAATATCGGGAGAAAAAAAAATTAATTGAATGTTATATTTAGTAAGAATAGTATTTATTTATTTACTTACTTAATTTTCATTTATCTCTCTTTGTCCTTATTTATCTTTTCATATAAGTTGATAAAGTCAATTAATAATTGAAAAAAAATTGGAGTTGATGTTTGGATATTTTGAGATCTAACTAGAACGGCCCTTATTTTTTATGATTGCCATAGAAAAGGAAAAACAGCTGAGAAATGAGGACAAAAGGGCGGAAAGAGACGAGGAGGGACAGAATGGGTCTTTGATGGTACGCATAAACATTAATTGAAATTGAACCCTCTGCACGCAATTGCTCAACAAACGCGTCCTGTAACACTGCACAAACCAAACCCACACCAGACAGGCAGAAAGGCCGGACTAGCCTCTTGTCTCTGGGCGCATATGCAGTCACTCTCAGCCTCAGGTTCAGGTTCAGGCTCAGGCTCAGGCTCAGGCTCAGGCAGAGACCCCCTTCCCCTCTCCCTCTGTCTCTCTCAGTGGTCTGGTCTGGTTTGCATGACCATGCCACCACAACAACTGGCCATCTCTCCTCCCTCCATTTTGTCTTACCTCGCCCTCTCACCGGCCCCACCCTCATCGTTTCCACCACTCGACTGACACCACGTTCGCTCTGACTAGCAAGGTATCGTCCCGTTAAAGAGAAGTGATCGATCCTACGTACACGTACAATAGGGCTCGCAATAGCGTTGGTTTGCACAGAGGGTGATGATGTGGGACGCTGCGTTTAACTGTTTTACCTATTATATATTATATATGCATGCATGAGTGATGAGGCTAGGCAGCTTCCATCACCTGGGGATATTCACTATTGCAATCCCTGTTCGATCGATCAATAGCTAGCTGAGCTAGTCAAACACTCAAACTCTTAGGGTTATGATTTGATAGGTCTTTTTCTCTGAAAAGATATGCTTTCGATCGATCGGTTATATATTCACTTGGATAAAAGAATGACAGTACTCGCAGTTTGAAACGTTCAGTATTTAGACGTGACATATTTACATATTCAATCTAAACGAGAGAAGATCATTTGCGCTCCCTTGATCATAATTACGTACGTTATGAAATAATTTACAGATTTTTTTGTTAATCATTTTGCAGCCGTGATATATGAAAAATTCCTCGCAAAAGTAGAAGATTGAGATTGTGTGCTAAATGAAATCATTTTTTTGAAGATAAATGTCATAATCGTTTACTTAAAATAATTCAATGTTCATTCGACAAGGATTTGATGAGTATGAAAATCACAGTCCCTTTTAAATTCAAACACAACATAATTGACTGGGGATAACATAGCGTTCATTAAATTCAAATTTTTCAATCCAATCTAATTAGTTGCATGCTTAATTATTTGATCCACTGTTGAAATTTGGAAGCTATAGAAACTTGATGGAATGATATTTTCAAAATTATCATACATACACTTTGATCTAGTATATATCAAACATAATTGACATGAAAAGAAGAAAACTTGTTTTCACACGTTTGTTTATCACTGTAGTGATTCGATTTGATTTGATGATATTGTTTTCTCACTTCTAAAACCGATCACTTACGTTGAATTAGGTACTAATTTATCAAATATTAGTTCTTTTAATCAAATAAAAACCATATGCTTCTAAGTACGCTCGTACTTTCTTTAGATTAATTAATCGTGTGATTAAGCTTGTATATTAGTATATGTGCTCGTACAACTACAATGTGAATGTGATTTGTGAGTAATAGTTTAAGTGTGAATAGAGTCGCTCTCGCTTCCTAGGGTTGTATAGAAAATTGATGGGTTAGGTCACACTACTCACGAAACAAGTAAAGGCCTACCACCGTATCAAAACCAACACGTGGCACACTGTTCATGCTTAAATTAGACCAACCAGGTTATAGTGCCGGGGCCAGCCTGACGCTGACTTATATAGACTCGTATACACCCTAATGCCGCTGATTAATTTGGTAGGAAGAGGCCTAATTATTATATAGTTCGAGACAATCACGTATGTGTAATTAGAATCAGCGAGACGCCAACAGCCTATATAAGGGGATGGAAGGAAAGAAAAATTAGAAAAAATGAATAAATTAAGATAAGATCATAGTCGCTACATACATCAACAAGATTGTCGAACACGTTAATTCGAAACTACTGAATAATTAAATGAGAAAAAGAGGGCCAGAGGGGGCATGATTGACCGGTTGGGCGGTAGATAAGTGAAGCGACGTGATTAGCCGGTGGCTGGTGGACATGGCCTGACGGCTGAGGAGGCTCGAACCCATCAGTCCCTAGGGGGAAGCTTAAGGTTCCGTCACTTCAACAACGATCGACAGTGAACACGTGTATCCAGTGGGGGTCGTGGTACGGAAGGTTGTGACCGGCAATTGCCGGTGGTGCTACAGCCCATACCACACCACCTGACTGATGAGCCCGTCTGTATTTGTCTCTGTCTGGGGGCTCGTGCGTCGCTGATGCAAGGAAGGTTGAAGAAGAGGGGCAGTAATGAGCAAATCGAGAAAGGGGAAAAACGGTTTGACTGTTTTGCCCTTCCCCTCCGGTCTGAGTGTTTTTGAAAGAGACAACTGTCAAATCACGAAGGCGAGAGGGGGGAGTGGTAATTTGGTAAAATTGGACGATGAGGTTAACGCGCATGGTATCCGGACGTACTGTTTTGGCCGGGGATGGTGATAACTATTGCCACTGGCCACCAAGGTCCACTCTCCAATTACGTAAATGCCCTTTTAACTACCATCAAGTTCAAAGGTACGTAAAATAGATTAGACTTATTTAAAATAAGTATTTGGTGAACATCTAGTAAATAGTTAAATACTTAGAGCAACTTCAATAGCTTTCCTATAATTTTCGTATAATAGAAAAGCAAAAGTCAAATCTTTAGCATATTTTTCTTTTCCAACTCTAACAGATTCCCTATTTTGCAGCAATCTCTAAAATCTCCATATTCTTCCTTAAAATTTTAGAGATTGCTGTAAATATAGTGAATTTGATTTTCTCTTTCCTCACTTTCCCCAAAATATGGATAGTTATAGGGAATCAAAATATAGAGAAGCTGTTGGAATTGCTCTTATAGAAGAAGCATGAAAAGATTGAGCACACTTAACTAATTACGAATGATTAGTTTCAAAAAAAAAAATATATATATATATATATATATATATTAAAGGAAAAGCACATTATGTGCATTCGTCAAAGAAACAGACGAAGAGGGAATCAAGCAATTACAAATCACAACTCAATTACATTGATCATTCTCAATTACATTGGGTTCTCAGAGACGATTAAGTATTTATGTTGGATACGAATCTCCAACAATTATACGCTATTTGGAAACCTTAACAGGCGATCTCTCTACCGCTAGATTTGCGGATTGTCACTTTGATGAGACAGTCTTCCCGTCGTTAGGGGGAGATAGGAAAAAGGATTTTCCAAGGGAACGACAGGAATTGTCGTGGTTTGTCCCCACTCTGTCTCATTTTGATCCCCACACTTCACAAAGTGAAAGTGAAGTGAAAAGAATAATCGATCTTCAGAACGTAGCAAATTCGATGCCTGATGCGTTTACTGATATCGTAAAAGCGACGAGATCACATATACTAGCTGCAAATGTGCCTGCAAGGTTAGAAATCCCCAACAAGGGGCACGGTGCCGCAGATAGAGGCACTGCAACCGCACTAAGTGGAGGTGTGGTTGAGGCTGTGGCTCCCCAAGGAAGAGGGGGAGGTCACTTGGTTCGATTGACACTCACCCAAGGAAGAAAAGGGTGAGTAAGGCACAAACCAATCATCAATGTATAGAATCCCTCTCATGAGATTATCTCTGATTATAGTTATGTCCATGAATCAATACTGGAGGACGCTCCGATATTTGAAATGATTCCAGAGAACAAAGAAATCTCAAAGGATTACGAGAGTACGTATGAGTTGATAGAAAGATCTTCCATACACATTGATGATATATACTGTTGCTCAAGGAATCATAGAGCACGATGATATCGAACCACGCTCTGTTGAAAAATGTCAACAAAGAGCAGATTGGCCTAAATGGAATGAATCAATCCAGGTAGAATTAGATTCTCTGATAAAGAGACAAGTATTTGGTCTGGTAGTGCTAACCCCACCAAGTGTAAAGCGTGTAAGACATAAATGAGTCTTTGTCAGAAAGCGTAATGAGAAGAATGAAGTCCTAAGGTACAAGGCTGGCCTTGTGGCGCAAGGTTTCTCACAACGCCCTGGAATTGACTACGAGGAGACATTCTCCCCCAAAATGGAAGTTATAACGTATTGCTACTTAGTTAGCTTAGTAGTTTCCAAAGGACTGGAAATGCAGCTCATAGATGTGGTTACTGCATATCTCTATGGGGATCTAGATTCAGAGATATATAAAAAAGTGCCTGATGGCCTTACATTACCCAAGTCAAGAGACTCTAAACCACGGAGTGCGTTTGCAACTAGGTTGAAACGCTCACTTTACGGATTAAAACAATCCAGGCGGATGTGGTATACCCGTCTAAGTGACTACTTGATTGGGAAGGGATATAAGAACGATGAATTATGCCCCTGCGTATTCATAAAGAAAACAAGTTCCGGATTTGCAATTGTAGCAGTATATGTAGATGATATGAACATAATAGGTACTCTTGATGAAATAAGAGAAACCGCGAGCTACTTGAAATCCGAATTTGAGATGAAGGATCTTGGGAAAACTCGATTCTATCTAGGCCTTGAACTAGAACAACTGAGTTTGTGGAATACTAATCCACCAGTCTGCATATGTCCAAAAGTCAGGCGATATAATATGGACAAAGCACATCCTGCTAGCACTCCCATGATCGGTCGAAACTTGGATGCAAAGAAAGATCCATTTCGTCCAAAGGAAGATGACGAAGAGGTGTTGGGAGCTGAAATTCCCTATCTAAGTACAATAGGCGCATTATTGTACTTAGGCATGTACTCGACCCGACATTGCATTCTCAATGAACTTGTTAGTTAGATTTAGCTCAGCGCCAACGCAGCGTCATTGGAATGGTATCAAGAACATTTTCGATACCTAAAAGGAACCATTGACTTGAGACTGTTCTTTCCCTACAGAGAGATAAGAGGGACCGTAGATGGAACTACAATCCCTAAAGGAAATGTTGATGGCGAAAGCGCTACTCCCTACACTAAAAACGCCAAATGACGTTTTGGTCGGTTTTGCTGATACTGGGTAAGTCTCTGACCCACATAAAGATCGTTACCAAACTAGTTATGTATTTACCAATGGGAACACGGCGATATCTTGGAGATCAACCAAGCAAACCCTTGTGGCTACCTCCTCAAACCACTCAGAGATCATTGTTGTACATGAGGCGGTTCGTGAGTGTGTATGGTTAAGAAATATCATTGCACATATTTGAGGGATTAGTGGTTTGAGTTCTACCACTGAGGAGCCTACTTGCATTTATGAACACAATGCAGCTTGCATCTAACAGATGAAGCTAGGTTATATTAAGGGTAATAACACAAAACACATATCTCCAAAGTTGTTCTACAATCAGCAACAACAGACCCTTCTCAAGATTCAAGTGAATCAAGTAAGGTCTGAGGAGAATGTGGCAGATTTGTTTACCAAATCACTGCCTAAGGCCACATTTGAGAAACATGTGAAAAGCATAGGAATGCGAAGACTTTCCAAGCTCACTTGATTAATGTAATGATCAGGGGGAGGTGTAGACATCAGGGGGAGTCTAACACACACATGTCATTCTCAAATGTAGAAGGTGCGTTGTGCTCTTTTCCTTCGACCAAGTTTTATTTTTGCCCCACAGGGTTTTTATTGTTACTTGGCAAGGTTTTTAGTGAGGCAACAACTCATGCACCATTTCGTCTTTGACTTGGCACAAGGGGGAGTGTTAAAGGAAAAGCACATTATGTGCCTTCGTCAAAGAAACAGACGAAGAGGGAATTAAGCAATTACAAATCACAGCTCAATCAGCATTTAGTATCATCAATGTAATTGATATTTCCGTTGTGATCCTATCCCTATATAAAGGGGTTATGAATGAAATGAGTAGACCAATTCCAATTGTCATTTTACTTTAACAATATATATATATATATATATATATATATGAGAACACTGATGAGTTTTTTATTTTTATTTTTATTTTTTAAATGTAACATTGATGAGCTTTTATCAGCAAAGAGATCTCTATGACCTTGCTATTTCTACCTTTCGATTGACTTAGAAACCCGCTCCTCTACGGATAGTAAGAGTTTATAGTACTAATAATAAGTTTGTGCATCGTATACTTGTTAGTGTATACGCTAATTTAAAATTTATTTACCTAATTTCACAAAAAATTGCTATACATTTCGTTTCACTTACAAACTCGCTCCTCTACATATAGTAGTAAGAATTTATAATGTTACGTTTGTGTGGCGTATAATTGTTAGTATATATATGCCAATTTCAAATTTATTTACCTAATTTCAAAAAAAAAAAGGCTATACATTACGCAGCGCAATTGTTAGTATATGTTTACTATAATGAATGCCTCTTTTTTTTTTTTTTCAGAAACCTTATATATACACAGCAGCTCTAATATCTTTTGAGTAACAATTAACAGATAGATACATAACATGTTACTCTTACATTCAGGACTCATCATAGCAATTAATCAAAGGATTAATTATGAGCTATCAAAATTAAATTGAAATGGATTGTTAGCTTATCTAGTTGCCATAATTTAAATAAATTCTTTGTTAATTACAAAATTGATTTCCCTCATTAATGGCCCCAAAATATTAATAGCAATTGCCCCAAACACATTGTCATCTAGGATTCCTTAACTAAAACAATTTCATCTTTGACTTTCTAATCATCATATCCCAAATAATCAAATAAAAAAATAACACTATCAAATTTACCATAGCCAAAAAAATTACCATAACACAAACGAGGACATTTACGTCATTACCCCTCTTGCATTGACAGCGAAGGCAGTGAAAGCGTCCAAACAAGGGCACCATCGGGCATTAAACGCAGAGGACAGTACAGGGACAAAGAGGAAACTCAGAGAGGGCACTAAATGGGTTGCCCAGAATAACATGTCCTTATAAAGGGACAGTAATGGCAATCCCATATAAATATTTCCAAAAAAAAAAAATTCACATCCAACGGTCACCCCGACCCCTTCCGAATTTCAACGGCTCGCGATTCGACGCATATAAACAATTTGACGTCGTCGCCATGGTAAAACCTCTCCCTCTCCCTCTCCCTCTCCCTCATCATTTCTGGTTTTTCATTTTTAACATTTTTTTCCCTTTGGAAACAATAAAATCTTTTCGTTTTTCTCTCTGCTTCTGTTGGGATCCTGAAACTCGAAGATCGGATCGAGCGCTCTCCCAGCTCTCGAACCCTGAATCGTCGCGTCGAGGTCTCCGTCATTCTCTTCCGCCTCCCAAACGTCGCCGTTTTCGCTCCCGTCGCCTCCTCAGCCCTCGTGTTTTTTTTTTGGGTGTTGCAGGTCTTGTTTCATGGAGTTTGAGGGCTCGGTTGAGAGAGAGAGAAAGCGGAGGGGTCGACTCTGATCAAGAAGAGCAACTGAATAACCACAAGGTCAGGATATTGATCATGCTCTCGTCTTTGTTTATGTGTTTTTTTTTTTCGGGCTTTTCGTAAGTCTTGAAATCTGAAAAACTCAAATCTTTCTTGTGCGGTTATTCACGCGGCGATTGTGAGTACCTGCTGTGGATTTTTCCGAATCGGTTTCGGAGATTGGTTTTCGTTTTACTCGGATCTAGAAAGATCCGTGCCCAAAGATATTTTCTGTTTTTGTTTCTGGGTGCATTTTTCGTGAGCATGAAGTTACCACAGTGAACTTGTTCTTGACGCTTTTTTGATGTCTTAGTTTGTATTTCTGGAAATTGACAGAAATTAGCTCCCGTTTCATTGTTTTCCGTTCCACTGTCCCTCTCTCTAGCTCTATATGTCTCTTTTCACAGTGTAAAGGAAGCCATTGTTGTATCCTTGGCCGTATCTGCGATCTTTTCATCCGTCAGATTCAGAGATTCTCAACGATTCGCTTAACTTCGTTTTCAGAAAATCGAAAACTTTTATTTTGTTTATAATTTTTGTGAATATAAATAAGCTCCCCTTTTGCTTTGGCTCGAAGGTACTGTTTTGTTATAGGTACCAGGTCGGTTTTCTTTTAATACCATTAGATTAACAGAAGCTCTTAATGGCAACACCTTGTTTTCTCTAAAACCCATGAGAAAATATTCAATGAAGCTTCCCTGAATCCGCTATGCATCTGCCTCTCTGATTTCTCCCTCATTTCAATGCTTCTTTTAATTAATAAAAAAAGAAAAAAAATTATTTCTCTCTCCCTCTCTAGCTAGCTCTCTAAGTTTCTTTGTCCTTGGTGGAGAGTCCATTTGTCTCTCTTGCATTTGTATCAAATTTATCAACATTGACTTGGATTGGTTTTAATCGATTTTTATATATATGGGGGTCTCTCTGCTGCAGTTGATTGATTAGGTTAAAAAAAAAAGAGTAAACAAAAAAAATGTCGTCGTCAAATTCTCCGTGCGCAGCCTGCAAATTTCTCAGGCGCAAGTGCACCCAGGAGTGCGTGTTTGCGCCTTACTTCCCGCCGGACCAGCCGCAGAAATTTGCCAACGTTCACAAGGTGTTTGGGGCCAGCAATGTTGCCAAGATTCTAAACGAGCTGAGCGCCACGCAGCGCGAGGACGCGGTGAACTCGCTGGCCTACGAGGCCGAGGCTCGTCTCCGCGACCCAGTCTACGGCTGCGTGGGGCTCATTTCTATTCTTCAGCAGAGATTGAAGCAAGTCCAGCTCGATCTATACAATGCCAGAAAGGAGCTGGCTACTTACATGGGCCCGCAGGCCATGCTCTCGATTCTTCAGCCGACATCTTACATGCCGCAGCAGATTCAGGGCGGCGGGAATGCCTCCTCTTCCTCGGTGGTTGTGCCGTACAACATGTCGCCGATGATGGGCATTCCGACCGGAGCAGCCTCCGGCAGCGGTGGGCAGTTAATGGTGAGAGAACAACAGCAACAGCAGCAGATTTTCGAGGCTCAGCAATTTCTGGCAGCGAGGGAGCAGCAGGAGATGTTGAGAAGCTTTGAGCAGAACAAACAGGGAGCATTGCATAGTCAAGAACCGCCGCATCATCTGAGGTTTAACAGTGGGTTCGACTCGGTCACTGGGACTGGGTTGACTCAGATGAGTCCTACTTCAGCAGCAGCTAATAATGCTAACATCTCACCTGCTTTGGCTCTGGGCTTTGATCCTAACCCTTATCAGATTCAGCCACAACAGCAACAACAAGAACCTCACCACCACCACCATCTCCAGCTTCAGGCTTTGCTTCAATCCCAACAACAACCGCAGCAGCAGCAGCAATCGCAGCAACAACAACCACCGCAGCTACTGCCGCAGAAGGTCGAAGGCGAGGATGGCAGAAGTAGGAGTGTGGGCCCATCTTGTTAGATGTTTTACTTCCGGCTCCATTTTTGCCTTTCCCCGCTTTTTCATTAAACAAAGCTTCATTCTGGGTAAGCTTTCTTTTTTCCTTCTGCTTCCCTATTTTCCTATTAATTCCGCACATTTATTAATGCTGTAAATCTGGGGTTTGTTTTATCAAGAAGGAGGCAAAATGGTGAGGGCCAAAACCTACTCTTTATTGCATAGAGCAGAGGGGGAGGTTTGGTTTGGTTAAAGAGAATTATTGTCTTTTCACAGAGTATGGGATGTCCCCCCCTCCCCCACTAGCTTCTCCATCATTAACATAGCATCTGAGGGTTTCATTTGCACAGTTTGGTGATATCCCTTTCTCCTCTTGATGAATATTTGCTTTGCCATAATGTTTATTGTCAGAAAAAATAAATACCAGTGATGTGATGCTTTGGTTTGTGGAGATAATAGGACACATTTATGGGGATGGAAAGGACGGAGGGTCCAATTCAATTGTGGAAAATAGAAAAACATGTCCTTATTGAGTTTGACTCATACTACTAGCTACATCATTATTGGACTAAATGAGGGTAGATGGAGGGGTTTTTAAGGCAATCGGATATCATGATGATCTCTACTGTATACACTGACATTGTTCTTACTCAGTTTTGTAAAAGACAAGACTGCCCTTGTTTCACATAACAGTTGGAACTTCCTGCTTTGTGCTTTTTGTTGACTTTGGCTTTGCTACTTTTGTTTCTCAAACACCTACGGAGAAAACAGTCATGTATTGCTCTTAGTTATACTGTAGGGTTTTACCAAGTTTTTGAAGGGAGTGTGAGGTTTTCTTTGTGTTTTAGTTTGATATAACTCTTTTCATTGACAAAGCTTGCGTTTAAAGTTTATGATATGATAATGTGTTTATACGTATACGTATACATTTTTTTTTTTTACTATCAAAGTATAATGTCTTTTTCTTGATAATGATATAAAGTCAGGCAATAATGTTTTCTTGATTATCTTAAATTTTGCATTGATCGAGAATATGATGTGATCATATGAGTAGGGCATTGCTACTTAAAGTAAATGAATCGTATCAAACGGCTACTAATCTATGAGTTCCCTTTTTTATTTATTTTCTTGTGCAGTTTATATCTTCGCCCCCTGCATACGACTGGAGAGAGTAAGAGAGACTTATAGAGGAGATTTGGAGAGGTTCAAATCTGAGGGTCCGATATCTGCATCAATTTTGAGTTTCTAAAGAGAATTAACTTGTGATTGGAGAAACACATTTCGAAGTTTTAGGATCGATCTGCATTGATCTTCGAGTACAGTCTTAAATTATCTTCTGGACTGGTAGTATTCATAACTTGATCATCCTTTTTTGCAAACATGTAAATCTGAACTAGCTACTTCTCATGCTTCTTTTAATCGTCTCTAGTATATTCCTTAATCAGTATCATTAGTTTACTATTACTATTATGACTATCATTAATGTTACTGTTATTGTTTGTTTGATACCATTGAGGCATTGAGATCTCTACCTAAATAGAACTTGACTTTATAATACACATGTGACTGGATTTGCCTTCTGGTCAGTTTTTCGTATATATGGTTTCTTCTCTCTCCGATCTTCATGAAGAAAAAGGTTGTGTCAAATTGACTAAAAACCAAAGAGAGATCTATCATATGGGGATTAGTGTAGGGTAGCTTTTTAAGATTTGATTACGTCCTTAACAACTTTATTTGAATTTAATAATAGTTTCTGATTCAATTACAAATCACAAAGCTGCTTTCACCACTTTTTGGATTTGCTAATATTCAAAGGGTAGTAGTAGTACCTTTTGCTATTTGGAGGGTTTATTTGTCTTTTAGTGTGAGGATGCAGACCTTGACCTAGCCTTGAGATAATTTGCTGCATGAAAGTGCATCCCATGCAATTTAAAAAAAAATTTAAACTTGTGAATTTGTCATGTGCTATTGACATAGTTTAATTTCGGTTAGTTGATCATGAAAAGATTATCTTATTAACGAGCTCATGATTTTCTTCAAAATACGCGCTAAAAATTAGAAACAACCGATTTTATGTGTATAAAATTAATGAAAGAAACCATATGAAAGTGAAGCTAGAAAGAGATCATAAGTAAAATTTCAATTTAGTTAAACTCTAACACTCATACACGCGTTTTAATGAAGCATCTGAAAATTCAGTTTCTTTCATTACTAAATATTATTATGATATGTAAATCAGAGCCGGTTTTGAAAATTTAGAGGTCTAATGTGAAAATGTGAAAGTCTCAATCTTGCTCTTAATGGAAAGAAACAGAATAAAAATTTAAAAACTTGCATAAATGTTTTATTAGAGGATAAAAAGAAAAGGTTAAGAACAGCAAGCTTGGAAGAGTGGAAATAGCCAAGGAAGAAACAAAAAATCAAGCTGCATCAGGGTTTGAGCCCAAAACAGCCCAGGAAGAGGAGAAATAGCACATCAGATCTGTCATCTGAACTATATTATACTCAGAAATGTTATATATCTCAGAAATGTCTATTGCTAAGCACCCCCAAAACCGCACCTGATGCATTTCTATTGCTAAGCATAACATAAACATTGGTTTTGTGTGTGAAGAAAGTTTCTCTACAAGAAACCAGTTTTTCTTCCTACAAGAGGACAAGGATGTAAACCAAATGTTTTATAATACCTAGAAGGTACATTCACTGTGCTAGTTTTTGCAATTATTTAGTTTAATTCCTTTCATTCCATTTAGTCGGCTTAACTGAGTTAAAAAAACAATTGATCATATGTTTATATTAGGCACATCTAAACCTAACTCATATAATCAAAAAAAAAAAAATTATTAAAGAAGAAATGGGAGGGATGAGTTCTCCATCCATTGTGTCTTTATTTGACGAATTATAATGTTGACATATTGAAGAATGGCTTGGCATGGTGTGATGAGTGATCGATGAGGTGGGATGACCGGTCTTACAAACTTCAATCGTAGACTTATACATCGAGAAGGTTTCGGTAAAATAAATTTGAACTTCAAAACTCATTTGATGACCTTATAATAAATTTATCATTAGATTAATATTCAATTAGTAAGTCAAGGAAAATTCACTAATAATATATACAATGAAGTGTGGATACTTTGGCACCGATCATCATGGTCTTTTTTTTATACACTCGAGTTTCCAAACATGCATTATATCAACTATTGCAAAACAAATGATCAACAACAGGTAAACTTCAATAGATATCTCGTAGGATTATATAGAAGTTTTGTTTTATATAAAAGTGTTGTTATTTCATAACAATTATTTGGTTTTGAATTAGGAAAATTCTACAATGTGTTAACGTATGATATGCATACAATTGCCTTAAAAGTGATAAAATGAGTCATCAAAATAGTAATATTAGTCATCAAAGTGGTAACATGAGTTCTTAAAAGTGGTAAATTTTCTTAGTTACCACATGAGTCCTCAAAACAGTAATATTAGTCCTCAAAGTGGTAACATGAGTCCTTAAAGTGGTAAAAATAGTTGATGTATGAGAAATGTTAACATACCATAGCTTTACATTTTGAATTAAGTAGCCATAGTAATGTTATGTACATTTTCAATATATCACGCCAATGTCATTTAAAAAAAAAAAAGGTCATAAAAGAGTAACAATTTTACTTTCATTGCGGTGAAGGTGGACCCAAAAGAAAGTACACATCATAAAAGCGAATGCTTTTCTTTTCTTAAAAAGTGCAAATTTTTTTTAATTGCGGTGAAGGTGGATCGAACACCTGACCTTCAGATCTTCAGTCTGACGCTCTCCCAACTGAGTTATCCCCGCTGACTGATCTAGTAAACGCTAATTAATTACTTACTATTCTGCAACCATATTCCTAATCAAGCCCCATTAACATTACATAACCCGGTAATTGTTAGTGGGCCTAATACTACGCAGCAGGTGGGCTGAAGAACGTAACAACTATAAAGTGGAATACACTACTAATTACGAATTAATCACATAGCCTTGATCAGACCTGCACTTCTAATTCACCAATATATTCTATCATACAATGAAGAGCTAGAATGCGATTATTACCACTAAAATGCGAGTATATTGTGGCGATACTTGTTGAATAGTGTACTTCATTAATGACGATACTTGCGATTCTTATTCTTACGTACGTTCCAAAAACTGTGATTCACATCCTCTGTGCATGGCACGGTAGACGAAATTGATTTACATCAGTAATTTGAATGATTTTTTTCTTTAGAATCTACTTTCATTTGTATGACAAGAAATATGGTTCTCATGTCGTGAAGACGTTGAATTGTTACTTTTATATATGATTAAAGCACTTTACCCTGTAGAATCTCGAACTGAATAATAACATTCACAAACTATGCGAAGGTATATACGTATAAGGGTTTCAAGATTTTCTGGTCCGAAGTAAAGATACCAACAAATTTGTAAATAATTATTTGAGATGTCTCTAATTGTTGACTTGTTGATAAAGTAGTTACGGATAGATTTCAGTTTAAGATATTGGAGCAAATGTTATATTGGTTAAGTTATGCTCTACAAATAGAAAATAACTAACGATAAACAACTAGGTTGCTTAATTCCAAACGATGGAGTATGGATCCATACATCGGAAGAAAAAAAAGTTTATCATAAGATTAAAATGTTATGTTAATACAACAATAACATATACGTGCATCGATTATAATTTAACACAGTTGCAGTTAGAGATGCAGCCAGTAAAAAAAAAAAAAAAAATTAGATGAGGTATATTTTGGTGTTCAGTATAACTATATATGTTGTTTGTCCCTGAAAACAACAGGTTTTCCACGAATGAAGTTTTTTGCCTAGCTTTTATTATCCAAAAGGTCCATTTGTTTTGCTAGAAAAACTCACCCAGCTTAAATATGTCCACGGAACCAGCATATGGCTGAGTTCATGCGATCATAACCCAACGCAAGGAGATCCCTGCTCAGCAACAGCTGGCGCGGGTCCTAGCGCACTCCACCACATCCTCTTGCCTATATAAAGGGAGCCCCGCCGAAGGTTATCTCAACCAGGTTAAAGCCACTCCTACAGGACATCATATCACCCTACCAAAGCGCCTTTGTGCCAGGCCACCTAATATCGAACAACTTTTTAGCGGCTTTTGAGATATCCCATTTTCTGAAGAATCGTCGAAGAGGAAATGTTGGTTTTGGTGCTTTGAAACTCAATATGAGCAAAGCATATGATAAGGTTGAATGAACCTTCCTTGAGCAGGTGTTGGTGCAGTTGGGTTTCAGTTCGAGATGGATAGCTTGGGTGCTCAGATGTGTTCAGACAGTGTCCTACTCCTTTGTCATTAACGGAGATCCAAGAGTCACATTGTTCCTCCTACGGGGCTACAACATGGTGACTTAATATCACCATATCTTTTTCTCATTTGTGTTGAGGCCTTATCCAAAATGATCCTGAAAGCTGAAGAAGCAGATGTAATTCATGGAGTCAAGATTTGTACAGATGCCCCTCCAATCTCTCGCCTATTTTTCGCGGACGACTCCTTCATTTTTTTCAGGGCGGAAATGGAGGAATACTATATGTTGACGGAGATATTTCAGCGGTATGAAAAAGCCTCAGGACAACTCATAAATTACCAGAAGAGTTGCATATCGTTTAGCAAGAATGTGAGGCGAGGCAAGCAAGATGACCTAGCTGCTATTTTGGAGGTGCTTCATGTAGATAAACACGAAAAGTACCCATCGAGTTGAGCTACTCAAAGGTGGAGGCCTTTAATTTTCTCACTGAGAGAGTCAGGAAGCGCACACAAGAATTGAGAGGAAAAACTTCAAGTGCGGTAGGTAAGGAGGTGATGCTGAAGGCAGTTGTGCAGTCCATCCCTACCTATGTTATAGGATGCTTTGAACTCCCCAAACATCTGTGTTTTGAGATGCACAGGCTAATGGCTCGATTTTGGTGGGGGAGATAACATTGAAGAGAAGAAAATCCATTGATTGGCGTGGGAATGTTTGTGTGTGCCTAAATCAGAAGGTGGGTTAGGGTTCCGTAATATGGTTCAGTTTAACCAGGCTTTACTTGCAAAACAAGGTTGGAGAATCCTCCAATCCCCTAACTCACTGATCGCTAGATTATATAAAGTGAAGTATTTCCCCTCCTGTGGTTTTCTTGAAGCTGAAGTACCAAAGGGAGCCTCCTACACTTAGAGGAGTATCAGGCATGGCAAGAGTTTGTTACTAAAAGGTATACGTTTTAGGGTTTGCAAAGGTGATAAAATTGCTGTGTGGCAAGACCCGTGGTTACCACTGCCGATTCGGTTCAGACTATTCAAGTCAAATAAGACGAGATATAGAGAATGAATTTTCTGATATATAATTCATCTCACAGTGGAGGTATATAAAAGAGATTACAAGAATACAACAGGTAAGTACTAACTACAAAATAATAACAATATATTCTATTCCTAACGTTAAGCCTTGACTCACGCTAACACTCCCCCTCAAGTTGGCGCATACACATCAACCATGCCAACTTGCTTAGTGAGTCATAAAATTCCTTCCTGGAAACTCCTTTGGTAAGTATATCTGCAAGTTGCTCTTCAGTTGGAACAAAAGGAAAGCTAATAATTTTGGCATCTAGCTTCTCCTTTATAAAGTGACGATCAACCTCCACATGCTTAGTACGATCATGTTGTATTGGATTCTGTGATATATCAATGGCTGCCTTGTTGTCACAATACAATTGCATAGTACTTTTGAGTTTGAAACCCAGATCACATAACATGTTTCTCAGCCACAGCAATTCACACACTCCATGAGTCATACCTCTATACTCGGCCTCAGCACTAGATCGTGCCACAACTTTCTGTTTCTTACACTTCCATGTAACCAAATTACCTCCCACAAAGGTAAAGTAACCTGATGTTGACCTCCTGTCTGTAATATTTCCAGCCCAATCTGCATCTGTAAAGCCACAAACCTCAAGGATGTTGTTGTGTTTAGAAAACAATACTCCCCTTCCTGAAGCTGACTTCAGGTACTTTAAAATTCTCATAACAGCATCCATGTGACTCTCATTTGGGTTATGCATGAATTGACTCACCACACTCACTGCATATGCAACATCTGGTCTAGTATGAGCCAAATAAATCAAGCGCCCAACTAACCTCTGATAGCGAGCTCGATCAGTAGGTACCTAATCTGGATACTCAGCTAAACAATGATTCTGCTCAATAGGGGTATCAATAGGTCTGCAATCCAACAAACCTGTTTTTGTTAACAAGTCAAGAACGTACTTCCTCTGGCACAGGTAGATCCCTTCTCTCCCCCTGGCTACCTCAATTCCTAAGAAATACTTAAGTTCACCCAAGTCCTTCATCTCAAACTCAAAGGCTAGCTGTCTCTGCAGTTTATCCATCTCAACAGTATCACTGCCGGTGATTACCATATCGTCCACATAAATAATTAGAGTTGTTACATTCCCTTGTTGATGCTTGAGGAACAAGGTATGATCTGAGTTGCTCTGTTTATAACCAACCTTTGTCATGAACTGTAAAAATCTCCTAAACCAAGCACGAGGCGATTGTTTGAGACCATACAGAGACTTTCTCAATTTGCATACAAAATCACCAGGAGAAGCAACTACATACCTAGGTGGAAGACTCATGTACACTTCCTCAGCTAACTCTCCATGAAGAAAAGCATTCTTGATATCAAACTGTCGGAGTGGCCAATTTAAACTAGCAACAAATGATAGCAGAACCCGAATAGTGTTCATCTTGGCAACAGGAGCAAACGTTTCATCGTAGTCTATACCATACGTCTGAGTAAACCCCTTTGCTACAAGGCGTGCTTTGTACCGATTCACTGATCCATCTGCATTATGTTTCACAGTAAAAACCCAACGACAACCTACAGCCTTCTTGCCTTGTGGTGGAGGCACAAGTTGACAAGTATTGTTCTTCTGCAACGCCTCCATCTCTTCCTCCATTGCCTTCCTCCACTTTGGATCCCCCAATGCATCCTGCACTCTATTAGGTATTGATACAGCAGATATTTGATTCACAAATGATTCATATGATTTAGACAACCTCCTAGTGGACATATAATTGGCTACTGGGTATTTTGATTTGGTAGTAAGAGTAGGTTCATATCTTTTGGCTGATTGACCTCGAGTGGTCCTATTTGGTAACACATATTGCTCAACATTATACTCACTATTGCTAGTACCAGTGGGTGGACATGCCTCAAATGGGTGATCTTCAGTACTAGGAAGTTGTGGGTCAGGGGTAGAAGTGATGGCAGGAGGGGCAGTTGTGTCTTCAACTGCATTTTCAGTGATTGAAACTGGTGTCTGGATGTCTGGAGCTTCTGCTTCTGGAGGTGATGAGCTGATGCTCTCAACTGGATCCGTCAAAATACCTCCTTCTCCACTTTCTGATTCCTCCCCTTCTCCATGATACAGCTCTTCAAAATATGAATTCTCCCCCTAAAGAGCTGTATCTGAGGAGGAAAAATAACTCATGTCCTCAAAGAAAGTAACATCCATAGTGACATAGTACTTTCTGGTTGGTGGATGATAGCACTTGTACCCTTTCTGATAACCTCCATAGCTCACAAACACACACTTAAGCGCTCGGGCATCCAACTTAGACGGCTGGTTTTTAGGAATATGGACAAAAGCAACACAACCAAAGACACGAGCTGGAAGATTATGAAATGAAGGTAAGGAGACATGAGATGCAAGAACCTCAAATGGAATTCTTCCCTGAAGGACACTAGATAGAAGACGATTGATAAGATGGGAGGAAGCATGGATAGCATCGCCCCAAAGATACTTAGGCATATGAGCACTAAAGAGAAAGGCACGAGCCATATCAAGTAAATGACGGTTTTTCCTTTCAGACACTCCATTTTGTTCTGGTGTTTGTGGACATGTGATTTGGTGAACAATCCCATGGGTTTTGAAAAACTCTTGGAAAACATGATTAACATATTCTCCCCCATTGTCAGAACGAAGGACTTTAATGGTGCTATGGTATTGTGTTTGAACAAGAGTACGAAAAGTTTGAAAAGCTGGAAAGACTTCATCTTTGGTGTTAAGAAGAGAAACCCATGACAATCTCTTACAATCATCAATAAACAACACAAAATATTTCATACCGGACACATTGGGTTCTCTAGAAGGTCCCTAAAAATCAGAATGAATAAGCTCAAAAGGAATAACACTTTTATTAGAAACACTAGGAGAATAAGTAGCACGATGACTCTTGGCCAAGACACATGTTTCACAATGTAAAGCAGACTCATCCACACCAATAAACAGAGTAAGCATGGTTTTTCTCATAAGACTAAAAGATGGATTCCCTAAACGGCGATGCCACAACCAAATTTCACTTAGCTTGTCAGAATTCAAAGTCAAAGCGGCACGGGACTGTGCTCCTGGTTTCTCCCCTGCGTATGTCTGATCCAGATGGAACAACCTGCCTCTCAGATACCCCTGACCGATTAACTCCCTGGTGAGAAGATCCTGAAAAATCACATATATATATATATAGGATAAAAGGTTACTGAGCATTTAGACTCAGTATTCAACTGTGGAACAGATATCAAGTGATGAGACAAGTTAGGCACATATAACACATTATGTAGTCCTAAAGTGGGAGTAATACGCACTGACCCTGACCCTAACACAGGAAAAGCCTCACCATTGGCATTGGTGACATAGGACACTGGTGGGGAAGACAATTCAGTAAAATATGATTTATCATAAGTCATATGATTGGAGGCACCAGAATCAATAATCCATGTATCAGAACCAACAAAGTTAGAAACCTTTAAAGCCATACCAATCTTACCACGACCAGCTATAGAGGCTGTAGGAGCAGCCCCACCTGCTGTATGATGATCCTGTCAAGCCACGCCATAGAAATCTGGTTCTTGGACCAACTGAACAGCAGCTGCCTTCGCCTTAGGACGATAACCTTTCTTTTTTGGGGTACCCATTTAGTTTCCAGCAAGTCTCTTGAACATGTCCAAGGTCATTGCAATAAGAGTATTGAGGACGAGGGCGGTTGGTGAAGCCCGGTGGAAGACCTTGCTGATGAAGTGGAACTGAATTATGCTGATGAAGTGGAACTGAATTATGCTGCTGAAGGAAAGGTGCTGGTGACTTGGCCTGAATGGCTAGGCTAGATACTTCAACCTGTGCATGCTTGACACTTTCCTGCTGAGACTCATCCTTGCGGATGTATGTAAAAGCTGTGTTCAGACTAGGAGGATCTGTCATTCTGAGCAATTCTCCCTTGGCACTGCTATGCTTCTCATCAAGCTCTCATACATGAACCCTTTCAAGTTCCTTCTCCTTCTGGTACCACACAAGATCTTCCTCACTAGGTGCTTTGGTTGTTCCTGTCACATGCCCCATCTTGTGTATGCCACGAAGGTGGACAAACATAATCTTCTTCCACGTTCGAAAATTGGTCCCATTAAGTTTCGTACCCCCAAAAGAACCACCATCTGAACTTCGAACAAAAACCTCAACCTTTTGGACCTCATTGATTCTGGAACTCTGACCTTCACTTTCATCACCACCCATTGCAACAATATAGTAGCAAAATCACAAAAAACACAGAGTATGCAGCGGAATAAAAAGGACAAGAGATTCTAGAAGTAACAATAACACAACGTGTAACAATATCTATATATATATATTTTAGAGTTATTGCACGGGTTGAGGTGAAACTGAGGACTGACTGGGTTCTAGAGGAAAGAAAATACCCAATCAGATCTAGTCTGAGCTCTCCCTGACGTTGAATAGGAGAAACTGATGGCCTGGACTGAGCGAACTAAAGTAGAAGCTCGACGGCGGAATTGAGAGACTGCCAGCGAAACAGAGAGAGGGCCGACTGCGGGATTGAGCGACGGCCGGAGAAGCAGAGCAAGGGCCGACGGGTCTCGGCGATAGAGGGCACACAACGGCCTAGGAACGTGATGAACAGGAAACCGACGGGTCTGAGCTTGATCGGTCGAATCTGTTCTGAGCAAGAGATGAAAATGGTCGACGGTTCTGAATCTGATCGGTTCTGATGTGAACCCAAACTGCTGATGATGTCACAGGACAGAATAAACGGCCGGACGGCGCGGTGGAGGAAACTGATCTGGAGAAGACGAAGCCTACCTAGAAGCCGACCTGGCGTTGACTTTCTGGTGCTAGTACCCAAGCAGAAAGTTGGGTCTGGAGGAGCAAGACGCGACCTGGACAGGTGATGAAGGTGGCTGGTCTGATGATGTCGAAGTCTAAGAAGAAGACGATCTAGTCGTTCTTGGACAGATGTCAATGCAAGAGGAATAACGACGGGAGAGTAACGCTGTGAAGGAAACAATAACCCTAACAATGGAGTTTTTTAATTAATTCCTCTAACTAGGAAAATTAAAAGTAGAAAATAAGAGACAAAGTCCTCTCAGATTTTTTCTCTGATATCAAGTCAAATAAGACGAGATATAGAGAATGAATTTTCTGATATATAATTCATCTCACAGTGGAGGTATATAAAGGAGATTACAGGAATACAACAGGTAAGTACTAACTATGAAATAATTACAATATATTCTATTCCTAACGTTAAGCTCTGACTCACGCTAACAATTCACCCCACCGGTGGTGGTCCTGGAAGACTTGAAGGTCAGTGACCTGATCCTAGAAGGTGAATTTGAATGGAATGTTCCTTTGGAGGCACTGTTCACACCGTATGAAGTTAGTGTTATAGCAAGTATTCCCTTAAGTCTAAGAGGGGCATATGACAATCTTGTTTGACATTATGATAGAAAGGCTTATTTGCAATCCGGAATGGATACCATGTTGCTAGACTTGATGAGGCTAGAACGACCCTTGCTGGCAGCTCCTTGGGTTCGTTTGGGATCCTGACAAGCTAATGGAAACAAGTACGGGGGGCTAATATTCCTCCAAAGGTATGAGTCTTTATTTGGAAGCTATTGCGGGGTTTATTACTGATAAGATGTGCACTTCTTAAAAAGGTCAGTATCCCAGATGCTAATTGTGTTTTTTGCAATCTTTCTATTGAGGATGAGCTATATTTGTTTAGAGACTGCACTGTCACAAGTTGCTTTTGGGAATGTACTTCAGTGGGTCCTAATGTTAAGGAGGTGCCTACATGTAATGGATCGGAATGGGTATTGAATGTTATTGATGGGATGAACAATAGCCAAACATGTGCTTTATTTATGGCACTATGGGTGGTGTGGTCAGAGAACAACAATATATGTTATGTGGAAGGGAAGTTTCTTCAGTGCTATGAAAGCTGCTCAATGGGCGACAAAGTTTCCTGATGAATATCATGGGTACATGTTTCTGGAGGAACTAAACGAAGGAGGGAAAGAGCCAAATGGCAGACTCCTCCCACTGGAAGACTGAAAGTTGGTAGCTTCCAAGTTGACTTTGGTGATGGTGGTGTGGCAGTGGTAATCTGGGATGAGGATGGGCAGTGCTTGGCAGCCCTTGCTCGTTGTTTCCTGTATGCATCTTCTGCTGCCTCCTTTTGGTTATCCACCAGAATTTGGGTAATATTGAACTCGAAAGTGACTGCACCCTTATTGTTACAGCTTTACAACACAATATGGAGGACAAATATGAAATTGGGCATATGGATGATTGTAAGTCTTATATGACATCTTTTCACTCATTTCAGGTTAGGCATATCTTCCGTTAGGCCTCATCATTTGGCCCTTCGGCCCTAAACCAGCTTGGCCGTGTCATTCCATTAGGGCTGGCCGGTCCAACCCTTTCTCAAATAAGGTAGGGTATGTGCCATGAAAATGAAACCCAGCCCGGCCCGCCCTAAAATATATATTTTATAATTGTTATTTTCTATTACACAAGACAATAGAATATGCCAGAAGCCCATTTTGCCTAGCAAGTCACAAGCCCGATTCTAAGAGTCCAATTCAACTCTCCAAGGGTGAAAAACTTAAGAGTCTTATCTATATCCCTCGACCTAAAGATTATTAGCAGCCATTGTTCTTTCCATTGTTCTCGACCTAAAGGATCTCGGAGACCCATTAAATCATGAAAGCCAGCACCAAAGCAGAGAATCGATTCCTATTTGAATATCTCTACCTCTCAACCTCTCGACCTTGACAACATAAGTGGCTGGAATTTTGGACCCAGATTTCGAGGAAGATGAGAACGACGTCAAGCGAAGCCGAACCACAGTCGACGACGACTTTGAAGATGATGTCAGGACCCGAAACCGAGGACGAGGATGGGCTCCATTGTTGTTGGTTCGAAAGCAAAAGCTTATATTTCCTAGAGTCTGAAATTAGAATAGTCACTGAGTTACTGATTCGTGTGGTCACTACAACAAAATCAGTCTTTTATGGCGCACATTTTACGTGTGCCGTAAATGATAGTCATTTACAGTGCACATTTCATGTGTGCTTTCGGAATGTCTTTATTCGGGTCATTCACGACATGCATCTTATGTGTGCTGTAAATTTAGTAAGCTATTAACGGCGTGCACAATATGTGTGCCGTAAATGAGTTATTTTACTAGTTTTTTACGACTTACTTTTCAAGCATGTCGTAAATGAGTTATAAAGTTTTTTTTTTTTTGGATCGAAGTATATTAAACAAAAAAGAAAAACAAGACTCCGACTATGAAATCAGAGTCCTAGCTTACGAGATCTAATTGATTTCATCCCAGAGTCCATAGACTTCGACTTGCCGACTCAATGTGGTTCACCGTTCACTCCTTCACCGCCTCTCTCTTTTTCCGGCGACATTCTCTCCCAAACCTCCCTCTGTCCGTGAAAGATCGGCTTCCGACTCAAGCATTTTCTTCCTCAAATGAGCATCGTCGGATCTTGTATTTCACTTGCAGCGATTCGTGCATAGCTTGACCTCCATGGCGTCGATTTCTAGTGGTCAGTACCTTTCTTCTTGCTCCGCCTAGGTTAATTGTGCTAGGTTTCTGATTTCGAATTGTGATTTTTTTTTTGCTTTGCAAGGTATGATGGATTCTTCTTGTTTATGCTCGCGACTAGTGTGCATCTTTTATTAGGGTTATGATTTCAATATTTGGAATTCGTTTATACTTCATCTCATGGCTTCGATTCTAAATTTCTGTTAGTTTCTGGTTCGTAATGTATGTCAGGCTTTGAGAATTGTTATTGTGCCATTACGATTCCACTGGAAATTCTTACTGTGCCTAAGTTTGTCTAGTAAATGCAGATAAGAATTGAAAAAATCTGAACTATAGGATTAGAGACTCTGTTTGTTTGGCTGTAATTTTGGCTACGTTTTCTTTGTAGAGTTCTGTTCCTTTTCTTTGGTGCCTTTGGTGGGTTTATTCTTATTTTGTAGAGATTATGAAAATTTAGTTTTGGTTTCTTCAATTTATTCTTGAAGATGATTGAAAAGTTACAATTTTACTATTGTACTTTATTGCTGTACAATTGGGATTGGGTTGGCTCGGTAGTTCTTTAATGATTGGGACACAGTAATTCTCTGTTCCTTTTCATGTGCTTATTGCTCTACCATCAGGTCAAATTTTATCTACTCTTAGTGGTCATTCGAAGAAGGTTACCAGCGTTAAATTTGGAGGTCGCTATAATCTGGTCATAACCAAGTTGGCTGACAAGGTAAGTTGCATTTATTTTGTTTTCTTTTGGTTTCGTACATCTATAAGATTTTTATAGATTTCTTGTTATCTTCATTATTTTAGTGCTTGTAGACGTTTTGCATGTCATTCAGTATGGTTATTGGGATGGCCATTAATAATTCTGCATACTCTATGATAGAGAGCTTAACATGGGGTTTTTGTTTAAAACATGGATCAACTAGAGTTTAAATGGATATGGTAAATTTCTTCATATAACTTTACTTGTGTTGGTCATCAACCTCCCCAAAACAAAAGGGATCACTATGCCAATAATGCCTTCAGATGACACATCTCAGATGACAGAAAACAAGTTTTCTGTCGTCTGACATGTTTCAAGTTTTTTAGACGACATAATAAACTAATTGTGTTGTCTGAATACCATGAAAATCCATACTAGTTCATTTTTTCCAGCTTTGAAAAATTCAGACAACAGATAACTATTGTATGAATAAACCAAGAAATTCTAACTTTCAATTGAAAAAATAAGACAACAAATTTATGTTGTTTGAGTGAAACAGGGAAATTACTTCTCATTGTGTGTCCAAAAACTATTTTTTGTTACAACTTAAACTTATCAAATTGATGCCCGAGCAAGCCCGTGTTTTTCCCACACTTAGTCAAAAACTCAAAACATCAAAAACACATTCTCTCTCGCCTAACTCTATCTCGACCCAGCAGCAACCCTAAGCAACCCAGAGCAACAAACCCAGCAGCAACCCAGAGCAACATCTTGTCCATTACCAACAACCTAACCCAGATTCCTCTCTATCAGAAGAGATAGAAGATTCCTTTTCACACCCCGAGCTAGAAGAGACAGATCAGATTCCTTTCGCAGAATGGCAGAACTGGAGTTCTTCGATTTCAAGAGCTGGAGTCCAAAGTATTCAGTATTGTTAACTGCATGGTAAGCTCGTTCTTGCTCTTAGGGTTTCGACTTTGATTCGTTTTGTATTTTAGGGTTTTGTTGGGATATCGATTTGGGGGTTTTGCTAATTTCCTTTGAAATTAGACTGGGGTGTTAGGGCTTTTGTTGATATCTGTTCGTCATCGTTGTACTATCTCCAACTCCGAAGCCGCCGCCTTCAGAAGTCACCGCTGCAAAACGACACCAACAAGCAGGTTAAGGGTCAAGATCGGCTGTTGATGGATCCTCGAGGCTGAGTGTGGGCTCGTCGGCAGATTTGGACTGGGATGAGAGGAGGAGATTGGTTCTCAAGCTACTGCTATGAATCACCTGCAATGAATTCCAATTCTTTTCGCAATGAATTTGATACCGGTGAGGTCAAAAGAGAAAAAGATGGAGGAGATTCATGTGAGTTTATGGAAAATGGAAATAAAGTTGAAGTCTTTGTTCATAAAAAGCAGAACTCAGATGAGGTTGTCAAAAGTGGTAGCTCTTCACAAAACCAATGCTTAAGTAAGGTAGTCTTGCTCTTTACCATGGTGGAATAGAATGATATTCATTTCATAATTTGTGGTTCTGAATTGGATTTCAACGTTGTATTGAAAAGTAGTAATGAACAATTTCTCACATTTGGCAAAATTTACTTGTTCATATTTCAAGTTCTTTTGAGTCAGTAATATGTTTGGTACTTGGTATCTGATGTTTTGATTTTATTGAGATATAGTTGTGCCACTTATATGTTTTTAATGAAAACAATTGTTTAATGGACTAGGTGCTTTATAAGGTTTAACTTCTACAAGTTCAGGATATGGAACAGAAAGCTGCAATAGCATATGATCTAGCTGCAACAGAAAACTAAAATATGCCAAGTCCTCCTCCAGTCATCACCTTGGTTTGGTTTTACGTCCATTATTTCAGTTCTTGGAGAAATTGGCATATATATCTTTTGTTTAGCATTTTACTAAATTTGAATTGATGCTTATTTTGCAGTCAGTAATATGGAAGAAAGAACTTCAAGACACGATGAAAAAGAAAAGAGAAAGATACTTGTTTTCTATATGAATTTATGTTCAGCTTGGTGATTTTTTTTCCTTTGTTCCTACTCTTCGGACTGAAATCGTAACATCAATGATTGTTAGCAAACCTTTAACTTTGCCTGTGGCTCAAATTTATATATTTTCACTGGTTTAGTGTTGTTATGCAGTATGCAAGGATATCCATGGGGTAACTTGGGTTGATGACAACAAGGCAACAAATGTAGAAGCTACATACACAGGACTAATGGGTCTAAAGAGGCAAAAGTCTGTGATCCTACTTGGCGGCCTTGCAAAGGTGATAAGTTGCTAAATGCTGCTTTATAAGATGTTCAATTGCCTTTGTTTCTTTTACTTTGCATGGAAAACTTGGAGAATATATAAGCTATTGCATTTACCACAATGACCAGTGAGAAATAAAATATAGGAAAATATTTGTGCTACTTTGTCAAATCCTCCTCTAAGAAGGCATTGTATAACTTTGTATGGGTTATTGGTGCTCCACTCCACTATTAGTATTAATTGAAATTCTTGATTGTCATTTCAAATTGAACCTTAATACATTACATTTTAGAATGTTCTGTGCTCTCTTAGGTTCACTCCTTTTCTCTTTTTATACTCTGACAATTTGAACTTATATACTATTAAAAGTATTAAGACGATTCCATTAGATTCCAAGCATAGTCTACCTTTGTTATGAGTCGAAGTCCCATTTTCTCTTATCTGACTTTATACTCTCAACATTTTCTTTTTCTACTATATTCTTTTGTTTTGAGTTTAAGAATATTAAATTGAGTGCATGGATGTTACCCATCACAAGGAAAGTTAAGTTTCCAGGGCCATAATTTGTTTACCTGGTGCTATGATATTTTTGTCTTCTCTTGTTAGTTACTCAAGCAGGTAAATTTATGTTATACCTATACATTATTTGTCATTGACTGAACTGGAAACACTTGAAGAAGTACCAAATATGCGACATCTCTTTGACTCATCATAGTTTTCATTTGTAGTGAAAACGTGTGTCTAGTATTTCACTATTTTGTCAATCTACACGATAGTGTTTCATATGTTATTGACTTTGTAAACTCTGTCAACTGTCCAGGAACTTGGATAGTTTAAGATAAATTAGCCATCACACTTCAGGTACTTTTCTATAATCCAACATGGTCCTGAAATGCTAATAACTATGTTACAATTACAGTCATTTGAATTTCTAAGATAAAACTAATTTACCGAAACCTACAAGCTTAGCCTTCTGTTATAAACTTGTGATAGTTTACTGCTTTAGCATCAAAGTTCTTGTGTTTGATCTGTATGGCGTCAAGGGTCATGTTGTTTATTACTTGTTAAATCCAAGAAAAATGACAACATTGAAACCATTTAAATTTGTGAATTGAAGATAATTAAATGCCACTGACTAATCACCTGTATCTCGTATGCTTCTGGGCATTTAAATATTCATTACTGCACCCGTTTCAAAAAATAGAAAAAAGAAGAAAGAATATTCATTACTGCAATCAAAAAAGATCAAGAATAGATAATAGAACCTGGCTTCTAGATGGCTTTTGTTGGGTCCATGTTCTGGGTGGTTGAATATGACTCCATATAAGATGGTTTTTGTAACGTTGCAAAGGGA
This sequence comes from Rosa chinensis, assembly GCF_002994745.2. Lineage (NCBI taxonomy): Eukaryota > Viridiplantae > Streptophyta > Magnoliopsida > Rosales > Rosaceae > Rosa > Rosa chinensis. Next base: position 16,071,607 of record NC_037089.1, on the reverse strand, counting down.
TGTCACCAAATGAAACTGGCTTTTAGATGGCTTTTCATGGAGTCATATATGGGAGTAAAATTGGTGAGTAAATGCATTTGTTCTATTACATTTTTCTACTTCTAGCTTTCTAAATCTGTGATTTTTCACAAAAAAAACTTATTGTTGGTGTAGGATGTGACTGAGCAAGGAGAAACTGTAGAAGTTAGAGTAACAAAAGCACTTATGGAATATGCATACATGTATATATTTATAGCTCTTTTGGTTAAACTTGATTAATGCCTGCTTAGTAAGATTATTTATAGCATGAAGATTTGTACGATTATGATAGATTTTGGATTGCTCTTTGTTATGCAGATTTGTGTTCTTTGCGATTTTTGAAACCGTTAAGGAAGGTAGCTAATGAAAGCGTTGCAACTTTGTGGGGGGGGGATGAATGCTGATGCAACTTTGGTCTTTTCCTACTACAAAGAGCTGTCACTGACCCAACATTTATCTTTTTCACAATGGATATCAAGTGATAAGAAGTGGCACAACTAGCTGCAAACATACTGCATTGGAGTAAAATTACTCTATAATTATTTGCTTTTGGGTTAGAAGTAGTCTAGTTTTGCTTGGTGTTTTCTTAAATTAGGTTCTGAATTGGCTTCAAGCTTTTTGACTTTGATGATATATATATAACAAGCCTTTTGTATTGTTCCAAAATGAATGATGTCCATATGGTTAACAACCAACGCAAGATTACAACATATGTTGTCTCAACATGAAAATAAACAACTAAATCGTACCAAAATCTGTTGTTTATTGTTCTATCAAACAACAGAAGTAACAAGTTATCTATATTTCAAATGTGCTTCAAACAACAGAAGAGTGAGTTTCTGACCTCAATCAAACTACACAAGTACATGATTTCATATAGTTATATTGTCTATCAGACAACATAAATACTTAAAACAGTGGTTGGAATACAAAACAAAAAACATAAAAATAAATTCTTAAAACTAATTAGACGATAGATGAGGCATAATTTATCCAGTTTTAAGTGAATTTCAAACAACAATCAAATGTCTTTACAAATTCATTCAGACAACACATTGTTAAACAAGCCTTTATTTTGTTAACTCAGACAACATATAAATGTGTTCTTATTAAATGTCAGACAACAGAAGTTTTATTAAAATTGTAGTTTGTAATTCATTTGAACAACATTAATGTGTCGTTGTATATGATTATTAACCACAGAAAGTCCCAAATCCTGCAATGTTGGGTTGTTCAGACGACAGAGCCTTGCGAAACTTCTGTTGTCTGAGTGAGAAGAGACAACGGAGGATATCTGTCGTCTAATGCCGTAAGAGACGGCAGCTGGATAGACAACAGATAATTTACAAATCAGACGACAGATCATCTGTCGTCTGAAGGCTTTATTGGCATAGTCGATAACAAAAGTTGGAGTTAACAACTTAACACAGTATATTTCTGTAAAGATATGTTAGCATATGTTTTAAGGCTGTAGCGTACTAGATCTACTATTTAGTGTACTCCATCTTTCAATGTCTTTATCTTTTTTCTTTACAATGTTGTAGACAATTCATATGGCAAGGCTCTGATGATGGGAACTACAACTGTAACCACACTTTGAAAGATCATACAACTGAGGTAAAATTTTTTTGACTCGACCTATTCTCACAACAATTGCACTGAAAAATATGCTGCGTAAAGCCTGCCCTTCAATTGCACATAAGGTGGAAGGAGTGTGTCAAGGTTTAGTACTATGAAATCAAGATCACCTTCCGCAAGGAGTAATTGTAATTGTTTGGTCTAACAGTTTGAGTTTTGTTGGTTTTTTGCTGCTCCATAATTCACTACTTATTTCACTCAAGATCCTTTTATCAGAAATGAACAAATATACTCAACTTATCTATTTGAAAAGTATTTAAGGCCCATTGGTATAAGCTCATATTTTTGCTTTGCTTTAGACATAAAAAGTAATTTGGCATTGTATTGCATCGCATAGTCTTTTCTTTTTTGGTTCAAAAAATTTAGTTTCTGATAGGTTATATTGATTTGCATGTGTATTACACAAGTTCATTGAGGTCAATCCATATTTGTTTTACAGGGAAGATATTTATCTAAACCGTGCTGCTGTTATTGATATAGTATTATGACTACATAGCATTAATCAGAAAGTCATAGTAAATGTCGTTCACAGTACTTGCATTGAATTTTTGATATTAGTAGTATTGTCGGTATTGATTCCTATTGGTTGCTGTGGATTGATTTCCCTTTGAAAGTTCTGCTACTTCATGCGGATTGGTTGATGTGGATAGTCATATGGGTGAGGTTCATTTTAGGTGCATCTTAAAGGTTAGTTGTATGATCAGTCTGTATATTCATAGGGCTTGCTGTATGGAAGACATAATCTTACCATCAATTAGGACATTAGAATTTAGGTATTGCTGGTGTGGAATCAATCTCTCATTGCTGGTGTGGAATCTCTCATTGTGATTAGAATTTAGCTTTTATTTTGTGTTTAGACATAGATTGAAGTTTGTTCTTTATTTGATTTGTTACTGCAGTATGGATAGAAAAGTATGTAGGGACTTGTATCCAACCCGGACCGAGCACAAGCTCTTTTAATTGGATGGCTTCAGAACTACATTCCTTGTTTGCAGTCAGGGAAGTTTGTGGATGCATGCATTCTTCCATGGAGTCATATATGACTATGAGATGATGGTCAGTGGAGGTTTTAAGGTAGGTTTCAAGAATTGATTTTCATTGATAATGTTTGAGCAAACAAAAATATCTTTGTTCTCTATTCATTTGCCTGAATTAGGAAACTAGCTAGCATAATATGTAGAGATGAAATTTAGGTCAATATTCTCTTCTCCTCTTAAGTCTTAACCATTGTTGAATTCAATGGTGGAAGTATCACCAAAATTGAATCCCACATTAATACCAGTTTCTACTTTAGGTAAAGCATCTCTTAAAGTTTTTTTTTTCTGGTCTGAGCATCTCTTAAAGTTAACACACATTATTTACGAACTTTTTGATCATGAATTTTCCTTCCAGAGATTGGACTATGTATTATTGTCTTTCCAATTTTGAGAATTGTTTTCTAGGTTTTCTTGTTTGAATTAGTCGGATTACTTGGTCTGTTATGGTTGTGCTGAATTGTGTGACTCTTTTGTTGTTGTTTGGTGTTTTGTGATGATGGGTTGTCAGTGGAATTTGGTTTGATGAGGCTTCACGTTGATGTGCTTTCATTTTAGCAGAGAGATGGACCGATTGAAGAGCCAACTTCACTAATGTTTGTCATTGCCTGTCTTTGTAGGCTTTATGATGTACGACTTCTTTATGGGAAATGGTTGGCATGTGGCATCATATCAAGTTATCATCAGCCCCTTCAAGTACTCATGTAATCAATCGGAAGACAAGTCTAATCTAGCTAGCATGTTCTATATTTGAAAACCAGTTTAATTATACTATGATTTTGTAATATGAAGTTACTTAATTGATATAATTTACTACATGAATGCTTTTGTTTACTATGCTTGAATGAAAGGGTTTAATTGAAAGTATTGTCTATTAGAAGAGTGAATGAAGACATCTTTTACGACACGCGAAAGGGTCTTTTACGACACTCAAAAGGGCCTTTTACGAACGCAAAGTGGTCTTTTACAGCACATAATTAAAGTTGTGTTGTAAATGATAATGACTATTCATGCAATAAGTTTTACTTAATGTATACGATTGACAGACTCATAATGTATACGATTGACATACTTGTAATGTGCGATTGATTAGTATAGCTATTATGTATTGCCTTTTGTATACATAATGTAACCCTATATAAACCTCATAGTGAGATGAATACAAGACAATACAATTTTCCAATTGTCTACAACACATTATCAACATGATTCTCTAACTCAAGCCCTAGCCAGAGAAAAAAAAACCCTTTCTGCCGCAAGCCCTGCAGCCCCTGCTGCTCCTGCCGCCAACCCTTGCCTCCGAAACACTTTGCTGCCGCACCTGCACACCTCGCTGCTGCACCTTGCTGCCGCTGTTGCTGCTTCCCTAAGCTGCTGCATATCGCATCCTGCTGCCACCGAAAACCCTTGTTGCTGTCGAACCCCTGCTGCCACCGAAAATCCTTGCTGCTGCCAATTACCGCTGCCACCTCTAGTTGCTGCTGCTGCCGCCGCCAATTGTTGCTGCTGCCCCAACACGCGCGTGTTCTCAAGCCCCAAATCAAGTAAGTTTTGTAATTAAGGTTGCTGCTTTCTTGTATTTTAAATTCCTTTTATTTTTTGCACAATTTTGGAATATATGAACAGGATTTTAAGTATTTAATAAAGCAGAATTGTGGGGATTCACGCTTAACGAACTAAGAGTGTTCATAATGCTCGGACTAAGAGGGTCCGTAAGCATCAAATTGTGACCATATTAAAACATTATTGTTTGGTCTAATCCAAAAGAGATTCTTGGAAATTGTTTTCTTGGTAGCATAGCTCGAAAATCTTATTACTTTAGTTTTCGTGGAAGTTTAGCTCCGAAACTAATATATCTTCTCTTTTTATTTTCAGGATGTCGAATGAACCTAGACTTGACTTTCCCATGCTTGACTCAACATGCTCGGATTATCACAATTGGGTAACCGATGTTGAGAACCACCTCACTTCAAAGGGAATATTACCCATAATCAAGGCACCTAACCTAGATCGTGTGTTCGTGCGAACACCTACAAAGCATGCTCAAGCAGTTATCTTGATGTGACGCCATATGGACAAGGCACTCAGATTGGAGTATATGTCGATCAAGGATGTAAGAGAGCTATGGGTAGCGCTAGAAGAGCGCTTTGGCAATGTCCAGGTTTCCCTCCTCCCTGACTTGAAGGTTCAATGGAACAATCTGCGCTTTGCTGATTTCAAGTCTGTTGCTGAATATAACTCAGAAGCTCTTCGCCTACTGTCTATGTTGAGGTTTTGTGGACAACCTGTCACAGAGTAAGAGCTAATTGAGAAAACTCTCTCCACCTTCCCCGTTTCAGCCATTGTGGTATCAAAGCAATACCGCACTGAAGTTAATGCTGGACGGATCACGAGGTTTCATCAGCTTATCAATCTCATATCTGTAGCTGAGAAACATGATAACATACTCGTGAGGAATTATAATTCAAGGCCCATTGGAACTAAGAGCGTTCATGAGGCGAATTATAATGCACCCAAAAGAGGGCGCAAGGAGCAGAACCCTAAGAATAAGGGATATGAGGGATGTATGGGTCCATATAACCACCCTAACAAGGAAGGAAACCGCATGTTTGGTGCGGATACACGTGGTGGCAATGCCACATGTGGGAGAGGTGGTTGTGGTATCCCTGGTCGTGGTGGTGGCGCCATGGCTCGTGGTGAAGGCGCCATGGGTCGTGGTGGTGGAGCCAACCCTCCTAGGGCACCTCAATTAAAGGGAGGCAACCACAATGACATGTGTCATCGATGTGGATCAAGTGAGCATTGGTTCAAGCAATGCAAGGCAAGCGAGCAACTAGCTTCAAGATACAGGGCATAGAGGGACCTGAGGGAGTAAGAAGTGTACCTTGCAGAATAAGAAGAAAATGGTGGAGACGTCCATCTCACCATAGAGGACTTCAAAGCTAATGATGAAGTGAACAAGGATGCTGCAGACTGTGATTAGATTAGTCCTTTTATTTTCCAAGAATTTTTGTAATGGCAATATGCCTTAGTCAATAAATGACAATTGTATTAAACTCTTTCTTATGTGCAATGAAATATGATGTCTAGGAAAGTCATGGAGATTAATGGTACTTAAGAGAGCCTCGCTCCACCAACATCTCTCTCTACTTTCCTGGACATATTTGATTGGAGTTACCAAATGGATAGAGTGACTACAATGTGTCTTAGTTTGATTTTATTTTGGATTAGGCTTTTTGGGACCTTTGATGTAATCATTGGCTATATTTATTAATAAAGTATCGTATTATTATTCGATGTCATGGACATGTTTTAATTCCGAAGTTTATTTTTCAGTATGTTTCCTGGAGAGTTGGAATGCCTTGTTGATAGTGGCACCACACATACTATATTGCGACACAGGAAACTATTTCTATGGATGATGCCTAGTCGATCTTCTGTGACTACGATGGCTGGACCATCACAATTGATTCATGGTCGAGGACCAGCTCAATTTATGTTGCAAAATGGCACAAGTATTAATGTCACCGAAGCTCTATATGCTCCTAGGGCTGGAAGGACCCTATTGAGTTTTAAAGATATAAGAGCCAATGGTTTTCATGTGGAAACACATTGTGAGAATGGACAAGAGTTTCTTTGCATCACCTCTAATGACTACGGACATAAACGAGTATTAGAGAAACTTATGTGTCGATCTAGTGGGTTGTATGCAACCACTATTTGAGTTATTCAATCCAACCATATCATGAGAGATGACTTATGGGATTCTGACACATATAGGCTTTGGCATGACCGTTTGGGACACTCAGGTCGTGATATGATGATCCGTATATTAAAGACTTCACACGGACATCCATTTTTCAAAACGAAAAGAAGTCAGAACCAAAATTCGATCCAAGGTAGGGCTGGCGCCACCTACCCCCTGCGGCCCAAAAGTGGTATTGACGCCACCAATACCTCCTTGGTTCATTTTTCTACTTCTAAAGTCAATTGTGACTTCGTGGCTCAACCAGATACTTCCCTGGTTGCTTCTAAAGCCCATCTTTCATTTTGCAAAGCCTGCTCTTTAGCAAAATTAGGATCGAGACCATCCTATGCAAATGACACTAAAGAAAATATTCCATTCTTACAAAGAATCCAAGGTGATATTTGTGGACCTATTCAACCAACTTGCGGACCATTTAGATATTTTATGGTGTTGGTTGATGCATCGACAAGATGGTCACATGTCATGCTATTGTCCACAAGAAATGCTGCATTTGCTAAACTCCTAGCACAAATCATTAAATTAAGGGCTTAGCACCCTGATCATCCCATTAAGTCAATTCGTCTTGACAATGCTGGAGAGTTTACATCAAAAACGTTTGATGACTATTGCATGTCCATTGGGATTGAGGTTGAACACCCTATTCCTCATGTTCACACCTAAAATGGTCTTGCAGAAGCTGCCATTAAAAGACTTCAAATGGCCGTTAGAGCATTGGTTATGCGCACCAATCTCCCTGTTTCTGCTTGAGGCTATGCAATATTGCATGCAGCTGTGCTCATTTGTCTAAGGCCTACTACCACTCAACCCTTTTCTGCGTCCTAGATGGTTACTGGATATGAGCCTGATGTCTCACACTTACGCATATTTGGGTGTACAGTTTATGTGCCAATTGCGCCGCCACAGCGCACCAAAATGGGTCCTCAAAGACGATTAGGCATTTATGTTGGATATGACTCTCCAACCATTATCCGCTACTTAGAACCCTTGACAGGCGATCTATTTACCGCTAGATTTGCGGATTGTCACTTTGATGAGACAGTCTTTCCGTCGTTAAGGGGAGATATGAACAATAATGTTCAACAGGAATGACAGGAATTGTCGTGGTCTATCCCCATTTTGTCGCATCTTGATCCCTGAACCGCACAGTCCGAAATTGAAGTGTGGAGAATTCTCGATTTTCAGAACGTAGGAGACTCTATGCCTGATGCATTTTCTGATATCGCTAAAGTGACAAGATCACATATATCTGCTGCAAACGTGCCTGCAAGGATTAATGTCCCTAAAAATCATGGACATGGCGCCACCCCTAGGGGTATTGGGCATGCCGCCGCCACCAATAATAGTGATGACAATGTGGCTTAGGCCGGGCTCCCAGCAAGGAAATGTGGGAGGCCCAAAGGTTCGATGGATTCTCGCCCGAGAAACAAAGCAAGTTTGGCACAGAAAGATCCATTAATCATCAACATAAATAACCCGTCTCATGAAGATATTCCGGATTATGGTTATGTCCAAGAGACATCATTGGGGGACACTCAAATGTTAGAACCAATTCCAGGGAATAGGGAGATCTCCATGAATTATACTAGTGTACATGAGACGTTGAATTGAGATTCTATTATCCTTGATGATGTGTTTGCATATTCTATTGCTCAAGGAATTATAGAACACGATGATATCGAACCTCGCTCCGTTGAAGAATGTCAACGAAGAGCAGACTGGCCTAAATTGAAAGATGCGATCTAGGTTGAATTGGATTCACTAACAAAGAGACAGGTATTTAGGCCTATAACGCTGACACCCCCAAGTATAAAGCCTGTTGGCCATAATTGGGTCTTCGTTAGAAAGCGTAATGAGAAAAATGAGGTTGTTAGATACAAAGCCCGCCTTGTGGCGCAAGGTTTCTCACAACGCCCTGGAATCGACTACGAGGAGACATATTCTCCCGTAATGGACGTTATAACGTTCCGCTACCTTGTCAGTTTGGTAGTTTCCGAAAAACTTGACATGTAGCTTATGGATGTGGTTACAGCATATCTCTATGGGGATCTAGATTCAGAGATATATATGAAGGTTCCAGATGGACTCCAATTACCCAAGTCAAGTGGCTCTAAACCACGGAGCGCGTTTTCAATAAGATTGAGACGCTCACTATATGGATTGAAACAATCCGGACGGATGTGGTATAACCGTCTAAGTGACTACTTGTAGGCCTGACAATTCAGCCCATGACCCGTTAACCGCCCATTAACCGCCCGCTAAAAATCCATTTATTTCCGCCCGATAACTTAACGTGTTAATGGGCTGCCAACCCGTTAACAACCCGTTAGTTAACGGGCGGAAACGGGTTGCCCGACGGAACCCATCAAACCCGATTAGAAGAGAAAAAAAAAAAAAAAAAAAGATTTATTTATTTTTTTTTTTTAAGAATTGTGAGCCCAATATGTATTAATTTTTGATTTAATGAAAATCAACAATGAAAAAGAGTTATAATGGGTAATGGGTTGGAAGAGGGTTTTAAAAAAAATAAAAAATAAATTTTTTTTTTTTTTTTTTTTTAGAAGGGTTTTAATAGATAATGGGTGTGAAAAAGAGTTTTAAAAAATGCAAAAACAAAAAAAAAAAAAAAATCATTTTTATGTTAATGGGTCTTAACGTGTTTCAATGGCCAATTTATTGTTAACAGGTATTAACGGGTTTTAGTGGGTAATTGATTAGAAAAGAATTTTAAAATTAAAAAAAAAAAAAAAAAAAAAACCTTAGCGGTCTTAACGGGTTCCAACGGGTAACCCGCGAACCCATCGGGCTCAACCCGTTATAACCGTTAAGATAACGGGTTATAACGGGTTGAGCCCGTTAAGACCGCCAACCCGTTAAGTCCGCCCGTAACCCGCCCATGACCGCACTATTGCCAGGCCTAACTACTTGATTGGGAAGGGATATGAGAACAATGATATATGCCTATGCGTGTTTATAAAAAGGACAAGTTCTGGATTTGTAATTGTAGCAGTTTATGTCGATGACATGAACCTAATTGTAACTCTAGATGAGGTAAAGGAAACTGCTAAGTACTTGAAATCCGAATTTGAGATGAAAGATCTTGGGAAAACACGGTTTTACCTCGGACTAGAACTCGAGCACCATAGTGATGGGATTATGATCCATCAGTCAGCATATACTCAGAAATTATTAAGGCGCTTTAATGAAGATAAAGCAAAGCCTGTGAGTACTCCCATGATCGGTCGTAGTCTTGAGCTTGAAAAAGATCCGTTTCATCCAAGGGATGAGGACGAAGACTTATTAGAGGCTGAAGTGTCCTATCAAAGTGTAATACGCGCATTATTGTACTTAGCACAATGCACAAGACCGGACATCTCATTCGCAGTGAACTTGTTAGCTCGACACAGTTCTGCGCCAACACGCAGCCATTGGATTGGCATAGAGACAATCTTTCGATACTTGAGAGGTATGATTGATATGGGATTGTTCTATCCCTACAGAGAGAAAAGAAATAACGGAAGTGTGGGATCGGATTCCACAAGGCAAAACGCCACCTTCCGTGCTCCTCCTCCCCTCCATCAAAATGATAATGATGTCTTGATGGGTTTTGCTGATGCATGGTATCTCTCTGACCCTCACAAAGGTCGCTCCCAAACGGGTTATGTCTTTACCATGGGAAGCACTGCGATATCTTGGAGGTCTACAAAGCAGACCCTTGTTGCTACTTTCTCAAATCATGCAGAGATTATCGCTCTACATGAAGCCGTGCGAGAATGCATATGGCTAAGGTCTGTAGTTAGACACATTCAAGGAACTTGTGGTTTGAAGTCTACCACATATGAACCTACATGCATTTATGAAGATAATGCAGCTTGTATAGAGCAAATGAAGTTAGGTTTTGATTACACGCATTTCTATGCATGTAATTGTATCTAAAGCACTAAAAATAAGTTAATCTTCAAGTCAATTTTTATGTAATTAATCCTTTTTTATTTACTTGTAGGAAATAAGCGGAGTTGTGGATTTCGGAAGAAGTTGTACAAAAATGAAGTTATTTAGAGTTATCGACAAAAAGACGAAAAGTCAACAATGGTCAGCGCGTCAATGCAAGCAAATATGTGAAAAACATTGGTTTGAGCTTGGGGAAAGCAATAGAAGAAAAAGAAAAGTGAAGCAAAGAAAATGTTGTATTAATTAATTATTTGATTAATTAATCCTTGTATTAATTAATTAAATGATTAATTAATCAACCTCAGCCAAAATTTCACGTGTAGCAATTAAACCATAATTGCTTAATTAGCTTGAGTCATTTGAAGGCTAGCACGTGCCAGACCATCCTTCATTTCTCCTTATCCACTCCTATGCTGCCATGTGGCAGCCCATTCTATCCTTCCCTCTTCTTGCACGAATAGCTAGCCATATATATATTAATTCCCTTCTCTAACCTGGGGGGAACCGAGCAGCGCCGCAACGCAATAGGGAAGGTTTGCCCTTTCCCATCAGATCCATTCCTCCCCTCTTCCCATAACAGACCATCACCATTCTTTCTCTTCTCCTATACCCACCAAGACCACAACCTCACACCTAATCAATTTTCATCATCTTCTCCAAGGATTTGGGTTAGGTATAGATAAAGTATAATTCCAAGCTAGTCATGCTCACTCTCTAGTGTTGTTGTGACTAGTGTTGGTTTCTCTCTCTTTTCTCAACTCTTTTTTTTTTTTTTTGGTCGAAGAAAATAAAGTTTGTATTAGATGTGTCAAAAGATACACCACAATACAAGAGGTACAAAAGACCCCAGCAAATAGATGCACGTAGGCCCAACAAATAAGGCACACAGGCCCAGCAAAAGAGAATTAAAGCCTCTAATAGGCTTAGCCCAAATACAATTTGAAAGCCCAAATACAATTTGAAAGTCCAAACTTGAAATGAAAAACTAGCCACCAAGAGAAAACCAGCTCCCTCCCAAGAATACCACTGCCGCCACCTCCATGTCCAAGCTTGAAGAGTATCAGCCTCCAAAGCACCATCTTGCTTCCTTCTACACTAGTTGGGACACAACACACTGGGCTCAAATATGCCCAAGAAACACCAAGTAACCTAGTAGAGTGTGATTGCGGAAATCGATCCACTCGCTGTTGAGGAGCGAAAATACGCCAATGGGCATAAGTTCGTGTAGTGGTGGTGGAGAACGAAGCAAATCTAGAAGCACTAGCAACAAATGCCATCCAAAGAGGACATGGACAGTTTCGAAAGTAGATCTGGACTAGAGGAGTAGAAAATCGGTGACAAAAGGCCATACTTGGGTTGAAGGGATGGAGAATATAAAGGGTGCAGATGGAGTGAAGGGGGTGAAGATGAGATTTGTTCTCATTAACATAAAGCCAATAAAAGCAGTATGGTGTGGAGAGGTAGAGAGATGGTAGATGGGTGAAGTAGGTGGAGAAGAGAGAGGAACCAGAAGGTGATTGAAGGGGTGGAGGGGATGGACGGGATTGAGGGGGTGGGGTTGGAGATGGAGGTAGAGAAAGGGATCGGTAGACTCTCAAAATAGTGACTGGGGTAGAGAAAATTTCTAGAGAGAAGGTAGACACTCTCTCTCTAGAAACTTTCTTCGGTCTACAATCCAACTCTATACTCTTTTCTCAACTCTATACTCTCTTAATTTATTGTAATTTGATGAATTTTGTTGTGGGTTTGTTGATGGGTTGTGAGTAGTGTATTTGGTAACTAGGGTTTGAGCCCTAGCATGGATTTAATGTAATAAATATGTTTTAATTCAATGGTTTTTAATTTCATGTTTGGCATATGTTCTAATCTATATTATTTGGCTTAGATGCATGCTTAGGAGCTTGATTAACTCTTGAATGTGTAGATGAGCATGTCTAGAACAAATTAGGGAGCCTAATCACCTTTCTAATTTATGGCTAGGACACTAGTTTAGAACATGGTTAGTTACAATACCAATTTCGATTGCCGTATTGGCTAGTTTGGGAACCTTGAGTCTAGAACTCTTCGCCTTTTAGTGCAACTAGAGGCCCTAACAAGGCTCTAGATTGTCCCAATTGAGTTTCTATGACCCTTGATCCGGAGTAGGAATATCCTTTAAGGAATCTAATGATCCATGAGCCTTGAAAAGCCTTGGGTACGGTTTTTGATGCCACTATGAATTGAATGACCATTGTCGGAATATATTTGTGCATTGAATTTGGTTAGGAGGATACCCTAGTGACCTAATTTCTATTTCTTACTTTTCTTTTCTTTATTAAATTTAGTTGTTAGCTAAAGCTTTCGTTTAAATTCTTGCAATTTAGTTATTAGAAAATTACAATCACAATTTTGAATGACAACTTCTCACTCATTTGTACATATCCACCACTAGGCTCTTAGTTTTGATTAGGCTTTGGTGAAAATCAAAGCCGAGCATTGCTAAGGCTTGGTGCCTTAGAGTAGCATTTTTATTTTATTTACTTTATTTTTCTTTTGTTTGCTTAGTGACTTTAGTTCCGACCACCCAAGAATTGTGGGTTAGCCACTAGTACGATAATCTTGGGTACAATACTTCCCTATCTTGACAAGGATACGTACGCTTGCGTAAATGTGAACCAAGTCAGGTTTCATCAAGGGCGACAACACCAAACATATATCGCCTAAGTTCTTTTACAATCAGCAACAACAAACACTTCTAAATATTGAAGTGAATCAAATTCGTTCAGAGGATAATGTAGCGGACTTGTTTACCAAGTCGTTACCTAAATCCACCTTCGAGAAACATGTGAAGAGCATCGGATTAAGAAAGTTATCCAAACTGACATAATTGTAGAAATCAGGGGGAGACCTTGACATCAGGGGGAGGTATGATGTCTACATGTTCAATCTTGAAAAGTGAAGGACGTGTTGTGCTCTTTTTGCCCTTTGACCAGAGTTATTTTTGTCCCACAGGGTTTTTGTTACCTGGCAAGGTTTTTAGTGAGGCAACGATCAAAGCGTCATCACCGAGTTTGAGCGGCACAAGGGGGAGTGTGGAAAAATGTCGACTACTCCACATTCACGTGTGTTGTGCTCTCTTTCTCCTTCGACCAAGGTTGTTTTTTCCTAATGGATTTTTATTACTTGGCAAGGTTTTTGATGAGGCAACTTAGAAGCACATAGCAGAGGCAACACCATTGACATGGAATATCCAAGGGGGAGTGTTGTAAATGATAATGACTATTCATGCAATAAGTATTGCTTAATATATGCGATTGACAGACTCGTAATGTATACAATTGACAGACTCGTAATGTATGCGATTAACAGACTCGTAATGTATGCGATTGACAGACTCGTAATGTATGCGATTGACATACTTGTAATGTGCGATTGATTAGTATAGCTATTATGTATTGCCTTTTGTATACATAATGTAACCCTATATAAACCTCATGGTGAGATGAATACAAGACAATACAATTTTCCAATTCTGTACAACAAGTTGTAATATATCTTTCATGGCGTGCAAAAGAGTGTTTTACGACGGGCAAAACATGTTTTTATGGCGCACATTTTGTGTGCCACAAGAGAAATTTGTCTTTTACGATATGGTATTTTATGACACGCTTCTTTGTGCCGTGAAGTTGTCTTTTACGGCACACATTGTGTGTCATAAAAGACTAGTTTTGTTGTAGTGGGTGTTTCGCACTTTTGCATTTGCTGGTTGATTAGTTTTGGCTATGATTCAAATCTTGCACCCCAAATGGACTTTGGTGATCTGATGTTGATTCTGAAGGTGAGTTTGTATATAAATGTGTGGTTTTTCTGTGGTCATTTGTTGGTCTTAGCTTTTGAAAACAGAAACTGGTTTGCTTCCCTAACTTTTCACTTTGTGCTAATAGAGATAGCGATGTGGCTGACGTTTTGCCTTCAGGATCCTATAGGTACAATTGGTGTTACCATCCACCGCAAAATCCTTTCCGAGGAAGAGTTTGGGAAGACCATTTCTGTTGGTACAGTTTTGGTTATGCAGAAGGCTGGTATCTAAACCAAGGCCCGATCCGGCCCTATTCGAAAGGGCTGGCTCCGCTCGGCCCTTTTGACTCTTGCGTGATGGGCTTTAAGGGCGGGTAAGGACTTACATATTGAAGCCTTGGCCCGGCCCAGCCCAACCCTAAATTTTGTTGACTTTGACTAGGCCCGACCTGACCCTACCCTAAGCCCTAAAATTTAGGGTAGGGCCGGCCCATGATGACCCTTATCTTCCGTTAAGTAAATGGGGTTGCCAATAGATTGGCACACCTTGCTAGTTCGAATATATGTTATTTCTGATGTATGGTTAGAGGAGTCTCCTGTTATTATTCGGGATGTACTCTATAAAGATATTTGTAATAGTGTGGGAGGTCAAGGCCTTAAGTCCTCTCGACGAACCCTATTTTAAATCATACAATAAGCCAGGCGTGGAGATGAGCCTCTCAGCTTGGCTGGGCTCTAAACCCCTTTCAAAACAAATAAAGGGAACCCCAACTCAGGTCAAGGTATTCATTCCATTCTCCCACTCTGATTCTCACCAATTCATAGCGTAGCTTCTGCTTTACTCCTATGTCTAACTTGAGTGTCGGAGGAAAGAAGTCTGAAACCTTCCAGACTTCCTCCTAACGAATTCCTTTGTTGCAGATTCTTCAAGAAAAGTCAAGCCCGAACCGAGTTACAACTTCCTTCCGCTCTACTTTTCCCCATCCGGATTCACGCACAAACAATATTATTCACATTTCAAACTTGTGATTCACATTAAGTACGTTGCAGTAATAAAGAAAATGTGAATTATGTAAGCCAACAATTTGCATGTGTTTTTTCTCTGAAGTTGAGGCAACATTTTGTAGGATCATAAAGAATGTGATTCTCTCATTAAGACATGCAATCGTGTATTTTACACAAGGTTAAAGCACTACTCACTACCTCTAAGACTTGGCATTGCATGATAGGAACTTATTGGAGGCTAACCCGCCGTATGAACTACTTCTCAATCAGGCGGGGACAGATTTCAAATTAAGATATTGGAGCATAATTGACATGAGAGAATTTATTCTATAATTACAGAAACAGCTGATAATAAGGATGACTAACATCGCAGGAGAAGAAAAGAGGAGATGACCGAAGTAGATCATGAAAATGACATTCAAAATGACTTGCATGCATGTACAGCTTGAGGTAATGTACGACACAAGAAAGAGCTTACAATCAAAATGAATTGCATGCATGTACAGCTTGAGGTAATGTACGACACAAGAAAGAGCTTACAAGTAGTGGCGGATATAGGATTCGAAAATGGAGCGGGCTATATATTCAAGTGTCTTTTTTTTTAGCTATTTTTTTTGGGTACAACTATGTACAAATGTAAGAAGTATCGTGTTATATTGACGTTAACGGAAGCCGGGAAGCAAGAGTATTTGGAAGAGAACAAGCGGTGACTGATAGGTTATAGGAACGAGGATGAGAAACCTGAGAGAAGAAGAAAACGAGGGCTCAATTGTTGATGAGAGATGGAATGGAGTAAGAGGAGTTCTATAATTATTTTCAGGTGGGTTTCAACATCAAGACGACAACATTTTGATGATACTATATATAGAAAAAAAAAAATTCTTCAAAATTGTCGGGCGGGCTTGAGCCCTCCCCATGCACTATGTGGATCCGCCGGTGCTTACAAGTAACACACATAAGCACATGTGATGAAAATAAAGTTGCGATACCTACTATGCAATCAGAACAGTAACCACAAAAGTTCAAGTAGGGGTCATCACGGGCCGGGCTAGGGCCGGCCCTACCCTAAATTTTAGGGCTTAGGGTCGGGCAGGGCCAGGCCTAGTCAAAGTCAACAAAATTTAGGGCCGGGTAGGGTCGGGCCGGGGCTTAAATATGCTAACCCTTACCCGCCCTAAAAGCCCAATCTATTAGGGCCGAAAGAGCCGACCTTCCAAATAGGGCCAAATAAGGCTGAAAAGGGCCTTATTTTGTTTATTAAAAAAAAACTTGCGTTATTTTTTTTCCTCAAAATGTGGCTCAACGTTTTTATAGGTAATATAAGACATTGTTTTTAGTTGATAATATTTAATATGTGTGTGTGTGTGTATAGGAATTAACTTATAATATTTATTAATATTAGTTAAGGTGGTTATATTCAATTAACTATCTCTCTAAATCTCCTAATATTAATTGTTATGTAACAAAGAAAATAAAAACTAAAGAAAACAAAGCTTAAGAAATCAATTACAAAGAAAGAGATAAATTGCATATTATAGAAAAAAGAGAAACATAATTAAAAAATAGAAAATTATTAGGGTTTATTTGAGCGGGCCGGGCTGGGTTTCATTCTCATGGCCCATATCCTACCCTATTTTAAAAAGGGTCGGGCCGGCCCGCCCTAATGCAAAGGCCTGGTCGGGCTTCGGCCCTACCGGCCGGGCAGGCTTAGGGCGGGTTTAGGGCCTAAGGGCCAAATGATGACCCCTAAGTTCAAGTTGTCTCTCTCAATACTCTATATAATATTTATATTTTTTGGCGGTATAATACTGATTATGTTAAAGGAAAAACATATTGTGTGCCTTCGTCAAAGCAACTGACGGAGAGGGAATCAAGGAATCAGTGATTACCATCAATCAGCGCAATTACGGATCAATCAGCATTTAGTATCATTAATGTAATCGATATTTCCATTATAATTCTATCCTCATATAAAGGGACTATGAAATGAAATGAGTAGACCAATTTCAATTGTCATTTTACTTTAATACGTTATCAGCACGCTCAGAGCAAATAGCCAAGAAAATAAACCTAATTTTATACTTTCTTTTAGTCGAAAAAAAACCCAGAACTCTTGAAGAAAACTTCTCGGACCCGATTCCTCTTCAGATTCTGACGTCACTGCACTCGTCTGCACCGGCAACCCGGCTCCGGAAGACCGACGCAGCTGGACGACCCGTTGCTGCCCTCGACCCGTTTCGGGTCCATCTCCAATTGGGCTGTTGACCCAAATCTTTAAAAAAAAAATTAAAAAAAAAGGGGCCCTGAGCCCAAACAGAAAAAAAAAAAAAAAAAAAAGGGGGGGGGGGGGTTGACCCGGCCCAGCAAGAAAGAAAAAAAGGTATTATCAGGCCCAAAGTAACGACTCGGCCCAAAATAAAAAAAATAAAAAAAATAAAGAGAAACAGGCCTTGCGGCCCAGAGAAAAAAAAGAAAAAAAGAGAGGCCCTGACAAGAAAAAGTGCCTGCAGCCCAGAGAGAAAAAAGAAAAAAAGGCAAAAGAAAAACAACGCAGAAGAAAAAAAAAAAAAAAACAAGGCCTTTGTGGCCCACTGCTAAAAAAGAGGAAGCGGCCCAGTTTTTCTCAAACTCAAAAACTTCGCTACGCACGCATGCATCAACACGCGGGTGTGCTAGGATTGTTTTCTTTTCTCAACAACAAGTATGTTCTCTTTTATTTATTTAATTTCATACTCTGATATATTTTTATAATTAGAACTTTTGAGCATGTTTAGTTAGATAATTTTGATCATTTTAAGCATGCCTTGTTATTTGTGTTTAAGCATGTTTTAATTATGCTATAGTTTATACTTTATTTTGAACATGCCATATATATCTTGTTATATATTATTTATGCAATTTTGAGCACGTTTTGTGAATTTTTATTTACGCCTATATAATTATTCCTAAGCATGCCTTTATATTATGATATCGTTAGTATTTCATTTCTCTACTCCTGATATATTATTGCTAATTATTATGTGTAGCATATAATTTGTTGTATATGTGTGAAATTTGAGCATGCCATGTAATTTATTTTTATATATGCTATGTTTTATATGGTTAATTTTAGAATGCAACATATCAATTCCGTTTTGCCATGATAATGAAAATTCATACGCATTATCCATACACACTTACTGTGATAAAGCATTTTCACATAGCATCGAAAGAAAAAATGTGACCATTACGAATCTTGGTCTTGAAATCTAATTCACATTTTTGGAAAATAATTTACGTGGATGTCTTTATGACTGCGTAATTTATATCTTCTCTCTTATTTATGTAGATGGCTGATCCAACTCGACCTGAATTTGACATCTTGGACTCAGAAAGACTTGAGTACCATCGTTGGGTTTCCGATGTGGAAACTGCCTTTGTGGCAAAAGACTACACTGCCACCATTACCGACCCCAAAGATGATGAACTATCTAATAAGGTGAAAGAAAATGCCTTAATGTTTCTGAGGCGACATATTGATCCTAACCTACGCTGGGAGTACCTTCAGTTGAAGACACCTAAAGAATTGTGGGATGCCCTTAAGGGACGTTTTGGGAACATTCATAACACCTTGCTCCCAGAACTAGCCGTTCAGTGGAATGGAATCCGCTTGCTTGACTATAAAAAGGTCAATGACTTCAACAAGGACATGTTGCGCTTAAAGGCACGTCTCAATTTCTGTGGAAGGGAAATCACAGAAGATGATATGATCTACAAGACTCTTACCACCTTTCCTACTTCAGCATTTATACTAGCGAACCAGTATAAGTTGGAGTATGACAACAAAAGAATCACAACCTTCAATAAGTTGATAAGCCTACTGCAAGTGGCTGAAAGACATAATGAGGTTCTCTTGAACAACAATGCCAGGCCCACTGGGACAAAAAAAATTCCCGAGGCTAATTATGGAAAAATGAAAGGTGGAAAGAACTCCAATGCGAAGGGTTTTAGACGTGCTGATCCCTACCCACGTGGCAACAATACACCACGTGGAAAGGGACATGGGGATCGTGGAAAAAAGATGCAAAAGGAAAGAGTTGACAATGAACCATGCTATAGGTGTGGATTCATTGGGCATTGGTACAAGAACTGCCAAGCAAACAATAGAGTAGTAGCCAATTACAAGAGGTATAGAGAGTCTAAAGAACAAGAGGCTTACTATATGGAAGAAGGAGGTCATGACCTAGACTTCAACCTTACAATTGCATACTTCAATGGCAAAGAGGAACTTGCTAAGTCAATGGATGCTCTCAATCTTGACTGATCTGCTTTATTCATTTAATTTTTCACAGACAGTTGTGAAGGCATAATGCCTCATTTTTAATTAGACTATTATATGGTCTTAAAGAATGGTTTGATGAATTAGATTTCTGAACAAAAACCTTGATTTGATTATCGTTGGCTTATTAATAAATTTCGAATTTCATTCTGAAGCATTGAATTTATTCAAATTTATTTACTACACATATTTACATGGTTCGACATAGCACTATAAAGATGTAAAGCAATACATCAAGAGAAAAATTATTAGAATGAAAAGAATATCATTCTACGCAAATAGAAATACTCTAAAGAATATGAGCTATATTTTCTAAATATCTCACATTTATTTGTAGGAATGAATGGAGGAGAACTTGAGTGCTTAATTGATAGTGGGACTACCCATACAATATTAAGAAATAGGCAATTATTCATTGAATCAATAGCCTATAATTCCTCTGTGACTACGATGATTGGATCATAACAAGTAATAAAAGGGCGAGGAACTGCCAAATTTTTGCTGCCTAATGGCACAACATTTCAAGTCACAGACGCTCTATATGCACTAAGAGCTAATCGAACATTGTTAAGTTTCAAAGCTATTTGTGCCAACGGTTATCCAGTAGAAACACACTGTGAGAATGGAACTGAATACCTTGATATTAACTCTAATGAATGTGGAAGGAAACGCATTTTAGAGAAACTTATGAGTCAATCTAGTGGACTGTACCTCACTACGATTAGGATCATTGAATCCTATGCTGTCACCAACAATGAAATGTGGGACACTAACTCATACAGGCTTTGGCATGACCACCTAGGGCACCCCGGTCGTGACATGATGATCCGTATTTTAAAGAACTCATATGGACATCCTTTCTTTCGAGTGAAAAATAAAATGGGACAAAAATCCGTCACACTGCAAGGTGTCGGTCCTAGTACTGCTCAAACGCAGTCATTGCCTTCTAAAGTACCAGAAGCACTACCTCCCTCCCATTATGTCTCATTGACTATTTCAAAGGCAAATCACTCGTTTTGTAAAGCCTGCTCTATAGCAAAAACAGGATCGAGACCTTCCTATGCTAAAGATACAAAACAAAACATTCCATTCTTACAAAGGATACAAGGAGATATATGTGGACCTATCCATCCAGAATGCGGACCATTCAAGTACTTTATGGTTCTGGTGGATACTTCAACAATATGGTCACATGTCGTTTTATTATCCACAAGAAATGCTGCATTTGCAAAACTCCTAGCACAGATTATATGCTTAAGGGCTCACCACCCTGATCACCCTATCAAGTCTATGAGGCTTGATAACGCTGGAGAGTTTACATCAAAAGCATTTGATGATTATTGCATATCTATTGGGATCGATGTAGAGCATCCTGTACCCCATGTGCATACACAAAATGGTCTCACAGAAGCCACCATTAAAAGGCTATAGATGGTGGCTAGGGCATTGGTTATGTGCACCAACCTGCCTATATCTGCCTGGGGTTATGCAATATTGCACACAGCTTTACTTATTCATTTCAGACCCACTACTAGCCAACCATTTTCTGCGTACCAGTTGGTAACTGGATATGAGCCTGACATTTCACACTTACGCATATTTGGTTGCGCAGTATATGTGCCTATTGCGCCCCCACAGCTCATCAAAATGGGTCCTCAGAGACGATTAAGTATTTATGTTGGATACGAATCCCCAACAATTATCCGCTACTTGGAACCCTTGACAGGCGATCTCTTTACCTCTAGATTTGCGGATTGTCACTTTGATGAGACAGTCTCCCCGTCGTTAGGGGGAGATAGGAAAAAGGATTTTCCAAGGGAACGACAGGAATTGTCATGGTTTGTCCCCACTTTGTCTCATTTTGATCCCCGCACTTCACAATGTGAAAGTGAAGTGAAAAGAATAATCGTTCTTCAGAACATAGCAGATTCGATGCCTGATATGTTTACTGATATCGCAAAAGTGATGAGATCACATATACCAGCTGCAAATGTGCCTGCAAGGTTAGAAGTCCCCAACAAAGGGCAAGGTGCCGTAGATAGAGGCACTGCAACCACACTTAGTGGAGGTGTGGTTGAGGCCGTGGCTCCCCAAAGGAAGAGGGGGAGGCCACTTGGTTCGATTGACACTCACCCAAGGAAGAAGAGGGCGAGTAAGGCACAAACCAATCCATTAATCATCAATGTAGAGAATCCCTCTCTTGAGATTGTCTCTGATTATAGTTATGTCCATGAATCAATACTGGAGGACGCTCCGATGTTTGAAATGATTCCAGAGAACAAAGAAATCTCAATAGACTATGAGAGTGCGTATGAGTTGATAGAAAGATCTTCCATACACATTGATGATGTATTTGCATACACTGTTGCTCAAGAAATCATAGAGCACAATGATATTGAACCACGCTCTGTTGTAGAATGTCAACAAAGACCATATTGGCCTAAATGGAAAGAAGCAATCCAGGCATAATTAGATTCTCTGACAAAGAGACAGGTATTTGGTCTGGTAGTGCTAACCCCACCAAGTGTAAAGCCTGTAGGACATAAATGGGTCTCTGTCAGAAAGCGTAATGAGAAGAATGAAGTCCTGAGGTACAAGGCTCGCCTTATGGCGCAAGGTTTCTCACAACGCCTTGGAATTGACTAAGAGGAGACATACTCTACCGTAATGGACGTTATAACGTTCCGCTACTTAGTTAGCTTAGTAGTTTCCGAAGGATTGGAAATGCAGCTCATGGATGTGGTTACTGCATATCTCTATGGGGATCTAGATTTAGAGATATATATGAAAGTGTCTGATGGTCTTACATTACCCAAGTCAAGTGATTCTAAACCACGGAGTGCGTTTGCAATTAGGTTGAAATGCTCACTTTACGGATTGAAACAATCCGGGCGGATGTGGTATACCCTTCTAAGTGACTACTTGATTGGGAATGGATATAAGAACGATGAATTATGCCCCCCCGGATTTGCAATTGTGGCAGTATATGTCGATGATATGAACATAATAGGTACTCTTGATGAAATAAGAGAAACCGCGAGGTACTTGAAATCCAAATTTGAGATGAAGGATTTTCGGAAAACTCGATTCTATTTAGGCCTTGAACTAGAACACCGAGTTTGTGGAATACTAATCCACCAATCTGCGTATGTCCAAAAGATGCTCAGGCGATTTAACATGGACAAAGCGCACCCTGCTAGCACTCCCATAATCAGTCGAAGTTTGGATGTAAGGAAAGATTCATTTCGTCCAAAGGAAGATGACAAAGAGGTGTTGGGAGCTGAAATTCCCTATCTAAGTGCAATAGGCGCATTATTGTACTTAGCCCAATGTACTCGACCAGACATTACATTCTCAGTGAACTTGTTAGCTAGATTTAGCTCAGCGTCAACGCAGCATCACTGGAATGGTATCAAGAACATTTTCCGATACCTAAAAGGAACCATTGACTTGGGACTGTTCTTTCCCTACAGAGAGACAAGTGGGACTGCAGATGGAACTGCAATCCCTAAAGGAAATGTTGATGGCGAAAGCGCCACTCACTACACCGAAACACCAAATGACGTTTTGGTTGGTTTTGCTGATGCTGGGTACCTTTCTGACCCACATAAAGGTTGTCCCTAAATTGGTTATGTATTTACTTTTGGGAACATGGCGATATCTTGGAGATCAACCAAGCAAACCCTTGTGGCTACCTCCTCGAACCACTCAGAGATCATTACTCTACATGAGGCGGTTCGTGAGTGTGTATGGTTAAGAGCTATCATCACACATATTTGAGGGACTAGTGGTTTGAATTCTACCACTGAAGAGTCTACTTGCATTTATGAAGATAATGCAGCTTGCATCGAACAGATGAAACTAGGATATATCAAGGGTGATAATACAAAACACATATCGCCAAAGTTTTCCTACAATCAGCAAACAACAGACCCTCCTCAAGATTCAAGTGAACCAAGTAAGGTCTGAGGAGAATGTGGCAGATTTGTTCACCAAATCACTGCCTAAGGCCACATTTGAGAAACATGTGAAAAGCATAGGAATGCGAAGACTTTCCAAGCTCCCTTGATTAATGTAATGATCAGGGGGAGGTGTAGACGTCAGGGGGAGTCTAACACACACATGTCATCCTCAAATGTTAAAGGTGCGTTGTGCTCTTTTCCTTCGACCAAGGTGTATTTTTTGTCCCACAGGGTTTTTATTGTTACTTGGCAAGGTTTTTAGTGAGGCAACAACTCATGCACCATTTTGTCTTTGACTTGGCACAAAGGGGAGTGGTAAAGGAAAAACATATTGTGTGCCTTCGTCAAAGCAACTGACGAAGAGGGAATCAAGGAATCAGTGATTACCATCAATCAGCGCAATTACGGATCAATCAGCATTTAATATCATTAATGTAATCAATATTTCCGTTGTAATTCTATCCTTATATAAAGGGACTATGAAATGAAATGAGTAGACCAATTTCAATTGTCATTTTACTTGAACAGATTAATATATATTTGAACGAGGCTAGAATAAGATACAAAAATTTAACTGGAACTCAGCATGAAATTCCCAAGGCCATGTAGTTGTATTTCAAAAGAAAAAACACGACAGCAAAGCAAACTATAGCTCAAGTCAAGCCGCTTAGTTTGGCTTTTCTGTCTTTAGCAATGGCGGGCCTTTCCTTAATACTTACCTATCCAAGAACCTGTAAGCCGCGTTTACCGTGTATTTTTGTCGGCGGGTTCTTCAGTGATTTTGTACCGGGTAAATCAATGACAAGTCAATGCCCCGAAGTCAAGGCAATAGGCTCCAACTAGGAAATTTCAAGCTTCCTATTGAATCCAGCTACAACCCTTTATTTGGAATTCAAATGATGGATCCAAGTTTAAGAGCATCTCACTTTGATCTTGGGTTATGTTGATTTCTTGAATCAAGAATGGTTATAGTCGAGGGGAGTTTATTGGAGTGGCAATGTTGTTGCATTTTCAATTAATCTTTGAAGCAGTTGGCTTTTGATTTGTGAATCAAGAATGGTAATAGTGGGGGAGTTTGTTGGAGGGGCTGCTCTAGGAGCAGCATTCGGCACTCTCTTTGATGTGGTTAAGGAAGCGTTGGAGAAATCTGCCATGTTTAAACCCTTACTCAAGACCATTAAATCCACTCTTGATTCTTTGCAACCGCTGATCCAACAGATAGAAATGCACAATGCTGAATTGAACCTCCCGAACGAGGAAATAGAATCCTGTAAGAAGCAGATGGAGGAGGGTGTTGAGCTCGTTCGAAAGCTATCCAAAGTTTCCAAGTGGAACTACAGGAAGCCTCGTTACACTGATCAACTTGTTCAGTTGGATGGATCCCTTAAGAGAATGTTGGATATAATGAAGGTGCAGGAAGCAAGGGATGTGAAGGAAACCTTGGTTTTGGTGCGGAGTATAGATACTGTGGTCAAGCGACTTGAAGGGAATGGTTTGGTACAGAGTCAATTTGAGATCAACGGTTGTTGTGCAGTGCCTGATGAACAACCTCCTCCAACGATTACAGTTGGATTGGATGCTCCATTGGAGGAACTAAAGAAGAATTTTCTCAAGGATGGGGTGTCGATGCTTGTACTGGCTGGTCCTGGAGGATGTGGGAAAACCACATTGGCAAAAGCCTTCTGTCAAGATCAGGAAGTCAAAGGTATGTACTGCCTTTTCGAATGGGTGAAGTATTATTACCTGCTCATTGAAAAATGTAACAGTAGTAGACTTGACATCCTTATATTTGTACTAGAGGAATGTTGCTTGAATATATCAAATGCTTAAGTTAAAGCCTATTTTATGATAGTTAACATCAACCAATCCAGGTGTAGAAATGCTATTTTGTTCAGTAATAATCTGCAAACTTTCCGACCCAAAAAAAAAAAAAATTCTGGAAACTTTAGCATCAGTATATTTGTATTAGAGGAATGCCAGCTACTTGAAGATATCAAATGTTTTAGTGAAGCGTATTTTATAAGAGTTAACATTAACTATAAAGTAGGAATTTTAATTCTGCTCATATATATAACTTCAGTGGCTGAAAATCTTGAGCTGTTCTTGAATATTAGTATATCTTATTGGATTGAGAATTTTGAATTGCTTTGTATTTCAATTTCTAGAAGATAGTTGTTTTAAAACACCTGAGTTTCTCTCTTGCAATGCTTCTGTGAAAAGCCTTCCCCATTGCTGATAGAGTTCATTATTCCTTTTATCCCAATAATTATTTGCCAAAGCTCTATTGGAACTATTGCTTTCAGTCAATTCTTACTCTCTGATCGACTTTCTTGTATCGTATTTGTATAGATATATTCAAGAAAAATATCTTCTTTGTTACTGTTTCCAAAACGCCCAACTTGAACCATATTGTTCGAGAACTGTGTCAACTTAAGGGCTTTCAGGTGCCTTTTTTCAATACCGAAGTAACTGCAGTTAGCTGGCTGGAAACATTTCTAAGGGAAACTGTTCAACATCCTCTACTGTTGGTCCTAGATGGTGTTTGGTCTGGATCAGAATCCCTTCTTAACAAGTTTGCGATCAAAATGTCAAATTACAAGATTTTGGTGACATCAAGATTTGCATTTCCGAGATTTGGTTCTCCATATTATTTAGCATCACTGACACATGAAGATGCAATGACTCTTTTTCGTCATTCCGCATCCTTGGGAGATAGGAGCTCTTATATTCCAGAAGATCTTCCAAGAAAGGTGATTCCCTAGTCTATGGCTCACAATATATGTACTTATTTATGCCTCACAAGCAGCTGATTGCTTCATTTTATCCAGAACATCCATCTATTCTAGTGAACAAATCCACTTTATCATGTCCACCTGTAATAATCCCACATGCATAACTTCAGGAATAATAGAGACAAGTGAACTTTATATTTGATCATTTTCTTCATCATGGAACCCACTAAGATATATAATTTACACAAACTCTAATTATGGATATGCTACTCAAATGGAACTACTTGATGCTTATTTGGAGAACTGTACTGCAGATAGTGGAGCGCTGTAAGGGATTTCCTCCTGCCATTACAATGGTAGGAAGGTCACTTTGCGGGCAGCCTGTTGAGATTTGGCAAAATAGATTGATGGAATGGTCAAGAGGTTCTTCTATTCTTGATTCTGAGAGTGATTTGCTTGACTACCTCAAAAACAACTTAGCTTTCTTGGACAAAGGAGATATGACTATCGTCAAGGAATGTTTCATAGACCTTGGCTCGTTTCCTGAAGACCAGAGAATCCCTGTTGCGGGCCTTATTGATATGTGGGCAGAACTATATGAGCTAGATGAAGACTGCATGTCCATTGCAAATCTCTATGAACTTGCTTCCCAGGGTCTGGCAAATCTTGTATGCACAAGGTATGCATGTTTTCTGGTCATAACTTAATTTCTTTGCCAATATGTTTCCCTAAAAAAAATTATCTTCTAAGAAATTCTGATACAACAGAAAAGATAACTGGGAGGTGGATAGATACTTCAGCGAACACTTTGTCACCCAACACTATATGCTTAGAGAGCTAGCTATCCATCAGACTAGTCAGGAACCAATAGCACAGAGAAAAAGATTGATTATTGACATATGTGGAGACAATCTTCCCAGATGGTGGACAGAACAGAAGTTTCAACCCGTTAAAGCACGCTTGTTATCTATCTCAACTGGTAGTTCACTTCTCTTATTTGGATATTAGTTGCTCATAGACAGATACATGCTTGTCTAGCATTCATCATCCAATTGCTCCTGTACTCAAATCATATGTATGCAGATGGAGTGTTCTCAACAAAATGGCACAACATGCAACTACCACAGGCTGAGGTTTTAGTGCTGAACTTTCAGACAAAGAACTATGCCTTACCCGAATTTGTGGAGAAAATGGATAAACTGAAGGTTCTAATAGTCACAAATTATGGTTTCTTACCTGCTGAATTAAGCAATTTTCAACTCTTGGGGTCTTCATCAAATCTAAAGAGAATCAGATTAGAGCGGATTTCAATTCCTTCTCTAATTAATGACTCTGTACAATTGAAGAGTCTGCAGAAGATATCTTTATATATGTGTAACATTGGCCAAGCTTTTAGCAATTGCTCCATCCAAATTACATATGCATTTCCAAATCTAGTAGAAATGAACATTGATTACTGCAATGATTTGTTGGATTTACCCTACAACCTTTGTGATCTTATTCATCTAAAGAAGCTCAGTATCACAAACTGTCATAAGCTATATGCCTTGCCCGAAGAAATTGGAAAGCTGGTCAATCTACAGGTCTTGAGGCTGAGGTCTTGTATACACTTGTTAGAGTTGCCAAATTCGATCAGAAGCCTCAAAATGCTATACTTTCTGGACATATCTGATTGCTACAGCATGAAGGAATTGCCTGAAGATATTGGAGAGTTGTGCAGTTTGAAAAAGCTCAATATGAGGCAGTGTTCAAAATTGCAGGAGTTGCCCCCATCAGTTTTGTGGCTCAAGTTGTTACAGGAAGTGGTATGTGATGAACATACAGAAAAATTATGGGAACCTTTCATACCCTATCTCAGAAAGATACACATAAAGGTGGCCAAACAGAATTGGCACCCCTGCTCGGATTGGACTAATCTTGTAGTGACACGGTATGTATGTAAGCTTTTCTGTTTATCTAGTTCGATATATAGATATATATTCAGGACTAGTTTCTAATTTCCGTTGATAATATGTATACCAGCTTAAGATATCTATTCTAAACAGTGTGATGTTGATCATAACCAGGATGGAAAAGACAGAGGTAGTGGACAACATGGTTGAATCGCAGATAAACACAGTTCAGGCTGACATACAAGCAGAGTTTAAGGGTGAGATAAAGGTGGCCAGAGATAATTTGTTCCCCACCCAGAGTCAATCTAATCTTGTAGTCACAAGGTATCTAAGCAGCTGTTTTGTCTATCTTATTTAGAATATACTTCATAGTTCCTAGCTGCTTCTACGACTTTACATTTACTAGTTGTGGCAATATTACATATGTCTAGTTAAGGCATCTCTTCTATACAACTTTGTTTTGCAACCAGGGTGGAGAAGAGAGAGGTGATGGATAAACCAGTTAAATCACATATTGAGACCGTTAAGACAGAGTTACAAGCAGAGTTTAAGGCCGAGATGAAAGCACTCAGAGACGAGTTTACAAATAAACTTGATGTCATTACGGATTTACTTGTCCACCTCATACAAGTAAAATATTTGCAATACATTATTTGGTTTTTGTGATTGTAGTGATTATCAAAGACTGCTTTAATAACTGCCAGCATATGTTTAGGGAAAGAATGAGAAGGAATGGGAAGGCAAGGACATTCCAGAACAAATAACAAGTGTTTTCGGAGACTATGAGAGTGGGGCTACCAAATCAGGTTTCCGTATGCATAGAAACTCAAAGAAGGTAACACACCAACTTCAAAAGGTCAATCAGCTTAGCCCTCTCCCGTCTGAGGAACAGATAGTGAGGCAGTT
Organism: Rosa chinensis; assembly: GCF_002994745.2. Taxonomy (NCBI): domain Eukaryota; kingdom Viridiplantae; phylum Streptophyta; class Magnoliopsida; order Rosales; family Rosaceae; genus Rosa; species Rosa chinensis. The sequence continues at coordinate 16,042,608 of NC_037089.1, read as the reverse complement.
TAGTGCATGGATCAGTAATCCAAACGCCAGGTATGCTTTCTCATTTCTGCATCATTTACTGACATAGAAATATATATATATATATATATATATATCACCATAATATTGTTGGTGAACCATTTTATCTTCATGCATGAAGCCGGTGTAACTTGGAAATCTTTGATGCACCTAAAGAGTGGTTTATAGACTTGATGACCTCGGGCACATGGTTGAGTGACTCGGTAAGTTTATCTCTAAATTGATAAATGTCAGACGATGAAATGAGTGAAGCATCCTAACTTGATATATGCACAGCATGTAGATGTGTTCTTGTATGCTGTTCGTAAGAGAGCAAATCTTCAGTCCCAATCTTCCTCTCAGTGTTGCACCATCTTGGATACTGTGTTTTGGGTAAGAATTGATGACTTTTTGTATACACTATAAATTTCTTCATGACTCGAAACTTATTGGCTTAACTTATGTTCCTTAATTTTATAGAGTTGGATGAATGGGCGATGGGAGGATTTTCAGAACAACTCCAAGTCCTATAAGTGGGATTCAGACCTTAGGGACTACCCGCTTGGCAAGTCGCCTAAATATGCTCGAAGATGGAGTGAAGTTGATCATGTAAAATTGTAAACATTTATCATTATATTGGGCAGATTTGATTAATTATTAACTAGCAGTTAAATAGCTTAATCTGTGATCGATCATATTGGCAGTTGTACCTTCCGATCAACATCAACAACCAGCATTGGGTAGCTGTATGCGCGGACATAATACGAAGAAAGTTGACGGTATACAATTCTATGCGGTCTGCAACTCAAGATGAGTTCATTTCTAACATATTGAAGCCCATGGCGACAATGTTGCCATCGCTACTTGTCCAGTCTGGCTTTTACGAACACAGGCCTGAGTTGTCCCCTCTGACTAGTCCGCTTAAGGTGGTACATTTAGCAGACAACATTCCGCAACAGATTGTCAGGTGAGTTAGTCGATGTCAAATGATCGATAATTCGATAGATTTTCACTTTGTGCTCTCCAAATCACTAGGTTATGTGAATATCATGTTGTTTACGTACAGTGGCGATTGTGGGGTGTTCATGCTCAATTACATAGAGTACTTGAGCTACGGACGACCATTGGGTTTTGTACAAGCAGACATACAACTATTTAGGGAGAAAATGGCATTGGAGATGTTTGCCTTGACAATGGTGAGCACATATATGAACAGTAATTATTAATTAAGATCAGTGATATTGTAGCCCTTCATTTCTGCCCAGACTCACAACGCATAGTGTATATATGTTTTGCAGATGGGGTGTTCTCAACAAAATAGAAGCTGCTGAGCTGATCGATCTAGTTCTAACTTATTTGCAGGCAAACAAACTGATGCATGTGTCTAGTCGTTTTCAATAGTAACATATTTGTAATTCTCGTTTGTTTTAAACCTATACTGGTGATGACTTTTCATTTTGTGTACGTACCATTGATGGATCAATTATCGATTTGGGGGGGTCATTTCTTAGTTTTTTATATTACTTTCTCTCTAAAAAGTTTTGACATTTTGCATTTTTAATAATAAAATGACGTGTTGATGAAAATAAATATTTAAAAACTTTAATAAGAGTGTGGATTATAAGAGTATTTTTAGCAGGCTCTCTATTTTGACTTCTTAGTTATTTTGGAGAGCATGTTTAGCTTTTTATCTATTTTAGCAGCTGCACCAGACTCTTAAGTAGCTCTTTATTATAACTTTTAGCTATCTCGCTCCTAAATATAGAGAGCGAGATGTCTCTATAATTTAAAACATTCATTTTAAGTTATTTTATGTAATTTATAAATACATTTAAACTATTTAATATTCATTTAAAAATAATATAAATGCAAAACTAGCTAAAATATAGAGCACTGATACAGATATATTTCTAAAGTGGCTAGCTAAAATGACTTTTTAACTATTTTAGCTAAAATTTGACTCAAAAATAGCTAGCATTGCTAAAGATGCTCTAAAGAGAGCAGTTTTAATTTCACTCCCCATAATTGTAATATTAACTTTCTAGTGGCTTAACCAAATTCTGGGTCGGAATCTTGGCTGAAAAGAGTGAAACACAAAGAAATTTTCAAGTTGGAAGTTGGAACAAACATCATGATTCCTCTCAAAAATTTTGAAATACACAGTATAAGAACACCTAGTGGAGATAGTTTTGATTAAACAGATAGAAACACTTTAAAAGTGTGTTCTTTTGGTCAGACCCAGCCGTGGCCTAGGCGAAGTAGGCTAGCTTGTGCCTAGGGCCTCCAAATATATGGTCCCAAAATTATAAAATTACATATGGAATCTTTGTAAATAAAAAAATATTAATATATACTATTATTAAAAGAAGATGTTTTATTAGTCAAAACTGAAAAGTTGTACCAAAATAACCCTGAAGTATTAATAAACTTTCATATTCATAAACTATAGTCAAATTATAAGAGAAATAGAAAAATAAGAAAAGAAAAAAAAGGAAAATAGATAAATACGTGGAAGAACTACCAACTCCATGAATAACCACCCAGTAAATACATTTTCTCTGTAGATAACTTTCAATTTTTATTTTTTTTTACAACAAAATTTTTTTTATACATGCAAAGCATGTGATTGCAAACTAGTATTTTATTATTAAATCAATTCTTAACTCTTTGTTACCGAGTTTCTTTCATCATTTATTAAGAAATTGTTTTAGTTGAATTAGGTCAGACTTTATTGAAAATCTGAAAAAACTTTTGACTAGTATACAATTTTGAAGCTAGCTGTTACATCTCGAATGAAACTTCAAGACATTAGACCAGGAAAACTCTCTGTTGGCTTCTTGTTTAGCATGAACTACGAGTAGACGGGGGAACTAGCTCCATATCTTACCGAAAATCATCATAGACCGGCCCTACATAAATTATCTCATATCATGTGTATATATGAAATTAAAAAAACGTGACTCATCAAGCATTATCTAAAAAAATAAAGGGTTTATGTACTTCAGTATAGTGATTAAATTAACAGTGGCCCTATGGACAATGTCGTATTTAAATTAACAGCGTTAGTCGAATTATTCCTCAAGCATCGCTCACTTTCCTCTTTCTATCAAATCTAAATGCAGATTTTACTTACTTGATGGGGGGATGTCGGGAATTTTGTGATAATTTCGGAAGTTTCTCGATAATTTCATGATATATTAGGAATTTTTTTTTTTAAATATGCCGACTAATTCCTGATAATATCAGAAGGCTGAAAATTCAAAAATTTCGCTAAAATGCCAGGAAAATTATCAATTTTTAAGACCTTGCATGTATCTCACCGGTCGTAAGTAGCAACGAGTAACGACAATGCCATGTATCTTCTCACCTGACGTGAATTATACGTTTGCAAATCGATTGAAACACGGCCATATATAAAAATGATAAATCTTGGCCGACATGCAACTTTCGTTCACGTGGAAGTTACCATGATATTTCCAAACAAATATATATAACGCGTTTACTTCACGTCGTTGCGGCTCAAGGGTCATATAAAGTAGAACATATAAACCATGATGGATAGCTGCCAGTTTTAACAAGTTCACACCATCTTGTCGCTAGAGTACTTCAGAGTTGTGAAAACACCAACCAACCGAACTAGAGGAGCAGGTAAATCTTTCACCCCTAGTTCTGTCTATGATCAATTTTCTTCGTTTTCTTAATGTTCATTGCATTCTACTTGTTGTAGATCGAGTTAAGAAATAGGCGAAGTAATTTTTTTTTTTTTTTAACATGAACTAGCTAGCTAGATCCCAAGTTTACAACTTTTCAGACTTCCATCTTTCTAGGGTTTTTCCTGTCTTGTTGATGTATGGTGTAAATGATCTATATTTATATGTATACATATTACACACTACTAGACATTTCCTCATTCCACACTAACGGGAATTAGTCCCCTTTGTCCCAATACACACTAATAACAGTGGCTAAAGGCATTAGCCACTATGCAGTCACTAATTAGGCGATCGGTCCCCTCTATTACAGGTGCAGATAGAGTTGGTATTTATACTCATTGGGTAATACCCACCAAATAATAATTTGTGGGTAATACCCATCAAATAATTCACGGGTATACCCAATCCATTTCTAAACGGGTAAACTCATACCCACTCATTTACCCGTTTTCAATATAGGCAGGTTTTTTATTTTTAGTTTTTATAAATTTAAGGCATTTAGCCTATTAAAGGCTGAGATTTTTTTTTTTTTTTAAATACTCACTATTTAAGCGCCCCCATTTCGCATCTGGAGATATTTTCAAATGGGGGATTCACTATTTATTTTGTTTAAGAAAGAAATTATTGGTTTAGTCACGAGGAAGCAATACTTGAATTGTCTTTTCACAATTATATGATGATCCAATAGTTGGATTCTCACGGACCGCCCTTAAGATCATCATCTCAAAATTATACGAAGATCCAACGGTTAGAGCTTCCTTGATCGCCTTTTGAATCATATTTTCACAATTATACGATGATCCAACATTCGGATCCCCACAGATCACCCTTAAGATCATCCTCACACAATTATATGAATATCCAACGGTCGGATCCTCATGGATCACCCTTAAGATCATCCTCACAAAATTATATGAATATCCAACGGTCAGATCCTCATGGATCGCCTTTTGAATCATCTTTTCACAATTATACGATGATCCAACGGTCGGATCCTCACGGATCGCCTTTTGAATCATCTTTTCACAATTATACGATGATCCAAAGGTCGGATCCTCACGGATCGCCTTTTGAATCGTCTTTTCACAATTATACGATGATCCAACGGTCGGATCCTCACAAATCGCCATTAGGATCATCCTCTCACCTAGACGAATAAACCTTTTTGGAAGAATAAAATTTGTGGAGTGGTTTTAGAATTCTTGGTCAGGCTTGATATTGCCACTGACAGCCACTGAATGCGGAGAAGTCATAATTGAGAAACAAGGGAGGAACACAATCCTCTAGAGAAATGGCATCAGGAACTTGGGGGATGAAGTGTAGAACCTGCTGAAATAAGAAAGAATAGATTGAGATATACATTTTAATGAAAGCATTAGTACACATAATGAAATCATATCATTATTGACATTACACTTCATGAATTAAGTAAATATAGAAAGACATTCTTCAAGTATTCATTTATAACAATAGTCCATCATTTAAAAAGAAAATGGCAGTATCAAATATGTCCATTGACACTAGCAGACAATAACATGTGACAAAACTATACAACACCATAAAATCAACCATTTTATAAATAAGTAAAATTTAATCAGGTGGACTTTACTTTTTAAACGGATTAAGAATTATAAGTGTAAAGGCAAACCTCATGGTCTGGACCATCTAGAATGCAGTCCCCTGCAAAACTTGAATTTCATTCATTTTGGTGGTTATCTGGAAAAAGGCACAGCAAATACTATTAGGAGAAAAACTTCAAAATGATTGTGAAAACTATAGGATGGGAAGAGGAACATAAAACATTATTTCAGTAGGGAGTACGGTATAAGTACAAGTATGATGCCATATAGTACTCATAGAGAATGGCATGGAGCTAGAATGGCACAGCAAATACAATATGCATTGCACTTACAGTGTAGCAGACGAAGAGTTTCACAAAATGTGCAAGTACTGCAAATGAATCCCAAAATTTCTAGCTCCGGTGTTTGAAATGCCTAGCCATAGTGTCATCTGCTCATAACCAATTGAAAATAAAGTCATTATACCCCTTTACATGGAAGAAAAAAAAGAGCACTATTTAGTACCAGTTAGATTGCACACTAATCTAGAATTGCCTTTACTGAAGGATTGCTAAAATAAAAATCAAACTTTACATTAACCAGAGTTAAAAAAATGGAATGACTTGTACCATTATTACTGACTTGAACACCTAGTACCACTACTGAGTCAAATATAGGCCATGAATAGAGACATTACCCTCGTCCAATTTAGCTTTAGTAGCCCTGAAAAGAATGAAATAGGAAAGGGATAAGAAAATAACAGAGCAGGAACTAAGTTAGTGTTCCTACAAAACACAACCTTTAGGAACCCTTGAATGAGGTTTCTTAAGAACTTAATTTCAAATTACAGTCTTCCTTGCCCTCCCCTCTTTAGTCTCTTCTAACAAAACTCCCAACTATAAGAAAAAGAAGTAAAATTAACCAAAAGGGTTATTATCACAAATGGTACCTGAACTTCAATTTTGATCACAACCAGTACCTGAACTTTTCGATTTCATTTTAAATGGTACCTAAGGCCATATTCGGTCACTATTCCGGCCAAAAAAGCCAAATCTAAGAAAACAAAAAAAAAGTTCAAGGCAAGTCTATTACCAAAAAATCATCACTATATATGATTGCAACCCTCGAAATCATCAAAAATCATCACTATGATGGCCTCCAATGCCCTTTTTAGTCAGAATAGGACCGGATGTGGCTCTAGGTACCATTTAAAATGAAATCGAAAAGTTCGGGTACTGGTTGTGATCAAAATTAAAGTTCAGGTACCATCAATAAGATTGATGTATAGTTCAGGTACCGTTTGTGAAAATAACCCTAATAAAAAATATCATCTCTAATTATGTTTAACCATATAACTTAAATGACATGATTAACATCGGAGGGTGATATTCACACGAGCTACAAAAGCATTCTTTGCACTAGCAGACAAATCCAATCAATCAAATGAATTGAAGTAATATTTCACTTTGTACCCATTAGTAAGGATGAGCAACATACAATAAACAGAACACTAAACTTGATGACCTGCAACCTGAGACCAAATAGAGTCCTCCCCAAAGACCAAACTAGCAGTACGAGTGGTCCAGAAACAATAACTGGTTTGGAAAAAACACTACTAAAAAGAAAATAGAAACAAACATTACAATCCAATCAATGCTGCTTTCTCCTCCAAAATCAAGTAAATCAAAACTTCAATTTACCCTAATCCCAAATCATACAACGTACACCCAGGTTTCTCAAAAACGCATAAATAAAATTCCATCAGAGTCAAGATCCGCAACATGCAAGTTTAAAAACTGAAGCTTTAAAAACATAGAGACGAAATCAACAAGTTGGTGGAAACAGAAGCTAAACCTTAACTAATTTGCATACCAGTGGAAGAGGAAGAGCCCGTGCAGGACTTGGACAAATCGTCTTTCCGCACTGCCACCGCCATCTCCACCGATCCATAAACGACTAGCTCTATGCCGATCTCCACCGATCTTGTCTGCTTAGAGCTGCTAGTTTATGGATCTGCGAGATAGGCTCTGGATCTATCAGATCGCCCCCCGCCTCTTCTCTTTTCTTTTCTTTTTACTTTATTTATCTTCATATTTCAGTGGGTTTGAGGAATTAATTAAATTAAATATACAAAAGAGTTTAATAGCCACCGTTAACAGTGAGACAACAAAATCTCCCATTGATAAATTGCAATGGTGTGATACTATTCCAAACACCCATTGATTATTTATGGTGGCCGAAAAACAGTGGCTAAGCAGGTGCTATTTGGGAAATTTCTAGTAGTGATATATCATCAGTTGAATATTATGTGAAACATCCTTTTTGTGTGGTGATCGATATTGAGTATCACTAGTATCGTGTACATCATCGCATATATATATATATATATATATATATATATATATATATATATATATATTTATATATACACACACACACATACATACATACATACATACATACATACATATTCTATTCAGAGTGATGCCTCGCTATGAAATTTCAGAGCAAGGTTAGGGTTTAGGGTCACTTTTCGGTCGCATATCCACATCTCGATCGTTAAGTTTTTAGGTACTAATGTATGGATTATCTCTGTAAAATTTCAGTCAAATTGATGGTCATTAAGGCATTGATAACTGCCTTAAAACTAGTACGGTTCAAGTTGGACAGATTTAGTTCGTCCATTGGTTTGAACAAGTTAGATACCTTATAGATCATCAATTTGGCTGGAATTTTGTAGAGATGATCTATACGTTAGTACCTAAAAACTGAACAGTCAAGATGTGAATATAAGACCGAAAAGTGACCTTAAATCCTAACCTCGATCGCTCTGGATAGGATCTGTATATATATATATACACACACACACGCTAGCATGTGCCCATACTCTGTGTGCGGGTGTTTTTGGTAAGGAAGTGGGTAGTTTCTTAACCAAAGGAGTTTTCTACAACAATAACTACTATTTATTTTATTTTAAGGAATTTAATTTCTTTTTATTTTTTTAAATTGACATTATTGCCCCTGTTGGTTATTTTAGTTTCCAAAGTTTTTTAATATTAGAAGGTTATATTCGTCAAATTTTTCAGTTTTGGAGAGCAAGCCCTCTTCTCTTAAAACTTGGAGGTCCAAATATATATCCTGCCCTAAAGCCGTTTGTCCAAGTATTTGTTGTAGCTCAATTGAAGCTATTTGGACCTCCAAGTTTTATAAATAGAATACGTAGGTACCTAACACTAAATCGACTCTGACGCTTTTCGGGTCTTGTTGATGGATGGTCCTTTTTCGTTCCCCAATGTTCATGTATGGTCTAAGTGCATGATCTCGATCGATATGAGTCGGTATTATATGTCAATACGAGTTCGGTTCCCTTATAATCCTTGAGAATGAATAATTGAAACGATACAGCTGATATTAATTGGCTTTTTCTTTGTTTAGTGAGAGAATAGAGAAGGAGATCACATGAAAAAGAAATGAGGAGAATAAGTAAAAAGAGGAAAAAAGAAAGATCGATGATGATGCAGAAGGTGAGGCAGGAGTAGGATATTGGAGAGAACAGAAAGAAAGAAAAAATTCTGATTTTGGTACCGAGTGTCACAATGGCACTATCACTGGTACTGGATTTAATCGGAGGAGAAGTTTTTCAGCTGTTCTCTGGAAGTGTTACTAGAGCGGTGGACCGGAAAGCGGCATTTAGAGACCTTCTCCAAGATATTAAATACACACTCAAGTCTCTAAGAAGACAGGCCAGAGTCATTCAGCAGATACAACAGTATAATCTGGACTTGAGTCTGTCAAACAATGAAATAATCGATATTGTAACACAAATGACCAAGGGCAGAGAACTAATTGACTGCTTGTCTGGTATTAAATTTCGTTTGTGGAACTTCTGCTGCACAAATGATTGCGCTGAGCAACTTAAAGAATTGAATAGGGCTCTTGAAAGTCTGTTTGACACCCTGCAGTTGGAGCAAGTGAGGGATGCCAAGGAGACCTTGAAATTGGCAAGGCAAAACCACAAAGATCTTAAGAAAATGAAGGTTATGTTGGAGAAGATACTGCAGATGATTGACGATCCTGAAGTGAAGGGTCTACTGAGGAAGTTAGTGGACCAGAATTCAGGGGATTCGATGGATGATGCCTCGACCTCAACCCCAACCTCAAACTCAGCCTCAGGAAGTAATACAGAAGATGAAGGGAATGGCGTGGCACAAGGTGAAGTACTTGGAAATTATTGCTTTCTAGTATTCTTTATTCCCTCTATGATATATTAAAGTACCTTGAATTCCAAAAATTTATATTAAGAGACTTAACCTTTTGTTTTAGATAAAAACAAATACATATGTGCTGATGGTGTTATAAATAATGCATCAGCATCATCATCAGGACTAGTGGGAGCAGCTTTTGGTTTGTTAATTGATGCTGTTATAGAAGTGAAGGTGAGCACTAAGATGTTTAGACCCCTCCTCAGACGTCTCAAATCCACCCTAGACTGCTTGAGGCCATTCATTGAAGAGATGGCAGAAGATAAGAAGCTATTGGATCGCCCAAAGGAGAAGCTAGAAAATCTTAGAATACAAATGGAGAATGGTGTAGAGCTCATTCACAAGTGCTCAAGTGTTTGTCGATGGACCAGTAACAAAAAGGACAAATACACCAACCAAGTATTTGAATTGGATGAACGTCTTCAAGGGCACTTAAGTATACTGATAATGGAGGTAGCAAGGGATGTGAGGGAGACCTCGGATTTGATAAGGAATATACAGAAGGTGATCAATAGAATCGAAGGGAGTGACTTTCAAGGTTCATGTGACATAACTGAACCTCCCATCCCTCCGGTTGAGTTAGAAGGATTGAACATGCAGAAAACAAGTAATGTGAAGGAGACACTGGTTTCAGAGGTCAATATAACTGAAGGGAGTGGTGTGGTACAAAATCGACTTGAATTTAAAGGTTCTTGTGATGTACTTGGACCTTCATCCCCTACAGTTGGATTGGAAGAATCCAAGCATGGAAGAAAGGATTTGATCAAGGAGACATTGCAGAGAGAAAGTGTATTTCCCAAGAGACCGGGCCAGCCTGAGTGCCTGTTTTACATGAGGACAGGTGATTGTAAGTTCGGTGTAGATTGTAGGTATCATCATCCAGACTGTGTTTTCAGTCCAACAGGCCTTCCTCTACAACTTGTGAGTTACTTTTCTGGTTGAAATTTTGCTCATGGATTTTACTCCTGGTTTACTCTAATTTTGCTTTGAATTTTCTTTGGTTCTATCCTTTTGTTTTGGCATATCAGATTCTTAGTTTCTACATCTCTGATTTGTTTTTATAACAAAATACTGTATGTTTATATGACAAATGTCTAACTTTAAGGTTGTCTTCGTAATGAACCTGTACAATTTTCAACAGCAGGAAACAATGCCAAACTTTTCAGAACTGTCCAATATGAGTCCTCTTATAGTTGGATTGGACGTGCATTTGAAAGAATTGAAGAGAAAGCTTCTCAATCATGGGGAGTCATCAATTCTTGTGCTGACTGGCCCCGCTGGATGTGGAAAATCCACATTGGCAAAAGCTTTTTGTCAAGATGAAGAAGTTAAAGGTATCACATTAATCACTAATCATATCAGTTTCAATATTTTTTTTCCTCAGTACTCTTGAATTAAGACACTATTTCTATTGATGGTATTCCATATTAAAGATATCCTTCCTTGATTGCAATACCGTTCTATCAGTGTTAACATGTATTGATTGACTGCAACGACAACAAATGAACTGTAGAAATTTAAGTTATTTACAGAACTTCAAGGTCAAGCTACAAATCTTATATGTAATGAACTGTTGTTTGAAATAATTAACTAAATAGATTCAAACAGACCTGAGACTCCCTCATTTGTTACATATGCTAGGCAGGTAAGCTACAACTAACATCTAGAAGTTCATTCTTAAGTCTTCACCATTGTCTGTGTTTATCTTTTTTATATTTGCAGAGGCCTAATTCAAATGACCTTCAATAACAACTTTTCTTGTATTGTATTTTGGGGTAGATAAATTCAAGGACAATATCTTCTTTGTTACGGTTTCGAAGAAGCTGAGCATAGACCTCATTGCACTGCAAATACTATGTCAACTCAAGGATGAGGTACCTCAAGTTGAAAACCAAGTCACTGCAGTTGAGTGGCTGGGAAAATTTCTGAAAGAAGCAGGACAAGATCCTTTACTGTTGGTCCTGGATGATGTTTGGCATGTGTCAGAATTCCTTGATAACAACAATGAATTGAAAACAGAAAATCTCAAGATTTTGGTGACATCAAGATCTGAACTTCGAGGATTTGGTTCCCCATATTATATAAATGCATTGAGTGAAGAAGAGGCAATGACTCTAATTCGACGTTCAGCATTCCTGGAAGATAGGAGCTCTTATGTTCCAGAAGATATCCTGAGAAAGGTAATTTCTGACCGCCATTCACAAAATTTATGCTTGTTTATGCATTGGAGAAGGGAAATTAAGTTTCTATTTTTGTACAAAGAATTCATTTAACCATATCATCCTGCAAATGGCATTTATAGTTACTTGACTAATGAACCTAAACAAAGAATAAACAGTAAATAGTTAAGCATTTTCTCTTCATGAACCATTGAGATGGTTTAGGCATCATTTGAAACTCAAACAATGACTTCATTTGGTTGAACTGCAGATAGTAAAGCACTGTAAGGGAAACGCACTTGCCCTTACAGTCATCGGAAGATCACTGTGCAGGATGCCAATACATATCTGGCAAAAAAGAGTAGAGGAACTGTTGAAAGATTCTTCTATTTCTAACTGTGAGAGTGATCTGCTTTCTTGCCTCAAAATCAGTTATAATGCCTTGGCTGAAAATTCTGTTCTGAAGGAGTGTTTCTTGGACCTTTCTCTATTTCCTGAATACCAAAGAGTCCCTGCTGATGCCCTCACTGATATGTGGGCAGAGTTATATGGACTAGGTGAAAATATTCTACCCATTATGAACCTCCAAGAGCTCACTACCCGGGGTCTGGCTAAACTTGTAGGCACAAGGTATGTAGCTAGGCTTCTAGGTTTCTCTTGTGTAAACTGCCCCAAATTTAGAATCAATTGCAAACGTCTGTTAATCTCTGCTATGGAACTTATATTTTATCATAACCAGGAAGGAGAAAGTAGAGGTGGATGGCTACTACAGTACACTCTGTTTTAACATGCACGATATTATAAGAGAGCTGGCAATCCATCTGACTAGTCAGAAACCGATAGAACAGAGAAACAGACTGCATATAGAAATTCTTGGAGGCAAGCTTCCTCACTGGATCAATCATCTTCTAGAACAGAAGTATCAGCCTATGAAGGCTCGCCTAGTATCGATCTCGACTGGTTATTTTTCTATCTCTCCTGTTATTTAGAAACTATCCAAACATACATATATTGATACTTGATGATCACATTTAATCTCTCCCAACACTCATGTGCCATTGCATGTTGTTTGCAGACGAAGTATTTTCACAAAAATGGCACAACATGCAACTACCAGAAGCAGAGGTTCTAGTTCTGAATTTTCAAACAGAGAATTATGCATTACCTGAATTTGTGCAAAACATGGGAAATTTGAAGGTTCTAATAGTCACAAGTTGTGGTACCTTACCTGCTTTCTGGCCTGTCGGTTTCTTACCTGCTCAATTGAGTAATTTTCAACTACTCAGTTCATTACCAAATCTGAGAACAATCAGACTAGAGGGCATTTCAATTTCTTCCATAAGCATGCACTCCATACAATTGAAGAGCCTGCAAAAGATATCTCTGTTCAACTGTCGCATCGGTCAAACTTTCAGCAACACTTCCATCCAACTTTCAGATGCATTTCCGAATCTGGTGGAAACAAATATTGACCACTGCAATGATTTGGTGGCATTGCCTGGCATCTGTGATCTTGTTAATCTAAAGAAGCTAAGTCTCATCAGCTGTCATTATCTATCTGCTTTGCCTCCAAAGATCGGAAAGTTGTCCAAATTAGAAGTTTTAAGGCTGAAGTCATGCACAGTCTTAGAGATGTTGCCAGGATCGATTGTGAAGCTCAATAAGTTAGTATTTCTTGACCTATCTTATTGCAAACGCCTTAAGGAGCTTCCTGATGTCATTGGACTGAGAAATTTGAAAACAATCGACATGAGACAGTGCTCAAGACTGCAAATGCTGCCACCCTCTTTTTTGTATCTTAAGCAGTTACAGGAAGTGATATGCGATGAAGAGACAGAGAAGTTATGGAAACCCTTGTTGCCCCGCCTCAAAAACCTGCGCATTAAGTTTAGGTTTCGCGAGATTCATTTCTGAGTCCTCTTTTACTCAATAAATGTTGCTCCACAACGAGCCGAGGTATGCGTACGTAGGTTGTGATTCATTTCAACTTTTATCCTTTTACCTTCTCTTTTTGTTTGGGTGACTTTTTTATGTGTTCTAACATATGACATTTGCATTACAATTGCAGCTATGATTGGTTGTCATGCAGATCAAACTTGGATCAGGGCTGATCTTTTGTCTTCATTTTTCAAGCTGTCGTTTGTCTGTAACCTGGCACGGTGGTCAAGTTTTTTCCGTTTGATATATCCTCTTCCCTCCTTGTGTGTGTTTATGATTTTGGATTTGGTCTCTTGTTGGGGTTAGGTCCACTTGTTTTGGATCCCTTCGGCTTGGCCTTTACATGGTTTTGCCCTACTGGGCTTCAATAATGTGATTGGTGTAATCTTGTTCAAGACGTTATAGTTTCGTGGTGACAGCTTTGCATCTCTATTGTCAAAATAAATCTAAATGAAACCTTTGTGCACTATTTACTGTTTCTTAGTAAATTATCAATATGGTGAATCCAAAATACTATTCACTTCTGCCAGCTATTACTACTACATCTTCCTAGTCTCACCGGCAGATGCAGCGGCTGCAAGTGTGACGACAAGGGCGGTGGTTGGCCGGCATCTAGAGTTGATCCGGTTGCTACCGGTGGTGCTGCAGATGGTGGTAGAGGCTGCTCTGCAACTCGGTTGGGCTTGGGCCTTTAATTGGGTGCAAGCTAGGAATTTCAGAGTTGGGCTTTGATATTAGTGTGGGCTGGGTTAAATTGGGCACATTGAACTCTTAGGTTTTTATGTTTTATTTTCTTTTTGGGTTCCCATTCCCATCCTTTTTCACGAGAGGAGATGGACTTTTTTTTTTCCCTTTTTTTGAGTAGGAAAGATTTATAAGGAATTAGAAGTTTCATTGTTTCATTTTATTCCTGTTCGGAATTCTAAGTTTTCTTGTCTCTGGTTTAATTCAAAAATGTGTGTTAGGTGTAGTATGCTCGTGTGAGAGGTGTGCTATGGTAGTATGCTCTTTGTAATGACTTTTTATGTCAACTCCTCAGAGGCATGTCATTATTATACTGCTTGCTGAACTGCATAATGGATGATATTTTCAATTCAAAATAGCTAGTATTACTACAAGTGGGCAGCAACTATTTTGGGCAAACGTTACAAAGTGGTCATATGATTTAGCGTCATGATTACTTTTGTCCTTGTGACTTAAAAATATCTAATTTAGGTAATGGTTTGATTCAACTAATCTTGGTCAAACTATAACATTTTTTATGTTACTATAGCAACCATAACCACCTAAACTCTCTCTAAATAACGACTACTAGAGACACTTCGATGTTGTTACAATGGCACTTTGGCGTCAACCCATTTGCGTGAGTCTTTGCTGTCGAGCCGACATTACTTCGACATCAGAGTTTCAGGTGGTTCTAGCTGAGTCCAAAGGGTCTGGTTTGATGGTTTTATAGAGGTTCATCAAGGCGAGCACATGTTAGATCATAATTCATATACATATTTATGCCCTAAAACATGGAAATTACTTATTCTAAAGTCCAATTTAATGTTGACTAATCCAATTCCATTATTCCCCTAATTTTGTACTTTTGCTTAACCTTTGTGTTTATTTATATATATTTATTATGTTTTCCTTATCATGCTAGGAAATGATGGAGAAACATGGAAATGCACTAAAACGTCAATCTTAGGACATTTTCCTACTCCAGCTAGGAGAAAGCGAGCTAGACAAAGGAGGGGCGGCAGCCTGATCAAACGAACTCCAAATGAGCTGAAAATTTTCATATCTATTCTAGACATCCTAAGGATAATTTCTTATGAAGAGTTAAAGAGCTATTTAGGAGTGGAATGTCATCAAAAGATCGATCCAAGTTTCTGACTAAAAGAAAAAAAAGGGCAAAATCAGATATGTACGGATTACGCCAGCATTTCTGGCCAAACCACGGTGAATTAAGCTCTGAAATTTTACTAGGATGATCTATACTTATCAAGGAACATTTGGTATGAAGAAGTCGAAGGCCAATTCCGAAGTCACGGTGGAGATTCAATTGAAGGAAGCTTCAGAAGCAGAAAACATAGTCAAAACATGGCAGTTTGGCCTAGAACCTTCTTTGAGCGGATTTCTTGTGCATTTTTAGAAGGTCTATGATGCTAAAATTATCAATGAGAGCCCTAAAAGAATCCTACAAGATTATGGCAAGATTAGTCTATCATATTATCCTTTGGATAATTGGCATCCATATGCACATTCTCTCCTTTAGTTGCCAAATTGACTTTGGTGACCCAAAACCATCCCAACACTCTTCATTTTTATATTTCCCATGTACAATAAAGAGAGCAGTTGCTCCTCTCTTCTCCTAAGTCATCTTTTCTACTCTACACTCTCATAACTCATCATTACTTCCCTCTTTTTACTCCGGGAAAAAAATACAAACAGTACCCAACCTAAGGCCCACTCCGAATTTCTATACCCAAGGTTTCGAAACTATCACAATGGTACCCCAAATACCTTGCCCGAGCCAACTTTAGTACCTAAAACACTGTTGGCCGTTACGGCGTTAGTCAACTGTCAAACTTTGAGGGGTATTCTCGTCCTTTCACTAGATTTCTTCTTCTTCCTCAAGCTCTCTTCGTTTTCTTCTTCCTCCCAACTCTCCAGACCATTGCCAAAAGAATGAAACCCAGAATTGCCAAAAGAATGAAACTCAGAATTGGGGAAAATTAATTTCATTTCTTGGATGCGGCCTTGTTGCATCACCCATGTACGTGATCGAGGGTGGGCTTGTGTGGGCAGGTTGCAAGCTTGCTGCGCTTGGTGGACTGCGCAGGTGAAGGGTTCTGGGTGAGCTGCGTAGGCTAGGGACGAGGGGAGCGGGGCTGCTGATGCGGGGGCAGCAGCGCAGAGGGTGATGTGCGCGCAAAGGGGGGCCAGGCGATGCGCTGGGCAAGGCTGGGCAGCGACCAGGCAAGGCAGGTGACTAGGTGTGGCTGGGCAGCGCTGGGCCTGGTGTGATGGTCTGGCCGGCTGTGGGGCTTCAAGGCAGGGGCTGCTGCTAGGCTGGTGGGGCTGAAGAGGAGGAGGCGCGGGGCTGCTGGAAGATTTTTTTTCTTTGTTTTTTTTTTTTTTTTTTTTTTTTTGTGGTTTAGGGTGGTGGCAAAGAAAAAGTTTTTTCTTCTAGGGTTTTGGTTTTTATGGAGGAGGTAGAGGAGGTGGTGGGGCAGAAGCGCCGGTAAGAGGAATGACGATTCTGATGGTGGTGGTGGTGGGTGGTCGTTGATAATGGTTAAGGGAAGAAAGAGGGAGGGAGGGAGAGAGAGAGAGCGAGAGAGTTAAAAAATATATATATATATATATATATATATATAGGATATATATATATATATAATAATGAATTAAATATGAAAGGATGAAATTGTCCTTCAATATATGCCACCTGTCAGACACCGTTATTGAGATAACGGCTCTAGGTACTAAAGTTGGGTCCGGGTCTGAACTTCAGGTACCAAAGTGATAGTTTCAAAACCTTGGGTATAGAAATTCGGAGTGGGCCTTAGGTTGGGTACTGTTTGTATTTTTTTTCCTTTTACTCCATACTCCTTTCCCTTGTTTTTAGGATCTATTACCACTCTCATACTCCATCTCCATGCTTCTTACAATGCTTGAGCTACTCGTTTTGTTTCCATTCATCATTTTACTCCTCTCTCTCTTCTCTATATAAGCATCCCTTCATCACACTCTTAAGGCATCACTCATTTTACCCAATTACATCTTCTTTCTCTCTTCATCTCATTCATAAAATCTCCATATCCACCTCCCAAAATCCAAACCCACAATACGCAATCTACTCCATCTCCTCCATCATCATCACCACAACTACTATTTTTCACCACCATAAACTCTATCACCACCACTTCTACTCGATCACTACCACTCAAAGTTAGTCAAAGGAGTATCATATCTTCATTACCATTTCATTCATCATCATCATCAAGAAGTTCATCATCCATCCATTCCACCATCAAGGAGGATTCAAGGAGCATTGAAGGAGCAAAACGAAGGAGAAGCTACCCATTGATTTGTCAAGCTTCAACTAGTTCATTCTTTCCTTATCTCTTTAATTTACCTTGGTATACTTTATAGATTTGATGCCAATTTGTATGACTATGAGTGAGCAGTTACTTTGTTGGGGTTAGGGTTGAAAGCCCTAGCCAAACTTGTATGAATTGATGTTTTAATTTACATTTGATATTATTTGTGATTTTCATCTTCATATGCTAATTCAAGAAGTGAATGCATTCATTCAAACTTAACTACTTTGAATGTATTGTGTTTGTCATCTCATGAAAAAAATATTTAGGGAGTAGTTAACCTTGAGCATTGATTACATGATAGCATCCTCTATGTGCATGTGAAGGTTGTGAGTTAAAATCACCTAGATCTATGATTGGTTTGCTTGCATTATTATCTAAACTCAAAGCTTTATGCATTTAGGAACAATGAATTGAGACTTAACCGATAATAGGATTTGTTCTTAAGTAGTTAATTCTAGACTTATCCGGTTAGAATTGATAACATTAAAGGAGTTTAAGCTTTTGTAGTCTTATCCGGATGCAAAGAGGGTAATTGGGAAATTAGAATAACATCACTTGTATTTGAACTTCAATACTTGCAAAGGAGGTTAGTGGTAGACAATTCAACCCCTAACTTCATCCATTATATTACTAGTTTAGTTTAGAATAGTTTAGTTTACATTTAGACATTTATTTTCATTTGGTTTACTACTCTATCAAACACACAATCTCACTACCACCACAATGCACATACTCATCATGAGCCTAGATTTTCTTGTAAATTTAGGTTTGTGATTGTATATTTGCATATTCTAGCTCTCCTTAGGTGAATACCCTAGCTAGTGAAAGGAATCCGATCCTCGTGGGTTCGACAACCTTTCTTAAATCCCTATACTATTACTTGTACCCCTTATACTTGAGGGTGACTATTTGGCTAACAACACCAAGGTTTTAAAAAACGCTAGGTGCTAGTCGGGCGGTGACCTGGGGACTAACGCCTAGGAGCCTAGGCGAGCACTAGGCGATTTTTATTTTTTTAATTTTTAAATTATTTTTATGACCTATAATAATATAAATAAAAAAATTTAAAGTCTAAAAATTAAGGGAAAAATTTGGTAAGTGGTCCTGAACTATGGACCCCTACGAATTTCAGTACATCAATTTCCAAAACATAAACTTTGGTACATGAGGTTTCAAAACTGACCAGTAAGCATACACGACGTCATTGACCCCGTTTGTTTGGTGCCAACTGGTAGTATTTTAAGGGGTAAAACGGTCACTTCAAATTTTCTACTATGAGCACTCAACCCTCTCTCTTCTCTTACTGTGGGCACCCAGCTCTCCATCTCTCTTACTCTGGGCAACTAGCTCTCCATCTCTCTTACTCTGGGCACAATCTCTCTCTCTCTCTCTCTCTCTCTCTCTCTCTCTCTCTCTCTCTCTCTCTCTCTCTCTCTCTCTCTCGCTCGCTCACCTGCTTGCACAGTGCAGCGTGCAACCAGCACCACCACCCTTTCAACATAGCGTCCTACCATCACAGCTGATGACAACCGCTAGTCCTCCCAGAACTAATCTAAAACTCTAAAAGAGTGGGCTCTTACGCTATTCTTCACACATAGTAAATCGAATCCAAATACCTCCACAGCTCACCAAGAGGTGTAGACCAGAAATACCTATTCGAAGGAAGTCAAAACTAAAGAATTAGACCCGAAGGATGTGATGTTGTCGCGGGAAAGCGATGAAAATACTCGATGACAGAGAAGTTGTAGGCTGGGTAAATGAGGTTGTGAGAAGCGGCCACCATTGCCACTATCGAATTTCTCGACGCCAAGCTTGGCGGTGTTTGGGTGTTAGGGCGATTGCCAATTTGATCTCGAAGAAGACGAACACCCCGAGATTTTATCCTCCTGGCGCTAACACAGCAACTCGAAGAAAGCCGCCGAGTCGGACATGTTGCGAGAGTCCGAGTCGAACTCAGACCTCCGATTGTAGTTGGTGATGCCAATGGTGCAAAGCAAGCAGAGAGAAGAAAAGAGATGGCATACCTGAGAGAAAGAAGATAGAAGGAAGAGATTGAAACTTGAAAGCTTAGAGATAATACAGAGAAAGTCAACATGAGAGGAGTGAGAAACATGTGGTAGAGGAACAACGCGAACGGGCTAGGCCTTGGGGCTCTTGTAGCAGTGGTGGTGGACACGGAGGAGAGGTCGTCAGAGGCCATTGGTGAGCTGTGGAGGTATTTGGATTCGGTGAGAGAGGTTGGGAGAGAGGAAGAGTCAGAGAGACAGAGAGAGTGTGAGAGAGAGGAAACCCATTGACAAATGAAAAATCAATTCTGCCCTTCATTATGTGAGTAATGGCATGCGGACTGACGGAGTTACTGACGACGTGTACATATATGAAATACATTTCATATTTGATGTACCAAAATTTATGTTTTGGAACTTGCTGTCCTGAAATTCGTAGTGACCCTTACTTCGGGTACTATTCATGAATTTTTCCCAAAAATTAATTATAAATACAAAAATTGTCAAAATATAGAATAAATTAGGGTTTAGGGCTGCCTAGCACCCGCCTAACACCTCCCAAGCTGCACCGCCTAGCACCTCCTAGGCGGACGCCTAGTAGCCCTACGCCTAGGCCAAAATCCAATCGTTTCCTTACCACCTAGGCCATTTTTTAGAACATTGAACAGCACAGTGGCTATCAGGGAGATTGTGCTTCGTTAGCGACGTCTCTTTTGAAAGTTTGGACCAATCAAGGTTCAAGGTTTTAAGGCAACGACGACATCTTTGTGGCAGAAAATTTGAGCTGAAGACTCACCGTGGTATAGTGGTCTAGCTGGGTTGGCCACCTGAGATAGCAGTTATGCTAAAAATGCTGGTGCTGGTCATGATGAGGGTTCCTCAAGCGGAGTGGGCTGTTTGGGCACCACAAGGGACTTTTGGGCCCTTCGAGCCCTTCATTGTGTTTGAACTGCTTAGCTTGGTTGTGGGCTGGGCTATTATGGGGGGTCTCTTAACACCCTCATGCATTACTTTGTCGGTGGGATTCGACGTTGGAGAAGGGGGGAGGTCCATTTTCCCTCCATGTGTAGTTTGTACTAGCAGAAGCTCTTTTATGAGTCTTCTTAGAGTGTTAGTTATTTTCGTACCATAATTACTTGCTCGACATGAGTAATTAATAGTCTGGATCCTTTGGAAGGCGAGGTGCTTTTGTCTAGTTATGGATTTGTGGTACTTTATATCTTAAATAGGTACTCGTGTACAATAGTAGATTCTGCCTACGCTTATGTATTAGTGTATATGATATTTTGGCCATATGATTGGTTCACTAATACAGTAATTACTTTTACCCTAAAAAATAAAATAATAAATAAACAAATAATGTTTCATCAAACACCATTAGTGAGGCACATGCATGTGCACATATAATTTTATCTTTTGCATTTAAACGACAGTCATCCATTCCTTATTTACAACTCTACGTTTTGCTTTGCTATTGTTTTTATTTTCTTTTTCCCTTTCTTGTCAGGCTTGGAAGTGACAAGCCGAGCCTAGCGCATTGGGCCGGGTGTAGGTTTTTCTTTCTTGTTTTTCAGTTTTTTGTATGCGATACAATAGTGGGATTTTAGTATGGCCATGGTCGACTTAGACATAACAACTGCTGGCTTCTTGTAACATTTAATTAATGTTTGTACCAAAGTCCATTTTCTTTATAAAAAAATAAAAACACCAACAAGAGTTGTTTGTTGACAAAGGAAAAACATGTGGTTAAAGTTTGTGCAATGTTTTTTTTTTTTTTGTGTGACGCATTTTTTCGGATTGATCGCTGTATGCCAAAGGCTTTTTAGGCTCAGAAATTAATCTATTGGGGTTCCGGACAACTAACAGGGCATTGCAGCTCCTCCTCTAGCCACGTTTATAATTCACTAAATAACACTAAACCAACCCAGCGTTCAAATGCAGGATGTAGAGGTTTCACATCTTGAACATTCCCGTATGAAGACCCTGTGCATTCATTGAGCCACTTATTGTGGTTAAATGTTACAGGTTATATGTTATTACATAATGAACTATAATATTAATAGTGTACTGATATGCCTGTATATTATGCAAACGGAGCCTTGATTTATTATAGATAATGATTATGATATAAATTGATATTACGGATATATAATTGTATAAAAATCGGAGGTTCTTTTAATTTTTATTTGTTTTATCAAAGCTCTACTTTTGTAGTTTTTTTTTAAAGGAGGATTTCATTAAACGCATGCCAAGATGACCATTACATATCCTTCTGTTGCCTTCAACTAGACAGATCAAGAAGTCGTAGCAAGAGAACTACTGCGATACATAGAGACAAACCATCTATGATAGGACCCGCCCCGAATTTCACCCCGAAATCCAAAGAGGCCCTACGGGGCCCACCTTAGAAGAAATTCTACTAAAAATTTGGCATAACTTCCCCTAAAAATGAACTACCTAAAGCCTGTAGAAAACATTTACACTTCTAAATTATCCATCCTTATTCTCCTGGAGCAACCTGCTCCCCAAATCACAACTCCAATTTCACATATAATTGTCTCAACCCCAAAATAACATTGGTCCCACAGATTATCAGAGCAATACTAACCCACTAGGTAACAACGAAAACAGAAATAGAATGAGTACGCGGAAGCAATGCTGTTGGCTGTACACCCGACCTCAATTAACCTAGCCTGCAAACTGGGCATTTGAAACTGAAGGACCCAAGGGAAAAGTATTGAAAACACGTTACTGTGAGTGGACAAAAATAAACAACTAGCTAAATAATTTAAAAGAAGTAAAGTTGTAATACTTTCCCGCATTTATTTAAATTTATAAAACCTCGATGCATGCAACGTTTATAAAACATATTTCTTTAAACCAAGAAACTGGAAATTGTAATTCAAACCTGCTGAGTATCGTATCATCGGACTAGACCCCGCTAGCCCAGAAGTAATATACAGGTAGGGGAAGAAGATAGGCATACGAATGAGCCTCCCAGGCTCGGGTGATAGCCTCTCAGGCTAAAGTACTCCCATATACTCCCGTTATATACCCACACGCCACTAAGTGTAGCGATTAGGATACTGGGCTTCAGCATTACTGTCACAAAGACAGTAACCAGCGCCACAAAGTCGGACGGGCTTCGGTGATCCCATCACCTCGCCACAAAGGCGGAAGATCAATGCTAGCAATGATAATAGTCACCCAAAGTATGGCAAAAGAAAAATCCGAAAACCACATAAATCCAGAAAGCTTCCCCAACTCTCGCAAATGAATTTCCAACGACATGTCCCACACGTTAGGAGTATCTCAAATCAATAGCAGAACGGCGAGATCAAACAAAATCATAATTCTCAAACCGAAATCATTACTAAGGCATTCCCAATGCCAAAACCAAAGATCGAATAAATAAACAAGAATTAATTCCATCGAAATCCCATTTCAAAAATCTTTCAGAAATCTCAAATCGACGAATAGAAACATAATATAAATAATATAATTCCGGAAATCAACTCGGAAATAATTCGTCGAAAATCATGCTTTCAAATAAAAGTCATATATCGGAGATACTTATCGAAGGCTCAAAATCCATTTCCGAATCATAATTGAAAATAATATATAATTAATCTCCGAAAATAAATCATATTTCCTAAATTAAATCATAAATCCAAATCCGAGCATAATAAGTTCATAACCGAAACTCATGAAAAATCAATGTCAAATTATAATCCAAGACAAAATATCATGCTCGAT
This sequence comes from Rosa chinensis, assembly GCF_002994745.2. Lineage (NCBI taxonomy): Eukaryota > Viridiplantae > Streptophyta > Magnoliopsida > Rosales > Rosaceae > Rosa > Rosa chinensis. The sequence goes on along the minus strand of NC_037089.1, from coordinate 16,019,124 downwards.
AAATAAAACGATAATTAAATAAACCAATAATTTCAAAATAAATGCATGCATCATTTACTTAAAAACAAAGTCCACTCACAGTTCTATTCCGACGATCACGTATACGAGTTCTTTCATCGAGCAAAAGCTCGGTACCTCGTCCTGTACATAAATATAATCCGTGAATAACTATTCTAATTAAATACGATTCTCAAAATCGAATCCTCATAAATCATCTCTCCAATTCTTTTCGGATTCAACCCACATCACACCCATAACACCAATTCCTCGATTTACATATTCCACAACGAAAACGAGGGAAATCCGACGGCCGGATTTCCCACAATTCAATCACAAAACTCCAAACTTCGGAAAATCACAAACAATTCCAAACTCCTCCAAAATTCACCAAACTTCACATACAAGCTCTATAACATTTATAGGATTTAATTAGGCTAAAACAGGAATTAAAAACCAACCCTACACGCCTCCACGAGCCACCCACTGTGGCAGCGCGTGGGCCCCACGCGCCGGTGACCACCACCTCCGATGGCCACCAAATTTTGGTAGCACCACCTACTCAATAGACCCAACAATTTTCATAACTACAACATGTTCCAATTTTACCTTTAAGTGCTCGAAATCGGCTGGTGAAGAAAACCCAGAAAATCCAAGAACTCTAGGATCGGGTTCTGATCGATTCTCCCTCTACACTGCAAATCGTGGCTCAAGGCTAGGGGCAAAATGATCCTTGGCAAAAACCGCACCTTCGACAGTGGTTTGGTGGCCGAAACGGCCGGAATCGCTGGAAATAGACGAAACCTCCGTTCGGCTACAGTAAACTTCGCGGCTCAATTTTGAGCTCCTCTGGCTGAGCCACAGTAAAACACCACCCCAGGCATGACACGGAGGAGGAGGCGAGCCTGCCGGTGCCCGGATTCAGTAGTGGGGTGGCCGGAAAAGGAAGAATTCGCCGGTGGAAGAAAACGAGCAGAAGGGGAAGGAAAGTCGGGGAAGAAGAGAGAGAAAATTCGGTAGATTTCCGAAAATGGAAATCTACCACAGTAACTCAGCTATTTATAGAAAGTTACCGTGAACAGTAACCATTAACAGTAACTTTAAACTTTCGCTTATAACTTTCGCATACAAACTCCGATTTGTACGTACCACATATGCACGCGCTCAATTTAACGTCCTCTACAACTTTCATGAAGGAAACTTTTTCAAATTTTGACCCGAACAAAAAGTCAACAATTTAGGGCCACTAAAAGTATCGAAACGATGGTAAAAGTGAAAGTAGTTGTCGTTTACCGTCCAAATGAGTAATAAACGGGTAAATTAAGATACGGGACGTTACAATCTATATTCGAACTAACCGCTCACTTATTTAAAAGTGAGCCTATAAACTATGGAAAATAGCAAAGACATAGTAAATAGGCTCCTACCACAACGAACTAGATTTTTTCCTTGCCCTTCAAGCTAGGGCTTGGAGGCTTGCCCGAGTACAAAACAGTTAGGACTTCTTCAGCAGAGACCTTCGTTGCCTTAGGAGTTTTATTTTTGGATCCCAAAGGCCTTCCTCTCTTCTTTTTCGTACTTGGCAACTCAAGTGATGGTTTTGGCAACGTAACTTCAACCGGTACCAACATACCTCCTAGAGTTTCTATAAGGCCCAAAGACTTAGCGCTAAATTTTGAGGAGAATTCAGGCATCCTAACCTTTTTTGCAGCAGCAACTAGACTTGATCTTCCTTCAAGCAAGTCAGACATCAAGAAATGCAATTTTTGTGGGGAGGGAAAAGATCAGCCCCTCTTAGCTGGGCCATCTGCCTCAATTGGAACAAGAGCAAGGGAGTTCCCATCAGGAGGTTCCTTCACACTTGCATTTTTGATGATCACCGGCCTCCTTGGCTTGCTAGACTCCGGACCCTCAAACAACGACCTACCCACCGGTGGCAAAATAGGCGTGGTGATTTCTTGAAACCGAAAAGTTCCTTCCTTGAACTGATGGTCGTGTACTCCAAGAAACTGATGAGTGGGATCTAGCTTACGAGCAACCTATTGTTCCATGGATTTCACAGCAGATGGCAGCATGTTAGGTCTACATGGGCCTTTCTCATGAAAGACACAAGCACAGTTATCACACATGCCCACCATATTCTCATACAGAAAGTGAACCTCCTGCTCAACACCCTTTTTTTTCAGATAGAATGGTTTCATGATCGAGTGGGATACACGAACCCTAATCTCCCCTGTGGCATCAAAGAGCTTTCCATCAATGTCCAGATACTTTCCCGCCATCGTAGCCACATTGGCAATGGTGTTCCTCTGTTCAAACGCTGGAGGCATATCAGTTATACGAACCCAGAAGAACAGATCAAGCATAGGCACTGATCGCAGTGAGGCGATACCATCATAGGGTTGCAATACCACGAGAGTTCGATTAAAACTCCATGGTCCACCCACCAACACCTTTCGACAATCACTCTTGAGATCAAAAGAGAACAAAAACCTATCTGGTGTCCTCTGCTGAACATTAAAGCCTTAACTCAAAACTCAAACACGCCGGAAGTGGCACTTCAGATCCATCGCAGTTGTTGGCTTCGTGGTGAGGGGTCATGCCAAGAGATAGGATTGGGAAGTACGTTGTGCACCGCCCTCAGTCATGGTAGAGATGTCAACAACATCATTGCTTGCAATGGCAAGCGAAGTAGCAAAGTTCCGGGTAACGAAATTGATATTGGCCATGATAGGCAGCGAGATGGGGTAGAAGATTGGTGGGTGTGGTTGCAGAAGTCGCCGACACAGATGCCGGAATTGGACACTAGGGTTTCTAGGTTTGCGCGGCCGTGAGAGCCTTTAGGGTTTTTTTTTCGCCTTATTGAAAATATCTTATATGTGCTTAAAGAGGAACAAAAACCTCTTGATTATTTGAGCCATAGTTTTTCATCATAATCCCTTGTGATTATGATTTACAACTACTTTTGTAGTTTTGTACGAATGTGATACTTAGAAATCTTTAATCAAATTGCAGGATACATTGAATTATAATTGAGACGAGATTTCTGATGTCCTGCTCCCTTAACTCCCAAATGAGTTGTTCAACCAAGTTCCCAATCATGATCAACCTACCGTCCGAATTTTCTTATGAAGTATAACATGGATTGATTGAAATAGATCAGCCGGGATGCAGTGCAAAAGGGTAGCGAAAACTCAAATTCTTTACTAATGTTAGAATGAGCGAATCAAGTGTCATTCTGCACCGATAGACAGCGAAAAGCCGAAAACTACGGCGACCTTAGCCACACAATGGATGGCGTGATTACAAACTCGCGCGGTGAAACTCCAACTACAGGACTGAAAAGTACATACTACTTGTTGGGCTTCATCAAGTAAAGCACTATCATGATTGAGATCTTCATCACTAGTTCACTATTATTGAGTGCAGCTATGATATTTTGGCATCACATTCAATTTCAGTGTGTGTGAAGCCGGCCGGCTTGTATGCAAAAGTGAAGGCCACTAACAAGAAACAAAGCTTCGTATGCTTAAGGAGATAGCTCGATAACCTGCTGTACCGCCTGGAACAACTAGAACTCCAACACAAAGCCTTGCTTCATCGCGGCAAAAGGCCTTTGTACCAAAGATCTCATGCACGTAGTGTGTCTAGAGTCCCATCTATATGTAATTTGACTGAGCCTTGGGTAGGACGTATCTTGTTGGAGAGGAAAGATCCCACATTGGAAAAGTGATGAATAAAATATAACTTATAAGTGAGTGGATCTCACCCAATTGTACCGAGGCCTTTTGTGATTAAAACCCAACACCTATCAGGTGGTTAAGTTGGGACAGTATCGGTACAATGGTGGGCCACGGGTCACGCTTGTCGCTGTTTAACATGATATCAGAGCGGGTCTCTCTCCAATTGCTTCGTCATCATGGACCTGGATATGGGTTCATTCATTAATTGATTCACCAATCTTCTCTCCAATCATGGACCTAGTTTGGGTTCATTAAATTGGCCATCGGAAGTTTCCGATTGGATTATTGCCCAAGTGTCCAATGTGGGCCTTGGATTGTTATGTGATTGGTCAAGTCTCAAATGTGAGACTTGTGACCCTATTTCCAATGTGGAATCGGGTTTGTCAATTAATTCCACGTGCATACCTAAAGCTAGGTTGCACGTGAGGGGGCGTGTTGGAGAAGAAAGATCCCACATTGGAAAAGTGATAAATAAAATATAACTTATAAGTGGGTGGATCTCACCCAATTGTACCGAGACCTTTTGTGATTAAAACCCAACACCTATCAGGTGGTTAAGTTGGGACAGTATCGGTATAATGGTGAACCACGAGTCACGCTTGTCGCTGTTTAACATGTCCATCTGACATGGTTTCTGTGCTTGTGTGAACATTGGAGCTTCATGTACGCCCGCATGGCTAAGTTGGAACTTGGATTGCATTTGTGTACATCGCAAGCCAACTTGCATTTCTAAGGCTCAATGCCTCAATTCCTCAGCTTGCATTACTTTTCTACCACGATGGAATGGGTGGGGTCGGGAAAATTTGTGGTTCTTCTAAAAAAGGCCAAAAAAAAGAAGAATAGAGGAATGGGCTTGACTTTCCTTGCCAGATTAAATGAGTGCGCGCTTTAGTAGCAATCCAATTCTTATCGCTTTGAGGTGGTCATGTGGTTCACTTCCTCCTAGGATTCTTGATGCAAATCACTTCCTTTGCCATAAATATAACTATGATTGTGTGCCTAGCCTGTTCATCTGGCCCAGAATTCTTTGTCAGCCGGTAGTGGCTTTCAATGTCACAATTTGGCCATGGAAGACTGTTACAGTTATCTTTGATGATGGATTGCTGTACTGGACAACTCGGATTCATGAATGAATTTTCGATCATGTGATATGAAAGACATTCAATATTAGAGCTCCAGTAAAATCCCAAGTTCCCAACCTACCTAGTGGAGCAGGTAAATTAATCTTTGTGCCCTGTCTGCGATTAATTTTGCTTCGTTGCTAGACCTTTATTGCACTCTACTTTTTTTACGGTTAAGGAATAAGCCAATTTTCCTAATATAAGTACTATGGTGTTACCCTTTTTTTGGTCAACTTATGGTATACCCATTTTTGAAGTATTAAACTCTTTGACACTTCTTTTTAGGGTTTTTGGGCCTTTGATGATTTGAATGACCTATATGAACCAGACCAATATGCCTACCACTCCAGCATGTGTTGGGTTCTCTTAAAATCATTTAGAGTGTAAATGAATATTGAAATGATATCTTAACTTTGAAGTTCTGATATTTTGCTTTGCTTTAGTAAAAGTTACTGATTTTAGTGCTGTTGTTAAGTTCTAGCAATTATGGCATTATCATTTGCACTGGATTTAATCGGAGGACAAGTATTTGAGCTGTTGTCTGCAAGTGTTACGCGAGCGGTGGACAGGAAAGCTGCGTTTGGAGACCTTCTCCAAGATATGAAATACACACTGAAGTCCTTGAAAAGACAGGCCATAGTGATTCAACAGATACAAGAGTATAATCTGGAACTGAGTCTCCCAAATGATGAAATGATTGCTCTTGTAACACAAATGACAGTTGGAAGACAACTTGTTGATATGTTGTCAGGGATTAGATTTCGTTTGTGCAACTTCTGCTGCATAAATGATTTGGCTGACCAACTTAAAGAATTGAATAGTTCTCTTGAAAGTCTGTTTGACAACCTGCAGTTGGAGCAAGTAAGGGATATTAAGGAGACCTTGAAATTGTCAAGGCAAAACCGCGATGTTCTTGAGAAAATGAAGATCATGTTGGAGAAGATAATGCAGATGATTGATGATCCTGAAGTGAAGGGTCTACTGAAGAAGTTAGTGGAGCAGAATGCAGGCGGATCAATGAAGAGCTCGCCCTCAACCTCAACCTTGGGCTCAGGAAGTTGCACAGAAAATGAAGGGAATTGCGAAACACAAGGTAAAGTTCTTGGAAATGCTCTCTACTATCTATGAGTACCTTTGTACTGCTTGGTAATTGAGTTCTTACTTTAATGTTTTCCTTGGCGCCAAGTGACAACAATGTTGCTGGATTCCAATCAAGAGTCTCTAACTTTCTCCCCAGGTATATGTTAAGATTCAAACATAGACATTTGTTCTGATTTTGGATAGTGTTCTGATTATGGCAGTGCCGTCATCAAAAGCACTAGTAGAAGCAGCATTTCGGGTGCTACTTAATGTCGTTATAGAAGTGAAGGAGAGCACTATTATGTTTAGACCTCTCCTCCGACGTCTCAAATCTACACTAGACTATTTACTGCCATTGATTGGAGATATGGTACAATGTAACAAGGCATTAGATCGCCCAAAAGAGGAACTAGAAAATATGAGAATACAAATGGAGAATGGTGTAGTGCTTGTTGGCAAGTGCTTAAATGTTCGTCGGTGGACAAGAAACAAAAAGTATATATACACCAACCAACTTTTTGAATTGAATGATTATCTTCAAGAGCAGTTAAGTATACTGCTAGTGGAGATAGCAAGGGATGCGAGGGAGACCTCGGTGGTGATAAGGAATATTAAGGACATGGTCAAGAGAGATGAAAGGAGTGGTATGGCAGAAAATCAACTTGAATATAAAGGTTTAATTTGTAATGTATCTGAACCTCCATTGCCTACTGTTGGACTCGAAACAAACATGCAAGGAACAAGGGATGTGATGATGGAGACATTGGTTTCTGTAAAGAATATCGAGGAGGGGGTCAAGGGAATGGAAGGGAGAATTATAGATGATGTATCTGAAACTCTGTCGCCTATTGTTGGAAGTGAAGTACTCAACATGCAGGGAACAAAGGATGTGATCAAGGAGACACAGGCTTCAACAGAGAATACAAATCCAGAGGTCAACCTAATTGAAGGCAGAGCTGAGGTACAACCGTACAAATCAAAATCGTTGTTTTTCTTTCACATAAGATAAGTGGTCAAACTAGTATCAACAGCTTTAAAGTCTTTAGTCCGTGTGTTTATGCATTCCAGTCTTGCTCTACTATTATATCAAAGAACTTATAAATTCGAAAATATTTAAAGCTAAAATATTATCTCCTAATACTCAACAGAGAGGATTATGAACATCTAAGCTTTTCTCAATTCAAAACTTTACTCTCAAGAAAAGAAAAAATAGTTAAAATGTGTTTTATAGTTCAGTGGTAGCATATATTGTTATATTGTTGAATTATGAACATCTAGTCTATTCCCAGAAAAATATGCATAGTTTTGAACTTTTGGTCTGCATCCTTATCATGCTTTTGTTTTTACATAAACGCTTGCTACAGGAATGTCTTTGGGTATATATGACATCTTTCACTTTGTTGTCTAACTTACACAATGTGTTATAGAAGTGTATGCTGTACCTTTTAGGTTTGAGAGTATACATGCATATTGGATGGTGTATTTTTTTTTTTCCAGTCCCAGTTTGGCTCCGTTGCATCTTCAGAGAGCCAGCAGCAAACAGAAGGAATCAGTAAAGTACATGGAACTTTAGGTCACTGTGAACTGGAAAATTCAGTATCTCAAGAGACCTTTTCACTATACCTTCCTGATTCCATCCCTCTAGAGTTCAATGCATTGAAGAAGGAAGCTGTATTTCCTGACAGACCTGGCCAACCTGACTGTCTTGACAAGGAGTACAAAATCAACGGGACAGTGAGAAAGCCTATTTCCTTTAAGGTATAATATGACGCGGTATTCTCTGATTATGCTCAGCATGGTGTTTCACTTTGAGTTTACTTCCATTTTGTAGCTATGATATCAATATCGAATCAGCTCAAACCTGATGAAATTGTGAATTGACTAGTTTGTAATTGATGTGTAAAATTTGAAATTGGGATGTTTAAAAATTGGCTTTATACATCTTTCTCATGGTTGAAGGCAAGAAGCTATATGTACAGCTAATAGTTCTTTTTTGAGAGTAAAGTATATGGTGCTCCTGAGCTTTCAGTAGCTGATGTAAAACTTGCGAGTTGAGAAGGCACAACAAAGCTTATACTGATTTTTCTTCAAGAAGACAAAATATGAACCTAATGCTATTTCTGTTTGTGTTGTGGAAAAAAATTGATAAGGTCAAGATGTGTCAAGTTGAAAACTATTATTGGAACTAATTTTTGGATAATGACAAACGATGAGGAAAGTCAGGAAACCTTGTAATAAGTGTTATTGAATGTCAGACTTGGGATTGTTGTGTCAAACTTTGAGTACGTTGATTCAAATGTCTAGCCATATGTGTTGGATTATCACAGCTCTATCATGTCTCAGGTTCACTGTTCAATGTGCATTCAACTTTGGAAGTTGGTGGAGAGAATTTCGAAGATATTTCCCGACATAGAAGCAGCAAGACCTCGTTGCTCAACGGGAATACAGGCTCTATGCATGTTGAATCGTGCAATTGAGAAAGCCAAGCAACTTGTTCAGTATTGCAGCGAGTCTAGCAAACTCTACCTGGTTTGTAACCTCAGATGATTAATTATAACAAATTAGATGGAGTGAAATATTTTTGCTTTATGTGTCAACATGATAGTTATTAGTCAAATAAATGTAAATGAAAAGATGACGTAAATATGAATAAAGCTCTTGTTGGAACAGCAGCTTTGATTGCTCAATGCTGCCTCGCCATGTTAAACTAAGGATTTTTGGCCATCCTGCCTGAATAAACACAGGGGCTTAGCTGCATCTTTTTTCTTTTTCTGGGCAACCTACATAACTGTTTCTTCATTAGGTAGTCATCATATATGATCCTTAGGATAAGCTATCTCTTTAAAATCTCTTTTTACGAAGTCCAATGCCTATGGATTAATTGTTTTGCTGAATTTTTAATCAGGCAGTTTTTTTTCTTGTCATGTGCTGGGTGCATAATGTTCAATAGCTCCCTGTCATCCTATGGTTGATATTTCCCTCAAATCACTTGCAGGCGTTAACAGGGGATGTGATAGTCTCAAGATGTCAAAAATCAAGGAACTTGTTGGAGCAAAGTTTGTGCCAGATTCAGAGTTGGGTTCCAGTGATTTTGGTGGCAGAGGTTTGTCAAATCCCTTCTCAAGAATCTAGATTCCCTTTTGATATTTCCCATTCCCCCAAAGCCTGGACTCCCTTTTGATGGGAGGCACTGGACATAACCTTGGATGCTGTGGATTAGTACTTAAAATAATGACAGCATCACCTCTTTTACTTTCTCCATGAATTTTCTTTGTTTGTTTTCGTACCAGTTGGAAGTCTTTGTTATTTAGTTGAGCTGATGACGAAGTGTCACTTGCAGATCTCTAAAATAGTTGATGATCTTAAGGCTGCAACATTTAGACTGCATCCATCTGAAGAAGAGGCTGGGAAGGTCATCCGAGAATTGCTCCACCAAGATGCTTCTGCATCAAATTCAATAAAAGATTCTGAAATCAAGGCTCTTCAACTTGCATCTTTGAGGCTCCATATTACCACATCAAAGGAAGTCTTAGTAGAGAAAAGATCTATTAAGAAGTTGCTACAAAATGTTGGTGACAGTGACCCTCGAAAAAAGCAGATCTTGACATATTTCTTGTATCTATTGAAGAAGTATGGAAACTTAATATTGGTAAAGCAAACAGAGAGTTCCCCTGTGTGGCAACAAGGATCACTTGCTTCTGAGAATTCTGGCAACGACTTTGGATATAATCAGTGTGCTGAAGTTGAACCTCACACTGGTTATGGGGAATATGAGGCACAAAGTAACATGTTGCTTGGAGCTGTACCTCCTCAAGAATTTTTGTGCGGGATATCTTCCAGGTTGATGTACGATCCTGTTCTCATTGCTTCTGGACAAACATATGAAAGGATGTGGATACAGAAGTGGTTTGATGAGGGAAATGATACATGCCCAAAAACTAATACCAAACTGGCCCACCTTTCATTGACTCCAAACGTTGGCATGACGGAGTTGATATCAAGGTGGTGTAAGAAGTATGGAGTCACCATCCCCAACCCAAGTATGCAACCAGAAGCACTTAGCTCATGGGAAAACTCTTCCACTTCCATTGCTAGTTTAGGCAGTTCTATGAATGATCTACGTCTACAAATGGATCTCAGCACTATGTCATTTGGATCCTTAGATACCAGTTTCAATTCTAAGACAGAAGATGGCTCAAATCTGGTGCAGATTGATGATGATTCTCTGAAATACCGATCTGCTAAAAAATGCGAGACAGATTTGGAATTTCTATCTAATATTAGTGAGCTCAAATGGGATTCCCAACGCAAGGCTGTTGAAGATGTTAAAAACGATTTGAAACGCAATCCTCAAGCTTCTTATGCTATGTCCTCTAAGAATTTTGTTGAACCTCTCATCAAATTTTTGAGGGATGCATATGATCAGGATGATGTAGAGGCTCAGAGAGATGGATTTAAATTATTATCTACCTTTGTCAGCAAAAACAGGTAATTTTCATTTTATGGCTGAGAATCACTTGCTCGTAATTGTGTTGTTGTGGAACATGCCTTGGGCGGCAACTGTTTGTTCCAAAATGTCACTTTGGGGACTATTGGGTTCAGAATAGGGAACACACCTCATTCCACCTTTTCTCTGGTTGACATAATAAATGGTTTGGGTTTTAAGCCCATAGCCGTGCACTTTTATGTTGTTTTTACTATGGAATTGCATAAATTTTGAATCCATATTGTAGGTTTAACTTGTATGTGCCTTTTGTTATTACTCTATTGCTGATTGTGCTCTTGCTCTCACATAGGGTGGGTTGGTGTAAAAAAAAAAAAAAAAAAAAGATTAATTTCTTTCTTGCTGCTGCAGAAACGGGATATTTTATTTCGGTGAAGACGTGTATAGTCTGTTAGTATCTTCTCTTGATTCAGAGGTAAAGGAAGAAGGTCTTGCCATAATGGAAATTCTGTCTGTCCACCAGGACTGCAGAGGTAACATCTCATCATCTGGTGCTCTTACATCCATTCTAAAACTTCTAGACTCTCAGAGCAGAAGTATACAAGGAAAAGCCCTTAAAATTTTGCACAATTTGTCCCTCGATAGAGATATTTGTTCAGAGATGGTATCTTTGGAGTGCATCCCAAAATTGGTTCCTTTCTTTGAAGACAGTGCTCTTACTGGAAACTGTATCGCTATATTGAAAAATCTAAGCGATTATGAAGGGGCCAGGATTTCTATTGCTGAAACTGATGGATGCATTGCTTATGTTATTTATGTCCTAGACACTGGCAGTAAAGAGCATCAAGAGCATGCTGTTGATATCCTTCTTTCTTTATGCTCTCAGCGCATTGATTATTGTAACTTGGTCATGCATGAGGGTGTAATTCCTGCTCTTGTCCTCTCATCTACCAATGGGACAGAGAGAACAAGGATGAACGCAATGGAAGTTCTACGTCTCTTGAGAGATATTGATTATGACGATGAGCAAGAATCTGCTGAACCTGAGACTGAGGCAGCTAGAGATGAGCTACCTAGAGACAATGGAAATCACTGGAACGGGAAGAAAGCTTCTAAGGCATCAGGATTTTTCGGAAAGAAGTTATCAATATTCTCAAAACCGAGTTCTCTTTCACCGAAAAAGAAGGAATGAAGCCTGTGCTTTCAGCTTGCATCTCTTGCAATGCTGATCAACACAGAAACTGCTTTGAAAGAGTCAATGATTCGAACTGAGGAAAGGGTATCATCATTGACATAGGTTAAGTATATATGGTTGGGGGTTGATGGGTTTTTGTGCTGATACTGATTCAACATAGTTTTTATCAGGTTTCTAGATATTAGCCAAGGTTGTGAGCTTTTAGTCTTCATTCATAATGCAACTTCTTCCTTTTTCAGCTATACACTCATTATTAAAATGTGTAGGGTGTTATGTAGGTTGATGCGCTCCTGAAAATTTATGTATTGCCTGGTTTTGTAAAATTCTTTATGTAGTGTACCACTGATATCCTTGTATTATTATGAGTCGAATTATATAGTCCTGCTGAACTCCTAATCCCGGTTCTTTGTCATGAAGTTCATGAGAACTTGAACTCTGACTTTTAGTACGCTGAGACATGGTTGACCGAGTCAACTATTCATCCTTCTGACTCATATCTCATGCTCTATAACCTTGACATGTTCCATTCCACACTGATTGAGACAAAGGAAATGGAACTCATTGACAGATGAGTTGACTTGTGGAAGAACAATTCCTCACTCCATTATCTACATCTACATGAAGACGCATATAGTCTGTTGGTATGCTATCTTATTTCAAAGATAAAGGAAGAAGTTCTTGCCATAATGGAAACTCTGTCTGGCCACAAGTATTTCAGAACCAAGATATCAGCATCTGGTGCGCTTGCATCCATTCTAAAACTTCTGGACTCCCAGATCAGAAATATACAAGGACGAGGCCTTAAAATTCTGTACAATTTATCCTTTGATATAGGAATTTGTTCACAAATGTTATCGTTGGAGTGCATCCCAAAATTGGTTCCTTTCTTGGAAGAGTGTTCTTTTCGTATTGAAACATTTGTGCGATACTGAAGAGGCCCGGATTTCTATCGCATTTGTGCGATACTTAATGGATGCATTCCTCCTGTTGTTGAAGTACTAGATACTGGCCATGCTGTTGATATCCTCCTTTGCTTATGCTCTCAGCGCATTGAGTATTGCCCATTGGTCATGCTTGAGGGTGTTATCCATACTATAGTTAATTTGTCTATTAATGGGACAGACAGAGCAATGGTAACTTCAATGTATCCAAGGCTCTTAAGAGATGTCAATTATGACCCCAAGAATGGATCTTCTGGACCTGGACCTGAACCTGAGAGACCTAGAGACAATTTTATATCACTCATATGCAGAGAAAGCATCAAAGGCATCAAGAATTTTCGGAAAGAAAATATTGATCTTCTCAAAACCTGGTTCCCTTTCACCGAGAAACAACGGATGAAACCTGCAATGCTGATCAATATAGACACCTAAGGACCTAAGGAGCAATCAAGCTATTCTTAAAGAGGTATATGGGATTCAGAGTCTTCCAGCATTACTTGACGGAGTGCGACATCACCCATCAATCTTAACCGAATTGCATCTAAGAGTTGGACAGCAACCTCTCAGTGAAAGAAGAGAGAACGAATCCTAAATCCAATTACAAATAGGTGCAGACTAGAGACTGAGGATAGCACAACTCTGTCCTTCAATACGAGTCCAAATAGGTGCAACCTTGTTTTATATAGCTTCTCTTTTAAACTTTGAAAAGAGAATTTTAAAATCTGTATTTCTAGTGTTAAAAACAGTTGCTAGCCAGTCTTCATTTTCAGTTAGATCCTTGATACAAAAGAGAACTATTGCACATTACACTGGTCCAAAAGGAATTCGGAAACATAAACAAGACGACCAGACCTAAGTTCAAAAAATCCAGCAACCAAGATATCCTCATTTTTGTCCAGTTGTATTCCGGCTTTCAGAAATCATTTGATTTTCCCACTAGTCATTACTTTTTCTTTTCTTTTTTTGGTCAAAACACTAGTCATTACTAATATACTGCTTTTATACTCTCGTTCCAGATCCTGTCAGATCCTGTTCAAGGCATGTCAAACTCTTTCCTTGCTCTATGTTTCTCCACCTGCTCAAAACGTCTTGCTTTCCTGGGACAAAAGAAAGCTTATTAATCAGTCATCATAACGTGTTGACACATGCGCAATAATGTAAGTTTTCACATTCATAAAGTAAACGGATATTAGAAAAGCAGGAAATAAGAGTCATTTACATAATAAAGATAGAATAAATGATAAAGAGAAAGGAACATTTGCACTAACCAGAAAGTTAATCTGAATCCGAGGACATTTGAGAGCGAGGATTCAATTCTGCTATCATTTTAGACAGTGTCTCGCCCATGTCTTCTGATTCATCCTTTGCGAAGCCCCAACTCCTAAGTAATTCTGCCCCAGGTGAGGCTCTGGCAATCCCAAACTTGCGAAGATCTCCCAATCTATTCTCCAAAAATGGCAACACAGCACTGCTAGACCGTAGTCTAGCTGCCATAGGGATGGAATGGACATCAAGTGATCCCCTTGATGAGGAACCAATAATTGGGGTGCCCAGAAGCTCACCATGTTGGCCAACATGGTTCCCAAAGATTGAGGGAAAAGGCAAAGGTATTGGTAGAGGGCATTGAGCCACTGACAGATGGCTAAACATCGGCCCTTTTATTGCATGCTGATAAGCAGCATGTACCATACCCTTTACTTCATAAATTGATGCCCGCTGCCCTCCTGTTGAACAAACCGACCAATCAGAATATTTAAGCATCCAGTCCTCAACAAATCCCGGTAAAACTTTTCATAATTTTTTTCCAATTCACATTTCATTAAGTTCTGGACAAATTGTTCAATATTGTCACGAGAGTGCCAGACAGAGACAAGCCTGACATATTCCCAGAGTAAGTTTCACCAATGAATGGCTGCAGTATCATCATAAAAGTGACATTCTAGCAAGATGTTCTTCCTAAGAAATACAGTCCAAGCACTAAAACAGTTCTTGGTAACACAATTTCTACAGAAGACTTATCTAGATGCTTTAAGGTCTCTCAAACTTCTAGGAAGATTTTCTAACAGCATTTGACAGAATCAGTTTCTAGCTTTTTTTGAAATCCACTCAACCAAAGTCACATATGCACATGCAACTTAATGAACGATGTTCCAGAAGCACTACTGTCAAGTAACCTGAATGAGCATGCTAAACATGTCCAGGAGACTAATGAAAAAGATAATAAATATAACTGATGCTTTGAAAGCTCGAAAATAGTACCAGTTCCAAGGGCCCCCAGGACAGTCATGGATTCAACTGATTGTAAGTCTTCAACATGCTCTGAGACCTCTGGTGTCAGTGGCTGAAAGTTCCCGAGAAAAGTTTGTTCGACCTGATTTCCTGGAATTTGAGATGCAAAATAATTAACCAAATTCATTGCTAATAACTGACACGAAATTCAACTGAAATAATACCAGTTAAAGAAGGTGCTGGCATTGCAGCGTCCAGAATAGCGACCATATTCTGTCTAGCTTGCCCTGATAGAATTTGCACAACCTCATTAACAGTCAAAGAACCAGACGCATAAGTTGAGTCTGCATTGGGCGCAGGCGGTTCCATTCGGAAAGGCATGCTAACAGAATGTAGGGTAGCAGCATACATTGCACTGCAGTGATAAGGCTTTTCATCTTTAATGCAGAGAAGCTTCGATGCTTTGCCTATGAAATCAAGTTGACAGAGATTAATATACAAGAAAGTGTAAATTATTTAGAAAACACAAACTGAAGAGATCAACATGTACCACTAAATTTTTGTTCAAAAAAGTTACAACCTAACCTCCATATTAAGTATGTCAATTTAACAACCTAAGAAAAGATTAACTACTTTTATTATGCTGATTAATGGGATGAAACCATAATTGGAAGAGGAAGGAAAAAAAAGAAACAAACTCCAGAAACATAATGTTAGAGCAACAGCATGTAAAACAAAACAGTGTGGAGAAACTAGATAAATGCAATGTATCTTACTTCTACTCAGTGAAGGTAACCCGACTGGAACAATCAGGTTACATAAAGATGATAGCCTTGAAAATGAAACCGCAGCATGAAGCTTCCTGCTGACTCTATGCTTCTGGCTTATGGAATCTATTACAGAGCCAGGACCACGTACAGCATAGAGCAACACAGGAACATTTGTGTATTCATCTGCAATACTCTCCAGAAAATCAACTGCTATCGGAGAGAAACCTCCTGAGTCATCAACAATGAACTGGAAACCCTGTCAAAATACACCAAATTTCAGATTTTATATATCCAATTCATATCGAAAATTTTTTTGGTGAGTGGCTTATACCAAAAAGGCGCTATCCAAATTTTATAATGAAACCGACACCACTATGTACTAATTCTACTGTTCATGTTCTAAAGGCCAATAAAGATATTCCAAGTCAATAATAACCTGGGCACAGCTCGTCACCCAGGTAAACATGGCTCAAAGAGTTTAAAGACTAAACCGGTCATCAACATACATGAATCAATCCATCAAACCAGGAAATGGCCCAATTGTCTATACCAATGAATTTTACCTGAATATGATCACACTCTTCTACGAAAAAGCGAAGTCTATCACTCATTTCTTCTCCATGTAAACCCCCAGAAAAGGAATCCCTTCCAATCCCATAATTGTCAAATTTGTGAGCATCTATCCACAATCCACTTAATTCATATAAACTCTGGGGATGATAGTGGGCTTTTGAATAGTCAGTCCAGTATTGAACATTATTTTCCAACTGTTCCACAATGTCCCTGTCAGAAACTTCTCTTCGAGAACCATTCTCACCATCATTGACACCATTTTCAACAGTCAAAGAATTCTCCAGCTCTTCCTGGTACAAACTTTGCAAGAACAAATTTCTCCTACGTGGTTCAGAGGCTTGAGTAGTAACATTACCATCCCTGCACATTGGTCTGGATACACTAAATTCATCTACACACAACTAAACAAAAGGCAAATATGTAACATAATTAATTCAAACATAAATGAAAACCCGACAAAAGGGCCTCACCATGTCATAACACTTGATGGTACAGATGAACCCCCATTGTACAAAGTTCCAGATGAACTCATAGACCCAAGGGAACCTGCCACAACACAAAACAAATCAATCATTGTAATTTTCCATACAATCTAAACAACAAAATCCACAAACCCAAATCAAGGAGGCAATAAAAATCCAACCTTTGCAATTTCCATGCATTCTAGACTACAATGTGCAGAAAACCCAAATCAACTAAGCATTAAAAATTAAGTCTATACAATTTCCACACATTCTAGACTACTAAATACAGAAACCCAAAACAAGTAGTACTACCTTTAAGGTCGACAGAAAGCAGCCGAGGAGTGTAGGTAGGAATGCCCTGTCGAGTTCACATGTACAAGTATCTAAGCAAACCAAACTGAAAGTAAAAAAAAAAAAAAAAGTAAAAAAGCTTGAAAAGATTAGCGCACCTGGTGGGTTTCACCGTAGCGGTAGAAAACATCCATGTTCAAAGCCTGGTTCTTGAAAACTGGGTCTGCTTCAGGGTCTTCGGCCAACTCAAGTAGCTCATTCTACAAGCCACATAAGAACATGAATAAGCATCTGCACAAGGAATTTGAATGTGGGAGTTTACGGGTGTTTTGAGTATGTGTACCTGGAAGTTCCAGAAATGCGAGCCCACAAAGTTTGCGAAGCCTCCAACTTGGAGGGTGACGATTTCCCTCATAGCTTAGCTTGTGAGGATTGGCGGGAATCAATTTGGAGCCAAAATACTAAAGCAATTTGTTCTGGGTGAGACTACTAACTACTGTTTCAGTTGAACCTAGCTATCTGATGACGGGTTGGTCTGTAACGTCGGTGAGCGAGTGGAAAAGACAGGGAAGAGAGGGAAGAGGGAAAGGGAGTCGCTGTTGCCGCCGCTGTTGGAATTTTTTTTTTTTTTTTTTTGCTCTGATAATTAGGAGCAACATGAGTTGGACCATGAGACCCAATTGAGTTGGGCCATGAGTTGTTCATATATTTCTTTTACATTCATCGGTTCATATATGCACTTGGAGTTTGCCGACGGAATGTCGTTGGCGGAAGTCTTCATTTAAGAAAAAAAAATTTCCGACAGCTTTCTGTCAGTTCATATCTATTTAAAAAAAAAAAATTAATAAAAAAGAATTTCCATTTTATGGTGAGAAATGAGATCTTTGAAATGAATCAATTATATGCATTATTATGCAGTAATAATAACTAAGATAAATGAGGAGGGTGAACTTAAAATTGTCCTTCGTTTGGAAAATTATTATATGGTTTCGGATCATAGTACGGGTGGTGGTCTCTTAATTTAATTTAATTTTTTTTTTTACTCCTGCAAGGTCTTCACCAGATTCGAGTGATATTATTGACACAGACCACTATATGGTAATGCCACGTAGTGATCCGAGACCATAGAATAATTATTCATTTGTTAATAACTCTTAAATCATGAGAATGCACCAAAAACATGTATGTAATAAAAATATTTATATAAAAAGGGGTTCTAAAATAAATTACAAATGTTGAAGGAATATCGATTTAGTGTGCCTTATCAAACTAGGAGTAGCAATAGGAGAGAATGTTCTAGATTTCCCAATCCTACACGGATTGGTATTTCTTGTAACATTAGAACTAGCACTTTGTAATCCCTATATATAGGGCTCCTATTCTCAATAATAAGAACACATCTCTCTCATCAATCTCTCTCAAATACATTATACTTAAACACGTTATCAGCACGACTCTAACCACAAAACAGAAAACCAAAACTCATTCACAAAGCAGCCCCTAGCCCGAGCTAGCCGAGCCTTCGCTGCAGCCCGAGCACCCGTGTGCTTGCAACCTTGCACAGCAGCCCCTGCTGCCCCCTCCCTGCAGCCCTGCGTTCCAGCCTGCTGCCACCGAAGCATCCCTGCTGCGCAAACAAGCCAACGCACACCCACTGCATCTTTTTCCCGTTCCTGTGCACATCCGTCTTCTTGCAAGCCTCGAAACGTCTATTTCGGAAGCTCAGATCGAAAAACTTTCTTCATCAAAGTTGTTCGTCTCTGTCTCTTCCATCTAACCTCCGAATTTCAGCCTTATCGGAGTCATATTGAGATCTGTACACCAATCGAGGTACAAGCTGTTCAGAACAGAATCTGCTCCGAATTTTCACCAAGTAAGTATTCAAAAGAGTAAGTTTTGAAGTTCCTATAATTCGAAATTTAAATATTTCTTCTTTTCTCGGGGACTTGAAAGCCTCCCTTCTTCTACATCCCACCTTTCTTATAACGTGGGTTCGATTCTTGAAAAGCGGAATCGTGGGGATTCACGCAATTAACGAACTAAGAGCGTTCGTAAGACTTCGGACTAAGAGCGTCCGTAAGCATCGATTAACGACCATATAAACATCATTGTTTCGGTCTAATCCAATTATTCTTGGAAATCGATTTCTTGGTAGCATAGCTCGGAAATCTTATTTAGTTTTCGTGGAAGCATTGACTCCGAAACTAACTTGTTTTTGTTTCATCTTTCTGGATGTCAAACACAAACAAACTCGATTTTGTTCCATTGGATTATGCAGGCAAAAGGTACTTAATTTGGGTCACTGATGTCGAGATCCACCTCATTGCCCGTGATTTATTGCATACAATCCAAGAGCTTTGTCCTATAGAAACAGCTCCAGACCCTCAAACTGAGAAAGATAATTCCAAGGCACTTGCCTTCATGAAACGTCACATGGATAGTGACCTACAGTTTGAGTTCATAAATGAGGATAGCGCCATAAAGCTTTGGCATGCGCTTCGCGAACGATATGGCAATGTTCGTGACTCCATACTTCCGAATACAGAAGCAGAATGGAAACATCTTCGCTTTTCTGAATTTGACACTGTCATGCAATTTTATTCGGAAGCTCTCAGCATCAGAGCAATGATGCGTCTCTGTGGAAAAACAATCACAGAAGACCAATTGATTGAGAAAACCCTCAATACCTTCCCCGTCTATGCTATGAGGTCCTCTGACTTATTCCGGACTCATGTAAATGCAAGACGGATCACAAGTTTCCAACAGCTTATTGCAGCTATGGCCACTGCTGAAAGACATGGCAATGAACTTGTGAAAAGAGAAATTGATAGGCTTCAAGATAGCTATCAAGAGCATCGTCCTATGGCTAGAGAAAGTCGCCATCGACGTCATGATCCATACGATCGAAATGCTCAAGAAGGTAATCGCTCAAGGCGACAATCCCACGACCATAGGAGGCGTGATTTTGAGGGAAATAGGGTTGGAAACCATGGAACCAACGTTGGCCATGGGCACCACTTTCCAACGCCACCAGTCCTAGGGACTATGCATATTGCGCCAATGCGCCTCAATCAAGGGAGAATCCTCTTTATGGTGTCTATTTCTGATATGGAACGTCTGATCAATGGACCTGAATTTGCAATGTACCTACGAAGGTAGTCGCATCATGGTGATCAAGACTTCGAGTTCACAAAGACTTTAAATCTGGCGATGAAGACAAAATACCGCAGATTTTTATTTATAGTCTTTTATTTTTCCAAGAATTATGTCATGGCAATTATGCCTTAAATCAATTTGATTTTTATATTGGATTAGATTATGGTCACGAAACTTTGGTGTCATCATTGGATATTATTAATAAAGTATCGATTTATTTTATCTCATGTCGTAGACATGTTTTTCGAACTTTATTATTTTAAAGATATAAGAGCCAATGGTTTTCATGTGGAAACACATTGTGAGAATGGACAAGAGTTCCTTTGCATCACCTCTAATGACTACGGACATAAACGAGTATTAGAGAAACTTATGTGTCGCTCTAGTGGGTTGTATGCAACCACTATTCGAGTCATTGAATCCAACCATGTCATGAGAGATGATTTATGGGATTCCGACACGTATAGGCTTTGGCACGACCGTTTGGGACACCCAGGTCGTGACATGATGATCCGTATATTAAAGACTTCACACGGACATCCCTTTTTCAGAACAAAAGGAAGTAAAACTCGAAATTTGGATCACGGAGGAGCACTTGCGCCTCACGGTGCCTTCCCCCTTCAAGTCCGGCCACCACTAGCCGGCGCCGCCATCCCCCTGCGGCTCAAGGGTGGCTTTGACGCCACCTCTGCTCCTCTGACTCAAATTTCGACTTCTAAAGTCCATTGTGACTTCATGGCTCAACCAAAATCCTCATTGGTTATTTCTGGAGCCCATCATTCGTTCTGCAAAGCCTGCTCTTTAGCAAAGTTAGGATCGAGACCATCCTATGCAAAGGACACCAAAGAAAATATACCATTCTTGCAAAGAATCCAAGGTGATATTTGTGGACCTATTCAACCACTATGCGGACCATTTAGATATTTTGTGGTGTTGGTTGATGCATCGACACGCTGGTCACATGTCATGCTATTGTCCACAAGGAACGCTGCATTTGCTAAACTCCTAGCACAAATAATTAAGTTACTGGCTCACCACCCTGATCATCCCATTAAGTCTATAAGATTAGACAATGCTGGGGAGTTTACATCAAAGACTTTTGATGATTATTGCATGTCCATTGGGATTGATGTTGAACATCCTGTTCCTCATGTTCATACCCAAAATGGTCTCGCAGAAGCCACCATTAAACGACTACAAATGGTTGCTCGAGCATTGGTGATGCGCACCAATCTCCCTATTTCTGCTTGGGGCTATGCAATATTGCATGCAGCTGTGCTTATTCGTCTGAGGCCCACTGCCACTCAACCCTTCTCTGCGTCCCAGATGGTTACTGGGTATGAGCCTGATGTCTCACACTTACGCATATTTGGGTGTGCAGTCTATGTGCCTATTGCGCCGCCACAGCGCACCAAAATGGGTCCTCAAGACGATTAGGCCTTTATGTTGGATATGATTCTCCAACGATTATCCGCTACATAGAACCCTTGACAGGCGATCTCTTTACCGCTAGATTTGCGGATTGTCACTTCGATGAGACAGTCTTCCCGTCGTCAGGAATTGTCGTGGTCTGTCCCCACTCTGTCTCATCTTGATCCCCGAACCGCACAGTCAGAAATTGAAGTGCGGAGAATTCTCGATCTTCAGAACGTAGCAGATTCGATGCCTGATGCGTTTTCTGATATCGCTAAAGTGACGAGATCACACATACCTGCTGCAAACGTGCCTGCAAGGATTGATGTCCCTAAAAGTAGAGGACATGACGCCAACTCAAGAATGCATGAGCATGGCGCCAACGTCCCATCTCTCAATGATGGTGATGTTGTGGCTAGGCCAACGGCTCCCGCCAAGAAGCGCGGGAGGCCCATATGTTCGATGGATTCTCGCCCAAGAAAGAAAGCGAGTTCGGCACAAAATAATCCATTAATCATCGATGTAAATAATCCATCTCATGAGAATATTCCGGATTATGGTTATGTCCAAGAGACATCATTGGGGGACGCTCTAATGTCAGAACCAACTCCAGAGAATAGAGAGATCTCCATAAATTACACTAGTGTACATGAGATGATGGATAGAAATTCTATGGCGATTGATGATGCATTTGCATATCATATTGCAAAAGGAATTATAGAATATGATGATATCGAACCTCGCTCTGTTGAAGAATGTCAACAAAGAGCGGATTGGCCTAAATGGAAAGATGCAATCCAGGTTGAATTGGATTCACTAACAAAGAGACAGGTATTTGGGCCTGTAACGCAGACACCCCCAAGTGTAAAGCCTGTTGGCCATAAATGGGTCTTTGTTAGAAAGCGTAATGAGAAAAATGAGGTTGTTAGATACAAAGCCCTCCTTGTGGCGCAAGGTTTCTCACAACGCCCTGGAATTGACTACGAGGAGACATATTCTCCCGTGATGGACGTTATAACGTTCCGCTACCTTGTCAGTTTGGTAGTTTCCGAAAAACTTGACATGCAGCTTATGGATGTGGTTACAGCATATCTCTATGGGGATCTAGATTCAGAGATATATATGAAGGTTCCAGATGGACTTCAATTACCCAAATCAAGTGGCTCTAAACCACGGAGCGCGTTTTCAATAAGATTAAAACGCTCACTATATGGATTAAAACAATCCGGACGGATGTGGTATAACCGTCTAAGTGACTACTTGATTGGGAAGGGATATATTAACAATGAAATATGCCCATGCGTGTTCATTAAAAGAACAAGTTCCGGATTTGCAATCGTAGCAGTTTATGTCGATGACATGAACCTAATTGGAACTCTAGATGAGTTGAAGGAAACTGCTAAATACTTGAAATCCGAATTTGAGATGAAAGATCTTGGGAAAACACGGTTTTGTCTCGGTTTAGAACTCGAGCACCGTAGTGATGGAATCTTGATCCATCAGTCTGCATATACTCAGAAAATCCTAAGGCGCTTTAATGAAGATAAAGCAAAGCCTACGAGTACTCCCATGATCGGCCGTAGTCTTGAGCCCGGAAAAGATCCGTTTCGTCCAAGGGATGAGGACGAAGAACCATTAGAGGCCGAGGTGCCCTATTTGAGTGCAATAGGCTCATTATTGTACTTAGCTCAATGCACAAGACCGGATATCTCATTCGCAGTGAACTTGTTAGCTCGACATAGCTCTGCGCCAACACGCCGCCATTGGATTGGTATAAAGACAATCTTTCGATACCTAAGAGGTACGATTGATATGGGCCTATTCTATCCCTACAGAGAGAAAAGGAATGACGGAAAATTGGGATTGGACCCCAAAAGGCAAAACGCCCCCGTCCATAGAATGGCCGCCGGCCATGTTGCCGCCGCCGGCGCCGCCACCGCTCATGGTGGCCGGCGTTCTCCTATCTCCCTCCATCAAAACGACAATGATGTCTTGATGGGTTTTGCTGATGCAGGGTACCTCTCTGACCCTCACAAAGGTCGCTCCCAAACTGGTTATGTCTTTACCATGGGAAGCACTACGATATCTTGGAGGTCTACGAAACAGACCCTTGTTGCTACTTCCTCAAATTATGCAGAGATTATTGCTCTACATGAAGCCGTACGTGAATGTATATGGCTAAGGTCTATAATTAGACATATCCGAGGAAGTTGTGGTTTGAAGTCTACCACAGATGAACCTACATGCATTTATGAGGATAATGCAGCTTGTATTGAACAAATGAAGTTAGGTTTCATCAAGGGCGACAACACCAAGCATATATCGCCTAAGTTCTTTTATAATCAGCAACAACAATCACTTCTAAAGATTGAAGTGAATCAAATCCGATCAGAGGATAATGTAGCGGACTTATTCACTAAGTCGTTACCTAAATCCACCTTCGAGAAACATGTGAAGAGCATCGGATTGAGAAAGTTATCCGAACTCCCACGATTATAGCAATCAGGGGGAGATATCGACATCAGGGGGAGTTATGATGTCTACATGTTCGATCTCGAAGAGTGAAGGACGTGTTGTGCTCTTTTTGTCCTTCGACCAGGGTTATTTTTATCCCACAGGGTTTTTGTTACCTGGCAAGGTTTTTAACGAGGCAACGGATGAAGCGTCACCACCAAGTTTGAAGCGGCACAAGGGGGAGTGTTGAAGGAATATCGATTTAGTGTGCCTTATCAAACTAGGAGTAGCAATAGGAGAGAAGGTTCTAGATTTCCCAATCCTACACGGATTGGTATTCCTTGTAACATTAGAACTAGCACTTTGTAATCCCTATATATAGGGCTCCTATTCTCAATAATAAGAACACATCTCTCTCATCAATCTCTCTCAAATACATTATACTTAAACACTTTTGTCATTTTTTTTCTCAAAATGATCAAAATTACTTTTCTTTACTTCAAATTAATTTTTGTTGTTGTTGCATGAATTCACACTCTTGTCGAATTATAATTATAATTCTCATTTCATCATCCTTCTTCACAACTTCAGAGTACTTCTAAACCGATTTTCATGAAAACTTTAGCGTGTTTGGTGGAATGATGATGAAAGAAATTGGGCAAAAACCAAGATCTTGAATCATTTACTCAATGGCTCGATGCCTGGCTCATTTCTCAACTGAAAAATAGTTGAGTTGTGACTGAAGCACGTTTTCCTCACCACCACTGATTGTGCTCCCAAGCACTATATAGAACGTCCAATAAACCCGACAATGAAAACATAGAAATATCGAATATCAAATTATTATCAATGGTTGACAACTTGACATCTCAGAGAATCAAAAAAAGGAACTATTGGGTACTTGGTCGCCATAATAGTGGTACAATAGTGGTACAAATAAAGATTATCTTTTTTATCATTTCAATTTTTCTAAGCAAAAGATTCTAGGAGGATCACCATATCAACAAGATTGGATTCATCAAAAAATTTGCTTCATCTTGAGAGTGACTGCTTTGTCTGGATCTATAATTGTCTTTGCATGAGCTTCGCTGTAAGATTTGGTTAATCTATGAATGGATAATGTAAACAATACAAGCCATTTGTTTGGCTGCTGAGACGTAGATTGTTTTCAAATTTAATTTCAATGCTCCTTTGGATTTTACTTATATCAAGAAGCCATGTGAGAAAATGAAAATGACCTATTGCCATTATTATCTGGGGAGGGATTTTGCAGAACACTGCAATATTTGAGGCAAACAACAAGGATTTTAGTGTAGATGATAAGCAATTGGAACCTTACGATCTGAATTTGGATGCTAATAAGATTGAAAAGAATGCTTACAGTATCAGCTTGGAACTTTCAGGTCCAAAGACCCTGATGCCATTTAAGTTTCAGTACTTCTTGAATGCAAACATAGTATCAGCTTCTCAAGTTCAGATATTGGAGCATAAACTAATATCAGAGAAGTTAAACCACAAGAATCAATTAAAGTGATTATTAAGTTGGGAAACAGTCATGTTACTTCCTACAATCAATAGGTTATAAGTGGTCATTACATAAACCTGTATAAAAGAAGCAGAGGGAAGAAACTTTTGCATAACAATGGCTAATTCTTGTCACCTCTCTCTAATTTAAGTAGCTAGTGCTTCCTCCAAAAACCTTCTGCTTCAAGTCCCTCTCTCTTTGTTAAAACACCGCTTATTATAACTATGCTCATCAGATCAGAGAATATGCTATATCCCCACGTATATTGGTATTTGCAAAATTCACAGGGGATTAGTACAAGACTCTACATCTCCGCCGGAGTTGTGGCGTGCCCCTTTCCAACTGTGGCCGTCTGAATTCTGATCATCTTCTTCTGTTTCTGTGCTGTTGCCTCCGGTTGTAGATTGACCACCTTTGGCAAACTCCATACCAAGGAGGGGACCCTGTGGAGAACCAGACTGTGAAGTATTTGCCTTTGAATGGTCTCCACAGTGATCTTGGTTCATCCATAAACCACTGGCTTCACCAGCAGAAGAAGCTGGTACCTTTCGGACGTGAAGTCTGTATTTCTGTAATGAGTTAATGACACAATCAAACAAATAGGTTAACAAGTCATTCCAACATGAAAAGAAAATGAAGAGAAAATGAGGTTATGCAAATCAAACACCTACCTGCAAATGGCTTTTCACTTCATCATTGGTGAGACCATCTACCTGCATAAGCTCTCTAATCTGTTTAGGAGTAGCTACTGCAAAACAGAATAAAAATAAGTAAGGTGCACAAAGAAATGGAATTTGACTCGAACAATTAGAAAAAGGACTCAATTCAAGTAGTTTAGCATCAAGGGACTAAATTCAAGTATTGTGTTGGTATTTTCATGTTCTTTATACAGTTTCACAATCTTAGCTAATCAAAAATTAAACAATCCCTTTGTTGGAATTAGTTCACAAGAATAAGTGCATGATTCTTCCCACTAGTTTCACTTACTCAAGCAAATTCTAACTTGAAAAGGACCAAAGACCAAGCAGAATTCCCAAATCCAAGTTCAAGTTCAACTTCCTCCCACTACATATATTTCCCATCCTAATTTCCAAGCAAGCAAATATCAATTGCCTCTAATACTTTCTAGTCTCAATGTCTAACCTTGTGATCCCCCAAGCTGTTGAAGTGCATCAACAAATCGGCGATGAAGCTCCGGTGACCAGCATCGCCTTTGTTTCCTAAAACATTGTTGCTGCTGCTGATGCTCAATCTGTAACTTCGCCAAAGATGGACCAGAACCTCCTCTAGTGCTGCTCTTAGAGTTTGCATTATTAAAGCCACCAAGTTCAGACGTTGGAGTCATCAGAGAAAGGCTTGGCACCTGTGAAACCTCCTTGTCTTCCTTCACACAAGTCCTCGCAAAACCAGACTCATAATTTCCCTTGAATGGCACAAACGCCCCTCCCCTGCTTCTCTTATTACTTATCTCAATTGGGTTCTCAGGCACAGACCGATCATCATCCTCATTTCTCTGCCACACCAAAAAAAAAAAAAAAAAAATTAATTTCCGCAAATTAAATCCCAATAAAGTCACAATCTTTAGTGAAAAAAAAAAATCTGTACTTTACCATTTTGAGTCCTGAATTGCTGTAATCAACGTTGATATTAGTGCTCCAGAGCTGAGCAGAGCTCATCCAGCTCTTCATGTCACTATTCTCCTTTTCCGAAACTACCCCTTCATTCTCATCCTTCTTCTTCAACGGTATGAACTCTTCAATCACCGCCCGATCTTCCACTTTCCCGCACTGCATTACTTCCTCTTTCAATCTCTCAATCGCTGCAAAAACCCAACAAATCATCAAACTATGACCAACAAACCAATCTCTTTTAGACACCAAAGAAAAAAAAAGAAGCAAAATCAAACCCCACCATCTTTCAATATAACCATACACAGAGGAAGCTCCCTCTTGAAAACCTCGATCTTCCTCATTTCATCTTCGAGTCTTTTCACATACTCTTCAAGCTTCAACGACCTCTGAGCGCCGTCTTTAACGGCCGAGACTTGTGACAGAAACTCGGAGATGGTCTTGGGGACGAAGACCCTGTTGGAATCTAAGCTGAGCTCCATGTTGGTTTTGTTCCCTCTCTCTCTGTTTTGGGGTCTCTAGCAGAACCCAGATAAACCTGATAAGGAGCAGAGAAAGAGAGACAGAGAGAGAGTTGTGTGTGTGTATATATAGATATGTTGTAAGGGAATTTTCAGATTCAGGACAGCATAATAGATTCACTAGTCGCGTTCGGGTCGTCGCGTCTCTGAGTCGACTCGGGGGGTGACTCAGTGCTTTGACTCGGGGCGAGTTGGAGATGTGGGAATCTTTGGAATTTGTAGTCACACGCGGCGAAAATGTAATTGATTGTGTGTTTTTCACCTTTCGGTTTGTTTGGTATGTTTCGGGGCGCTTCTTCAGGAAGATTCGTTAGGTGGGTGAAAGAAAATTAATGCCGGAAGGGCACACACTAGTTGACCTTTGATGCCAAAAGATTAGGGGCAATTTAGTAATTGAGACAGACAATTCTTCTTTCTCTAGTAGTGATCGGTCTATTTTTCGGGAGAAAATTCCAAACACCGACAGAAGTGCACGTGCACCAACATGAATCAACTGTTAGGTAACATTAAATACATTTTTTTATTATTAAAAAAATGTAAACTATAAATATCAAAAGCTGAGATTACATAATAAGTATTGAGTTACTTACACTGTCCGTGCATATAATAAATTTTCATCTATTTTCCCTCATTTTTCTCTTTCTCACTCCCTATATACTTGTTTTGTCACCATAATGAATTGGTGATAAGAATCACGAATACATGAGAGTTCTAAATCACACAAACAATTACTCTACAATTTCTCATACTTGATGACTTTGTGGGATCCAATACCACACTTCGCAATTTTTTTTCTGTGCCTGAGACCGTTTAGGTCTTCCTAATTTTTAATTTAGCTAGTTTGTAGTTTTTTTGTTGTTCTTGAAGAAGCATGTCTCTTCAAATTTTTTGAGGGATAAAGTTATTGTCTTCCCCTTACATGCTTTGATGTACTCTTTTTACTTTTCTATTTAATAAATTATCCTTGTTCCGTCGAGGTTTGCCAGAAAAAAAAAAAAATCTCTTCCAAGAAACAAAATATTTATGATTACTTTGCAGTTGAAATGATTTTGGACTTTTCGAAGTGCATTGTTGTGTAAGAGTCGATATCATTGCTTTCGTCCTCTACCACCTGCCGGGGGCTATGACTTTTTTCAAATTCTTTACAGATATTTAAATTCAATACATTTTCATTTTTGGTCATGTCTAAACCTGAATAATTTAAGTTGGCACGACCTAATTTGCTCATTTGATGCATCTAAACCCTATGACATATCACTTTTCTATCCTATTTCTCAATGCCATATAAGGTCAAGCACATGAAACTCTCATACCCAACAAAAGAGAATGGAAGAAGAGACTCGATCAATAGCTGATTGGAGTTGGCGGTCAAGATCACGTTTGACCGTTGAAAGCTCTCCGCGTAACACCGACTTCTACTATTTGGACCTTTTCAATCTGAAGAACTAGTTTTCACCAAAGCTATGGTAAAAATTCCTTCCAATGTTACCCTCATAAGAATCTCACAGATTCTTTTCTTTTCTTCTTTTTCTCCTAGAAGGGTAGCTAGGTCAGCTAGGGGCATTTTTATTGGATTATTACTAGTTGGTGGTGTGTCAAATCGGACCGCCGCCAACAGTGAAGAAATCCGGTGGCAACCATTAAATATACAACAAAATAACAAAACATTTTTGCTGGTTTCATACGAGATCATCTGTTCATATACAATGCATACTATTGAAAGCATCTGGAATATCTTCCATTGTGATTCACTCAATTATTGATCATAATTTGGTTAATAGTGATAAAGACGTATATTAATCCCTTCATAGTTATCTTGTTTTGCAATGATTTGAACTGTAATATTTGCTGAGTCTTTATTTGAATTATTATCTTTACAAAATCAGCAGAATCGGAAATAATTTTAATCTAAATAATCTAGTTAGTAATTGATCGAGTCATTCATTTTCTTTGATAAAGTTAAATTTCAAATAATTACATGTGAGTGAGAGGTATGATCTCCTCAAACTAATGATGGATCTAGCATGGTGTTCAACATGGCAATCAGACATGTTTACATAAGTAAGATTATGGGGAGAGGATCCTCTCTTGGGCAATAAAATTGGCTAAGCTTCCTAAGCTTTCAATCATGTAATGACACATGTAAAAACAACATCCAATGGTCTACAATAGTGCCACATAGCGGACATCCAAAATTTCAACTAAAAACAGGAGAGGATTCAGTGCACCGACGTGCACTTACACCGACATAAATAGATGGTTAGATTATATTAAATACACTCTTAGGTTATTAATAAAAATATTAATTATAAATATCAAGGATTGAGATCATCTTATAAGTGTTGGGTCATTTGCACCATCGATGCATAGAATAATTTCCAACCAAAAACAGAGAAAGAGAATGAGAACTGCTCCTTCGTTCAGAGTACTGGAGAATCTAAGAGCCATTGGAGCTCTTGGTTAAGTCGCTGCCAAATAAAAATTGCATCGTCGCGACTATCCTTACATACATAAAAATAGAGAGCGAGTAAAGTCGAAGCAAATTGCTACCTTCTGGGATTGGTTGGGATGCAATTGATGGGACGGAATTGTCTGGGATGAATTTGAGGATCCAAGTATTACCTACAACAAATAAGTCAGAGACGAATTTGGGACGAATTTGTTGGGATTCAATTGATGGGTTCGATTTTTTGGGGCTGAGCGTTCCATTAATGGGTTCGTTCTTCTGTTCTATTGAAGAACAAGATCTGGGTACTTTAAATGATATAGGTAAACCATCAAGGGAACATATTCAATAAACATAAATCAATTTGTTCTTATATTTGCAAAATCCAATTAAAAAAGGTTGTGATTTTCTTAAAGTCAACGAAGAGAGGAACAAGATAAATGCAAAATTATAGCCACCACGATTCAATAAATTAGGTGACCCAAAATTTGATTTACCCAGATCCACTGGAATTAAACAACCAGATTCATATTTCTTCAACATTAGTAGTCTATTTTATGGCGAAGTGGCAGGTGATTTTGTTACAGATAGAATGAGAGGAAATGGGGAGATGATCTGCTATAGTAGATAAGCATTTGAATTTAGAAAAAGCAATCAGTTGTGGGTAAGCTGGGCTAAGTGAAGTAAAAGAAGAACAAGAGAGGGGGGGGGGGGGGGGGGGGAATAAAGTATCAGTTCCTAGCATATAAATTTGCATATACCCAATATTTCAAGCTACTTCTCTCTTCTTATTTAGCCTCAGCTGTAGAACAGACCAGTAAAGAAGAACAGGGGAGAGACGAGAGGAGGGAGAGAGGGAGGCGTGAAGAGAGAGAATAAAGAATGAAAAATAGAAAGAAAGAAAAAAAATGTAAACAGCACCCGACCTTTGGCCAGTTCGGAACCCGACCCAACATTAGTACCTAGAACACTGTTGGCCGTTACGGCATTAACGGACTGACACATATTAAAGGGTACATGGGTAAATTCAGTTTCTATTTAAAAAAAATTTAATTTCAAATTAGTATTAAGTTTATAATTAAAAATTTTAAATTTATAAAATAAAATAAAAAATGTCTCATGTCTGATCCCAGATCCCAAATCTTCAATTTCTTGAATTGGGTATGAATCCTAGATCTTCATCTTCTCAAATTACCAGCACAACATCTCCCTTTCTGAGTTCTTTCCTCCTTTCTCTTCCACCTTCTCTTCTCCTCTCATACTCTTCTTCCAACCTCCAAATTCCACCTCTCCTTGAAAACCAAAAACAGAGAGAGAGGAGCCATGTCTTTCTTTGCCGCCGCCACCCACCCCTCCACCTCCACACCACCATCTTCGCCACCTCCCACCCAGATTTCCCGATCTCAACTCACACAACTCATACACAAAATCATAAAATCAAAACCCAGAAAATTTTCATGTTCTTGAACCAAATCCAATTAAAAAAGAAAAAGAAAAACTGAAACAGTTCTTCTCCCAAACTCAGATCGATTAGACAAAACGCAAAGAAAACCACAGACCCAAACCACCTCCTGGGATTGATTTCGAGATATTCATGTGGAGATTGAGCATTAAGAGTTGAAAAGAGAGACGATGAAATTGGGAATGAAGGTGAAGCAATGGGTAGTATCTGGCTCTACCACAGACCCAAACTCATCCAATTTCAAACCAAAACTCCTTCTATGGCTGCCGAATACGAACCTCTTTCTTTCTCTCTCAGCCTTGTTTCGGGTGAAGTTTGAGCGAGGGTTATGGCGACGGCGACGGAGAATGGTGGATTGTGCTGCGAGATTTGATTGGCATGGTCATGTGGAAAAGATGAGATGTGCGAGAGGTATCAAGACCTGAATAAAACTGAAATTTTACAGCTGCTGGGTATGGGTATCAAAAGGTATTACTGTGTTTCTTGTTAACCAAAGAGATTCACCAAATTAGTTCAAAAGAAGAGATGTAGTGGACGAGGGAGAAAGGGTAGCTATTGTTGTTAGCCTAATTAGCTGAACATGATCAATCTTTCAGGAATTCCTCACTGAACAATTTTCTCTTGAATACTCTCTGTATATCAAAAGGATAGGTATAGAGAAGTTGGTGCTGCATAAAATTTGGTGTCGATGGTTGTCTTTCTTTGTTTTGTTTATGTCAATTTTCTCTTCTTAGCAAAAGATTGATCAATTGAGTTGTAATATATTGGAAATCTGAGCTTGAGGAAGAAGAAGAGATTGAGAGAAACAAGGAAAGTTAGGAGGAAAAAGAAAACGAAGAAAGCGAGAGGAAGAAGAAGAGATTGAGTGAAGACCCCTCAAAGTTTGTCATTTGGCTAACGCCGTAACGGCCAACAGTATTTTAGGTACTAATGTTGGGTCGGGGTCAGAACTTCAGGTACCAAAATGATTTTTTTTTTTTTGTCAGGTACTAAAGTTACTAATGGGCCAAAGGTCGGGTACTGTTTGCATTTTTTTCCTGAAAAAAAATGAGTCAAAGCTTCTTGTAGACCGTTGGATACATTATAACCACGTGCCATTTTTTTTAGAATAAGAAATCTTTATTGATGATAACCAAAATTACATAACATGGGAATGACCGGTGGTGGACAAGAACTCCCCACTCTCCTCCCTAAAACCTAAACTAGTTAAGGGTCCGTCATCCAAAATGACCTATTTGAGCCAAAAGGGCCCAACCCCTAACCACCTATATCGCCTAACCTCTCCGGTTACAGAGAATCCCGAGAATCTCAATACACAACCGCCATAAAAACCAACGCTCTCTTTTACACTGTGTTCCAATACTAGACCACGTGCAAAGATCGTTTGTCAGCACATTGACCATAAGATAAAACTGAAACTAAACCAACTCGTCCCTAGGAATGACACCAACTCCATGGCACCTCAATTTGACCCAACCCTAGCTCAAAAGAGTAAGGACATACAAATGACCAGAAAAAACTAATCAAAAGCCTAACCAAAAAAGAAACTCTAAACAAGACCAGAACAATGCTATTACAGTTATCTTCCCTCTCTCCAATTTCCCCGTTGGCAGACCACCGCCACAAACCATTCCCTTCGAGCACACCTCCCCAGAGATACGCAATCAATACCGCAAGCCACACTGATACACCTGCCTGTCGTCTGCCGGATTCCACCACCGATACACTGATAACCACGTGTCATTATCTAATCAAAAGCTTATGAAGTTTAGACAATTTTATTGTTTAGGAGATGATCCACTCACAAGATTATAAGTGAAGATTAAAACTAAATCAAATAGCTCAAAACACGTGGACCACACACATCGAATACCAAAACAATCTCTCTTTGTGGTTAGAAAACGTGATGCACAACAGTAACACAGTCCAAATTTTCTCACAAGATTCAAGAATCGGCATATATGTATGAAAATGAAGCACCAAAACGTTCTTCATGTGAAAGATTCCTTCAAGCAAAAGGAGACTTTTCTACACTGTTTGTGCCTCATCCATTAATCATGGCCACACCAGTACCACTAACCCACACAACCATCCCCTGACACGTGGGTCACAAAATTATTATCACCAAGCGAAGAGATTCCTCTCTGGTCCATCACAGACTCACAGTACGTACAATTCCCGATTTCAGAATTTAACAGCTCGGAAAGCCCGCTCAGGTAAATCGCGCGATTCCTCCTGTAAAGATTCTCTCCACCCTGCAGCCGACATGTGCCCACCCAGCATCAGGTTTCGTAGCACGGGAGCTGAAAATAAGGATAAATAGATAATGATTTAAAAAAAAAAAAATTTGTTTTTCTTGCGGCAAAAGATGCTCTTTTGAGACAATAGCGGCAACTATTATTTGCAACCATCCATGGTGTGGTTTTTAATTGTCAATTATTGTATACTTCTTGTTTTATTCTTTGGCTGCTGGGTTTTGGGATAAACAAGACGGGCAAATGATTATTAAGAGAGTTGGATATGATTTATCTTAATTAGTTCATGATTTTATCGAGCATTTTATTCATGTTTTGCATCCTACACTTGTTTCACATGCTCATATATATATATATATATATATATATATATATATATGTATGTATGAGAATTTGAAGTTATACCAATAGTACAATGAATCTTGCTCGTAACTTTTGTAAAATGTGATGGTACATTACATCATATGATTCTGATATCAATAATTGTACATCTCTAATTTGATTTTGGATAATTAAAAGCGGTTGTAAGAAATGATTAAATTATATCCGTTAATATGTATATTGGATGGTTTATAAGCGCGTGATTTTCTGCTTAGATGAATGTAGATAAATCAAGTACGCATATGCTTGTTCTTTTTGAAATTTTTAACCATCTATATGAATGACTGAAAACGATTTTCAAAGAATGAAAGCTTGATTGTTGATATTGTTCTAAAGGGTAGAGCACATTTAAACTCCGAACGTACAAAAAAAGAATATAGTGATAGGGGTGAGATACCCTGGTACTTCTGAACCCTTGCCCCACTTTCAAAAGCTATAAAATAGAAAAACCCTTGGAAAATTTTTATGTGTGATAGAATCACAAAATTCTTGACTGGATTTTGGGATAAACAAGATGGCCAATGATGATTAAGAGAGTTGGATAGGATTTACCTTATATAGTTCATATTTTGCATCCTACACTAGTTTCGCATGCTCATATATTGAAGAGAATATGAATTTATACCAATGGTTTGGTGAACTTTGTTTGGAATCTTTGTAAAATGTGGTGGTACAACAAGGAATGTGGTTCTTACTTAAGACGTATTAGTAATTGTAGAAGATAACGAGAATATAAAATTTATGTCTGTCCAAATTAATGTAGATTCATTTGTTTTCATAA
Organism: Rosa chinensis; assembly: GCF_002994745.2. Lineage (NCBI taxonomy): Eukaryota > Viridiplantae > Streptophyta > Magnoliopsida > Rosales > Rosaceae > Rosa > Rosa chinensis. Next base: position 15,984,254 of record NC_037089.1, on the reverse strand, counting down.
TCATATTATTTTGCTTAGTCAAATGCGGATTAAACAAGTATATATGCCGATTCTTTTGGAATTTATAATGGTCTAAAATATACCATATACCACAAGACAGCTTGAAAAAGATGAGAAAGCATGATAGTTGGTAACTTGATATATTTCCAGAAGGCTCTCAAGCTGGGGCGCATTTGAACCCCTAACTAAGAAGATTGGTTTAGATACGTCCAATCTCAGATACTAGGAAAAGAGAAAATTCTCTGTGAAAAATGTATTTGAGGTGCATGCATGGAGCCAATTAAATATTTGAGATTTAGGTTAAACTAAGAGTCAAGTAGTTAACCAAAAAATGCAAACCCATATTAAATGTGTATAATTAAAATCAGAAAAGTTTTCAACTTTACACTTTGATTCTCTCAAAAAAAAAAAAAAAAACTTTACACTTTGAGTAGGGAGTACACCCCGCGTTGGCTGGTGGCAGATTGTCCTTGGAGGCGGCCCTGCCATCGTCAACTGCAGGTGGTGATTAGTGTCGGAAGGTGCTGAGTTTTGGTGGATCCAGGTTGGAATTGCAGATCAGAGACAAGCGCTAACGGCGTTGGGATTCGATCGGAGGTCGGTCATAGCATTCTTGATCGGGCTCGAGGAGGTGGAGTGCAGGAGGTGACTTTTGGCGGATCTGACTGGGAGATTGGTGTCGCCTGGTTGCGTGGAGTCCAGGAAGCATCGTAGTTCGGCAAAGGCGGATTTCAATCAGATTTGCCTGGTTTTGGTGCTTGCTGATTGAATAGAGATGCTGTGGTGGAAAGGCCGACCGCCGGAAAACCTGATGCCGGCGGCTGCGACTACCTGGCAGTATGGTTGGGCTTCTGTTTTAGTAACTCGGATTTTGGCTTGGGCCTCTGGGCCTGGGCTCAATTCGAGTAAGCATTCAAAGATGAGCAAGAAGACCGACCTGTTGCCGAGGTTGTTAGCTGCCATCTTTTAATTTTTTGCTAATAGATATTTGGATGCAAGTCTTGTTTAGGTAGGGATAAACTCTATAAGCTATTCTATGATGTTTCTAGTTGTGATTTGTACCACAATTGCGTGTCGGCAAATTAGACTAGATGAATAATTTTTCCTTAGGAAGCGAGGTTGTTCTTGCTTAGTTAGGCTTGCGTCAAGCGAGCATCTCTTTAGACTCTAATGAGTTTAGTTTGGCTTAGATAGGTTATCTGGTTTTCCAGATTTTCTTATGTAAGCGTAGTTAGATTCTGGCCTGTTTTCATGGCTTGATTACTAATGAAATCAATCTCTATTAAAAAAAAGAGAGTCAATTAGTTAACCAAAAAATGCAAACCGATATTGAATGTGTATAATTAAAATCATAAAAGTTTTCAACTTTACACTTTGATAAATTCAAATCAAATTTTATTCGGCCAATTAGTTAGTATTTTATTTGCACATCTTGCGTATAGAGCAAGGCCACACTTCCACGTGTGTTTAGTTTGTTTTTCAGTTATTATTATGTTTTTGTTCAAATAAATCTCTATTTGTGTGTTTGGCCCAAACTCTAGGTTACTTGACCTAGTGGTAATAGGGTTTTAATTAGAGAGAATATCTTAGAGATATCCATTCATTGTATGATTACCTTTCCTTGTACAATTCAAATTCTATGCATTGTAATCCTCTATATAAAGAGGGCCCTATTATCAATGAGAAGACACAACAATTCTCTCTCAAATATCGTTTCCCTAAAACACGTTATCAGCTCGAAGCCATAACCCTGAAACCCTAAAAACCTTAGCCTTCAAAACCCCGCAGCAGCCCCCGCGTCACAACTCATCGCTAACCCTACCTGGTTAGCCTCGCTGCCCCTGCAGCGCCCGCAAACGCTTGCCTGTTCTCATGCTCGCTACCCCGCAACCTCGCGACCCCGCGATACTTTGACCATGCAACCCCGTGACTCATAGACCCCGCGAGCACGAATTGCATCTGCTGCCCCAGGAGCCCCACGCTCGCTCGCTGCTCCCCGCGAGCGTGCCCTGCATCTGCTGTCCTCGTAGCCCAACGCTCGCTGGGTGCCTCCGTAGGATCCTTGCGGCCACAAGGCATCTTCGCAACATCCTCGCGGCCCAGAGGCATCCCTGCAGCATCCTCGCGGCCACGCGACATCTCTGCAACATCCTCGCGGCCCCGTGGCATCTCCATAACATCCTCGTGACCAGCATCCTCGCGACCCTGCGGCAACCCCACAGAGCGGCCCCATGACATCTTCGCAGCATCCCCACGACATCCCTGCAGAGATCTCGCAGCAACCCCTGCAGCATCCCTGCATGGCCCAGCCACCACCTTTGGCCACCAGATTCGGGCAACTTTTCCAGGTAAACTTTTCTAAAAATTCCCTTTTTTGAAGTTTTTCATTCTTTTTCTTCTTTTCTCTGGGACTTGCAACCTCCCTTCTTCTACTCCCCTTTTCTCCATCATAAGGGAGACCAATAACCGAACTGTGGAGGTTGGTGCTCACTCCAAGCTTGGAGCTTGTTGAGATCTCCAAACTTAGAGTTTGTAGAGAATTTATAATCGATCCGTCATTGTTTCGATCTAATCCAATACCTCTTGGAATTGAATTTCTTGGAAGTAATTATGCTCAGAAATTCCTAATTTCTTGGAAGCGATTACGCTCAGAAATTTTATATGTTTTCGTGGTAGCTTTATGCTCCGAAAGTAACCCTAATTTCTTTTCTCTTTTAGGATAAGTAACCTGAACAAACTGGGCTTCGCTCCATTGGGAACAACTGGCTCTAGATATCATAGGTGGGTTCGTGATGTCCGCCAGCATCTCAAGGCCGATGGAATTCTGGATACGATTCTTGAGCCTAGCCAGGACGTGCTAACTGTTGAGCAAGCTCAAGATTTAGAAGCAAATAGAGCAGCCTTAGAGGCAAATAAGGTGAAAGCCATTATCCTAATGACTCGTCATATGGATGATTTGCTCCAGTGTGAGTGTATGAATAAAGAAGACCCCAGAAGGCTGTGGGTCTCACTCGAAGAAAGATTTGGCAATGTCCGTGACTCCCTGCTTCCTGACCTAGAAGTGAGATGGCATAGCCTCCGCTTCTGTGATTTCAAGTCAGTTCTCGACTACAACTCAGAAACATTTCACATTAAATCCTTAATGGAATTATGTGGTAAAGAGATCACAGATGTGATGTTGATTGAGAAAACTCTCTCTACCTTCCCCATCTCTGCATTGATGGTTGCTAAGAACTATCGAATCGAGGGTACTACAGGACAGATCACAAGGTTTCATGAGATCATTGGAGCTATGAATGTCGCTGAAAAGCATGACAACATCCTTGTGAAGAACTATAATTCGAGATCTGTGGAAACAGAGCATATTCTGGAATCTAATTATAGTCGCGCCCCAAAGAGAGGGCGCCAAGAGCGAAACCCTAATCTTAGGGATACTTCTGGACGTTCTGGTCCATATAATCGCTCTACTTGGGAAGGTAATCGCCAACATAGGCGAACACAAAACCAAAGAGGTCAACGTGGAAAGAGAGAGGGAGGCAACGCCTCTGGTAATGTTGGTGACTCCACCAACACTAAGAGCCATCTAAATGATGCTTTCAAAGCGCCTCAATCAATGGAGTTTGAGCCAAGAGATGTATGTTCTCGATGTGGAGTGTCTGATCATTAGGCACACATTTGTAGAGCTCGTGAAGAACTTGTCACCGCCTACAAAGCATATTGTGAAACAAGAGAAGCTCACTATGTGGAACAAGAAGATCAAGAAGATGATCTAGAGTGAAGGGTTGAAGACTACAAATATGGCTGGGATCAATAGATCGCCAATTCTGTTTAAGTCTTTATTTTTCCAAGAGATGTAATAGGCAATTACCATATACTTTGTAGTAAATGCCAATGGCTTAGTCTTTCTTCAAAGTAGGCTCACCCAAAGTAAGTGTGATGTCTAGGAAGGTTATGAGATTAGTGGTACTTAAGCGAGCCATGCTCCACTGACATCTCTTTACTCACTTGGTCACATTTATTTTGGAATTACTGAAATAACTTAGACGACTACCATTGTTTTGCATTAGCTAGCAGTTTGGATTAGATTTTCTTTTATTAAAGAGACAATGATGTAACTTCGTTGGCTTATGAATAAAATTTCGAGTTCTTTTCATTATGACTCAATTTTGATTCTGAGCATATTACTTTTGTGACTACGATGGCTGGGTCATCAGTATTAATTCAAGGACATGGAATAGCCCAAGTTCCCCTTGCCAAAAGGCACCTTGATTACTATCACAAAAACTCTCTACGCTCCTAGGGCAAATCGCACTTATGAATTGCCAACGGATTCCATGTGAAAACGCATGTAGAGAACGGAAATGAATTCCTTTGCAATACCTCTAATGATTGCGAACAAAGGCACATCTTAGAGAAGTTTATGTGTCTCTCTAATGGACTCTATGTCACTATTCGAGCTATTAAATCCAATAAAGTTATGAGAGAAGATCTCTTGGATTTAGACACATATTGGCTTTGTCACGATAGGAAAAGTCATCCTAGTTATGATATGATGATCCATCTACTAAAGACTTCACATGGACATCCTTTCTCTCGAGCGACATGAAGCATGAATCAAAAGTTGATTCCTGGACTAAGTGTGACCAACTCTGCTGTCTAGGGCACCACCTCTGTCCACCACCAGCCTAGGGCTGGCGCAGTCCCTATCCATAACGCCATGGATGGTGTCCATCATGGTGATGGCGCCCCAGGTGATGCCGCAATCACCAACTTGCTTCAAATAGCGTTTCAGACGCTCAGGCCTAACCAAAATTCTCATTGGTTGCTTCTAAAGCTTCTCGGTTGTTTTACAAAGGAAATGAACATACTCATTAGATTCTTACATAGAATCCATGGGGATTCTGTGGATTGATTCAACCAACTTGCGGACGTTTAAATATTTCATGATGTTGGTTGACATGCAAACACGCTGGTCACGTGTTGTGCCATTGTCCACCTATAAATGCTGCTTATGCTACACTTCTAGCACATATCATATGACAACGAGCTCACTACCCGGATCATCCTATTCAATCAATTAGATTTGACTATGCTAGAGAGTTTACATCGAAAGACTTTCGATGGATATTGCAATGGGACTGATGTTGGACATCATATTCCCATGTACACACCCAAATGGTCTTGCGGAAACGACTACGATGGTAGTTCAGACATTGGTAATGCGCACCAATCTCCTTATATCCGCTTGGGGTGATGCAATATTGCATGCAGCTATGCTAATTCATGTACGACCCATCGCCACTCAATGTACCTCTGCATTACAGCTAGTGACTAGGTACAAGTATCGTACTTACGCATATTTTAGTGAGCCATTTATGTGCCATTTGCGCTGCCACAACACTCTATGATGGGTCCTTACAGATAAATGCGCAACTACATTAGATTTGAGACTCCAACAATCGTCCGCCATTTAATTCCCTTGCAAGGCGATCTCATTATCGCTAAATTTGCGGGTTGTCACTTTGATGAGACAATCTTCCCGTCGTTAGGGGGAGATAAGAACACGAATTTCAACAGGAACGACAAGAATTGTCGTGGTCTGTCCCCACTATGTCTCATCCTGATCCATACTAAAGTGACGAGATCACACAAATATGCTGCAAACATGCCTGCAAGGAAGGACGTCCCTACGAGAGGAAGTAGCGCCACCCTACATGGAGGTAGGTATGGCGCCAAGGCCAAAGAGAGTGGCACTCTGGCGTTATAGGCCATGGCCCCAGCTAGGATGCGTGGGAGGCCCGTGATTTCGAATGATACTTTGGCACATTCCAATCCTTTGATCATCGACACTCAAAACCCGTCTCATGAGTATCTTCCAGGTTATGATTATCGTTAGGGGACACCTCAACGTCAGAACATATTCCTGAGAATATAGAGCTTTATGAAACTTACACTAGTGTACATGAGACGTGGGATAGAAACTCCATCATAATTGATGATGTAGTTGTGTATTTCGTTGCGTATTTCGTTGCGCATAAGTTTGTTGAGTCCGATGATATCGAACCACGCTCCGTTGATGAATGAATGCCAACGTAGAGAAATTTGGCCTAAATGGAAAGATGCGATCTAGGTTAAGTTGGATTTTCTAACGAAGATGAGAGTTTTTGAGCCAATGATGCTAACACCTCCTAACATAAAACCTGTTGACTAATGGGTCTTCGTTAGAAAGCGTAGTGAGAAAAAGAGATGGTAATCTCTCATTATGGCGCAAGGCTTATCATAAAACACCCTGTAATCGACTACGATGAGACATATTCTCTCGTAATGGATGTCATTGCACTCCACTACCTTGTCAGTTTGGTAGTTTCCGAATAACTGATCATGCAGCTTGCAAATGTGGTCACGACGTATGTCTATAGGGGTCTAGATACGAAATATACACGAAGGTTCATGGTGAACTTCATTTATCCAAGTCAAGTGTCTATAGACCACTGAGCGCGTTTACAAAGAGGTTGAAACGCTTGCTAAAATGACTACTTGATTGGGAATGGATATGCCCGTGCGTTTCCATAACAAGTTTCGGATTCCATCGCGGTTCATGTTGGACATGATCTTCATTAGAAGCCTTTAAAGAGTTAAGGGAAACCGCTTAACACTTCAAATCCGAGTTTGAGATGAAGGATTTTGGGAGAACACGATTATGCCTCGGTTTGGAACTTGAGCATCGTGTTGATAGATGCTTAGGCATTTTGACAAGGTCAAACCTTCAAGCACCCCCATGATCGTCCTTAGTCTTGATCCTGAAAAGGATCCTCTTCGTCTGAAGGATGATGATGAAGATGTGCTAGAACTGGACATCTCATTTGTAGTGAACTTGTTAGCTAAGGTATAGCTCTGCGCCAACGTGACACCATTTGATTGGTGTACTTAAGATGTACGATTGATATGGGCTCGTTTTATCCCTACAGAGAGATGATGGATTCAGACCCATCACATACCAGGAATGCCGCCAATACTGGCTTGCGTCCACTATCCCCATCCCAAAACAACATAAGTGTTTTGGAAGGTTTTGCTGATGTTAGGTATCTCTCTGACCCATACAAAGGTCATTCTCAAACTGGTTAAGTGTTCACCATAGGAAAAGATAGTGATATCTTGAAGGTCTACAGAATAAGCCTTAGTCGCTATATCTTTGAACAATGCAGAGATTATTGCTCTTCACGGAGTGATTCGTGAATGTATATGGATTGGATCCATAGTTACGCATGTTCGAACAATTGTGGTTTGAAGTCTACCACAGATGAGCCTACGAGCATATAGGATAATGCTACTTGTTTTGAAGCTAGGCTACATCAAAAGTGACCACACCAAGTATAATCAGCAATAACAAACTCTCCTCAAGATCAAAGTGAACTAGGTTTGATCTGAGGACAATATGACAGACTTGCTCACTAAGTCATTGCCTAAACTCCACTTTCGAGAAACATGTTGGTAGCATCGTTTGTGGAAGTTATCTGAACTCCAATGACCGTAATCGTCAGGGGGAGATGCAGACATCTGGGGGAGGTGTCTACATGTATGGTCTCGAAATGTGAAGGGTGTGTTGTGCACTTTTTCCCCTTCGACCGAGATCATTTTTGTCCCACTGGGTTTTTGTTACTCGGCAAGGTTTTTAATAAGGCAACGAGAGGAGCACCACGTTTGGGCGACACAAGGGGGAGTGTTCAAGTAAATCCCTATTTGTGTGTTTGACCCAAACTCTAGGTTACTTGACCTAGTGGTAATAGGGTTTTAATTACAGAGAATTTCGGAGAATATCTTAGAAATATTCATTCATTGTATGATTACCTTTCCTTATACAATTCAGATTCTATGCTTTCAGATATCCATTGCTCACTAAGTCATTACCTAAATTCCACTTTCGAGAAACACGTTGGTAGCATCGTTTGAGGAAGTTATCCGAACTCCAATGACAGTAGTCGTCAGGGGGAGATGCAGACATAAGGGGCAGGTGTCTACATGTATGGTCTCGAAACGTGAAGGGTGTGTTGTGCTTTTTTTCCCCTTCGACCGAGGTTATTTTTGTCTCACTGAGTTTTTGTTACTCGGCAAGATTTTTAATGAGGCAACTAGAGGAGCACCACGTTTGGGCGACACAAGGGGGAGTGTTCAAGTAAATCCATATTTGTGTGTTTGACCCAAACTCTAGGTTACTTGACCTAGTGGTAATAGGGTTTTAATTACAGAGAATCTCGGAGAATATCTTAGAAATATCCATTCATTGTATGATTACCTTTCCTTATACAATTCAGATTCTATGCATTGTAATCCTCTATATAAAGAGGCCTCTATTATCAATGAGAAAACACATCAATTCTCTCTCAAATATCGTTTCCCTAAAACAGTTTTAATATTAATAGGCTGTTGCTCATTTACAAATATTTTTATAATTAGTGTTTCCGCTACAACTATTTTAATATTGAGTTTTTGTATTTTATTTAATCTTGATGGTGGGAGAAAAATTTTAGTAATGAAGAAAAACATTACATTCTTTTCAAAAAGAAAAAGAAAAAAAAGAACAGTACATCCAAAGAAGGGCCTCGCCAGTCATTTTGACAAAAATGGTAATTAGTCGTTAAGCCAAGTAAAGAAGAAAAGTTTGTAGATTATGCGCAACTATACAATGCATCATTATATAGTTCTATCCAAAGAAAAAGAACTTGAGCATAGTCGAGCGGGTGGTCGCATATGAGCATTTCATGTCTCAAAATGCTGTTTTATCTTTTCAGTATTTGCTTGATAATGGCTGATCTGATCTACGTGTTTTCCACTAGCTTTGGTTTGGTTTTTCTTCCCTCACATGATGATGGGTTCTTGGTACTATTCGTATATCGTAACCAGTACGCTCGTACTTTGCTTCCAATGTGAGCAAAAAATTATTTAATAATGTAACAAAAAAAAAAAAAATTATATAAGAATACAATAAAAACAGATAATCGCCGTCTGTGGGAATCGAACCCACGACCACGTGGTTAAAAGCCACGCGCTCTACCAGCTGAGCTAAGACGGCCAACTTGCTGAAGTTTGCTGTTAATCAATATTCATTCCTTAACCTATTGACTTACTAAGCCGGTTAAGTTAAAAGAAGTCGGGTACTTCTGTGTGGAGACGTGGAGTGCCATACGTTCGACTTAAAAGCATAAGAAGCTCATTTTGCTATTATTCATCGATGTTTAAAGTTTAAATTACTGGCTCAAAAGTGGGGGAGCGTCGACTACTGCTATTGCACAAGATTTGTCTTTGTTGCAAATTTCTCATGAGATGATGAGATTGCCTTGACATATATTTGTTGGGCCTAAGACATCTAGTCCAGACATGTCCTTATGTAAAACAACTTCAAAATTTTAATTTTGTGTTGTTGACTTGTTGTACTCTCCTCCCCTCCTCCCCAAGATGCTACTGCGTTTCTTGATGATCTCTGTGAAGTTTCTAGATTCAATTTTTTTTAACTTTCTTGTTGATTAATCCAATTATGCATGATGCGGTTCATCCCAGGGCTGTTTGCAGACTTTTGGGCTAACTATATTCGCTTTTGAATTGTTGGGTCTAGCCCGCCCAATTCAACCCAAAAGGCAAAAGAAATGTATCTTTGTTGCAAACTTGCAATCATCAAGCCCAATGGAATTGCTATAACAGACAACAAATGTCAACTTGAATATAGAAAGTAGAAGGTGTCTTTTTTTTTTTTTTTTTTGTTGAAGTCTACAAACTTATAGTTGACTACTTGTAGGTAGGGTTGGCAAATTCTCCCGAGCCAAACCAGCCAACTGAGCCTGTCCCAAACCAAGATTTTCAGTAACCGAAGTTGTGGTATGATATAACCGAACCGAGATCTCATAACTGGTATTGATTCTTACAGAAATACAGTATACTGTAGCGTACCAAGTATTTAATATAATATTTATTTATTTTAAATATTTATTATATTATCAACCATAGCCGCTGATTTTCTTCAGTTTTAATTCACAACCGTTAGATTAAAAGTTTCCAAACCCTAAACCCTAATCTCTCTCTCTCTCTCTCACCTGAGCAAGGCTCTGAGCCTCTCAAAGTCTCAATCTCTTTGAAGATCAATCGAATCTTTCGAACCATTGCTGTTGGTGAGTACGACCTTCGATTGTTTTTAATTTTAGTGATTAGAAGCTTTGGATTGTTGAGATTTACCAATTTATTCTGGGTTTTCATGGTTTTCCTTTTGTGCTTGGAGGAACAGGAGGATGAGGACTAAGTTTGATCTTTGAGGGAGAAGAAGGCAAAGTTTGAATTTGGTAGGTGCAGACTCCATTTCTTTTCTTCTGTTTGGCTTAAAACTAATGAAAAACACAATTAGATCAATTTACAAGGAATATCATTATATGTTTTGAACTTGTTGCTATTTATGTTGTTTGATGGAGTTGGCTGGTGTTATTGTTGTTTGTTGTTGCTTGCTTTGTCTTTCCTTGGATACTGCTCTGTACATTCTCTTTTATCCCTTTTCTCAAATCTCTACATCCTTTCTTTGTCTTGATAAATTCTATTTCTTATCAATAAAAAATATGTCCATTTTATCTAATATGTGTAATTACTGCACACTCAAATGACAAATTATTTAGTTCATTGTTTTTCTTAACAACTGGAGTCTTGCTCTTCTTTGATTCTATGCATCTTCTCTCATGAAAAAATAGAGTAAAATAAAATTAAAAAAAACTCCCCTATATGAGTTTTGTCAAAGCTAAATGTTATTCATATTTTTTGATTATTTATTTTATGACTCATGGTATTGTTTTTAACCTCATCTTTGTTATTTTGCAGAAAATGCTTTTAATCAAGGAGTGGAGGCAACATTGACCAATACCAGCTCTACACAAACTGATGCCTAGCAGCCTACATCGTGAGCTCTCTTGTTCATTGCTAGTTTGGGATGAAACTGCCTAAATTCAATTTCACTAACTAAATCTGCTAAACTGCCAGCATTCTTATTATTTTCAACAAAACTGAATTTGCAGAAACTGAGTATGAAGTGTGAATTTGCAGAAACTGAATTTGAGGGAGCACAGCAACTCAGCAAGGCAGCAAACAAATATGAAGTGATGATGAGATGAACTTTGAGTCCTTGAACACTTTGTTTTCAACTATTGCACTTAGTTATTGTATCATTTGATATTTTGATTCATTTGTGTGAACTGTGAACTATGAATTATTGACTTAAAATTTGTATGAACTATGGAGTGATGAAGGGGATGAACTGAAGTGATGAACTCAAGTAGTGAAGTTGATGTATGAGAGTTTTTAGCTTATTTTTCATTTCCAGGTTGGGCCTTTAAATTGATGTGGGATTGCAGTTTTTTATTTGCTGACAGGTTTGGGTTTTTAAAATTTTAGTTGGGCCTTAGCTGAAATCTGGCCCAGTCTTAAACTCGGTACGAGGCCCAACAAACCAAGATCTCGGTATATCGAGAAGTTGGTATACCGACTTCTGTGGGCGGTAATGGTAGGCTATTTTGTGTACCAACTTAGTTTGGTATGGTAAGTGGTATTGGGCTTCAAGGTCCGGTACCGTTCCGAACTCACCCCTACTTGTAGGTGCTGGATGCCGCTGTTGGGCTTTACTCCCCTGGGGTTAGGGTTTGGGCTAGTGTGTTTGGCCCATTTTTGTTGTTGTTGAATTTCGGGATCTTAGTTGAGCTCGGGTAAACCCCCTTTGTGTAGGGAGATTCTAGGAAGCATAAATAAATTAGGTTAGATCTTGAATTGTTCGGTGATAATACTAGTAGTGTCAGATATTTAGTTACTTAGCACCTCTAGGTTAGCACTACATAGAAAGCTTTAGGGCTCCCTAAGTAGTGATGCAATTTGTACGTGCATTACATGGATGGTCACTAAGTACTATTACCCACATTTTCTTTTAATAGATTGACACCTTTTTTTTTTTTGAGAATAAGAAACTTTTATTAAAATAAACCAGATTACATAAAACGGGATCGACCGGTGGTAGACAAGAATTCCCCACTCTCCTCCCTGAAACCTAAACCAGTTACGGGTCCGTCAAGAATGACCTCCATGAGCCGAAAGGGCCCAACCCCTAACCACCTATATCGCCCAACCTCTCGGGCTACATAGAATCCCAAGAATATCGATATATACTACCTCATAGACAACCGCAAGAAAAACCAATGCCCTTTTCCACACCGTGTCCCAAAGGTACTAGATCACGTGCAAGGATCACTCGTCAGTACATTGACCATAAGATAAAACCAACAATAAACCAATTTGTCCCCAGGAAAGACACCACATCCATGGCACCTCAATTTGACCCAACCCTGGCTCAAATGAGTAGGGACATGCTAAAGACCAAGAAAGCCTAACCAAATTCCTAACAAAAAAAACTACCTTAAACAAAAGCACAAACCAGCCGCTGTAATCCTCTTCTCTTTCTCCAGGTATTCTACTGGCAAACCACCACCATAAATCAATCCCTTCAAGCTCGCCTCGCCGAAGAACTACAACCCACGCAACAATCCACACCAAATCCCCTACCTGTTTTCGGTGGGATCCAGGCCAAAACCACAGACCCAAACCAAAAACCAGTAAGGAATCTACCATACCCTACCGCTTGTTTGCTTCCACAGGCTTGAGAGCCTGAAACCACCATTGAAAGCTCCACCATCGAAGGCTCCGACTATCGACGCAACGTAGACCAGTAACCAGCACCATACAATCCATGGCATGCCGCCGCCACGATCTGGTTTCTGGCCACCTACTCCATATTTGCGTCGTCGTCGATCGCCAATCGCCCATCAACCACGCCTGCGCTGCCGCCTGAGAGGAGAGACGCATCATACAGAGCCCAGACCAATTAAGAAAAAGCAAAACCTAAAGCCTCGAGACTTCATGAACCAGTCCGGCAACACCCGCCATTCATCGATGAGGCCAGAAGCCATGGTCGACGTGGGGGCGCCGTCGGATCGGTGCTGAAAAATCCCCTGTGTTTCCCAAACCCTAGTTTCTGTCCTTCTCCTTGTTCCTTTTCTTTGTCGAAAGCTCATAATTCTTTGCAATTTAATAGATTGACACCTAATTTCCTAAAAAAATAAAAAAAAATTACAATTGACCACTTGTATACACCACATGTGCATTCTTTTATCTAATTATATAACAAAATTGAAAAATATGGAAACCCATTTGCTAAAGAAAGCATTTCAAATTTTCAATATTCGAAGGAAAAAGAAATTATTTCCTTCCACAGTCAGCTATATACATTTTAAAAGTTATCATCTCCCGCACAACTTAGATTAATATTTTTCTTTCATCATTCTATATAATTATAATTTGAGAAACATGCCAATTTAAAAATGACATATCATGAATTACTTTTAAATTTAAGTTTTTTTTTTTATCAATAGTTTTAAATTTAAGTTCACTTTGAGTTTTATTTTTTATTTCTTTGCTCTGGTTGATAGGAAAAAAAAAAAAAAATCTATTCGCACCATGAGGTTCTTTAACTATTTGACATTTTTACCTATTGTTGCAATAATATTACAACAGATTAACTTCTCCAAAAATATGAGTTAAATCCGTAATATCATAAACTCGCTTCACGTTATTAACCAATGATGAGTCGTCCTTTGGGCTGGACAAATTAGATTATCTAGCTAGATAGGTACTTTTATCTACGCTGGGGCATCATCCAATCGCTTGAGAAAGGGAAAGACATAGAAGTTCAACGTCGTCGTCCTCACACATTGCACAGTCCTCCAGTCACAAACCATTATCCCTTTGCTTACGGAATCACTTTAACCTTATGCTCTATGGTACAACCGTCCAAAATGCAGGTACGAACCAGATAAAGGGCTTAAAGTACTATAAAGCCTGTTTAAAGGGAACGGATAAGAAGCGGCTGAATCATGGTAGAGGTACCATGAACCGAATCATTCATTCCATATGGTGCATCTAAAGGACATGAACTTCGATAGAAATCCAGTACATATATGATATATACTCAGTAAAATTACGCCACGATAGCAAACGTACATCTGACTATATTGTCGTGTTCTGAAATCATGATGAAACTTTTAGAACAAATAAAAAGATAATAGTATAACATGCACCAAAAATTATTGTTTTTGAGCATATGTTGATATGCTTTGAGATATTCTTAACTTAGGTTCTAAGGATTTTTGCCATTGGAGTGCTCTCAGTTAGGGCTGTCAATCGGTCATGTCGGATCAAGGTATTTGCAGTGTCTCAAAAGACAAACTCAAATCCAACCCATTTAATTATCTTGTCAAAAATTTAAACCCAAATCCAACCTATTTATTAAACGGGTTACCCGTTTCCAACTCGTTTAATAAATAGGTCGTGTCATGTTAGATAAAATGACAAATTTAAGGGTTAACAATGCAACCAATTTAAGTAAAAAAATACATAAATTGATTAAATTCGCTAAAAACTCCACAAGACGAAGCATATAAATAATTAAATCCAATAATTATAAAGAAAAATATTTCAAATTGTCTAATCCTATGATCAAATACTTCCAACGTCTAAAATTTCAAGAAGAAGTATAACATATTCGGGTTATACGGGTTCACTTCGTGTAGGCGGGTTGGCCCGTGGCCGACCCATTTATTAAATGGGTCATGGTGGGTTGACCCATGGTCAACCCGCTTTTTAATAGTGCGGGTTGAACCCGCTTTATTTAGTGTAGTTTATAGTTGTGTTATCTGGTCGTGTCGGAATTGATAGCCCTACTCTCAGTTTGATGAGATGCAAATTGAAGCATAAGGTGGGAAAATAAAAGGGAGAATTTCATAAATTGTCACTCAACTATGATTCATTCAACACTTTGATCACTTAATTTTTAAATATATCACTTTGGTCACTCAATTATTACTCTGTCAATCACTTTAGTCACCAAAGGGGTATTTTGTCTCACTTTAATCACTTCTCCCATTTATTTCAATTCGGATTTCTTAATTTTTCATAATTGGTTGATCGAAAATATCTTTGATATTGTGGCAAATAATTTTTTTGTTCAATGAAAAAAATTTGTGAAGTGACTAAAGTGATTAACATAGTTAAAGTTGAGTGACCAAAGTGATATATATTTAAAAAGTGAGTAACCAAAGTATCAAACATATAAAAGTTAATTGACCATTTGTTTCTCTCAAAATAAAATATTGAATGATTCATTTTCAAATATCTTATCATACTATACCATGACATAAAATTTATTATATATAATGGTCGTAAAACTTAGGAAATATAGAGCTACATAACATGTAATTTTTGTTTACTCTCCCATTTAATATTTGCAGATTGCTGTAAAAGCTTTTGTATTTAATCTGTCGGAGTCTTTTCTTATATAATAAAAAATGTAATTTCTCTAAATTTTTAAAACTTTAGAACTCATCGGGAGCTGTGCTAAGCAAGTTTGGAGTTGACATTAAGAAGATGCCTTACCAAATCAGGCATTAATAGATTCCACTAAATATTCTCCATCCTACCCTTAACCGTACCTGCAGACTATTACCCACCCTTTACTTGATTGACTACTCAGTCACAACTCAACACCCTCCGTCCGATCCTCTCACCTTACTTCCCCAAGCTCACATCGTGCCACACTCAATTCCCACCCCCTCACAGGAACTTTCCAAGACGAGGGCAGTAGAGTCATTTCAAACCGCTAACCCAGCCAATCAGAATCGCCAAAACCAGACAAGCGAAAACAGCAACGAGCCGCCAGGAAAGGGAGGGAAGCCAATAGGCAATAGCCATACCTGGTGGTCTTAGACAGCAACCAACCAACCTCTCCCCCCCCCCACAAAAAAACGACGTCGTCGTGGTCCCCAAGCACGTAAACGACGCCGCTTTTTTGTCTCATTCCCTCTTCTCCCCCACCTCGCGCAGAAGATAATATATCCCATTGGTTCCATCACTTCCCTTCTCTCGAAGTCATCCTACACCTCCCCTCAATAATATCATATCATTGTAATCCCTCGCCGATCGGAAAACCAAAAACACCACCTCCTTCTCCGACCGCCGCAACACTTGTCGTAACTCGCGACGGATCTAAGCAACCGAGATTCGTATATTGTATTGGTTTACGTGCTTAAGTAGAACTTCCGCGCAGAGTCAAGGTAAAACGTTGTGCAGCGTTCCGCTTAATGTGACCGCGTTTTGGGAGGGAGAGACGGAATCTTGGGAGTTGAAATGGATCGGGCGGCGGTGACGGTGGGGCCGGCGATGGACATGCCGATCATGCACGACAGTGATAGGTACGATTTCGTGAGGGATATCGGGTCCGGGAACTTCGGGGTGGCGAGGCTGATGAGGGACAAGCAGACCAAGGAGCTCGTGGCCGTCAAGTATATCGAGCGCGGCAACAAGGTCAGTTTCGGAATTTCAAATCTGTAGTAGTAGGAGGGGGAGGTGGGGGGTGGGTTTGTAAATGATTTTTTTTTGGGAGTGCATCCATTTATGGAAATTACGGTTAGGCTTTTCGGTTGCTGATGTTGTCATGCTTTTGGTTTTGGGTTTCTATTTTTAGCATTTTGATCGGGTTTGGGTTCTTACCGTTTTTGTCTTTATTACACGCATTTATTTGGTAATGGAGGGTTTTTTGAGTTAATTGTTTGGGGAAATTATATTCCGTACGGGAAACTAAAGGAAATTTTTTTGATTATTAGGGATTAGAGGATATTGAGTTTAATTGTTTATGTGATTAGCTGAACATGGTTAGTGTGGAGTGCATTACTAAATATGGGATTGCTTTTATTGATTGGTAACGAGGTTTGTGCGAGTGGATTTGGAGCACTTTGGTTCTGACTGTGGTGCTGGGTGTTGCAGATTGATGAAAATGTTCAGAGAGAAATAATCAATCATAGGTCGTTGAGGCACCCCAACATTGTTAGGTTCAAAGAGGTTGGTGTGATTTTCCCTGATGGTAAGATTTCGGTTTTCGTCTAAGGTAGGGTAATTGGCTGCTAATGTACTTTGAATTTCACTATCTATACAGGTTATTCTGACTCCTACCCATCTGGCGATTGTAATGGAATATGCTTCTGGAGGAGAGCTTTTCGAGCGGATATGCAATGCAGGGCGCTTTAGTGAGGACGAGGTCCTTTTTTATTTAATATCTATAATTGCTTTCTTTCTTGTTTTCCTTACCGTTTTGCTTTGCTGATATGTGTGGTTTCTTTTTGTTTAGGCTCGCTTCTTTTTCCAACAACTTATATCTGGAGTCAGTTACTGTCATGCAATGGTATGTAAGGTTTTTTTTTGGCTTTTCTAGTCTTTATACGTTTTCCATGGGAATTGGGGTGGCAACTTATTTGGATTTGTTTTTTGCCTTGATGAAGCAAGTATGTCACCGGGACTTGAAGTTGGAAAACACTTTGTTGGACGGAAGTCCAGCTCCTCGCTTAAAGATATGTGATTTTGGGTACTCAAAGGTATATTCTTTGTTTTCTATTTGTTACTTATCGCTTTCTTTTGGACAATGTCTTTGTTACTTATCTGTTGTATACTTTATGTTCACACTTTTAATAGAAAGAAAGGGAGCTCAGAGTTAGTTAAGATGAGCTTCTAATAGAGCACTTGTTTCTATATCAGTTGCTTTGATGTATTACTGTAGCTAAGCCAAGCCCCTGGACTGATGTCTTCCTTGTTAGAAACTTAAGGCCTATCTGTTTCGTATCTCATCATTTCTTTTTAACTCTGTGCACTTTGATGGGATTGATCCTATTTTGCTAATCATTTTTCTTTCCACGAGACATATGGAACTGCTACAGCTACTGTATAAATGATCATGATCGAGTTAGGCAATTATGTTCATTTGTATGCATTTCTTGGATCATTATCTTTTATGTATCTAATAATTGGTGTTTTGTCAGTCTTCAGTGCTTCATTCACAACCAAAATCTACAGTAGGAACTCCGGCATACATTGCTCCTGAAGTATTACTGAGGCAAGAGTATGATGGAAAGGTATGATTCTTTAATTTTATCAAGTACTTATTACTTTTACTGGTATTGCCTTGATTGTTTGAACCAAAAATTGCTTTGATTATTTGCTAGCATTCTGTTCTGGAGTAGTCCATGAAGCTGAATTTTAATAGCATAGTGGATTAAGTTTTCCTTGCTTTCCCATTTAGGCTGCTTTGAACTTTAAAGGATTGCAATCTATAGTAATCTCCAATGTGAAGTATTCTCTCCCACCATTTAAGTTTGTTTTTGACTTCAAATAGCAGTCTAGCATGTGACAAATTGAAGCTTAAAGCTTTTTCTTATAAGATTCATGGTTGTTTAGTTACTTATTCCAAAAGAGTGGTCACTTTTGATGGGTAGTACTAGTTTAAACTGCAACTAAACAGGTGTTCGACTGTTAAAAGAAAAAGCAATTACCTTGCTTTTGGTCTTGTTAATATGGAATCCTGGGTTAGGTCATCTAAATGTAGTCCTCCTTTTGACCTTTTCCATGAAGTGGCAGCTGTCAAACTGTGATTGCCTTTGATCAAAAAGTTTTTCCATTGCACTTGACAAATTTCCCTATTCATATGGATGTTAAAGTCACCTTCTTTATTATGGGAAGTAATAGACATAAGTTTTCATTCAATAACGATGTTACATGATTCTTCTTAAATTTTTATTCATGCTTCTGCATCGGGATAAATTGTGTAATAGTTACTGGCTTCATTTTAGGTCCAGATTAAATGCAGTATGCATCTGCTAATTTTGGTGTATATATACAGTTCATGTCTTGACTTGGAGATTGATTACACTTGGAATAAAACTCTTCATCTTGCATATCATCCTTCTTGAAATTGTTCAGTTTTATTTTCATATGTACAGTTGAAGTTTTTTATGAGTTTCAACTATTGTAATTTCTATTGTGTTTTTGTGTTAAAATGTCAGACGGCAGATGTATGGTCATGTGGAGTAACTTTATATGTGATGTTGATGGGATCATATCCTTTTGAAGATCCTGATGAACCAAAGGATTTCCGGAAGACGATACAAGTATGTCATTTCACCTTATCACTAGCTAATGTTTCTGAATGTAAATTGCATGATTCAATATATATCATCTACTCTCTGTTCGCAGAGAATTCTCAGTGTCCAGTATGCCATTCCAGATTCTGTGCCATTATCTTGTGAATGTCTTGAACTGATATCAAGAATTTTTGTGCCAGACCCTGCTGCGGTTAGTTGATTTTTCCTTTTGCTCTACAGCTTCAGATATACAGTTACTTTTTCTTCTATTACAATGGTACACGTGTCTTAACAACATAATAAGTGTCTGGTTTTCAAAATTTTGCTTTGTTGAAGCAATATGTTTCAGACGTTCTGCGTGATAAATTTCTTCTCTGCATTCATGTGCCTTTGAATTTAATTCACGTAATTTAGGAATAAGCCGTTCTTTTCATAGTACCAGTTATCATGGAAAGTACAGTAGGTTCAAATTTTTGGGCTCTGATAATATGGAGTTTCAAATTATACTAAGGTCAAGGAAAGTCGCCATAACCACCTTCAAGGCATATAAAAACTCTTTTTATGTAGAATCCATTAAAGTAAACATGCACAATGGGTGGATGATAACATGAATCTGAATGAGTCCATATAAGTTAGATTTGTCAAGGTTAGATTGCAAGTACTACAGTACACTTGTTATTTTCTCTAGTTTCCCATTATTGAGCACTTGATGCTGGAACAATTAGACTTGTTACAACATGAAAAATTGAAAATACACCAGAAAATTAGACACTCTACTGATTGCAGAGAATTATCTTGGAAGTTGTTGCTTTTGTTATGTTGGTTTGCGAGGTTCCATTAGTTGAGAACATAGTATTCTAGTTTATTTCTTTCACTCCTTTTCTGTTGTTAATTCTGTCCATGTTTTATGCATGTATCAGAGAATTACCATTCCTGAAATAAAGAACCACCCATGGTTCTTGAAGAATCTTCCCGCAGATTTGATGGACGAGATGACGATGGGCAACCATTTCGAAGAGCCTGATCAACCAATGCAGAGCATTGATACAATCATGCAAATAATTGCTGAGGCCACTATACCAGCAGTTGGAATCCACAATCTTAGCCCGTACCTGAATGACAATTATGACATGGACGATGATATGGATGACTTAGATTCGGAATCTGAACTAGATGTTGATAGCAGTGGGGAAATAGTCTATGCTATTTAATTAAGGTATGTGGATGTAGTCAGAAACATATTCTACAGTCAAGTTTCTTTGTCAAAAACTAGAGAGAATGTGCAAGTGTGTGTGGTAGATTAGCGTAGATATTTCAATAGAAAGAGATACCATGCTATCATCACATGCCAGCTCCTTTGGAGTATCTTACTGTCATATAATTATAACATGTAGTTCTATACCTTTGATCATGTGTGGTACTGGAATTTGATTTTAATGCTATCAGAGGTGATATTCTACCGACGCATGATGATCAATGCATACCCTTCCAGGCATGCATGTTGAACTTGGATTTATTCTAAGATTTGGAATTGGTTATGTACTCTCTCTCTCTCTCTCTCACTCTTGGGGTACAGGAAAATACCACAGAACAATAGAATCACACAGTTTGCGATGTCTTCTTGAGCCATTAAGTGCTTGAGATCCAAAACTAATGTAGGCAGCTGTTGAATTGCACGGCTGTTGAAGGATCAAGTATGCAGCAAGTTTAACCATTGTTTTGAAATATCTAATCGAGATTGGCAAGTGGCAATTATACCA
This sequence comes from Rosa chinensis, assembly GCF_002994745.2. Taxonomy (NCBI): domain Eukaryota; kingdom Viridiplantae; phylum Streptophyta; class Magnoliopsida; order Rosales; family Rosaceae; genus Rosa; species Rosa chinensis. The sequence continues at coordinate 15,963,463 of NC_037089.1, read as the reverse complement.
AGACTCTGCAAAACCTTGGCCCTCAACATTTGTATTAGTCTTCTCCATGCCAGTAGATGTCCAATATCCAGCTTTTAAGCTACCTCAGGGGAAACCGAGTCTCCAACTCTCTTAGGGATGGTGAAGAGAGAAATCTGTGTGATAGAGATTGCACACAAGACTTGGAATATGAGATAGAGAAAAATAGGAAGTTGCTGATTGCAGCAAAGGTTTTTGATAAGTCGACAGCTTTATACAGATGTGGTTAGGTAGTAGCGTTATGAACTTATAATGGAAAAATTATGATGAACTGAGGAGCTAGATTCAGGTACAAATGCCCAAAGTGATGTGTAAAAATCCACTCGGTTAGTATACAGCCAAACAAAACGATTACTGATAACATGGCAGCCATGATTGAGAAATCAAGCTCTGTAGCTATAGAAAAAGAACGGAGAATTTGAAAGAAAATTTTAGCAGAGTTTCGCACTTTCGCTATTGTTATAATTACAAGCCAACTTAAAGCATTACAACCTGATACTATTTATAGAAAAACCGGTTCTTCATCACTAAGCAAATTCTAAAGTCTCGTTTGATTCGTAGAAAGTAAGCATCGGGAAAGGAAAGTTGTTATTTTCTTGCGTTTGGGATGCAAAAGGAAAGGAAATACTTACTTGAAGCAAAGAAAATATATGGGGGAAAATGGTTCCTTCCATACTTCAAAGGAGTCACTTTTTCTCATTCTTTCCTTGCATTTGTCACTCACAATACGTTATTTTATTGCATTAATTATAAACTTTTTAACAACTTTCCAGATAACTTTCTACATGTTACCAAACATCGGAATCGAAAGTTCTTTGTAAATTTCATTTTTTTTTTGTGGCTAAAATATAGCGGATAGGAGAGGAATAAAGCCTCCCTATTGCACAATTTTATTAATCAAAGAAGAAGAATGAAGGCGGGGACCAAAACCAATACATCCTTTAAAAAAAAAACAACAGACTAATTAAAACGAAATTGAGGCAGACCTCTAATGTCGCTATTACAATATGATACTATAAAAGCTGGAAGGTCATCCTACACACCAAATTAAAGCAAGACGTTTCATGATTTGCTAAAACATTAGCTATTTTATTTCATTCCCGAAAATATGAGAAGCTCGAAAGTTCATTTAAGAGATTTGGTATCAAAGGGATTTGGATTGATGCGATTTGGATCAAGGGGATTTGGATTGATGGGATTTTGATGTAGTCCCTGATGACCGTTAATGACAGAATCATGCATGGTCTGAATGACAGAATCGATCCTCAATAATAATAGATTCCCTCATCGACGTTGTTCCACATGAGCTGCCGCATTTTCCAGTATTCCATTTAAACGGGTGTATCCCATTTAAACGGTTGTGTAGTCTCTCGAGAATTTTCTCCAAATGAAGGAATTTCTTGTTGTACTCGGCCTTTAGGTCGTCGGTCCACTCAAGAACCTTGTTGCAGTTGCGGACGAGCTGTACCCCCTCCTCTAGCTGCACTCTGAAATACTTTAGTTCCACAGTCGGGATATACGACATCTCTATGTTTTTTGCCCTCTTCCTTTCGATCAATCCAAATATCCCCCTTGTCCGTTCACCTATTCCCCTTATCCGTTCACTCATTACGGAAAGATGAATGGGTTTATTGTTCTCCTGCCAAACCGCATGATCCAATTCTTCTATTGTAGCTCCTAGAGCAGCCGCTTCTATCAACGACCCCACTGTCATCAACGCAAGAAAATCATGAAATCTCATACCCTTCATCGACTTGGAATCCAATAAAATAATAATACTTTCTGATAAGTAATAACAAAAGAAAAGGAAAAATAAATATATGACATCAAATTTTGTGAATAATTTATCATAATTAGTATCATATTTGGAAGACTAGTAAAATAAAATTGTCAGAAATCTTTCCAAGAAAGTCACCTTTGTTTTCCATTCCATACATTGTAACTTCCCTCAACATACTGTCGATCTTCTGTTCCTGCCCCTTCTGTAGATCCTTCTGTATATCCGACAGTCCTGCTTTAAGAGCCGCTTCGAACCTGACAAGATGGTTGATGTTTTCCTCTGACGTGACTGAGATACGCTCCAGCCACTGCCTATATCCCTTCACATCCGTACTAATATCCTTTGTCAAAGCCAATCCCTCTTTCACATCCTTACTGGCATCCTTTGTCACAACCAAGGTTTCCTTCACATCCTTATTAGTATCCTTTGCCACAACCAAGGTTTCCTTCACATCCTTATTAGTATCCTTTGCCACAACCAAGGCCTCCTTCACATCAATCACTCCCTGCACCTGCAATATCCCCAAGTGTCTCTTGAGAGACTCATCCAACTCAACAAGTTGGTCGGTGTAATGAGCCTTCAAGCAGCTCCACTCATTAACCTGCAGCAGCTCTTCAATGAGCCTTTTCCCCTCCTCCATTTTTTCTTTGAGCTTTTCTACTTCCCCTGCTCGGTTACCACCCAATCTCGTGTTATGATCATCTATCTGCGGGATCAATAAGGCTAAAGAATCCACCGTGGATTTGACGCTTTCGAGGGTGGGATTAAACGCGAAAGACTTCTCTACCACTTCTCTAAGGACATCAAACACAGGTCCAACTGGTCCTCCAGCAGCAGCCCCTGCAAACACCTCCCCTGCGTTAATCATTCTTGAATAATCTTGACGACAAACTCCACAAATCAGAGAACTTGTATATGTCTTCCGACTTCACTGCACTAGAAAACGTAACAAAAATTCAGACACTCTTAAACTTGGAATTGAAATTGGATAACAACGTATAACAACATTAATTATAAATACAGCAATAAACACAAACATGAGACAATCTTTTACCTAGCTCGTGGATCCGAAGAGTTGCTTGGGATTTTGTAAGAGAAGAAAGAGCAGAAAGATGGAGGAGTAGTGTTTCTCACTTCTTCTCTCAAAATCACTATGATGCTTTCTGTCCGGATATTTCTTTTTCTCTGATACATCTGCTGCCTGTTACAGGGGCTATTTATTGATGGAGTATAGGGTAACAGCTTCCCAAATGAGCCTCGAAACACGTCGTGAAAACCGTGAGCTATTGTTTGTATATACTAATTAGTAAGAAATTTACACTTAAAAAATAATAATAAGTACTAGAAATTAACGCATGATATCGACTAATTTGCTAATAATGGCAATTAAATACTACATAATTTGGATGCTAGTTGCTGATAAAGTTAATCTCAAGGGAAGAGTACGTCCAGCTAAAATGGGTATGGGCAAAGGAAAGTTAGATCTCCAACTTTGTTGATATCGGTCTCAAAAAACTCGTCTCAAAAAATGAGTCTAGATCCAAGACCCAGTCTCAATTGAGTCTGCGGGTCAGTGTTGGACACAGCCCGTGCGGCTGAAATATTTGATTGACGGAAGCAACGCGCCAGGAGGAGACTGGCATATCCAGTCTCACTAGACGACAAAAAAGGTCTGAATAAATAACATCATATGCTAGAGAGAATGTGCATGATACATGGTAGATAGAGAAAGAGGTACAATGGTATCATCATATGCTAGCTTCTTTGTAGTATGTATCTTACTATCATATAATTATAACCTGTAGTTCTATACCCGGGCTTCTTTGTAGGCCGGCTTTTTTCCGTTACTTTAAGATTGATCTCATGCGTTTGGTGCCCTAACGTCTAGATTGGCCTCTGGCCTCGCCGACATTTTACAGTAGGTTGCTAGACCGGTGTTTGATGCTATTGACTATTGAGCTTCTCCGGAGGGGTATTTTTCTCAAGGTATTGACATGGTGGTTTGGGCGGTGGGTTCCTATGCAAAATCTCTAAGTCACAGTGGTCATGTTATACAGGGTCAGTTCGTAGCGGCGCGGGTTTGTAGGCGATGTGGTATTGGATCTCAATTCGTGGGGGCGCGGAATCGTGGTGGTCAGGCTGAATTTGCTGGCTTGAAGCTGGGCCTCTTCCTTCGGCCTAGCTTTTCTTTTGGGCCTTTGGCTTCTAATTAGTTAGTTCTGGCGTTGTAATAATTAGGCCTCATCAAAAAGCCCGTAGATCAAGTGGGCCGATGAAGTGCCCGCGGGCCCGGTGGGTAGAGGGCCGGGCTTGGTTTACGGGTTTGAAACCCTACCCGGCCCGCCAAAAGCCCGTTAGGCCAGGCCCGTAAAAGCCCGCAAATAAAAAATATTATATAAATAACACAAAAACTCTTGTGCAGAACACCTAACTTCTCTGAATTACTGGGAACTACTCGGATGGAACGAGGAGTTGTACCCTATATGCACGGAAAGCCCCGTGTGTCTAGTTTCTGAGGAATTTTAAGCTTTGTGATTCCGACTTTTCTAGAAGGAATTATGGCAATTTAAGTGAAGGCAGTTCAGCTTGAACAAGAATTTGCAACACAGAAACTGTTGTGCAGAACACCCAACTTCACTGAATTACTGGGAACTTCTAGGATAGAATTAAGAGCTGTACCCTATATACACGGAAAGCTCCATGTGTCTAGTTTCTGAGGAATTTTACGGTTTATGATTCCGACTTTTCTAGAAGGAGTTATGGTAATTTAAGTGAAGGCATTTCAGCTTAAAAGAGAATATGCAACACAGAAACTGTTGTGCAGAACACCTAACTCCCACTGAATTATTGGGAACTACTCGGCTGGAATTAGGAGCTGTACCCTATATTCATGGAAAGCCCCGTGTGTCTAGTTTCTGAGAAATTTTACGGTTTGCAATTTCGACTTTTCTAGAAGGAGTTATAGCAATTTAAGTGAAGGCAGTTCTGCTTGGATAGGAATCTGTAACATCTTTTACAAGTTCATATCTAGAACTGAACTTCACTGCATTACTGAGAACTTTTCGGATAGAATTAGGAGCTGTACCTTATATGCATGGAAATCCCCATGTGTCTAGTTTCTGAAGAATTTTACTGTTTGCGATTCCGACTTTTGTAGAAGGAGTTATGACAATTTAAGTGAAGGCAGTTCAGTTTTGACCGGAATCTAGAAGGCCCAGTACATATATTTGGAAATCTTCAGTGTGCCACATCATCATTATATGTGTGTGTGTGTCTTTGTGTGAGTGTGAATTTGTTGTAATTTGGCTTATGGTGAAATTGGACGTTCTCATACTTCTATATAGAATATGTGCATATATATTCTACATGTCATGACAACGGTTGACCGATTCGATCGGATTAGAAAATATGGTGAAATTAGCTAAATTTTTTACCACACTTATAATTTATTATAATAATCTCATCCAACGATCGGTTTTACATTTTATTTGAATTGATAGAGGTTGCCTTTTGGAGTGTATGATATATAAATATAGATTTATAAGAGTACTAAGTTTGACCTAGTTGATCGAATTCGAAATGAGAACTAAATTGGCTGAAACTTTTACAACCACCATAAAACATTACAATCTCTCCATCAAGCGGTTGGTTTCTCCAAATTCATTTTTCACTTCATGTTTGCTTTAGAATGAACCTCAACAATTTAAATGCAATGAATAAGTTATACAACTTTAGGAGACAAATTGGTATAGGCCAACGTCTTTGTAATTAAAATTAAAATTGAAGTTTTTATCTTATGTTCAAGCACATCCATCTATGAAATATTTACAGACGTGATGTGAAAAAATAAGTACGTTTCGCGGTCTATGTGCCATCGGTCAACTAAGAAAACATACAAGTGATGACGGTTGACCAATTCGATCGGATTTGAAAATATGGTAAAATTGGCTAATTTTTTTACCACACTCATAGTTTATTGTAACAATCATACCCAACGGTTGGTTTTTCCATTTTCTTTGAATTGATAGAAGTTGCTCTTTATAGTGTATGATATATAAATATAAGTTTATAAGAGTAACTAAGTTTGACCTAGTTGATCGAATTCGAAACGAGAACCAAATTGGCTCAAATTTTTACAACCACCATAAAACATTACAATCTCTCCATCGAGCAGTTGGTTTTTCCAAATTCATTTTCCACTTCATGTTTGCTTTAGAATAAACCTCAACAATTTAAATGTAATGTATAAATTATACAACTTTAGGAGGCAAATTGGTATAGACCAATGTATTTGTAATTAAAATTAAAATTGAAATTTTTATCTTATGTCCACACACATCCATCGATGAAATATTTACAAACGTGATGTAAAAAAATGTAACGCCCCAAGCTGTACCTTACCAGCTTAATCATGTCACAGTGCCGCGAATCTCTAAAATATAAACCGAACGCTCGATTTACATTCTAAAGAACCGCTAGGCATTTAATTTGAAAAACTTTTTGTAGGAACACAGCGGAAGTTACAAATACTTTCGAGGTGAAAAATTTGAATTTGTTAAAACCTATCTCATTCGTCCAAAACTTGGATAAAAGCTAGCATGAGGTACAAATTCCAATGAAAAGAATTCAACTCAATTTGACACGAGACTAGATAACAACAAGTTCTGAAACACGAAGATCATGAAGTAGTATTTAGAATAGAAATCAAAACAATGATTTACCGAACTTGTTCCGCACACCCAGCTCTTTCCGCTACTGTCCAGTCACCAGTGCACAGTACCTGCATCCATACTGTTGTAGGGGTGAGCTTTCGTCCTCGCTGCTCAACAGGAACCCTAACTCGACTAGGTTTGAAAATTTACAAACATGTATTTGGAGCGCTCCAGTATGAAAACTTGCTTAACCAAACATTTAAAAGAACGACAAACTTTATAAGAAGGCTTTTTGACTCTAAAATCGATGCATGATACTAAATTGAATATGCGCGCTGAATCTTACCAGATGGCCGGTCCCATAGACCCACTACACGACCTTACCTCAATTTACTTTATCACCAGGTAAGCGTAGCGAGAGCGTCCGCTACCTAGCTACGCACACGTACCGGGCCCGTCCTTACGATCGGAATACCCGGACGACCGGCGTAACTAACCCTCCGGAGGTTTTGGGGATCGAACCAAGGAAGTCAGAGCTACCCTTCGCTCTCAAGCCATCACATTTCTCACATGGTTTGGTTAGTATGCATTGCATTTGAACATAACCAAACCATACCAACTAAATAAAAATATAGAAGAAAATCACCAACCGAGAAGAGTCCTAAATCCCTACCTGGATTCTGATGCTTTCTCTCACGTACTCCTAGAGTTGCGAACCTTCTGTTCCTCGGGTAACTGGAGTCCTAGATTCCGACATTTCGATAGTTAATAACTTTTGAACAGTTAAACGAAATCTCGACGATTAATATATCGTCCAACCCCAACTTTTCCTGGTTTGACCAGGAGTTGACCATGGGTTGACCACATTTGACCAATCGAGGTAGATTCGATAATTACCTAAATTATCGAACATTGACTTAAAGTTACGTTATCGACCAAACATATATTGAGTACACCCGATTACGAAGGCCACCCAATACATATATATATACACTAATTTCTTTTCCTTACTTATTATCAAGCCACGAAATACACAAGCAAACCAATAACGACTTCACTAACGAAAGATCTCTAATTTACTTAACCGTTTTGCCGCATGGTAATTCCACAGAATTTACCATGGACACCCAAGCTTTATAGCTTCCCATATTTTTGATTTTTAATTTCCACAACCAATTCACAATTTCTTTACAATAGCCACAACTTCAAATATGCAACACAATACCCATTCAACCATGCAACCACAATCAAGTCAAGGCATATTCCAGCTTGCTAACTAACAAGCCAAACACACATTCAATCAACCAAAAATCCATTTCAAGGCCACAACAACAGGTTATCCACTCATTTTCAAACCCAACCTTGAGCAACCAAACTTAGAACCAGCGTAATACAATCTCAGCCAAACGACCCATTCCGTTTATCTAACCTCCAAGTATCATACCAAGATCAAAACTTGGTTCGAGAGTTGAAATATACCTTCAAAATCTTAAGGCAGCCAAGCCAACTCCTTGCTGAAACTGGGCAGACGATGAACTGAGGATGTAGACGTGATCTTCCCAGCAAGCTGCCGAATACCTTGTCTATAGTTGCAGTCGAGGCCGAGGCAAGCCAAGAAGAGCCGGAAAAGTAGCTGGCATTCATTAGCAACAGCGTCGAACCCAGAAACGAAAACCATCAGAACTCAATCCAAACTGAAAACTAATCATACTGGGGTATAGAACATGACGGGGAGGTGAGGTTTCCTACCACAGGTGGCCCAAACGGTGGCCGGAATCGCCCGAAATTGCAGAGGTTGGCGGAGAGAGTTCGAGGCTTCCAGTCATGGGTCCTTCGTCTACAGCTGGTGCATGTACGATCAGAGGCCACAAGCGTGACGGCGACGTTGATGCGAAGATAATGCTGGTGGTCCGCCGCTGTGAGGATGCTGGACGGAGTAGCCCCGGTCGGATCCTCTTTGCGGGTCTCCGGGTCGCGTTTCGGGTCAGAGAGAACTCTGGTTCTCTTCCTCTCTCTCGATCCTTCTGGATCTCCCAACAGAGCAACACTTAGATATATAGACTGATCCAATTAAGGATGGACGGTTAGGATCAAGCGGTGGGTGAATCAATAGCTGGGATTTCTCCACCTATTTTCTATTTCTTGTTTTAAGTCCTAAAATTCCACAACTTCGGAAATTCGCTAAAAATAGTTCAGGTCACGGGAAAATTATCCAAAAATTTCCACGAACTCGTCGTGCGGTGTGCTCTACTATCCAACTCCTAAGTTGAGGATTTCACTAAGTGGAAAATTCTGAAAATATTATCGAGTACTTTAACTTTTATCGAGATCGTTAAGTAAATTATCGAACTATTCACTTAAGCTCGATAAATTTTTCCGGGGCTCACAAAAAATAAGTACGTTTCGTGGTCGTTATGTCATCGATCAACCAAGAAAACATACAAATGACTACGGTTGGCCAATCTGATCGGGTTCGAAACTATGGTGAAATTGACTAAATTTTTAACCACACGCATAATTTATTATAATAATCACATCCAACGGTCAGTTCTACCATTTTCTTTGAATTGATAGAGGTTGCTCTTTGGAATGTATGATATATAAATATAGATTTATAAAAAAATTAGTGTCTTTAAATATTTATTATAAATAAAGCCCACAAGGCTCGTCCCAAAAAAGACAGGCCCGAAAAAGCCCGCAAAACCCGCTTTATATGGACAGGCTTGGATCATTCGATTTACAATAAAGCCCGGATCTGCCCGGCCCGCCATTATTTAAAAATATAATAAGGCCCGGCCCACTTTATGTGCACCTTTGTATTTGTACTGTGCCTTTTACTGTGTCGTAGTAGTTTCATAGTAAGTAGACTTGCTTTTTTGAGTGAGCATGAAACTTTTGAATGAGTGGACCTAATCTATGTATCGCTGTGCTACTACCACAAATTTTTTATCTAGTATGTAATGACCCATTCTGACTTGAGATGTCTATGACTTAATTGAAAAAAAAAAAAAAAGGTTCTGAATTACAACAATTTCTACAAAAAGACAAATTTTTTTTTATCATTGTTCAAACGTTCTAAATTCATTGTCTATATATAAAATCGAAAGGTCCAATTTAGGACTTTCCTCTTGTGAGGTGGTGTACAAGCTCATTCCAGTGTCATGACGCTGTAAAGTGAGGAACTGGGAATAGGCTGCTAGAGTATCATTGAGAACTAGAAGGAGAGGGCGTAGGTTTAAGCTCGGACTGGTTCGGGTTTTCCTTCATTGCCTGAATGCACGCCAATTCATCCACAACTTCTTTCATGGAAGGTCGGCTTTCCGGATCTCTTTCTAGACATTTTAGAGTAAGCTGTGCTGTCTGTAATGCTTCCTGGGAGGAATACTGACCATCTATCCGCGTATCCATGATTTGCAACTTTGTTTCATCAGATAGGAGTGGTATAGCCCAGTCAACCAGCGCAATCTGTCCTTCAGGGCTGCTAAAGTCGTTGGACGTTAACCCTGTCAGAATTTCAAGCAGCACCACGCCGAAGCTGTACACGTCGCTCTTCACAGATAAATGACCTGTTAATTTTTGGTGAGACATAGATGCTTAGTTTAGATACTTCACGAATAAGGACAAAGATAAACTTCTTATATTAATTTTAGCTTGCATGCTTCTTTTGAAAAAATTAATCTTAGGAGAGACAATAGTCGAAGCTGACTACCTATGAAGTAAACACTGTTTGGTTTCCCTTGCGCTTGGTTAACAACATCAGCCACCTTTTAACGTAGCCTAGCTGGTAGTAAAAACCGAACTCTCAAGGCTGCAGGGCTGGTGTTGGTAACAAGTATGGGCCGGGGTTTACCAAGAATCTAAACTTTTGCATTTGTCAAAACTAACAAAGACACATAGAATTTCCAAAAGAGCTTCAAAAGAACCTTGCATATGTCATTACCTGTTCTCATTTATTCTGGATCAACATAAGCCAGTGAGCCACAAATCCGAGTTGACTCATAAAACTCTCCATCAGCTGGCCACCATTTTGCCAGGTAAAAACTTGAGATTTTTGGATTGTAATTCTGCAGAACATAAATACAAAACAGAGGGGGAAAACATGAAAAGGGGCTTAATCAATGTGACCTAGAAAGCAACCCTGGATTTTGACTCTGGAACAAAAATAATCAACTTGTCTGTGTGGATGATAAACATAATCAACTTCTTAATCCTCAAAGTTTGCACTAGTGTACGAGTACTTTATTCAATTCTCAATTGGCAGCTACGTTCTCAAGCAGTCTTCCCATCGTTTCAGAAATGAACAAAACAGAGCATTAAACTAAATGAGAGAGAGAAAGGAAAGAAAAGTAGAAAAAATAGTACTTCATCAAGCAGTATATTAGAGGGTTTGACATCTCTGTCTATGATTTGAAAACTGTGCAAGAAAGCTAAGCCCTGAGCAGCTCCAGTAGCTATCTTGAGTCTGTTGTCCCAAGATAATGGTTCCTCATCAGGGATCCCTACAGAAATTGATAATTCAAGAGTCAAAAGTCAAAACAGAACAATCATGAGGTGAATACGCAAAAGTTCTGTATTTCAGTTCTTAATCAATCTGTTACAATACTGATAACATACTCCTGAAAAGATGATCATGTAAGCTTCCATTTGGCATGAACTCGTAAACAAAGAGCTTCTCCTTTTTCTCACTACAATATCCCAAAAGCTTGACAAGGTTGGGGTGAGAAAGCCCTAGGAAGTTCATCCCCAACTGCATTAATTAATATGACAAGAAACACAATAATCATCAAATTAAGTGTAATGATGCAACAATCTAAGAAGAAAATGGATTGCACATAGTTTAGCAATCACAATATGGCATCAGAATTACACCATGTGGGGATTTTGAAAAATGCCAATTCGCAAATAAAAAAAAGGGCTAAATACTAGTTACTACCCTGTAGTTTAAATCCGAAATCAATTCAGTCCCTGAACTTTCAATTTCATCAAAAACACCCTTGCGTTATCAAATTTCGTCTAATAGGTCATTCCATCAATCATCCGTTAGTTGGAGCTGTTAACTTGCTGACGAGGCATGCCTCGTCAGATCATGTGGCCCCACCTGTCATGCAAAATTCTCAAATTGCCCCCGCCTCTATTCTAACTCAGAAACCCAATATATACCTCCCATTACACAATGTTATCCCGTAGCACAATCCCACATAGAGAAAAATTGAAACCAAATCCTCTTGCTTTGAACGAAGGCGAGACCCAAACGATCGAGAGTTTCTGATTGAAGGCGTGAAGAAACGAATGCATGTGGGTTGATTTGAAGAAGATTTTGACGTGGCCAGTCACGAGATCGACGTTTGGATACCTAGAAAAACGAATGGCGGAGATGAAATACCTCATTACGGTGAGTCTGGTGTTTGGGTTTTGGATTACAATTTCAAATCTTCCAAGTTGGTTTAAAGAGTTTCGGGTTTAGGGTTTCGAAATTTCGAAATTGGGTTTAGGGTTTGAGCTTCGGGTTTCAAATCCGAGTGAGTTGGGATTAAAGGGATTCAATTAAAGCTGGTTGTTCGGAGATGGTGAGGAAGTGGGCTACAGAGGATTGGGTGTCTGGGTAGTTAGGTATTCACTGCAATTGCAGATTGGAGGCTATTGGATGACTGGGCTTGTACATGTTTCGGCGGAGAACGGATAAGCTCGGCGGTGGGAGCAAAGAAGATGTTCGGAGGCTAGATGGTGTGACCACTGGGCTACACTTCAAGGGTTCGGTCGTTCTGTGCGTGATGGTGTGGTCATGGAGGAAAGGTGTCTGCCTCTGTTTCGAAGGAGGGATCCTTGGTGCCCAGAGCAAATTTCTGGGTTAATGGAGGTTTTGGGGGACACGGCAAAGAAGGAGTGGGGTGTTGATGGGTATGGGTCAATGAAAGGTTGATTCGGCTTCGGTTGCCGAGGAATGATGATGATGAGGAGGGAGGTGGCCTGGGGGGTCGAGTGAGAATGATGTGGAGGTGGAGAGGAGGTTGGACCATGATTTGATCCGGTTCGAGTTGATAAACCCAAACTATAGTGGGATTGAGTATAATAATATTCTGGAGAGTAGAGTGGATGATCAGGATACCCATATTGCTCAGTTGGAGGAAGAGAATTTGAATTTGAAGGAGAGGTTGTTCTTGATGGAGACGGAGTTGGGGAACTTGAGGAGGAAGATGTTGAGACCAAGAATGAGAGCGAGTTGACGCAGGGTCAGATGAATGCATAGAGGGATGAAGAAATGGGAATTGCCAGCACAGAGAAGAGCATTGGCATCGGTGACTAATCTGGCCCGCGTTAATGTCATGCAAACTGTTCCTAATATTCTTCTGCAAATCTATGAATTATCTTTTGTTCGAGTGTCAGAGTATAGTACAAACATTGTTGCATATTTCTAGAATTATCATTGTGTTTGCAGTTCTCTAAAGACTACTTTTCTCCCCTTTAAGGTCAGGGGAAGACTGGTGGTTCTTATGCAATTGTAAATATTCAACTCTGTAATTTTATTAGTATAAGTAGCTTTGTTTGATGCTAAGCCATATTATAATCAAGTACATTTCAAATATGGAGTTTGATTTTTTTTTTTCAAGTGTGCAAGTTTTTTGGTGAAAAAAATTTTAAAAAATTGAAATGGAAGGTTGTAATAGGTTTTCTGGGTTAGAATAGAGCCAGGGGTAATTTTGAAATTTTGTCTGATAGATGGGGTCCACATGATCTGATGTGGCATGCCTCGTCAGCAAGTTAACAGCTCCAACTAACGGATGATTGACGGAATGACCTATTAGACGAAATTTGATAACGCAGGGGTGTTTTTGATGAAATTGAAAGTTCAGGGACTGAATTGATTTCGGACTTAAACTACAGGGTAGTAACTAGTATTTAGCCCAAAAAAAATCAATATAGCAATCTTCTAAATAAATGCTGACTACTTCAATTCATGACATGATCTTTCATGATTGAGTGTTTCCTTAAGAAATAAAAATGTTCAACAATGTGTTGAGAGTTAAAAAGAGTACTACCTCCCACTGTTCAACGCCTTGGATACTTTCTGTGTTCAATCTCTTGACAGCAATAGCCATTCCAGTGCCAACCAGCTTAGAAGGTGTAAGTGTCGTCTCATCCACCCAACCTTTGAAAACCGTCCCAAAGCCACCTTTACGAAGAATGGCATCAAGCCTGAAATTCCCAGTAGCAGCCTTTAATTCTGCAAAACGGAAAACTCTTAAGTTGAATGTCTCCAATGTTCGACTTCTTCCTGCAGTTCTGCTCACTTTTGAACCTCTCTTCCCACTGTGATATCTGAATTTCCCTAAAGAAGATACATATGTAATTCATGTTTAGAGGAAAGGGAAGAAAGAGAGAAAGATGCTTGAATGGAAAATACATAAAGAGAATGGGAACCCTAAAAAACTACACTAGATGTTTGCAATTCACGATGATGACAAATTAAGAATGTGAATGGTAGTTTTGTATCAAAAACGGATGTTACGTGTAAATGGAACATTGCCAGATCATTTGGTGATCAAAATTTTTTTGGTAAGTAACATCTAAATACTATTGTCATGGCTACACTTATACTAGGTGCTAGTAAAGTATTTCAGATAACAACCACCTTCCAAGAAAAGTTACCTTTGCACGTACAAGGCGCCAGATGTTTAATTCGTTTGAGCAACCTTTTAATTTCCTTGGCCAAAACCAAGGTCTCCTTCCCATCTCTTGCGGATTCAACAAGCTGGTCATTGTTTTGTTTTGCCAAATCCAAGGTCTCCTTCCCATCTCTTACTGATTCAACAAGCTGGTTATTGTTTTGTCTTGCCAAATCCAAGGTCTCCTTTCCATCTCTTGACGATTCAATCAGTTGGTCAGCATTTTGTTTTGCCAAAACTAAGGTCTCCTTCCCATCCTTTGCTGATTCAATAAGCTGGATAGTATTGCTTTGTGCCAAAACGAAGGTCTCCTCTGTATCTCTTGCCGATTCGATAAGTTGGTCATGGTTTTCTCATGCCAAAATCAAGGTCTCCTTTGCATCCCGTACTCCTTGTACCTTCAGTATTTCTATCAGTCATTTGAGAGACCCGTCCACTTCAATAAGTTGATCCGTGTAGTAAAACTTCATGCAATTCCACTTACTAATCTTTGATGACTTGCGGACGAGCTTTACACCCTCCTCCATTTCTGTTATAAGATACTTTATTTCTTCATCTGGGAGACCCAATACCACATTATGCTCTCCTATCTTTTCAATCACTGGTTTCAGAAAGTGTAGCGAAAATTTGATATTCTCAAGGAGGGATTTCAAGGCAGTAGGCTTGTCAACTGCTTCATTCACAACATCAAACAATACCCCAAATGCTGCTCCAAGCGCAGCACCTCCTACAAACTCCCCTACTATAACCATTACTGATTCTTAAATACTACACAAAGTCCATCACCGAAATGTGAAAAGTTGTAATCGTTTCAATCTAAACTAGATCAATATAAAGACAGAAAGGAGACCAGGAGAGCAAATGAGCAGTAGTATATCTTAATTGGCTGCATTTGTAAATGTGAAGTTATCAAACTTACTTGGAATCCAGTTATAACATTATTCCTATTTCCTAGTGAAAGAAAAAGGTACATTACAAAAATAACTTGGCAAAATCAATCACTTGAAGACAAGGCACAAAGACTAACCTTCTCCAGCTTGGGGATTTTACTTTCGAAGAAGAAGAAGTACAAAGATTAAGATTGAAAGGGCTCTTCTAACTTTTCTCAAACCCAGAAAATGCAGTGCGCTGCTCTTATATTTATTCTTGTGTGTTTGGGGATAGTTCCACACCCCCATCACCAAACTAAGAAAGATGAGGCAAAGACTTGGTAATTATGGTCAATTTCATTGAACCTTCGTCAGTATTGGAAATAATGACCCACCATTCAGGGTACTGGGGTTCACCAATAATTTTATGTTCTGTTTTTTGTCTTCTTTTGCAAGAAGAATTATCTAGAACCCAAAAACTTGTATTATATAGCAGGTGGAGCCTGGACTTGATAGAGGTCTAAGGTTAATGCTGTACAACACTAATTGACTAAAATATTCGTAATCTTCCATAGGTTCCAAGAAGTCTCATGGTATCTGCTCTGTGCAAGTATGGATGGAATTTTTTATCCACAGAATGGGAAGTGAAGGTTAAGGGCCTTAAGGCTACGGGATGTGTTACTTGGAAGGTTTTGAAAAGTAGAACTTCCCCTACATCTTCTCTTGGGCTATCATCAAACAGTTGGTGGCCAGAACTTTTAACTTTAGCTACATGAAAACGGGGTTCATTGTCTTGGCTTCGCCAATTCGTTTTAGGGTGTGCCTAAACCCTAAACCCTAAACTCTAAGTGCTCTCGAAGCCAATCTATATCCATGTACTCATACAGAAAATCTATAGGATGTGTACTTGACATGTTACCTCATTGAGTGCCATGATACCAAGAGTCAAGTGGGGAAGGACGAATAGGCTAATACAGGGGTGCTCTGCAATTCCAACAATTTCTACAAATACAAATGAAAATATAACATCACCACGGAATCAAAAAAGAACAAAATGAATAATAATTGTTTAAACAATCTAAACTCAGTGTCTAATACAAAAGATCACTTGGATCCTCGTGTGAGGTGTATAAGCTCATTGCCTGGACATGGTGAAGTGAGAAACAGCGTATATAGCATATCGCGAAGAATTTCAAAACATAAAAAAAGAATCATCATTGAGAACTAGAAGAAGATTGCATGGTGGTAAGCTTTGACTGGCTTGGTTTTTCCTTCAATCCCCGAATGTGTTCTAATTCCTCCACAACTTCTTTCATGGAAGGTCGTCTCTCAGGATCTGTTTCTAAACATCTTAGAGTAAGCTGCGCAGTCTGTAATGCTTCCTGGGAAGGGTATTGGCCCTTTATCTGCTCATCCATTATGGTTTGCAACTTTGTTTCATCACAGAGAAGTGGTGTTGCCCAGTCAACCAGTTTGATTTGTTCCTTAGGGCGGCTAAAATCGATTGTCTTTAACCCTGTAAGGATCTCAAGCAGCACAACACCGAAGCTATACACATCACTCTTCACAGACAAATGACCTGTAATTTACGGTATGACATAGCAAGTTGGTCTAGTTTACTTCAAAACCAACAAAAACAAAGATGAATTTACAAAGCAGCTTCAATGTTTGATACAGATATCATTACCTGTTCTCAAGTAGTCTGGATCAATATAACCCATTGTGCCACAAATCTTTGTTGACACGTGTAACTTTCCATCAGCTGGCCCCCATTCTGACAAGGAAAAATCCATGATTTTTGTATTGTAATCCTACAGAATATAAATACAAAGAGAAGGGAAAAGCATAAAAGAATTTCAGGTCACTCAGGTAGGAAACAACCCTGGTTAACAAAACAGAGAAAAGATAGCACTGTCCTGTATCTTGTAGAAAATTAACAAGACATAGCACAAAACTAACAAGAGGTATATAGGAAAGCAGAGGAACGATTGTACCTCATCAAGCAATATATTTGAGGGTGTGACATCTCTGTGTATGATTTGTAAAATGTGCAATAAAGTCAAGACCTGAGCAGCTCCAATAGCGATTCTGAGTCTGTTATCCCAACATAGGGGTTCCTCATCAGGGTTCCCTACACGAAATGAAAATTCTGCTGTCAACACATTGAATTTGGATTTGAGTTATCCATCTGTTTCCATTACTGATTCGTACTTCTAGACAGATGATTAAATAAGCTTCCATTCGGCATGAACTCATAAACTAAGAGCAACTCCTTATTCTCACGACAGTATCCCAATAGCTTGACAAGGTTGGGATGAGAAAGCCTTCCGAGGAAGTTCACTGAGAGCTGCAGGACAAGGAAAACATAATCAATTATCCTTAAAAGATGATCTAATACTTCAGAATATAGGATACACATGCATAAAATAGCAAGCACAATATGGCATTAAAACGACACCATGCATAGGATTTAGAGAATCATCAGATTTCACAAGTTCACAATGCTACATGAAACATGACACAGAATGTGCTGACTAATTCAATGCGTGACTTGATCTTTCATGATTGTACGTTTCCTTTTCTTCATAATTCAAGTAAACATGTTCAGCAATGTACCAGAGTTGAAAGCATTAGTATTTAGTACTACCTGCCACTGTTTAAAGTCTTCGACACTTTCTGGGTTCAATCTCTTGACAGCAACGGCCATTCCAGTGCCAACCTTAGAAGGTGCAAGCGTATTCTCATCCACCCAACCCTTGAAAGTCCCCACAAAGTCTCCCCCACTAGACTTGAAATTCTCAGTAGCATTGACCAACTCGGCAAAACGGTAGACTATTAAGTTGGATGCCTCCAAAACTCGATTTCTCCCTGCTCTTCTGCTAGCTTTGGGAATTTTGTTCCCATTGTGAGCCGTGACCTGTTTGTTAACTGGTGTAACTGACACTGTGGAGGTCGCGGGTTTAAATTTCACTGACATTGGGAATAGGTGGGGTCAGGAAGTAAAAATAAAAAATATGGGCAAACTGCAGAGGAAGCAATTTCCAAGAAGAAATAAGAATAGAAAAGAGAAGAAGTCACCTTTGGAAGTGCAAGTCACCAGTCGTTCAATTCGCTTAAGCAACCTTCTAGTTTTCCTAGCCAAAACCAAGGTCTCCTTCCCATCTTTTGCTGATTGGTCAGCGTTTTTTCTTGCCAATTCTAAGGTCTCCTTCCCATCATTTACCGATTCAGTAAGCTGGCTAGTGTTCTTTTGTGCTAAAACAAGTGTCTCCTTTGCATCTTTTGCCGTTTCAATCAGTTGGTCTTGGTGTTTTCTGGCCAAAATCAAGGTCTCCTTCGCATCCCTTACTCCTTGTACCATCAATATATGGAACAGTCTTTTAAGAGAACCATCCAATTCAATAAGTTGATCCGTGTAATAAGACCTCATGCAGTTCCAGTTACTGACTTTTGATGACTTCTGGACAAGCTTTACGCCCTCCTTCATTTCTGTTATAAGATGCTTTATTTCTTCATCTGGGAGACCCAATTCCACGTTATGCTCTCCTATCTTTTCAATCACCGGCTTTAGAAACTCCAGAGAAAACTTGATATTCTGAAGGAGGGATTTAAAGGCAGTAGGCTTGTCAACTGCTTTCTTGACAACATCAAACAACACCCCAAAGGCTGCTCCAAGAACAGCACCCCCTACAAACTCCCCTACTATAACCATTACCGATTTTTACAAACTTGAGTTTGTTTCAATTCCAAACGTCGATCAAGACAAATAG
This sequence comes from Rosa chinensis, assembly GCF_002994745.2. NCBI lineage: Eukaryota > Viridiplantae > Streptophyta > Magnoliopsida > Rosales > Rosaceae > Rosa > Rosa chinensis. The sequence goes on along the minus strand of NC_037089.1, from coordinate 15,944,710 downwards.
ATAGTAAGGAGAGCAGTAATTTCAACTGGCTGCATTAGAAAATGTAAAAATGTTAAAACATTATATATGGAGGGAAAGAAAAAGGTAGCAAAAGTAGAAAACAAAAGGGAAAAAAAAAAAGCAAGCCAAGCAGAACCACACTTACAAATACCCTCTCCATAGGTTGCTTGGGGATTTTGCTATCCAACAAGAAATAGTTTTACGCACTTATCTCTCAAACTCCGTAGATTTACTTACGAGTAAGTTTTTCTAATCGTTGGGGCTAGCTACAAACCCGACCAAATGATTTAAGATGACAGACATGAAGACTGTGTAAGTAGAGGTCAATGCCTGACATTTTCTTGTAAATTTCTTGGAAAAGTACTAAAAGGTTTCTTTTGCATAACGAATTAGAAAAAGGTGGAGTCAGGACTTCCTAATATCAATAAGAAGGGTCCTGATATCTTCCTTAAGTTCCATGAAGTCTCGTGCTATATATATATATATATATCTGTTCTTTGTGGAAATTGAAGAGGAGAGGTCAGAGGAAGGATAGTAATGTTTACAAACGTGCAGTAGAGGAAGGAAGGTTAAGGCAGGGCTGTGTTGCATTTGGCATCTTTGAATGTGTGTGTGAATCCGCCTCATATTGTCTTGAGCATTTCTTCAAACTGTGGTGGGCAAAAATTGAACTTGCAGCAATTAGAGAAAAGGGTTCATTGTCTGTCCCCACCTTGGCTTAGTCAATGCGAATAGTTAGCCTTTCGGGAGCCACATTAACAAAAACAATTCTAGTTTAAGGCCAAATGACTACAAATAGAAAATTTGTTACAAATTTCTAAAACGTACTGTTACAAAATAAGTATAAAATTAACATAGAAAAAGAAAGAATATTAAAGACGGCAAGCGTACATTACCACATTATGTAAAGAAAAACTATAGGATCCAATCTCAGAACTTCGTCTTGTGAGGTGTGTAATGAATTGACTTGTTACCTCATTGAGTGCCTGATGCTAAGAGTGAAGTAGAGAAGGACGAATAGAATCCTGGAATGCATAGGATTGCATAGTGTTGAGTTTTGATTGTATGCCACTGTTAATATAACATGTAGTTCTGCGCCTTACTTTGTGCATTTGGTTTTGAAATTCAACTAGCTGTCAGAGGGTGGTAAGTAGTGGACATTATACCAGACACATTACCACCCATAACCAACTCTTGAACTTCGCCTTGTACTTGGCTTTTGCACTGGTGCTCTGTAATTCCAAAAGTTTATACGAAAAAAATATAAAAATCACCATGGAATTAAAAAGGATACATAATGAAGATAATTGTTTATGCATCTAAATTCAATGTCTAATACATAAGATCAGTAGGATCCAGTTTTAGGACTTTCCTCTTGTGAGGTGTATAAGATGATTAAGTTCATTCACTGCCAGGACATTTTGAAGTGAGAAACAGTGAATAGTCGAGGAAAACAACAACTTACAGGCAGGGCACAGAGCTTGACTTCTCCAAGAGGTTGATGGGGCTTTTGCTTTGGATGAAGAAAGAGTAAAGATCAAGATCGAAGGAGTCCTCACTTTCCTCACAAACCCAGCATATTCAAGTGCCCCTGCTCTCATATTTTGGGGCTAGCTACACCCCAACGCCAATCAAATTAAAAAAGAGATGAGGCAAAAGTTTGAGGTCAACGCATTGACATTTCTTGGAACTTTCATAGCAGGGAAAATACCAACCCACCTTCAAAGTAAACGCGTATAATAACATAACAGGGATGTAGTATTGGTTTTATAATGATATGGGTCAACATTAAAGCTCTTCAACCTTGACTAAAATAGAGTACGACAAATTTTTCGTAGTATATTGAACTCATGAAGAGCACGGAGGAAAGATAGTAGTGTTTATCTTCTCTTGGGCATTTCATCAAACATGTGCGGGGCAAAAATTCAAGATACAGAAAAATGGGCTCATTGTCTGTCTAGCACTGGCGAATCGTATATAAGGTTTGCTGATTCACATTAAGAGACTCTTATTCAGTGAACCTGCCTAACCATCTTTGTCTTGGGCATTTCATCAAACAGGTGGGGAACCATATTGAGCTTAAGCTACAAGAAAGAAGTGTTCACTGTCGTACCCCATTGGCAGAGCCACATTAACATACAAGTCTAATTAGGCACAAAAGATGACTTTATAATTACAAGAGGGAAACAGCATGTGTTATGAATTATAAACAACGGTTACAAAATAAGCAGAACATCAACATGGCAAAAGGAAAACAATAAAAACGACAAATAGTTCAAACATTCTATATCCTTCTTAGCTTTTGGTTTTGTGAAGGTGTGTAATTGACATGTTACCCATTTCATGACACCATACCTAAATGGGAGTTGCTTGAATCTGTAGCCGTAAGTTTTTCCTCGATTGCCTGAATCTGTTCCAGTTCCTCCACAACTTCTTTCATGGAAGGTCGGTTTTTAGGATCTGGTGCTAGACATTTTAGAGTAATCTGTCCTGCCTTTGATGCTGCCTTGAAGGAATATTGGCCTTCCATCTGCCCATCGATGATGGTTTTCAAATATCTTTTATTTGAAAGAAGTCGATTAGCCCAGCTTACCAGATTAAGTTGTTCCTTGGGGCGTTTAGTATCGAGTGCTCGTAACCCTGTGAGAAGTTCAAGTAGTACAACACCGAAACTGTACACATCACTCTTCACATACAAATGACCTGTTAATTTACAGTGCACTAGTGAGACATCAGCTGATTTACTAAATACTTGCAAACTAGATTCCCATTGTTGTCACAGATCAGTACCTGTTGCAATGTATTCCGGAGCTGCGTAGCCGTAAGTTCCCATAATCCTAGTTGAGACATGCGAGTCTCCACCAGTTGGCCCCAATTTCGCCAAGCCAAAATCTGAGAGTTTTGCGTTGTAATTCTGTGGAAGATGAAGCACAGAAGATGTTAGGAACACAATAAAAGCATAGTCACGCAAAATACCAAATCAAAAGGCTGGGATAAGAAAAAAGAACTAACCCCATCAAGCAATATATTTGAGGTCTTAAAATCTCTGTATATAACTTGTTTTTCTAAACTGTGCAAGAAAGCAAGGCCTCGAGCTGCTCCGATAGCTATTTTGATTCTTTTTTCCCAACATAGCGGTTCAAAGTTTGGATTCCCTGCAGGTAACGAATTTCTACAGTCAATAATTCATGATGGTGAACTTCAGACGTCTTTTATTTTCAAATTGATTCTTCATTTTTGTACTTACGTCTGAAAAGATGATTCTCCAAGCTTCCTCTGCTCATGAACTCATAAACAAGGAGTAACTCCTTATCTTCCCAACAGTATCCCAACAGCTTCACAAGGTTGGGATGAGAAAGCCTTCCTACAAAGTTCACCTCTGCCTGCATCGATTATTAAATATGCATGACCTATTACTTTATGTCCCGTGGTCCCATGGCGTATTAGATGAAGAGTAACTTAATCCTCAGATGAAAATGAGCTGGAAAATCTAAACCCGCATAACCTCATACCGTCATATGGTATAAACTAAAATGCAAACATACTATGCCTTTATACCATGGATCGGTGATATGGTATAAATTAAAATGTACAACAATGCTTTAAAGTTGAAAACGAAGTCAGAGTGGATCACATATGAAGTCATAAGGTAAAGTTCTACATGGTTGAAAACAGAGTAAAATGACATACTAGGAATAGCTCATAAGGTAAATTTTTGCGATCAAATTTCTTTTCTGATTTTGGTCATGCGTCAGAGATAGTTTCCCAACTGTGTCAAGGTAAAAAAAAAAGTTCAACAATTCGTTAGAGTTGAAAATACTCAAAATAGTACCTGCCACTCTTTAAAGCCTTGAAAACTTTCTGCTTTCAGTTTCTTGATAGCAATCATCATTCCAGTGCCAGCTTTAGAAGGTGAAACCGACGTTTCATCCAACCAGCCCTTGAATACAATCCCAAAACCTCCCTCACCAAGCATTGTGTCTGCCCTGAAATTCCTTGTCGCAGTCTTCAACTCTGCAAAACTGAAAACTCTCAAGTTGGATGTCTCTGAAATATGGCCATCAATTGACTGATCATCATCTTTGCTTTGAAATGTTGATGTTTTTCCCTCCGAGAATACACTTGTTCCTCCGCCACTGCTAGTGTTCGAATCTATGTTCCTCCGGCACTCACTGCTGGGCATACTGGTGTTTAAAGTTCTTTCCTCTATTGCCTGAATTTGTTCCAGTTCTTCCACAACTTCTGTCGTGGAAGGTCGGCTTTTGGGATCCAATGCTAGGCATTTTAGAGTAAGTTGTGCTACTTGAAATGCTGCCTTGGAGGAATATTGGCCCTCTATCCGCACGTCCATGATGGTTTTCAAATTTCTCTCATTCAAGAGTAGTGGTTTACCCCATTCAACCAGATTTTGCCGTTCGCTGGGACAATTTCTATCAGTGGTCTTTAACCCCAGATTTTGCCGTTCGCTGGGACGATTTCTATCAGTGGTCTTTAACCCTGTCAGCAACTGAAGTAGTGTAACACCAAACCTATAAACATCGCTCTTTACATAAGAATGACCTGTTATTTATGGGGCACAAGTCAGACATATTAGTTTATTTACTTTACCCAAAAATATAAAAGAGACAGCCTTCATATAGAGATTAGACCATCAAGGCATCCAATCCAGGAAAAATTAGCAATATCGGATACACCCCATAATTCTCATACCAATTTTGGCAAGAGATATTGTTACATTACCTGTTGTAATTTCCTTTGGATCAATATAAGGAGATGTTCCTACAAAGCGAGTTGATTGATGTGACAGTTCACCAGTTTTCCCAAGTCTTTCTAATCCAAAATTTGAGAGTTTTGCATTGTAATTCTGCATAAAAAAGTGCAAATGAAGTTGAAATACAAAAACAGGTTCTAATCAATGTCATGCAGGCCTGGGGAAAAATGCAGCAAGGAGGAATTAAAACCACTGATTCCCAATAGGCAATTATGTTCCTACTTCGTATGTGTGAGAACAGAATAATAAAACATAAATACAGAAATGAGGGATGGAGAGGCTAGATAAATGAAGAACTAACCCTATCAAGCAAGATATTTGAGGCCTTAAGGTCACTGTGGACAATTTGATTAGGTGAAAAAGTATGCAAGTAGGCTAGGGCTTGAGCTACTCCAGAAGCTATATCCAGTCTTTTGTTCCAAGATAGGGGTTCCATGCCAAAAGCTGCATCGAGTCTGTAGTTCCAAGGTAGTGTTTCAATGCCAGGGCTCCCTTCATAGAAATGAAAATTCTAGAGTTAACACAAAGAAATATCTGATTTTGAACAGGAAAGTTATCTAAATTTCACTTCTCTGTTTTCATCATTGGTTTCATACTTCTATGAAAATGATCTTCCAAGCTTCCATTAGGCATGAAATCATAAACAAAGAGCATCTCCTTTTCCTCACGACAGTAACCCAATAGCTTTACAAGGTTGGGGTGAGAAGTCCTTCCTCGAAAGTTCAACTCTGACTATGTTTTAGATTTGACAAGAGCATAATTAGCTTCAAAGAAAGCAATACTCCACTTGAGGATTATAATTTTGAAGAATGTAACATATTAGATTAAAATGCAGAAAGGTCTGAGATGAAAATAAGGTGGATGTTTTACCACAGCCTTGTACTAACCAAATGAGGGACTAACAGATTATCTGAATACATTATCAGTGATATGGAAAAGACCAATTTGGAAACTTCCAAGTTTACTGCTACCTGAGCAGCAACATGACACAGATTCTCCTAAATGCTGACTAGATCAATGCATGACTTAATCTTTAACTGATCCTTCGTGAATGAAAAGATTGAATAAATGGATAAAATGAAAACGGTCATGAGTTAGAATGCTCAACAATGAATTAGAGTTTAAAACAGTACCTGCCACTCTTCAAAATCTAGCACTCTTTCTGGATTCAGTTTCTTGACAGCAACAGGCATTCCAAAGCCAACCTTAGAAGGTGCAAGCGTCTTCTCATCCACCCAACCCTTGAAAATGTTACCAAAGGGCCCCCTACCAATTATTCCATCTGACCTGAAATTCCCAGTAGCAACATTCAACTCTTCAAAATTGAAACGTCTTAAGACAAATGTCTCCAAACTTTGCTCATCAGTCTGCGACTCATCTGTCTCTGCTGCCTTCAACAATTGACTTCCTCCTGCACTGCTGCTCGCATTGGAAACTATGTTGTTCCTGCTGTGATTCCCGGATATCCCTAAAGAATGGCATATCATTTATAAACCAAATATAAAGTTTGGCAATTAAAGAAAAATTAAAAGGAATCCCCCGAAGAACATGAATGCAGAAAGAAACCATGGGAGAAAATGAAATGCTTCTCAATCTCATGTTGGTGTAACAAGTAACCAAACATGAGAAAAAAAGCTTCAAATCCAACTCCTTGGATAGAAAATCCAAATATATGAGACGGAGATTTAAATGTTGCACACCAACCTTTAATTCCAAGTTGTTTTTTCACCACATCACTCCCTTCAATTTGCTTGACCCTCACTTCTGAAGTCAATTTCTCATCCATCTTCATTGCTCCCCACACGTTGAGGACATCTAATCCCATAGTGAGCGAAGAAGGCACAGGTACAGGACACCAACCTTCGGTTTGAATTTTATTTTGTGCTATACCACACTCGACACGTCTGGACATCCTATCCTTGAGTACCTGACAGTTCAACTCCTCCAAAGCCACATCAAATCCAACTGTAAGTGGAGGAACCACCCTTGTGTCTATGTTTTTGAGTAGGAAAGGATTCCATGACTTTTCTGTCTCTTCATCCATTATCACTTCCTGTAACTGCTCAAGACTCAAAACAGACAGTGGCAGCTCTTTCAATCTTGAGCAACCACTTATGTTCAGCTTTCTTAATCTGCTCATTTCACCAATGTCTTCAGGGAAACCCATGATTTTGATGCAACCAGATATGTCAAGAAACTCTAAGCTATTGAGCTTCCTAATTGATCCTGGAAACTTTACAAAGTTTGTACCATACCTAACCCTCAACCTTTTCAACTTGCTCAGATTTCCAATCCCTTCAGGCAAGGTGGACAGCCTATGGCAATTGGAGATAGAGAGTGTCTCTAGGTGGGAAAGATTACCAAGGTCAGCAGGCAATTCCTTCAAATCGTGGCAATGCTCGACATACATCTCCACTAGATTTGGAAATGCTATAGAAAATTGAAAGGAAGAGTTGCCAAAAGCTTGACCCATGTCACACTTGGTAAAAGCTATCTTCTTTAGACTATCCAGTTGTATGGGGTTCTTGGTTATGGAAGTAATCGAAACTCCCTCTAATCTGATTCTTTTCAGATTTCGCAATGAGCCTACCAGTTGAAAGTTACTTAACTGAGCAGACGAGGAGCCATAGTTTGTGACTACTAGAACCTTTAATTTGTCTATTTTATCCAGAAAATCAGGTAACTCATATTTCTCAGTCTGGAAGTTCAAAACTAGAACCTCAACTTTTGGTACTTGCATGTAGTGCCATTTTCTTGAGAACGCTCGATCTGCAAAGCAAATGCTATATGGTGTGAGTCTTGGGAAAAAAATAAAATGTGAAAGTACAATTCAAGTCTTAGTATGGGCATTTGATAAGTAATTGCTTAAGAGAGTAAGACTGATCAACCAGTTGAGACAGATAGTAGACGAGCATTCCTAGGCTGATACTTCTGTTCTGTCCACCAGCTAGGAAGATTGTCTCCATGTATGTCTATAATCAGTCTATTTCTCTGTTCTATTGTGTCCTCACTAGCCTTGTGGATTGCCAGCCCTCTAAGCATATGATGCAGGGTAACAAAGAGATCACTGTAATAGCCATCCACCTCCATCTCCTCCTCCCTGGTTATGATCACAACTAAGTTGCTTAATAAAGATTTCTTCCACATACACATCATAAGTCCACAACAGCAAATGAATTAAGAGATCGAAGTGAGACATGAAACAAAAGGCATACCTTGAGACAATATTGGCAAATCCGCGGATGGTGAGCTTCTGGAGGTTTGCAATGGACCAATACTCTTCATCTAGTCCATATAATTCTGCCCACATATCAATGAGGGCAGCAGCAGGGATTACTTGGTCTTCAGGAAATGAAGCAAGGTCTACAAAACATTCTTTGATGATAGTCTTTTCTCTATGTAAGGCATCCAAGCTTCTTTGGAGGCAAACAATCATTTCTGGTTCTGTATCAAAAATAGAAGAACCTCTCCCCCATTCTACTATTCTCTTTTGCCAGATTTCAATAGGTTGCCCGCAAAGTGATCTTCCGTTCACAGTGATTGCAAGTGGAAGTCCCTTACAACACTCTACTATCTGCAATTCAATAGTTGCAAACAAAGTTATTACTATCTAAGTCGAATACCAAAAGTTTGAGTGTCTTTAGATCATACAACAGCTTCATGAAACATAAGAAAATGTTTAAAGAACTATCAACTGAGTTTTATTCTTATTTGGTTCATTTGTAAAGTAAGCATAAATGAACTGTAATATGCAAGTTGATATAGTATAACAGATATGTTCACTCGTGCTTTGAGTAGAAAGCAAAACAGTTTCTTTTCTCCATGTGTGAGGCATAAAGAAGCAATATACTGTTCTTGCTGATTAAAAAAGAAATCACCTTTCTCAAAAGATCTTCTGGAATATAAGAGCACTGATCTCCCAATGATGCTGAGTGATGAAAAAGAGACATTGCATCCTCATCATTCAGAGATTTCAAATGGTATTGAGAACCAACTCCTGGAAATGGATATCTTGATGTAATCAAAATCTTGCTATTTGGAATTTTCAATCCATCAAACTCCGGAAGAATGGATTCTGATCCATCCCCAACATCATCCAGGACAACCAGATAACGCCTCCCTTCTTTGTTTTGGAAAGTAGGAATCTGGGAACACAGGACTCGATATAGTTCTTGCATAATGAGGTTCAGGTTCTGCCATTTTGAAGCAGTGGTAAAGAAGATTTTCTTGAATTTATCTATCCAAAATGAAATATAAAAAACTGTTATTCTGAGTACATAAATTGAATGGTTAAGTGATAAATTAAAACAGAATTGCAGGAAGCATATGGCAAGAGTAAGAAAATATCTCTTTTAATCGAATAAGACTTGGTATTCAAGCAAAAGCTCATTGCAAGATTTTTTTGTTGGTAAAAAAATGCATCTTATCTCATAGAAAAGGATTCAAACCAAGGAATAATATACTGAAAATGAAATCGCCCCAATATAAACCAAATGATATCAAATTTCAGATTACCAGTAGTATTGCACATCAGCACTTATTAGTTAGAAAGTAAAGAGTTTACCTTTGACTTCCTGATCATGACACAACATTTTCACCAATGTGGTCTTCCCGACTCCTCCAACACCCCAGACAACAATCTTCGTAAACCCATCCTCCAGGAGCTTCATCTTCATCTCTTTCAAAGCCACATCCAACCCAACTGTAAACAATGGAGGTTCAGGTACTTCAAAACAATTTGGAACTTCACTCTTTTCTTGGACCTCACCACTGCCTTCAACTCTTATATCTGATGCCTCCATTTTTCCAACTCCCTTATTCTGTTCATCAGGGGATGAAGGTTCAACCAAACCCTCATTCTGTTCATCAGGGGATGAAGCCTCAACTACTTCACACGGACCATTCATTTCCATTTGATTCTTCATGACACCACTCTCCTCAATTCGCTTGATCACCTTCTGTATACTCTTTATCGAAGCTGTGGTCTCCCTCACATCTCTTGCAACCTGCGCTCTCAGTACATTGAACTGCCTCTGAAGACATGCATCCAACTCAAGAAGTTGGTTGGTGTATTTCTTCTTTTTGTATTTGGCGCACACACCATTTTTGGAGCACTTGCGGACTAGCTCTGCACCTTTCTCCATATGCATTCTGAAATACTCTAGTTCCTTAACTGGACGATCCAGGACCCTGTTTCCTTGTGCCATGTCTTCGATCAATGGCTTTAAGCAGTCCAGACTGGATTTGATAGATCCCATAAGTGGTCTATACATCACATTCTTGTCCTTCACTTCCAAAACAATACCAAACAGGGCAAGAAATGCTGCTTCCACTCGTCCTTCTAATGATGCCACTGTCATATTAACAACACCAAAATCAAGCAATTTTCATAAAATTAAAAACTAAACCTTAGTTGGCAAGTCAAGATGCCCAAGTTAACCAGCCAAGTCCCCAACGTTAACCAGAAGGGAAGAACCAAAAGTTTGGACCAATTTGGTTGATGCGGTGATCGGTTGGGGAATCTAACAAATGAGTCAATATTTAACAAATGGCTATGACCACAAAGCTGTGAATGTTGGGAAGGAGGAGCCACGTTGAAGCTAAGAGGTCCATGGAAGAAATTTGAAAAGGATATCGGTGGCAGTACGGCGGTGAATGGTGCAGGTAAACTCGTTCTTGGAGATGATGACTCTTGGGCCGATTATCGTCAGCCCAACCCGACACATTGATGTCCCAGGTTCGCCTGGTCCCTTTTTAATCATGGTCGGGCCCTACTAATTCATAAGTGTATATGGAGTGATAATGGGCTTGTTTAGAATTGTTTTTAGTTAATAAAGATAATAAATATCTTTCTTTCTTTTTTTGAATAAAAACAAATATCTTTGTGAGTTTGAGATTGTTTTTTAAGACCTAAAAACGTCTCTGAAATAATAAAAAGATTAAGAGTTATTATTCTGTGGTTTCAGACTATCAAGTGGCATTGCCATGTGGTGGTCCGGGTATAAATTTAGTAGTCACCTTGTAGAGGGTGAAAAAAAGAAGAATTAAAATTAAGAAAATCAATCAGAAATAAATATAAGTTATGTGAACTGATGACATCAGTTCGAACCACCGCGTGTACAACAGTTCGAGACCATGTTATAATTTTCCAAGATTAATAATAAAAAAACAGTATCTTAATTAGATGAGTTTTAGAGGTGGTTGAAAGTTGTTTTCAGTCGAGTGCTTCCTTCATTGTATAAACACGTTTTTGCCAAAACACATTTTTAGGCTTTCAACAACAATTTCCAATAGTATAGAATTTTGATTTTCAAGTTTCTAAGAAATTCACCTTGTTCCTCGCCATTTCCTTCATTCTCTGTAGTGGTTTCTGAAGCTGGAGACTCCACCGAATCCCCTTCAATATGGAGTAGTATCTTCTTCATCATTTGCCTTATTTCATCAACATCATCGCGGGTTTGCCTTGACCCTTTCAAGATCTCCTTCACATCTCTTGCTTGCTGCAACATCAAGGTTTCCAAGAGTCTTTCCAGACACCTATTCAATTCATCAAGCTGCTCAGCACAGCCACTTGTGCAGCAGTAGGTGTAGATACCAAGACAAGACAACCTGCAAATGAGTTTTTCGCCTTCAATCATTTGTGTTTCGAGATCATCTATACCATCGTTTGGGAGACTCAGTTCCTCGTTGAACTCTCGTATCCCTCGAATGATTCCAGCCTGTCCTCTTAAGGACTCCAATGTGCGTTTCATATCTTTGAGACTGTCTTTCAACGCCACCTTCTTGTCCACCGCTCGCGAAACACGGTCATACAACGCCCCAAATGCTGCTCCTGCTATCAAGTCCAGTGCCATGATACAGTACTGTTCGTCTGCACACCTAATTAATAACGACTGAAGTTAGAATTTTTGTGTAGAAGTGTGAACCAACTATGTACATGCTAAAGTTTTAGCTTTGGCTAGCTAGGCATCTCTGTTTCTTCTTTTGTGCCTCCCTTTCGATAAAAAAAAAATATATATAAATGATCTTTCTCGTATCTCAAAATTAAAAGAGAATTAACACGAAGTTAATTAGCTTAATATGTGGCGAGCGAAAGTGAGAAATTGAGTTCGCTCTTAGCAGAATGAAGATATAAAAATATAAAGCACATGAAGCTCATAGAAAGGGGATCGATATAGATTACCTGCTCTCCACAAGGTCCTGTTAATCACTCAACGTCTGTTTTCTAGTACGAGCAGGCCAGTGCCGTGTTGTGTCCTTTTTTTATAGTAAAGAGTTGCGCGGGTACAGCCTTGTAAAAAAGAAACATTTTGAGCGATTATCAGAGAAAAAATAATACGTTGAAAATGCATGTCGACTTCCAACAAATTTCCCGGAGTGAGAGAACCGCAATAATTTGATTATTTTTTTCTTTGGCCACTTGAATTGAATCATTCAAAATTCGCTAGTTTCTTGCATCCACACTCAAATTTTGACTTTTCATTTTTTTTCTTATCTAATTAACGGACGTACAATAATGATATGTATTATGTGCGTTTTACCTAATAAGAAAAGTTATTTGTTAGAGATTTATCTCTTACGAGGGGTAAATAGGCAATGCATCGCCAGAGGAATGTAGGTTTTGATGTAAGATTGTCGTGATTATAGTGATTATTTTAATTTATAGATTTACTCATCCCTAAAACAAAAGTACGGAATGACATGTAATATTCGTAGTGATATTGAACGATTGGTACACGACTTCAAGTGGTGATTAAAATTTGCTATTTTCTTATGAGTATTTTTTTTCCTTCAAAAGAGGGATAAGAGAGGCAAATAAATCTCCTTATCCGCCCAATGTTCTTATGAGTAGTTTATTTTCTGCTTTTACTGCTTGTAGGATTCCAGTCTTCTACGTGTTTTATAAAGCCAATTTCCAAACACAAGATCTGAAATTTGAGCCAATTTAGAATGATAGTTTCACAGAAACTTCGTAGTGAGAACACACGTTCTTTGGGTATATCCATGACAAATGCAATGATTCATACCATCACATGATTTCTTCTGTTTATATCAAACGTCTGATATTGATTGGTTTGCAATCCTTGAAGTCACGGATTCCAGGGTAAGTGAAATCATCACAAAACACAACTTTGACCCATCTGAAATTCTAATTAACTAGAAATTATGCCCACGTTTTGCCGCGGGATTTAGTTTTCTGAATTTGAAGCCTTGATTGAGCTAAAGTAGATCTTAGTATCAGGGGACATCATTAGTTTGATCTCCATTTAAATGGAAACTTATGGCCAAATTATTTTCGTTCAGATATTAATATACTGATACACAAAATTTAGAAAGAAAAACATCACTCAAGAGCATAATTTTGTATAACTGAATTTTAGTAGCCACTTCTGCTGAAAAAAAGCTAAAGCTTTCTTCAAAAATTGACCAAAATCTTGCATCTCTCTTGAGGTTCAATGCATCATTGCCATTTTGAAGTTCTACTAATCTCAGTCGCTGCGAGGTAAAATGGTTGATCATTAAATTCCACAATGCATATTTGACAAATTTTCTCAATCTGATATTGAATTATAGCAAGAGCTACAACATTGTCTTCTTCGATTTCTGGAAGTTGATATTAAACACCAGAACTACTTGAAATTGATTTAATGCTACTACAGAATTATAAAGCGAGGGAATAAAATGAATGTAGTATATTACCTTAAGTGGAATCCATGCATTACAGGCATGAGCTTTTTTCTTCTTACCAAAAATGATATAGAGCAAGTGTTAATACTTACCGAGAAATGTGGGGAGTAAGGAAATGCAGCAACCATGTATGTATTTGTGTTGAGTGGAATTATGTGTTTGGCTACTTCAGCTCTAGCCTTTTTTATGTGTTTGGAATTGGATCGATTAATCCAATGAACAACCTGAACTGTAGTATGTTTATGAGAGATTATGTGAAGGAAATTTTTTATGCCAAGGGATAACTTTCCACTTTTCTCTAAGATTTACCAGAACCCTGTGGCTCTGAAGGCCAAGACTCATGGTTGGGTTAATGGGAAAAAGCTTGAGCACATCAAAATTTTTCTGTTTTCTGGATCTCTAAGGTGACCTTAATTATCTTTGCCGACGTTCATCAATATTTTTGTTATGTTGAAAACTATTTAAATCTAAAAATGCAGGAAAGAAGATATATTGGTCACATTGCCTGCAAAGATATACCGGTGACAACTGCAAATACCTCAGTTATCTTTGTAACAGAGGGTGCTATTTTTAACATAAATCCTTTTTACAATGAAATTGGAAGCTATGGAAAAAAAGACTGTCGAAATTAAACCTCCTTAATCCCCCTGATATATGGTAAATAATCTCAACTCCAAATTACCTAATGTTCATACTTTTCTTTGTTTAAGTCTTTAGACTATTATACTTTATATCTACTGCTATAAGTTGCAAGTGGTTAATATTTTTGTTATCCATAATGATAAAAAACACATAATACCGCTCAACGCAAGAAATCACTCATTTTCTTAACAAAAAACAAAATGATATTAAATAGATCCACATTTACTTAACAAAGAATAAGCACGGAAATCAGTTAACGTAGAGACACAGTTAGTAGGAAAATGATTTGTGGCCTCAATATGGCCTCAATTCTAGGTGTCATGCCATGTCACCTACACACATAACTTATTTGTCAAATAATGTCATGTAATTCTTGAGTAAAAATACTATCTTATCCTTCCAAAATCTAATGGCTCTAAATTATTTTGGTTTTCATCTAAAAATAAAATATATTATTTTTTTTTCGTTATATATAATTATATATATATATATATGTTTGTGAATATATATATATATATAATTCGTCAAAAAAAATTATATATAAATATGTGTTTGTGTGTATAAATATATATATATATATATATATTCACAAACATATATATATATATATAATTATATATGTATATATATAATTCTTACAGAAAAATTTATATATATATATATTCGATGTAATTAATATGGTATAAATATATATGTATATATATATATATATATTAATGTCATAATTCTAACCCACAAAATTAAAAAAAAAAAATTGATTAAAAAAAAGTTAAATTTAAAATTGATTCCACAAAAATGGAAAGAAAATATATTAATATCTTAATTATAACCCATCAAATTTGGTAAATTGAAGTAATATTTAACTCTTTTAATAAATGAATTTAATAAAATTAATGGAAGATTAGTTACCTTACACTAACAAGTTAATTAGAAAAGTCAAAAATTAAATTGGATCCACAAAAATGGAAAGAAAACGTATTGAAATCGTAATTAAAACCTATGAAATCTAGTAATTGAAGAGGTAAGAAAATATCATTAATAAATTGAATTGATAAAATTCTAGATTTCATCATTTCAAAATTTCTCGATAATTTAATGTTGTCTCATCCAAACGCAACATTAGGAAGTGTTCCTTAAAGGTCAAGTGAGACTTCATTAATACAACTGTTCGTTTATTTTTACATGAAAAAACAATCATAATGTTATAATACTATGTAGAAATTCAATGAACAATAGGTGTATAACACAACAATAATCAAAGAAAAAGTGCAATTAAGGAAGGTGTAAAATAAAAGTCATCGTCCACATAATTAACATTAAAGTCATCTAACACTTACACAAACAAATAAGTAATAAGTAGCTAATAATGAGCCAGTAAAGTTTACTGAGGACTTTTCCCTAATGACATATTTACACTGAAATAGAAATCATCATCGACACTGAAATTTAAAGTCAGCTAACATGTCTTACAATAACAAACAAGTACTAAGTAGCCAATGATGAGCTAGTAGAGTTCACTGGAGACCTTTACCTAATGGCATATTTACACTTAAATAGAAGCCATCATCGATCTACTGAAATTGAAAGAACTAACATGTCTTGCACGAACAAGTAAATATTAAGTAGCCAATGATGAGCTAGTAGAGTTCACTAGAGACCTTTACCTAATGGCATTCACACTTAAATAGCCATCATCTACTAAAACTGAAAGAGCTCACATGTCTTGCACGAATAAGTAAGTATTAAGTAGCCAATGATGAGCTAGTAAAGTTTACTGTGGATCTTTTCCTAATGGCATAATTACACTAAAATAGAAGTCATCATTCACATTGTCTTACAGTAACAAATAAGTACTAAGTAGCCAATAATGAGCTAGTAAAGTTCACTGGGGACCTTTTTCTAATGACATAATTACACTAAAATAGAAGTCATCATTCACACTAAAATTTAAAGTTAGCTAGCATGTCTTACACGAACAATAAATATTAAGTAACTAATAATGAGCCAGTAAAGTTTACTGGAGACTTTTCCTGAATGGCATATTCACACTAAAATAGAAGCCATCATCCATTGAAACTTAAAATAAGCAAGTGTGTCTTGCACGAACAAGTAAGTACTAAGTAGCCAATAGTAAAGTTCAACGGGGAATCTTTCCCTAATAACATATTCACAGTAAAATTGAAGCCATATATCATTCACATTGAAATTGAAAGTCAGCTAAGTACTAACATGTCTGATACGAACAAAAAAGTACTAAGTAGCTAATAATGAACAAGTAGAGTTCACTGGGAACTTTTTTCTAATAACATATTTACACTAAAATTGAAGCTATCATTCACATTTAAAAATCATTACTGTCTATTGAAAAATTTGGGATCAACAGAACAAGTATACTTTCAAAAATTAATTTCCTCATGTGCAATATATTGTATTCCATATTAAGCAATTTCTTTTCAGATATCAACATCCCAATCAATTTAGATATCTAGGTTTTCAATCACCAGATTTTATGAGTTAAAATTACGATTTAAATACATTTTCTTTCCATTTTGTGAATCCAATTTAATTTTTGACTTTTCAAATTAACTTGTTAATGTAAGCTAACTAATCTTCCAATAATTTTATTAAATTTATTTATTAAAAGATTTAAATATTACTTCAATTTACCAGATTTCATGGATTATAATTACGATATTAATATAAATATATATACACACACACACACACACCACATTAATTCTCCACCGAAAATTTAAAAATTTTTTGGACGAATTATATATATATATATAAATTTTTTTTAACGAATTATTTATATATATATATATATATATATATATATACCCATACTTTTTTTTTGAATATGTATAATGAAAAAAAAAAACCAAAATAATGAAAAAGAAAGAAAGGAAAAAAAATCAAACAATATTTTTTTAGAAAAAAGTCAAAATAATTCAACAACATATATATATATATATATATGTTATAAATATTATATAAATGTGGTTGTCCACTGTAAATACTCATTAGTTATGTCCTTATGATGTAAACACTACTCCTATATAAAGGGGTCTAATGAGAATGAAATAGAGACTTCTACAGATCTGTATATTTTCCTCTAGTTTATAACACATTATCAGCACGAATTTGCTCTAATTCTTCTTCTTCTTTGAACTCCATGATGATCCGCAAGTCTTATGGTGCAACATAGTTGCTTCTGACCAAGGCTAATGATCTATGAGTTTTTCTTCTTTCTCTCCTAGATGAATATGAATTTTCTTTATGCGATCATTTACATATATTTGTATGTGTCTTTTATATAATATAATTGTTGAAAATTTATATTTCATATACGACAATGAGAACTACATGTTCCATTGCTCAAGAGTCGAGTCCTCTGACCGAGTAGTCTTAGAACCTATGGTTCTATAGACATCACACGAATGTTTTTCTCGTGTGTTTCCTATAGGATCCATTGTTCATATTTATGATCTCTTCGAAACCTTTGTTTCGTATATGAATTTTTCATAGAACATATTGTTCTAATAATTATGGATCCTAATATATCTCATCTTTTCTGTTTGTAGAAAGATGAAGCATCTAACAAAATTGGATTTTGATCCTCTTAAAATTTCTGGCAAGAACTATTTGATGCTGAAATTCACCTTATGGCTAAAAACCTTGGAAATTAATGCCATCAAAGTTGACAATAAGTCATCTGTGCAAGATCCCGCCAAACCTATGATTTTTTTGCGTTATCATCTTGATAAAATCCTAAAAGATGATTACCTTACGGTGAAAGATTCACTTGAGATTTGGCAAGCCAATGTTGATCGATTTGCTCACCAGAAAACCATTGTTCTATCTGGAACACGATATGAATGGACGCATTTTGCGCCTTCAGAACTTTAAATCTATCACTGATTTTCAATTCTGCTAAACATATGATTACCTCCCAACTAAAATTATGTGGAGAATCTGTCAGTGAAGATAACAAGCTCAAAGTCTCTGATTTTTTTTTTGTGGACAATGGAAAACATATTGATTACATGATCAGCGGCGGTTTTCTTGACACCGATAAATTTAAGCCTATGTTTAGGCGTTTTTTTTTGTCTCTATTTATTTTGTTTAGTCATTTTAAGACTATGTTTTGGCACCGATTAAACATAATTATGTTTCATTATCTTTATATGTTTAATCATATTTATTATGTTTAAATTACCTTTATTATAATTCTTTCATAACTGAATTTGTATTTGTTGCAAGAGCTACAATTATCATGATAATATTTTTAATTGCCATTATCTTGTAGTTATTGTTATTAATAACTCATTTTATTATCATTCTATTACCATTATTCGATACTCACCATAGTTATTTATTTTATGCAATCATAATGAACATTTATTACTTATGATTATATCTACCTCATATGATTATGTCGTTTGTGAAAAATAACAAAATTATTTTCCATCATTGGGAATTGAACTCAGGTCTTTTTGGATGCGAACCAAATATCCTAACCAACTAGACTACAAGAAATTTATGATTATTTTGTTATAATGTTATATTAATGCATATTTCAATTACTGACTCTAAATGAATCTGCCTCTATTTTGGCATATGGTACTCACATATTGATATCAAAAATATCAATTATATTTTCAACAGAATCGAGGTATGTATTTTCATGAGTTTGACAACTTCAATTTAATTTCCTGTTATTATTTTATCTGATAATTTGATATAAAATTGTCACTCAACTGATTGTTATACAATCAGATAGATCGAAACATCTTGTTTCTTGATCTCCAATTATGTCAGGACCTTTGTCCCTTCTCTTTATGAGTACATGTGAACCTCTGTTCACTCCACTTTCAGAACATGCTTCTAATTGTGAAGACTTAAACCAAATGTTTTGAGTATGAGGGCTATGGTCCCTAAATCTATTATTATTGGAGTATATGCTTATACCCATATGGACTACTGTCCCAAACTCGAAATTTGAGTATATCATTTTGACATTTTTCAGTGTCAAACAATAATATGAACCACGCGTTCATGATAAATATAATGACAAACATAGTTGTCTTGCATGCATATAATGCAACTATGGACATGATCCATTGAAATTGTTGATAATTTTTCACAAATGA
Organism: Rosa chinensis; assembly: GCF_002994745.2. Taxonomy (NCBI): domain Eukaryota; kingdom Viridiplantae; phylum Streptophyta; class Magnoliopsida; order Rosales; family Rosaceae; genus Rosa; species Rosa chinensis. Next base: position 15,925,456 of record NC_037089.1, on the reverse strand, counting down.
TGCTTCCAAAAGCTAAGGTAACAATCATCTCAAGAGCTGCAGATCTTGATTGATGGCCGACTCCAACTGAGCTCATATTATGTTACATATATGGAATTAACACTACATATATTGGTGATGAAATTTTCACAGACTTTATGTTGTATTAATCAACTATGAGTATACTACTATATACTATTTCATGAATTAAAAATTTCATTGAGCCAAATAAATTTATTTTGGCGTGACTAATGTGTCATTACTATGTCATGTAGACTCATCTACATACATACTCTACATTGTTGTTTAATACAACAATAATTGCAAACTTTCCTGACAAGGATATTATAATTTATCTCATATCTGCGAGTTGTCACTTTAATAAGACAATTCTCCCGTCATTAGGGGGAGAAATATTATGAAAAACGATATGAATTGGTGTGTGATATTTATCTACCATGTCTTATTATTATCTTAAGAAAAAGCCTCAATCAATTATGAGAAATTGAGAAAGTGACACTTATTAAAGACAAGTTTTTGACCTAAAAATTGATTTGGGCTCGCCACCCACCAATGGATTTCCAATTCAAATTTTTTGCACGCATATTTTGCGAATGGTCAAACTAGATGGTCTTTCCGCCGTTAGGGGGAGGAAACACTATTGTAACGGCGTGCATTATGTGGGATATATCCACCAAGTCCAATGTTTTAATCTCCCTTTAAGGGAATATTATACAAGCCCTATAACACTCGTTATGAGGTTATACAAAGATCCACATTCTTTAATTAATTTTTCCTTGAGAAACAACAAATGCCCTAAAAGAGGCATGGGTACCGGATATAAATAAGCTTATTATAGCTAATGCATGCATATATTTTGAATGTGTGATAGATCTCTAATTGATGATCATTGATGATATCTCATCTGTGTTGCAACTAAATATCATCAAGGGCTATATACTACTACCACGTTTCATTGTGTTGACAAATCATACTATTGGCCAAATTGGAAAGAGGCAATTCCAATGAATTTGAATATTGTAAACGTGATGATATATTTGGACTTTATAACCCCTAAAATACAAGAGGGTGTTCATTCTAGTGAATTAAAATCACTATGACACAAGTCTCTTTATAGAGACATGGGCTTATCATTCTTCTCCAAGCGACAACTTTTCTATAAGTACAGGGTTATATTGACGAGAGACTTATGGCATGTTGTCTTGGCTAATATGAAGATCTTAAAGGAAAATTGCTAAAAGCAAATCCCCAAATCCTATGTGTCATTATAAACATATTGCTTAATCAAATCCTTGACCGATTCATATTGCCAAAGGCAAGTCCATGAATGAATGAGCTTAAAGCTCACTCATGGAATCAAAAGTCTAAGGCTTATACATACTCATTCAATTACGGTCAAAGTGACTTATTGCCTCAATGAGTACTATGACAAGACTAAGAAATCGAATTCGTCATGCTCACAATGTTGCAACATATTCTAACTTTCGCGAAGTTATGAATTTATCTAGAGCTCATATTGAGCCTATATGAAATTATCAATTACACTAATTGATATTTATGGCTAAGTATGCCATACATAAATTTCAATGCTCGGAATATTGTATAAAGGTAAATGTGTCAATTGTTGTTCCTTTATATTGTTATTCTTTAACTAATATCTTTATCTATAATTTGAGCAAATGAAAATGGTTCTACTCTTATCATGTCAGGTAAGATTCATTAAGAATATCATAGTTTTATTGGTAATGCCCTAACATTTGCAGGAATTGCAATTCATGATGAGTCCCCTTTATGCAAAGCACACATAGTTTCACCTATGTGATCGACACACCATATCTAATATACATGGTGCATGTATTTTATTATATACATGATTGAAGCTTGCAACAATCAGGGGGAGATTCTCATCAGGGGGAGCATTCAAAATTATGCTACCTAGGACATATGCGCGTTATACTCTTTTTCTCCTTCGACCAGGGTTGTTTTTGTCCCACTGGGTTTTTGTTACCTGGCAAGGTTTTTGACGAGACAACATTAAGCGCGTCCAACACCATATCATTTAGTGGTGGACATCCAAGGGGGAGTGTTATAAATATTATATAAATGTGGTTGTCCACTGTAAATACTCATTAGTTATGTCCTTATGATGTAAACACTACTCTTATATAAAGGGGTCTAATGAGAATGAAATAAAGACTTCTACCTCCTCCATACTCTGTTTCTCTCTTCTATCTCTATATTTTCCTCTAGTTTATAACAATATATATATATATATATATATATGACGAATTATAGATAAATATATATATATATATATATATATATATTCACAAAAATATATAAATATAAATTTTTCTTAGATGAATTATTTATATATATATAATAAAAAAAGAAAAAGAAAAAAATAATATATCTTTTCTAGAAGAAAATTAAAATAATTTAGAGCCATTAGATTTTGAAATGATAAGATAGTCTTTTTATTCAAGAATGACATGACATGAATTGACAAATTAGTGAGGTGTATAGGTGACATGGCTTGACACCTAGGATTGAGGCCACAAATCTTAGGCTTCATTGAGACCCTATATGATTGCCCCAGTTAGTATAGGGGTGTGCGTGTACATAAACAAAACACTTAAAATTGGTTGATGAACTATCCAGGATAAGCATACATCAATCTATGACCACAAAGAAAATTGACTAAGCCATTAAGCCAACAAAGAGGACATGGCAACTTACATACTTAGAAGGTTTACCAAGGGTTTACTAGAGTCAATAAAAAATTTAAACACAACACCATTAATTCTTCAATTAATTAACCAACCAAATAATATATCCATTACCACTGTTATCGATCGAAATTATACAAAGAAATAAAAAGGCAACTTAAATACTACACTATTACTCAAATTAAAGATCTGTTGCAGAAGAAATGTATGGGAATTAACATCTACATTGTAGATTTGACATAATATATTGGATTGTACAGATACAGTACCAAAAACTTCAAAAAAAAATTTCTAGGACGGCAAATGATACTAACCAACCTATGTAGCTTCTGTAGAAGTATGACAAATGATAAGTACTCCACCGATCAGAAGCAACCTAGCTCTCTACCTCCAACCTTTAACAAAACCAGATAGAAGAATAGGAAACACGATGGCTATCATGCACCAATTACCCAGTTCAAAGAAATGTAGACGCGAGAAGTAAAAAAGCGATGGCAACCTGAGATTGTGCGTGAAAAGAAACGTACTTGATCAGATTGCCTTCACCCGTGGATTGTTGGCGTTTGCAATTTCACCTTTTTCCTCAATCAGCCCAATCAACCGCCCAGAACCTCTATCTGCCATCAATCAAATACAAATTGCTCAGAATAACCAAGCTTTGGAATCAAATAGTAGTTTTCAGTAATTACTAATTTATTGTGTGCCTACATAATGGGCATACAGGTATGCATCTTATGATTATTATCTCGTCATGACTAATGGGTTTTCTGGTATACTTGGGAGCCTATACTTAAAATTCATTTTTACCATAAAAATTGAACCTTGATCGATTCCGTGAAGAGGAGCAGAATGCCAGCTGAATTTTAAACAAAACTCAATCAAAAAAGGTTGATCTAGCACGATTATCTTCAAAACCCAAGCACGATTGGTTTAGTTGCAGCACATCACTTACCCAAACACAATTATCCTGAAACCAAAGATAATTAAACCAAACTGTTAAAAATGGAGTCAAAAAATAGGGTCTAGGGTCTTCGGTGAAAAGCAGGAAGAACAATTATAAGGCAAATCTGCTCAGAAAGAACTAACTCCGTGCTCAGATGATGAGGTGAAAATCCCCTTTCCTGACTATCAGCTCTCTCTCTGTACAGAGCAAAAAACACACACCCAAATCCCAACATAGGGGTTCCTCATCAGGGTTCCCTACACGAAATGGAAATTATACTGTCAACACAATAAATTTGGATTTTAGTTCTCTATCTGTTTCCATTACTGATTCATACTTCTAGACAGATGATTATATAAGCTTCCATTCGGCATGAACTCATAAACTAAGAGCAACTCCTTATTCTCACGACAGTATCCCAATAGCTTGACAAGGTTGGGGTGAGAAAGCCTTCCGAGGAAGTTCACTGAGAGCTGCAGTATTAAATAGGACATGGAACCTAATTAATAATCCTCATAAGATAATCTAATACTTCAGAAAATAGGATACACATAGAATAGCAATCACGTAAAATATGGCATTAAAACGACACCATGCATACGATTTTAAAGAATCATAATTCACAATGCTACATGAAACATGACATAGAATGTGCTGACTAATTCAATGCGTGACTTGATCTTTCATGATTGTACGTTTCCTTTTATTCATAATTCAAGTAAAAATGTTCGACAATGTACCAGAGTTGAAAGCAGTAATACTACGAACCTGCCACTGTTTAAAGTCTTCGACACTTTCTGGGTTCAATCTCTTGACAGCAACGGCCATTCCAGTGCCAACCTTAGAAGGTGCAAGCGTATTCTCATCCACCCAACCCTTGAAAGTCCCCGCAAAGTCTCCCTCACTAGACTTGAAATTCTCAGTAGCATTGACCAACTCGGCAAAACGGTAGACTATTAAGTTGGATGCCTCCAAAACTCGAATTCTCTCTGCCCTTCTGCTCGCTTTGGGAATTTTGTTCCCATTGTGAGCCGTGACCTGTTTGTTAATTGGTGTAACTAACACCGTGGAGGTCGCAGGTCGGTAGGTTTAACCGTGACCTGTTTGTTAATTGGTGTACCTAACACCGTGAAGGTCGCGGGTCTAAATTTCACTGAAATTGGGAATAAGTGGGGTTAGGAATTAAAAATAAAAATATGTTGTAAATATTAATGTGGCTATTCATGTAATAGCAATTAGTGTTGCGTGATATACGCCAATTAAGATTGATTGGTGATTAACAAAATATAATTAGCGATTGATTGATTGTAATCAGACGAGTGTTGATGTAATAGTTAAATAGTTACCTTTTGTAAACCTAAGGTACTCCTATATAAACCTCATTGTGAGATGAATAGAATCACTCCATTTCTCATACTTCATTCTTGGTGTCTAAACTCTCCGTCTCTCAAATTCTTTTACTATCGTTTTACAACACGTTATTAGCACGAAGCTCTAACTCAAGCCCTAGCCAGAGAAAAAAAACCCCCCCTGCTGCAGCCTGTTTGCATGCCCCGAAACCTCTTGATCGGGACCTCATATCAAAATATTTCCTTCATCAAAGTTGTTCATCTCTGCCTCTTCTATCTGCCCTCCAAATTTCAGCCTTATTGGAGTCGTTTTGAGACCTGCACACCATTCGAAGTGGGAGCTATCCAGAAGAGGAGAATAGCTCTTGGATTGGCTGAGAAGACAACCTTCTCAGTTCTGCACAAATAAGATAAAGATTCATTCGTTCTACATTGAGTTAAGTTCTCCAAATTCTAATTTTAATTCATGTTTTCAAACTTGATTATATGAACAATCACCATGATGTATGAACCCCCAAATTTACTTTATTAATTTATTTGGTTGATACATATATATCTGTCGTATATATTTGTTCATGTTTTTGGATTTGATTAACATATACCATGACACATTGACATGTAGGATTCCTATTTAATATTACTATAATGCCAGAAGCGATTATTCAAATCATTGCCATAATAATGTGGATCATTTTCTGTTAATGCCGTATATTACGCTCATCACCATAATGATTTCATTATTGACTTTATGATATTAATTTACTTCATTACAATTTCTTAATGTTGTACATTAAGTTTATTGCCATAATGATTATATAATATTTATGGGGTTAATGAAGCGTTAATGCCAGAAGCATTTAAGAAAAAAAAAAAAAAAGACAGGTTAATGGTGAATATTAAATGAGGCTGAGTCAGAAGCTCAAATCAAGTCCAAAGTCACAACAACAAATCCGAGCCAGAAGCTCAAGCCCAAGTTGGAAGACCATAACAGAAGCTCATCACATGTTGCCATGACAAAAGTTATGAATCTTCTCAAACTAGGCTCATCCAGTTGGATGCGATGTCTAGGCAAGGTTCATATGAGGCCGTGTACTTAAGTGAGCCTCGCTCCACCTAAACCTCATCTTTCCTTACCTGGTCATATTCAATTGGAGTTACTGAAAGGATTGAGTAATAACTTTTCATTTCTTGGCAGACTAGCCTGAGCCCAGCAGGCCCACTCTCCCTCAGCAGGACCTAGCAGCCTAGCAGGTCTCACACACCATTTGACTTACGCATGAAAGCCCGGGTCACAAGCTCGCAGACTAAGCCCGATAGGCTACCACTACTAAAAAAAATTGCTTTTGCGACGCCTATTTTGCGACGGCAATTTGGGCTTTTGCGACGGAAAAAACTTTTCGCGACGGAAAAATGAGCCTTTTGCGACGGAAATATTGGCGTTGCAATAGGTGGCGTCACAAAATCCATTTGCGACGGTAAAATGCCGTCGCAAAAGATAATTGCGACGGTATTCTCTTGCCGTCGCATCAGTTATTATTTTGCGACGGCTATTTGCTACGCAGGCTTCCGTCGCAAAATATCCATTAGGGTAGCCCAGGTGGAGGTATTTGCTACGGCTATATTTTCAAAATAACCGCCAAACCTTGCCGCCAAAATTGATGCTACGGTTAGTTTGCCGTCGCAAATATATTTATAAGTTTTTATTAAAATATTTTGATAAATAGATAAAACTATATAATTTTATATCAATTGCGACGCTGAAATGGCCGTCGCAAACGCTAATTTTGTTTTATTATTATTATTATTATTATTATTTTTTGCCTATTTCCACAAAATTAAACAAATAAATAATAATAATAATAGTTAAGCAATTAAATATCTTCAGAAATTAACATTAATTCATGAAAAATATAGTTAAACATATCTATTGAGTCATCCTACCATATTCAAATACAAACACTAAAATGAAAATAAATGTGTTGTCATTTTCAAGTATTGAAAATTATAATCACACTTGAAATAAAACAACAATCACAAGTGCACCATTTTACTTTGTCATTTTGTGAGCTTTGCACTTGCTTTCATTTGCTTTGCTCTTTTTGCCATGAGAACCTGTAATATAAACATAGAAAGCCCAATGTTACCTTAATGTCCAGTAAGCAAGATAGACAACAATATGCACATATTCTTTCGTGATGGTGTCTATACAAACAAAACAAAAAACATTAAGGCATTGATGGACCTCAATCAATAGTAACAATACATACTAATTTCCAATAAAAATTTTGGAATTGTTAGTGTAATTAATGGCTGGAGCTCTATCTTTGTTTGAAAGCCATTAGTGCAATTGTCAAAACCTTACGGCAAATACAAGTTCATCAATATCCTTCAATTAAAACTAGAACAAATCACAAAGCGCAAAGTCACTAACAAATACATAATCAAACATTTGCAACACACAGATAACCAAATTCCATGTAAAAGAACATAAAAAATCATACGTATAGACCTCGATAACTAGCCTTAAGGTTATAAATCAGTTCTTACGTATGAACCGATATGGCTAGCTACTTTCACAATGAGACAACTATCTGAAAATAAAGTCTGAAATATTGGTATACTTTTGTTGGGAAGTTAAGAATGTTTATGTTCAGTTCGTGAACAGGTCTGAATAAGGGAAATTATTAAAATCAAATGAAACAAACAGAAACATAGTATCAATTGAAGAATTTCCTGATGCAGACCCTCAACTTCGAAAAATCATAACTTTCTCTAGAAAACTCCTTTTCATGAGATTTCAATTTTGACATGATCTTCTAGATGGCTACTGAAAATTTCATGAAGACACCAAGTTCAAATACCCAGCAAAAATGTACAGTTTTTAGAAAGAAGGCAACTGGGTCAAAAACTACAAAATGCAGACTTCTGTCATTTAGCCTCGAAATTAACCACTGAATCTTAAATGAAACTATATAGATATTAGGCCTAAAGTATAAGCTTTCAACAAGAATATCTAAAGCTGAAAGTTTAACCGGTTTTCCATTTACAAATTCAACTGTTCTTTACCAGCCAAAAGGCCTTGGCAATTGAACAAGGTTCGACTAATTCATACAATAAAATTTTTGAAAGGCTTAGTCAGTAAACACCTTACACAATATGCATCAATACATGAAAAAAACATAGAAACACGAAGTCCCAACTTCCCTGGGTACAAACAGAAACATAGTATCAATTGAAGAATTTCCTGGATTGCAGACCCTCAACTTCAAAAAATCATAACTTACTCTAGAAAACTACCTTTCATGAGATTTCAATTTTGACATGATCTTCTAGATGGCTACTGAAAATTTTATGAAGACACCAAGTTCAAATACCCAGCCAAAATGTACAGTTTTTAGTAAGAAGGCAACTGGGTCAAAAACTACAAAATGCAGACTTCTGTCATTTAGCCTCGAAATTAACCACTGAATCTTAAATGAAACTGTATGAAACTATATAGATATTAGGCCTAAAGTATAAGCTTTCAACATGAATATCTAAAGCAGAAAGTTTAACCGGTTTTCCATTTACAAATTCAATTGTTCTTTACCAGCCAAAAGGCCTAGGCAATTGAACAAGGTTCAACTAATTCATACAATAAACTTTTTGAAAGGCTTAGTCAGTAAACACCTTACACAATATGCATCAATACATGAACAAAACATAGAAACACGAAGGAGGCAGCTTCCCTGGGTACAAACAGAAACATAGTATCAATTGAAGAATTTCCTGATGCAGACCCTCAACTTCAAAAAATCATAACTTACTCTAGAAAACTCCTTTTCATGAGATTTCAATTTTGACATGATCTTCTAGATGACTACTGAAAGTTTCATGAAGACACCAAGTTCAAATACCCAGCCAAAATGTACAGTTTTTAGTAACCAGGCAACTGGGTCAAAAACTACAAAATGCAATTGTTAAAACCTTACAGCAAATACAAGTTCATCAATATCCTTCAATTAAAACCAGAACAAATCACAAAGTGCAAAGTCACAAATACATCATCAATAATCAAACATTTGAAACACAAAGCGCAAAGTCACAAACAAATTCTATGTAAAAGAACATAAAAAATCATAAGTATAGACCTCGATAACTAGCCTTAAGCAACACAACTATTTGCAAGCAAGCCAAGTATAGACCTCGATAACTAGCCTTAAGCAACACAAAGCTACATGTTTGTGTTAATTGAGTTTTCCATTTGTTAGAAGTTTGTCTTGGTTTCATTAAGCTACACCAGAATATGTATGTCTTGTGCAAGTTATATTTTACATAAATTATATAATGTTATTTTATTTAAAATAAACAAGTGGAGACTCTAAAAGACTAATGTACATCAAAAAAAAAAAATCATAGCCATAACATTGCCACAAACAAACTTAGTACTTCTTCCATAATAAATGAAAACAACAGAAATATAAAAATGGGGAAGAAGTACTAACCCGGTAATATCAAGCTTTTGGCTTTAGATTTCCAAAATTAACTCCAAATCCGTCACTGCTGACTTGAAGATGAGCAGCCTTTTCAAATAATTGATGGTGTTCTCTGCAGTAGAAACTAAAATATGAGTGTTTCTTGTGATTAGAGAAGCACAATGAACAAAAAGCTACTGCCCATACAATTAAACTGGACCTATTGATTAAAATCCAATAATGTAAAAATTTATCTATGAGATTGTTGAGGCAAACATAACAAAGAAGGAGTCACAGTACAATGATATAACCTACCGAATAGGAAACTTGAAAAGGTCCAGGTCTTGAAGTTAGAGATGGGAAGCGATTCCCAGTAATGGAAAAAGAAACCGATTTCAAACTAGAAACGCTGCTGCTGCGTACCTGTCAACATTGAACCACAAGAACTGAATGTCAGGTACAACATAAGACTATTGAATCAAATGAAATGTAACTAATTGAATCAAATGATAAAAGTCGCATTACAACGAAATATGGCAGTTGTTTTGTTGGTTTATGAAAAGATTACACATGAGACATCCAAAACTAAACAACTAAATGAATAGTTTTATGTTATACATGAAATGGAAGTATTCCAGAGAAAGCCCTGTCCTGCGTTCCATTTACTTGTGTCTAATAGTGAATACTCCATTTGACACCAAAAAAAAAATTGAAGAAAAAAAGCAAACTGATACAAGGGGGAAAAAGCAATGTATATTTTGCCAAATCATTGGATGATAGATTTATCATAAAGCAAGTTACAAAGACAGAGTTGGAATCTTTTCAGGAATCACCAAGGGTTGAAACTTTGTTTCAAATGTAGCCCGCGGTACCACTTCTGATGTTATTTTGGTGCAACGCTCAGCCCAATGTTGACCATAAGCTGTATAACTATTACCATACCATAAACAAATTAGTGCATGGCTTTAATTTACACGTCATCTCCTAGTCACTTCCTAATTGGTTACCCATAATTAATATGGAGTCTTTGAATGAAATTCACCCGTAACCCTAAACCCGGGCAAACACGATCAAGAGGCTAGGGTTGCTATTGTAGACAGACGTTCTCACTTAAATTTTGGCTTTGCAATTGAGTATAGAAAACGAGAAAATGATATGCAAAAAAGTATTAGATGAAGTTTCTCTATAAATATAAATTCAAACTAAGTTAGGAGATATTAATCTTAATTCATCAATGGCTAGAAGAAAGATTGATGAGTTCGTTGCCGGTCTACTACTGCTATAGTAATATAAGCGTGACGACTTGCTGCACTAGTAATTGCGGCATTGCGCAGTTAATTAATTTGGTTCAATTAAGTCACATCGAGAAGGATCGATGGACCAGCTGTTTTGATTTGTAGTTAGTAACAATTAACTATGAGTGGAACTCCAAAACTAGGAACATGCAGTTGTAATGATTAAATATATGATATAATAGACAAATCCCACAAAAGCAAAATTAAAACCAGAAATTAAAAGAAACATATCAAGGGTATATGATCTCAAGGGGTCTGCTCGATCACGTTACAATTCTGATACTACAGGCACAAACAAAGTACTGTTGGACATGAATTTGTTGGAATCATCCAGATCATTCCAATTACGGTGACAAGTCAGGCAACTAGTCCAACTAAAGTTCTAAACTAAGTAACTAACAAACCAATCCAACATTCCATAACTCAGATTCACTAAACAACCCAGATTCATTAAACTAAGGAATCAAAATCTTTTAGGATCTTGATTATATTGTGGCAGAAAACAAAGAAAAAGAAAAGGGGGAAAAACGTGCAGCGGTATATAAAGCCAGGTACAAAAAGTTTTTTTTGAATAATGTATTCTTCTCAAATTGGCTGGAACTCCATAAATATAGCATGATCGAAACAAGTTAATACTTGCTGAGAATTGGTTTTCCAAACATGAATTCGAGCATAACAACTCCAAAACCATACACATCATTTTGATTGTATATCACTCTGAGTGCTATTTTCCACACTAATAATCTTGGAGGTTAAGCATCATGTTTCCTCTGTTTCTATGCAAGAAAGAAAATTGCTACAGAAAGAGTAATCATCAAGACACGTATCCAATCCTACATGTACATCCAGATCATTCCAATTACGGCGGAAAGTCAGGCAACTAGTCCAACTAAAGTTCTAAACTAAGTAACTAACAAACCAATCCAACATTCCATAACTCAGATTCACTAAACAACCCAGATTCATTAAACTAAGGAATCACAAACAAATAACCCAGATTCGTCAAACAATCCATACCATTTTTGTAAGCAAGTTCCACTGCAAATAACTCTACCGTCATCATTCCTCTCACATCGATGGCACACAGAACAATCCTCAATACACTGCTAAATAAAAACCCACGAAATTGAATTCGACATCAATCTTTAACCCTAAAATTTGCACCAAATTGAATGGATTAAATTGAACAAGATTGAAATCATACTTACATTGAATTGATTGATTGCCCCAAATTCAAGAAGAAGAGTAGAAGACAAAACTATGGATCTAACATCTAAGGTTTGATCTCTTAGAGCAGTATAGTACGTGAGAGACTGAGAGGGAGTGTGAGAGTCTTCGTCGGGGACTCGGGGGTTCTCAAGTTTTGTTGTCTGGGACTTCGGGTGGGCTTGAGTCCTCCCAAGGGTGTACTTGGATCCGCCCTTGTTTGGGAGTCCTCCAATTTCAAAGTTAGAATCTTTTTGGGGGTTTTTATTTGAATTCGTTTTGGGGGCTCCTCCCTCCTCAAGCTACCTCCTCAAGTTTTTGTTCTATCCCATACATACCCAAAATCAGAACATGAATACAACCAAGAGCCAAATTACACAGAAAGCTGAAAATCAAAGAGTCACCTGTAAGCTGACGGCGAGAAGAAGATTGGGCCATCGGAATGTTCATAACGGCGGGAACGGTGAGGTTCCGGAGCTGAGAAATTTCCAGTTTGGGACTTTGGGAGAGAGAGAGAGAGAGAGTGGTGAGGTACTGAGCAAGAGAGAGAGAGAGATCGAGAGCGGTTGTGTTTAGGATTTTGGGAAAAAGAGGGAAAAAGAATTAGGGCTGTTTTGTTAGTAGGAAATTTTGCCCAAAAAAAAAGAGGGAAGATTATTTGGATTAGCGCCAAGAGTAATACGGTGTCGTTTATGTGTTGCCAAGTCTTCTTTCCTCCTTTTTTTTTTTTTTGGTAGAAGACAAATGTATTTTACGACGGCAAGATAAATATCCGTCGCAATTGATTACAAAGTTACTACGGCAGATATTTTCCGTCGCAAATAACTAGGCTTAATCGCGACGGAACATTTTCCGTAGCAATAGGGTCTCTATTGCGACGGCAACTGTTGCCGAAGTAAAAAACCGAAGCAATTGTAATTCTTTTTAGTAGTGTACACTATCAAGCCCACTCATTCTTTGGTCCAGCAGAATCAAAAATAAAAGGAAAAATGACTTCATATTGTAAATAGATTCACCATATTTAATATGTGTAATTAATTGCCAAAAGCATTTGTTCACATAATTGTGTGATAATTAATCTCAATTGATTTGTGATTTTTATTTATCCAAATTTGTGAGATTATTTCAATTTGCTCAATTCAATATTATTGTGTTACTTGTCTAAATTTTCGCACTAGAATATATGTGTAGAAAATGCAGGTACCTAATGAACTAGAAGTTCTAAATGAACCCGTAGTTCCTATATAAATCGAACTTGTAGTTTCGATAATGCCATTTAAGAAACTTGAAGTTTCCTTCATAAATTCATCACACATGATAAAACCAGTAGCTTTTACATGTCTAATCCGATTTTTCATACAATGTTATAGAACCTGAAGTTCTCATTACTTGCTTATGGACGATATTACCCAAAGCACTAATATTATTTGTTCCTTTCCTATAAGAAATGTCAAATCTCAACATGTTTGACTTTGTTGCTTTGGAGGTTTCCGGAAGAAACTATCTAAAGTGGACTCAAGATGTGAAAATTCATCTGACTACAAAGAAGATGACATCAACAATCGATACTCATGACAATGTCGTCACTAAGACTTTTAAGGCGAGTGCCATAATGTTCATAAAGAAACATATGAAGAAAGCACTCCAAGTTGAGTATCCAATGAAGAGGATCCACAGACTCTTTGGGTCGCTCTGGAAGAGTACTTTAACCACCAAATGACCATTTTCTTGCCTGAAGCAAGACATGATTAGCAAGATATTGAACAAGCCCATCTGCCCAAAAGAATACAAGGAGAGTCACTTTATTAATTCTCAGAATTGATCACTATCTTGTTGCTCACTGAAATGAACAACAACCTCCTGTTGAGGAATGATCAAGGCAAGCCCATCGGTACCTGAGCAGCACTTTTGCTTGAAGGAATTGATATTGTTCATCGCAAACCTAATCTCGAAAGGAGAGATTGTGACCGTGGAAGGGACAAAGAGTCTGATCTTTTTAGACAAGTAAAGAGAGGTGGGCCCATAAATGGCCAATATAACCTGCCCAAAACATGGCCCCATGTTTTAGTGCCCCTGCCTAACAAGCCAAAGTGGAAAGGAACACTGGTTCGGCCCGCCGCCACCAAAATCAGCATGATCTTTATTATCGATGTGGAGGAATTAACTGCTGGTCCCTCACCTGATGTGCGATAGCCGAAGCAGTAGATGAGTATTACGCCGGTCGCGGAACTCGAAATACCAACTTTATTGAAGGGTCATTTTCCATCGATTCCACACTAGAGATCATGGATTTTCAGGCAGTTACTAAACATACCGAGAATTAGAACTCGAAGACATGGGTATAATTGGCCCCTTGTGCCATATTTTCATCTTAATGAATGAAACATCTTCAGATTTTGGTGATTTATGTTTTCAATTATTTTGGATTATGAAAATGTGGTTATGTTCGAATATATTTAATTCAATAAACTTATTTATACATGTGATCCATTGAATTAAATAAATGAATAGGCATATTTTGTGGGGAAGTTTGTTGTCTGGTTAAAAGTGCTATTACACACACCATACCCCCAGATCGGAGATGTTTTTCAAACTTATTGTCTATTCATACCTCTATGACAACCGTATCAGGCCAATCCAACCTGACAGAGGGTTATGGCAAAACCCACAGTATGTTGTCCAATGGTACTGAACCTACCATTAATGAGGCCTTATAATCTCCACGTTCCAGAAGAACGTTATTTAGTGTTAAGGATATTCGAACCAACAGTTACCACGTTGAAACCACTGAGAAAAATAAGTGGAATATCTTTGCATAACCTCTGAGTGTGCGGCCAGAAGCGTACATTGGAGAAATTGAAATCTGTTAGCTAGAAGCTAACTAATTCAAGCAACTACTTGCTATGGCATGACCTTTTGGGACACCCAGGTCAAAGTATGATGCATTGTATCCTCAACTCATCGCAGGTGCATCCCCTTCTGAATAAGGGTCTTGTATATAATGACACAATATGCCATACTCATTAAGAATATTTCATACTAGACCATCATATGCAAAGACTAGTACATACACCACCATTTTTCTGCACAGAATGCAAGGGAAATTTTTGGACATATCCAACCACCATGTGGACCAGTTAAATATTAATGGTTTTGGTTGATGTATTGACAAAGTGATCACATGTAACACTATTGTCCACAAGAAAACGCTGCTTTTGCTAAACTCTCACCCAGATCATGAAATTGAGGGTTCACCACTCAAATTATCCCATAAAGTCTATAAGACTTGATAATACCAGAGAGTTTACATCGAAGTCTTTTGATGATTATTGCATATCCTTTGGGATTGATGCTGAACATTTAGTTCCCTATGTTCACACCCAACATGATCTCGCAGATAGAATCTTGGTAATGCGCACTAAGCTTCTAATTTCTGCATGGAGCTCTACAATCTTGCATGCAGCTACGTTGGTCCCGTTGAGGCCCACTACTACCAACCTTACTCCGCGTTACAGCTGGTGACTGGGTACGAACCTGATGTTTCGCACTTACACGCATTTGGGTATGTAGTCCTCGTGCCAATTGTGCCGTCACAACGTACAAACTTGGGTCCTCAACAAAGGATGGGCATACATGTCGATTATGAATCCCATCATTATGTGCTCTTTCGAGCCCTTGACAGGCGATCTCTTTATTGCTAGATTTGCGGATTGTCACTTTGATGAGACAGTCTTCCCGCCGTTAGGGGGAGATAAGAACGTTACTGTTCCTGATGAACGACGTGAATTGACGTGGAATGTCCCCACTATGTCTCATCTTGATCCCCGAACCGCACAATGTGATAATGAAGTGCGGAGAATTCTAGATCTACAGAATGTAGCCCAAAATATGCCAGACGCTTTCTCTGATCTAGCTAAAGTGACGAGATCATATATACCTGCTGCAGATGTGCCTGCAAGGATAGACGTCCCTGTAGGATGTGTCGTCCTAGATGGACGAGGTACGACCATGGCGGCTAACCAGTCATATGTCCTTGCCCTGAAGTGGGGTAGACTATTAGGTTCGAAGGATTCTTTTCCCTAGAAGGGGGTAAACTTGGCACAAACGAATCCTCTTGACATCACAATCTCAAAACCGATCCATCTCATGAGATAAATCCGGATTATAGGTCTGTCCTAGAAGAGACGATGTTGGGGGACGCTCCAACATTTGAACCCATTCCCGAGAATAGAGAAATCTCGGTAAATTTAGTGAGATTTGGAATCGGGTTGAGATTATCATCGATGATATATTAGTATTTGCGGTGGCCACCGAAACTATAATATGCGATGACCTCGAACCTTGCTTTGTTGATCAGATTCAATGAAGAGACGACTGGCCGAAAAGGAAATAAGCAATCCAGGTCAAATTAGATTCCTTGACAAAGAGAAAAGTGTTTGGACCTGTTGTTCCTACACCTCCCCATGTTAAACCCGTAGAATTTAAATGGGTATTTGTAAGGAAGCTTAATGAGAAAAACGAGATTGTGATACACAAGGCTCGTCTAGTGGCGCAAGAATTTTCTCAACGCCCTGTGGTTGATTACGAGGAGACGTATTCTCCCGTAATGGACGTCATAACATTCCACTACCTTTTCAGTTTGGTAGGTTCCGAAAAACTGAATATGCAGCTTATGAATGTGGTCGTAACTTATCTTTATGGGGATCACGATACAGAGATATACATGAAAGTTCCTGAAGGACTTATGATACCCGATGCAAATAGTTCTAGACCACGGAACACGCTCTCCATTAGTTTTGAGGCGTTCACTTATGGATTGAAACAATCTAGACGGAGGTGATATAACCGTCTAAGTGAATATTTGATCGGGATGGGATATGTGAATAATAAACTATGCCCATGCGTGTTTATTAAGGAAACAAGTTTCGGGTTTGCAATTATAGCGGTCTATGTCAAAGACATGAATTTGATTGATATTCCTGAAGAGATCAAGGAAACCGCAAAGCACCTGAAGTTGGAATTTGAGGTGAAAGGCCTTGGGAGAACAAATTATTGTCTCGACCTGGAGCCCGAGCACAGTGCAGATGAAATTTTGGTCCATCAACCAAATTACATCCAGAAGATGTTAAGATGCTTTAATGAGGATAAAAGCAAGCACACCCATGGTCGTCTGAAGTCTAGAGAGAATCATATCGTCCTGCAGATGATAACGAAGAGATATTGGTGCCAGAAGTCTCATATCTAAGTGCAATAGGCGCATTATTGTACTTGGCTTAATGCCCTAGACAGGACATCTCATTCGATGTGAACTTGTTAGCTAGATATAGCTCTGCGCCAACACGCTGCCACTGGAATGGCATAAAAGACATTTTTCGCTACCTTAGAGGTACAACGGATATGGGCTTATTCTATCCCTATGCATCAAGGATTGGATCAAACCCCCTTGATCCTCAGAATGATGCTCGCCTTGTTGGATATGTTGATATAGACTATCTATCAGACCCGCACAAGGCACGTTCCCAAACTGGTTATGTCTTTACCATTGGGAATACTGCAATTTCTTGGAGGTCTACGAAATAGACACTTGTTGCTACCTCTTCGAATCATGCTAAGATACTAGCTCTTCACGAAACAGTATGTGAATGTACATGGCTAAAAGCCTTTACAAAGCATGTTCGAAGCACATGTGGACTGCATTCCACCACTGATGAACCAACCATTATCTATGAGGATAATGCTGCTTACATAGAGTAGACAAAGACGAATTTCATCAAAGGAGACAACACCAAACATATTGTACAGAAGTTCTCCTTCAATTAGCAACAACAGGAGCATCAGAAGATTGAAGTTTAGTAGATTTGATTTGAAGACAATTGTGCAGACCTCTTCACCAAGTCACTACCAAAGTCTACATTCCAGAAGCATGTCCAAGGTATTGGTCTACGTAAACTATCTGAATTACCTAACATGTAATTTTCAAGGGGAGTCGAAATCATGGGGAGTATCCTGAAGCATACTCGTTTGACCATCGTGTACTCTTTTTGTCCTTCGTCCAGGGTTATTTTGTCCCACTGGGTTTTGTTACCTGGCAAGGTTTTGACGAGGCACATCTTCAGTATGGTCACCCCCACTTATTGCATCCAGAAGATGCTTTGATTCGACATATATATGCATTTGCTCATCTTTTTCCTTCGACCACGGGTTTCTCCCACTGGGTTTACCGGGAAAGGTTTTGGTGTAGCAATTCTAATGCATCCCTCTCGTAGACATATTACCTACTTATGGTGCTGATAAGAAGACTCCACCTATCTCTGAAGCTGTGATACTGCTACTCCACACTCAAGCGCGTTGTGCTCTTTTTCTCCTTCGACCAAGGTTGTTTTTTCCCACAGGGTTTTTTATTACTTGGCAAGGTTTTTGACGAGGCAACTTGGAAGCGCATAGCGGGGGCAACACTATTGACATGGAATATCCAAGGGGGAGTGTTGTAAATATTAATGTGGCTATTCATGTAATAGCAATTAGTGTTGCGTGATATACGCCAATTAAGATTGATTGGTGATTAACAGAATATAATTAGCGATTGATTGATTGTAATCAGACGAGTGTTGATGTAATCCTTAAATAGTTACCTTTTGTAAACCTGAGGTACTCCTATATAAACCTCATTGTGAGATGAATAGAATCACTCCATTTCTCATACTTCATTCTTGGTGTCTAAACTCTCCCTCTCTCAAATTCTTTTACTATCGTTTTACAACAAAATATATGTGCAAACTGCAAGGGAAGCAATTTCCAAGAAGAAATAAGAATAGAAAAGAGAAAACGTCACGTTTGGAAGTGCAAGTCACTAGTCGTTCAATTCGCTTAAGCAACCTTCTAGTTTTCCTAGCCAAAACCTGTTGAGAATATATACATTCCACATGGGAAAAATGGGACTTTGCCTATGAGTTTATAAGGGTTTGGGCCACTCCATCCATTGCCAATTGGTTTTGGATGTGAACCCCAGATTACTTTATCATGGTATCAGAGCGGGTTACCCACGTGTGCATGCTTAACGGCCATACGGGCTCCACGTCACCCAAATTGTCCACGTGTATGGCTTGAAAATTCGCCACACGTGCGGGGGCGTGTTGAGAATATATACATTCCACATAGGAAAAATGAGACTTTGCCTATGAGTTTATAAGGGTTTGGGCCACTCCATCCATTGCCAATTGGTTTTGGATGTGAACCCTATATTACTCTATCAAAACCAAGGTCTCCTTCCCCTTTTTTGCCGATTGGTCAGCGTTTTTTCTTGCCAATTCTATGGTCTCCTTCCCATCCTTTACCGATTCAGTAAGCTGGCTAGTGTTCTTTTGTGCCAAAGCAAGTGTCTCCTTTGCATCTTTTGCCGTTTCAATAAGTTGGTCTTGGTGTTTTCTGGCCAAAATCAAGGTCTCCTTCGCATCCCTTACTCCTTGTACCATCAATATATGGAACAGTCTTTTAAGAGCACCATCCAATTCAATAAGTTGATCCGTGTAATAAGACTTCATGCAGTTCCACTTACTGACTTTTGATGACTTCTGGACAAGCTTTACGCCCTCCTTCATTTCTGTTATAAGATGCTTTATTTCTTCATCTGGGAGACCCAATTCCACGTTATGCTCTCCTATCTTCTCAATCACCGGCTTTAGAAACTCCAGAGAAAACTTGATATTCTCAAGGAGGGATTTAAAGGCAGTAGGCTTGTCAGCTGCTTTCTTGACAACATCAAACAACACCCCAAAGGCTGCTCCAAGAACAGCACCCCCTACAAACTCCCCTACTATAATCATTACCGATTTTTACGAACTTGAGTTTGTTTCAATTCCAAACTTCGATCAAGACAAATAGATAGTAAGGAGAGCAGTAATTTCAACTGGCTGCATTAGAAAATGTAAAAATGTTTAAACATTATATATGGAGGGAAAGAAAAAGGTAGAAAAGTAGAAAAGAGAGGGGGGGGGGGGGGGGATAAAGCAAGCCAAGAAGAACCAGTCACGTCACTTAAAAATACCCTCTCCAAAGGTTACTTGGGGATTTTGCCATCCAACAAGAAATAGTTTTACCGTTTTACGCACTTATCTCTCAAACTCCGTAGATTTACTTACGAGCAAGTTTTTTTAGTTGTTGGGGCTAGCTAGAAAGTTTCTGGGAAAAGTATTTAAGATGCCTGACATTTTCTTGTAAATTTCTGGGAAAAGTACTAAAAGGTTTCTTTTGCATAACGAATTAGAAACAGGTGGAGTCAGGACTTTTTAATATCAATAAGAAGGGTCCTGATATCTTCCTTAAGGTTCCATGAAGTCTCGTGCTATATATATATATATATATATATATATATATCTGTTCTTTGTGGAAATTGAAGAGGAGAGGTCAGAGGAAGGATAGAAATGTTTGCAAACGTACAGTAGAGGAAGGAAGGTTAAGGCAGGGCTGTGTTGCATTTGGCATCTTTGAATGTGTGTGTGAATCCGCCTCATATTGTCTTGAGCATTTCTTCAAACTGTGGTGGGCAAAAATTGAACTTGCAGCTACTAGAGAAAAGGGTTCATTGTCTGTCCCCACCTTGGCTTAGTCAATGCGAATAGTTAGCCTTTCGGGAGCCACATTAACAAAAACAATTCTAGTTTAAGGCCAAATAACTACAAATAGAAAATTTGTTACAAATTTCTAAAACGTACTGTTACAAAATAAGTATAAAATTAACATAGAAAAAGAAAGAATATTAAAGACGGCAAGCTTAAATTACCACATTATGTAAAGAAAAACTATAGGATCCAATCTCAGAACTTCGTCTTGTGAGGTGTGTAATGAATTGACTTGTTACCTCATTGAGTGCCTGATGCTAAGAGTGAAGTAGAGAAGGACGAATAGAATCCTGGAATGCATAGGATTGCATAGTGTTGAGTTTTGATTGTATGCCACTGTTAATATAACATGTAGTTCTGCACCTTACTTTGTGCATTTGGTTTTGAAATTCAACTAGCTGTCAGAGGGTGGTAAGTAGTGGACATTATACCAGACACATTACCACCCATAACCAACTCTTGAACTTCGCCTTGTACTTGGCTTTTGCACTGGTGCTCTGTAATTCCAAAAGTTTATACGAAAAAAATATAAAAATCACCATGGAATTAAAAAGGATACATAATGAAGATAATTGTTTATGCATCTAAATTCAATGTCTAATACATAAGATCAGTAGGATCCAGTTTTAGGACTTTCCTCTTGTGAGGTGTATAAGATGATTAAGTTCATTCACTGCCAGGACATTTTGAAGTGAGAAACAGTGATTACAGAAGAAAAAAGAAAAGAAAGGATCATCATTAAGAATTAGAAGAATACTGCATAGTAGTAAGCTTGGACTGGTCTGGTTTTCCCTTCAATGCCTGAATGTTTTCCAATTGCTCCACAACTTCTTTCATGGAAGGTCGGCTTTCAGGATCTGTTTCTAAACATTTTAGAGCAAGCTGTGCACTCTGCAATGCTTCCTGGGAGGAATATTGGCCCTTAATCTGCTCATCCATGATGGTTTGCAACTTTGCTTCATCACACAAAAGTGGTATAGCCCACCTAGCCAGACTAAATTCTTCCTCAGATCGGCTTAAATCGAAGGACTTTAATCCTGTCAGAATCTCAAGCAGCAAAACACCGAAGCTATACACATCGCTCTTCACACACACATGACCTATAATTTACGGTGAGATAAAGCAACTGATTTAATTTACTCTACCAAGAAGGACAATAATGAACTTACACAGCAGCTTCAATTTTTGATCCAGACATCATTACCTGTTCTCAGGTATTCTGGATCGATATATCCTATTGAGCCACAAACCCCTGTAGACACATCTAACTCTCCATCAGCTGACCCCCATTTTGCCAAGGAAAAATCTGATAGTTTTGTATTGTAATCCTGCAGAATGTAAATACAAAAGAGAGCAATGTCAGGTACATGTCGACATTGAAATTAGATTTTTTATATTACCTACAAAGCAAACCTGGTTAGTGGTTACCACAAATGTTCCTTTTTTCTCAGAAAATAACAGCATAAAACGTTAGACATAGAAAGAAAAGATAACACAAACCTCATCGAGCAATATATTTGAGGGTTTGACATCTCTGTGTGTGATTTGTATACTGTGCAATAAATTTAATCCCCGAGCAGCTCCAATAGCTATTTTGAGTCTGATGTCCCAAGAAAGTGGTTCCTCGACAGAAATGCCTACATGAAATGAAAATCCCAGAGGAACAAAATAAATTTTTGCAGTGAAAACAAGCAAAACTTATGTATGTCAATTCTATCTTTTTTTTGTTACTAATAGTTCGTACTGTTAAAAAGATGACTATGTAAGCTTCCATTCGGAACAAATTCATAAATTAAGAACATCTCCTTTTTCTCACAACAGTATCCCAATAGCTTGACAAGGTTCGGATGAGAAACCCTTCCTAGGAAGTTCAGCTCCAGCTGCAGTATTAAATAACAAGGAACACATAAGTATCTCTAAAGGATAAACCACTTCAGCAAAATAGGATACACATAGAATAGCAATCATAATGTGGCATTAAACGACACCAAGTACTACATAAGGATTTTAAAGACTGATGATTCACAGATTCAAAATGCTACGTACTCCATGACATAAAACAAGGTGACTAATTCAATGCATAACTTGATCTTTCATGGTTGAACGATTCCATTTCCTCATAAGCCAACTAAAAGTTTCAAAAATGTGCTAGCTAGAGTTTAAAGCACAGTACTACCTGCCACTGTTTAATGCTTTCGATACTTTCTGAGTAAAATGTCTTGACAGCAACGGCCATTCCAGTGCCAACCTTAGAAGGTGCAAGCGTCTTTTCATCCATCCAACCCTTGTACATACTCCCAAAGCCTCCACAACCAAACTCACCTTGCCTGAAATTCTGAGTAGCATCCTTCAACTCGGCAAAATGGTAAACTCTTAAGTTGGATGTCTCCAAAATTCGACCTCTTCCTGAGCTTCTGCTTGCTTTTGAAACTCTGCTCCCACTGTGATATCTGGAATTTCCTAAAGAAACCGTACATGGAGTTTATGTTTAGAGTAAAGCAAAGAAAAATGCTCGAAACAACATAGATACAGAGTAACAGAGAATGGTGGGAACACTAAAAGACACAGTACTAGATGTTGGACTGGACATTGAAATCACCTTTATAAGTACAACGCACCAAACATTCAATTCGTTTGAGAAACCTTTTAATGTTCTTGGCCAAAACCAGGGTCTCCTTTCCATCCCTTGCTGATTCAATAAGCTGGACATTGTTTTGTCTTGCCAAATCCAAGGTCTCCTTCCCATCTCTTGACGAATCAATAAGTTGGTCCGCATTTTGTCTTGCCAGAACTAAGGTCTCTTTCCCATCCTTTGCTGATTCAATAAGCTGGTCATTGTTCTTTTGTGCCAAAACCAAGGTCTCCTTTGCATCTCTTGCCGATTCAATAAGTTGGTCTTGGTGTTTTCTTGCCAAAATCAAGGTCTCCTTCCCATCTCTTAATCCTTGCACTATCAATATATCTAACAGTCTTTTAAGAGACCCATCTAGTTCAATAAGTTGATCCGTGTAATAAAACTTCATGCAGTTCCACTTACTGATCTTTGATGACTTCTGGACAAGCTTTACGCCCTCCTCCATTTCTCTTATAATATACTTTATTTCTTCATCTGGGAGACCCAATTCCACGTTATGTTGTCCTATCTTTTCGATCATTGGTTTTAAAAACTTTAGCGAAAATTTAATGTTCTCAAAGAGGGATCTAAAGGTACTAGGCTTGTCAACTGCTTTCTTCACAACATCAAACAACAGCCCAAATGCTGCACCAAGAGCTGCACCCCCTACAAACTCCCCTACTATAACCATTACTGATTCTTAAATATTACAACAAAGTCCATAACCCAAATGAGAAAACTGTATTCGTTTCAATGTAAGCTTTGATGAAGAGCAAGGAGAGAAGTAATATATTTGTTGGCTGCATTAAAAGTTGTGAAAAAAAAATAAATTTGAGATTCGAACTTGGAATGCAATTATCACAATCATCCCAGCAAAGGAAAAAAAAAAGTAGAAAACAAACATAGTCGAGTAAAACAACAACTTACAGGCAGGGCACAGAGCTTGACTTCTCCAAGAGGTTGATGGGGCTTTTGCTTTGGATGAAGAAAGAGTAAAGATGAAGATCGAAAGAGTCCTCATTTTCCTCACAAACCCAGAATATTCAAGTGCCCCTGCTCTCATATTTTGAACACCAACCAAATTAAAAAAGAGACGAGGCAAAAGTTTGAGGTCAATGCATTGACATTTCTTGGAACTTTCATAGCAGGGAAAATACCAACCCACCTTCAAAGTAAACGCGTATAATAACATAACAGGGATGTAGTATTGGTTTTATAATGATATGGGTCAACATCAAAGCTCTTCAACCTTGACTAAAATACAGTATGACAAAATTTTCTTTGTATATATTAGTATATTACTCATGAAGAGCAGAGAGGAAAGATGTAGTGTTTATCGACAGATTGTCTCCCATCTTCTCTTGGGCATTTCATCAAACAAGTGGGGGGCAAAAATTCAAGATAGAGAAAAAAGGGTTCATTGTCTGTCTAGCACTGGCGAATCGTATATAAGGTTTGCTGATTCACATTAAGAGACTCTTATTCAGGGGCTGCTTTGTGCTTGAAAGCCACCAATGCCATCAATTTGCGGATTCACATTAAGAGACTATTATCCAGTGAAACTGCCTAACCATCTTTGTCTTGGGCATTTCATCAAACAGGTGGGGAACCATATTGAACTTAAGCTACAAGAAAGAAGTGTTCGCTGTCGTGCCCCATTGGCACAGCCACATTAACATACAAGTCTAATTAAGCACAAAAGATGACTTTATAATTACAAGGGGGAAGCAGCATATGTTATGAATTATAAACAACGGTTACAAAATAAGCAGAACATCAACATGGCAAAAGGAAAACAATAAAAACGACAAATAGTTCAAACATTCTATATCAATATACAATACAGAAAATCTATAGGATCATTCTTAGCTTTTGGTTTTGTGAAGGTGTGACACCATACCTAAAGACATTTTAGAGTTGCTTGAATCTGTAGACTTAAGTTATTTCTTGATTGCCTGAATCTGTTCCAGTTCCTCCACAACTTCTTTCATGGAAGGTCGGATTTTAGGATCTGGTGGTAGACATTTTAGAGTAATCTGTCCTGCCCTTGATGCTGCTTTCATGGAATATTGGCCTTCCATCCGCGCATCGATGATGGTTTTCAACATTCTTTCATTTGAAAGAAGTGGTTTAGCCCAGTCTACCAGATTCACTTGTCCCTGGGGGCGTTTAGGATCGTGTGCTCGTAACCCTGTGAGAAGTTCAAGCAGCACAACACCAAAGCCATACACATCACTCTTCACGTACAAATGACCTGTTAATTTACAGTGCACTAGTGAGGCATCAGCTGATTGACTAAATACTTGCAAACTAGATTTCCATTGTTGTCACAGATCATTACCTGTTGCAATGTATTCTGGCGCAGCATACCCATATGTCCCCATAACCATAGTTGACACATGTGAGTCTCCACCAGTTGGCCCCAATTTCGCCAAGCCAAAATCCGAGAGTTTTGCATTGTAATTCTGTGGAAGATGAAGCATAGAAGATGTTAGGAACACAGTAAAAGCATAATCATGCAATATACTGAATCAAAAGGCTGGGATAAGAAAAAAGAACCAACCCCATCAAGCAATATATTTGAGGTCTTAAAATCTTTGTGTATAATTTGTTGTACTAAACTGTGCAAGAAGGCCAGGCCTCGAGCTGCTCCGATGGCTATTTTGATTCTTTTTTCCCAAGATAGTGGTTCAACGTTTGGATGACCTGCTTGTAACGAATTTCTACAGTCAATAATTCATGATGGTGAACTTAAGACACCTTTTATTTTCAAATTGATTTTTCATTTTTGTACGTACGTCTGAAAAGATGGTTGTCCAAGCTTCCTTTCGGCATGAACTCATGAACGAGGAATAACTCCGTATATTCCCAACAGTATCCCAACAGCTTTATAAGGTTCGGATGAGAAAGCCTTCCTAAAAAGTTCACCTCTGCCTGCATCGATTATTAAATATGCATGACCTATTAGTTTATGTCCCACGGCGTACTAGATTAAGAATAATTTAATCCTCAGATGAAAATGAGCTAGGAAATCTAAACCCGCATAACCTCATATGGTATAAAGTATAAACTATAATGCATACATACTATGCCATTATACCATGGAATAAAATTAAAATGTACGACAATGCTTTAAAGTTGAAAACGGTGTCAAAGTTGATCATATATATATGAAGTCATAAGGTATAGTTCTACATGGTTGCAAACAGAGTAAAATGACATATTAGGAACAGCTCATAAGGTAAATTTTTTGCGATCAAATTTGTTTTCTGATTTAAGTCATGCGTCATAGAGAGTTTCTCAACGGTGTCAAGTAAAAAAAAAAAGTTCAACAATTCGTTAGAGTTGAAAATACTCAAAATAGTACCTGCCACCCTTGACAACTTTCTGGGTCCAGTTTCTTGATAGCAACCGCCATTCCAGTGCCAGGTTTAGAAGGTGAAAGCGTCGTCTCATCCAGCCAGCCCTTGAAAACCTTCCCAAAGCCTCTCTCACTAAGCATTCTGACTGCCCTGAAATTCCTTGTAGCAGTCTTCAACTCTGCAAAACTGAAAACTCTTAGGTTGGATGTCTCCAAGATATGGCAATCAATTGACTGATCATCATCTTTGCTTCTGAATGTTGATGTTTTTCCCTCCGAGAATAGACTTGTTCCTCCGCCACTGCTAGTGTCCGAATCTATGTTCCTGCTGAAAGCTCTGGATATCCCTGAAGAATGGCACACATGCATGAATCACAGAGGGAATTTCAGGATTTAAGAAAAATAAAGAAAGATCCTCAGGACAACATGGAATCATGCATAAGAACATACGAGAGAGTAGTGTGTAATCCTTGGGAGCATTTTTGGTTCCTGAAATGAAATGATATGAGAATGGGAGTTAGCATCAAAAAGTGGATTCTCGAAATGGGACAAACATTTCTAACTTTTCATTGGTTTTGTGGAATGAGAAGGAGAATTCACTGTCCCATTCCTATATGTGAATCCAATAGAAATGATTACATTCATTTCTTCCATGAAACATCACCTATCCAATCAAAAGTGCAAGTGAGGGAAGTTTAGAAGTTGCAGACCAACCTTTAGTTTCAAGTTGAATTTGTACTACACCACTCTCTTCAACTGGTTTGATCCCTTCTGCTGTATGCTTTATTGAACTCATTGTCTCCTCCACATCCCTTGTTCCCTGCACATTCACTACATCCAATCCAACTGTAGGCGGCGAAGGTCCAGATACCGTTGAACAACCTTCAGTTTGAACTTGATTTTGTAGCACACCACTCTTTTCAATTTGCTCAATTGCCACCTCTATATTCCTTATCGAAACTAAGGTGTTCCTCACATCCCTTGCTACCTGCATTTTGAGAATATACAACTGTCTTTGAAGAAACTTATCCAATTCAATAAGTGTTTCAGTGTACGTGGACTTTTTGCAGCTGGCCCGGGGATGAACCTTGGAACACTTGGGAATCAACTCCACGCCCTTCTCCATTTGTTTCTTAAATTTTTCTAGCTCCTCCTTTGGGCGAACCAATACCTTGTTACGTTGTGCTATCTCTTCAATCAGTGGTTTTAAGGAATCTAGGGTGGATTTGAGATCACCAAGTGGGGTTTTAAACATCACAGCCTTGCCCTGCACTTCTAAAATAGCATCAAAAAGCATCCCAAATACTGCTTCTAGAGCAACTCCTCCATCCAACTCCGCGACTGACACAATTAGAAGACCACCAAAATCAGAATAATTGGAGACTCAAACCAATTGAAAATCCCAAATATTAATGTCATTTGGAACCCAAAAAGGTACATACCTAAGAGACTCAAAAGCAAGCATTACAAAACTAAAGTACTCAATTCTCTCTGAAAATCAGTGCAATACTAAAGTGAGACTCTTATTATAAATGGGATGCATATAATATCTGTCATTTGTAACCCAAGAAAGTATAAGTACTCCTAAGATACTTAAGAACAAGCATTATAGAACCCTCTCTTCTTAAAATCACTGCAATACAAAAGTGGAAGACCCTTATTGTGAATTTGGAATCCAAAACATTAATGCAACTTGGAACACATTCAAGTATGAACTAAGAGACTCGAGGTGAACATGGGTTCATCTACGGTAGTGTACTGACATATCAAGTACAGTAGTTCGATATAGACTAGTTTGGGATCAAGCCAAGCTCGTCTATCCATGCTTGGAACCAGTTTACTTCTGTATTGAATGAGTTTACTTAATGGTTTGGTACATTAATGTACTGTAGAACATTCCGCCAAGCATTACAAAATAAGATTTCAGAAAATCATTGCAATACAAAAACTTGGGAGGCTCATTATAACATGGGAATCAAAATGTTAATCTCATTTGAAACCCGAGAGGCTGAAAATAAAGGAATACAAAGTTACAAACTACAGAACTCAATTTTTGAAACCAGTGTCCATGAAAGTCACCTTGTATGCCATTCCCTTGAATTGGCTCGGGAACCACCTCTGTATTATTTCCTGAATCCGTGGCCTCCGTCACACCCCCTGCTTGCTGCTGCTGCTGCACTAACAACTTCTGTATCTCTATCAGCCTCTTATTCACTTCATCAAGTTTGTCACGGTTTTGCCTCGACAAAAGCAAAGTCTCCTTCACATCCCTCGCTTCCTGCAGCCTCAACATTTCCAGCAGTCTTCTAAGAGCCCTGTCCAATTCAATAAGTTGGTCAGTGTAATCCCCTATGCAGCAGTAGTTCCACACACGAAACTCGGAAAACTTCCCAACGAGCTTCACTCCCTCCTCCATTTGTCTTTTGAGATCTTCTATTTCCTCGTTTGAGAGACCCAATTCTGTGTTGTGCTCTCCAATCTGCTCAATGATTCTTGGCTGCAAAGAGTCTAGCGTGGATTTGAGATCGGCAAGGAGGGATTTGAACTGAGTAGTCTTCACCATTGCTTGCTTAACGCCGTCATAGAGCAGTGAAAACAGTGATCCTCCGACCAAATCCAGAGCCATGGTTACCTCAATTCAGACCAGCCAAGGCCAAAATCAGAAAAAACTTGTTACCTTGCAATCTGGTCAACTGTCAGACTTGGCTGCTAGGGTCAGTGGTCTCTTTGGTATAGAAAAAAACATAAAAATCGCCCAGCTATATAATAGAAAATAAGAGTTGTAAGATATAATCATCCAGTTCTAATAGGAATGAGATCAGAGAGAAGACATTTGATCAGTTTACATTATGCTATTATAGAGCTTCGGGTAGCTGATGGTCAACTTGCATTGACCGGCTATTCGCGCCTCCTCAGTTTCTCTCTATTGGATTCTCTATTGCATCTGCGCTTTTGTTTTTGGGTTGATGCTCGGTTTGGGCTTTGCTGAACAGTTTGGGCTAACACCACCTATAAAAACATGGGGAATGTGAGTAGCGGTAGGGAAGTAGTCTACACAGTATAAGGTGAAGTGTGAATATAAGCTTCTTTTTTTTATATCAAAAGATTTCATTAATCAAATAATGGATTACATCAAGGAGTATATTAGTGACTTCATTAAACCCACCACAAATCAGTTGGAAAGAGTACCACACTCCAACTAAATCTCAAGTACTAGACTTTATCAATTAGGATTGGTAAGAGCTTAGTTTGGAATAACTTAGCTTAAATTGTAAATAATTATAATTTTTAGCTTATGAAAGCTATTTTTTACTTATCTCTACTACTATAAAGCCAAGTATGATATTTTGTGTCAAAGGCTTCACCAATTTTTTGAAGTCCTCAAATTATCCACCACAGACACAAAGATCACTAAAATAAAAGATATCAGAGAGGGTTATTCCTGTAAAATAAAAAATAAAAAAAAATGAAAGACTATAAATACGGAAGTATAGCTTTGTGCGGCAGAGAAAAGAAATTGGAAAAAACGAATCGCACACGATCTGCAAACAAGAGAGAACTGCCAGGAAGCACGATCTCAACACAGACGCAGATTCAGACGACGTGGGAGTACATATGGCTCCATCAATACTTATCCCTAACTCAATTTACGATTCATACAGAAAGAGGAGCAGAGCAAAATCAAACAGGAGGAGAAAATTATTATCAAGTCGGCTGACAATTTTGCAGATTCACTTGAGGTCAGACTGATAATTGTTGTTGGATAATTTTCAGATTTCGATTTTCATATGCACTTTTTGGGGTTTTGATGGGTTTGTATATAATTTTTGGGGTTAATGGTTTTCAGCCACGACGATACTGGCATTGATGCAAGAAGTGGCGCACTTCTTCAGAACAAAGGTATGCCTAAATCTATTATTTGGGTGTCATTTAGCTTAGATTTTGGGTTAACTTTTTTTTCATAGTTGTTTTCTCCAAATTTTGCAGGTATCTTGAACAAATGACTAATTTCTTTTGTTCCTGGTAATCGTTGCTCTCTGCTCTCCCGTCTTCCTTTTCTATTTAATTGAATTTAGTTTCCCAATTGCACAATTTCTATTTATTCCCTGTCATTATGCTTTCCATTGATTATCAATATCGATCATCACTAAGGATGTTGTTTTAAACTAGATTGGAATATTGTCTCAAGAATACAAACTTGGCAAAGAGAACAGGTACTCTTATCCAGATTATATTTGATTTGGGCAGTTACTTTTTCCCATTTATCTCAACCTGTAATTGTATTGTTTTGGATTTTCTTGGCTTTTGCAACCTGTTTCTATAAATTCAGTTTCAAAGGGAAGAGAGTAGGTTCTCTCAATTGATGTGCTATAAGGATAATGACATATGGGTTTATATATATCGGTGTTGACATTGAATTCTATCAGGGCAGTAACAACTTTCTAATCATATAAACCATCGTCCTTCATGTGTAACCTTAAGCAGGCTCTAGACTGATGATAGACTCCAGTACTCACTTCAGAAATCTCCTATAAATTAAAGTCTTATTTGTACCTTCAGCAACCTCTATAGTCTATACTCCACCAATAGCAGTAATTGTCAATTGTTTCTGGAATTCTTCAGTCATTGTAATTTCATAAATTGCTACCAGTTCTCGATCTTACTTCATGATAATTCTTTCCCCATGTGTGTTTATTCTTTTTAGTATTAACTCTGCTCAATATTCTAGGTGAACGTATTAATACTAACTCTTTCCTTTTGTTATTTTCTTTCATTGGAGTGCAGATGCAGAATATGAAGTTGCTGATTCTTTGATTTTGTATCATCCACATGTCTATAAGAGGTAAGGTCATTCAGTTCAGTTCATGAATTGCTTAATTTGATGCTCATTACACTTTCTTTTCTTTTATCCTTCTCATTCATTACGCATTCTGTTCTGTTCAGTACAATAAACTATACTAATTGTTTCCCTATGCGAAATTGGGAATTTGGAGCATGCAGGTAATTCTCTAACTTTTGTTTTAGATGAATTGCAGTGATGATATTGTACTGTTTGGTCTCAGACCCTTGATCTACAATTTTATAATACTTATATACTTTATAGCTTGTACTCCTTTCAAATTTTGGGTAGTGTGGAACTGCGGATTTCCATCGTGTTTCTTTGCCATGAAACTCAAACCACAAACCTGATTCTTACAGTTTTACTTTGTAGGAATGATTTTCAATGGAACTTCTATTCTTTTTCTACGATAATGGACACAAGACTTACATTCAGGGTATGAAAATCTTTATTCGGTAATCGGTACCAACTTTCAAAGATCAACATTCAGGGTGAAACTAATTGTTGATTAGATGTCCAGGCAAGTAAAGCACACTCAAGTTACATTTTTTTTTTTTTTTGTGTTTCTCTCTTTTACTTTGAAATATGGATGTATGTATTCAATTTTCATTTTTTGGCTCACTATTTCAGGTACAAAAGGGGGATAAATAGGAGATTTTCTTCGCTCTGTTCAACAACAACTAGCACCCGAGTTTCGAGAAGTTCGAACTACCTCAGTGGAGAAGATGTAAATGTAACTGTAAACATAGCTATGGACATTGAGATAGGTCTTCAGGAGACTAAAGACAATCACTTGGAATAGTTCTGACAAATCAGAATGAATTGATATTGACATAGATTTTTCTTTTTTTTGTTGGTATTAAATTCCCCTGTGGTGTGATTGTTCACTTCTCTATTGTTCATCTCTTATTATTTTCCTTTCTCCTATAACCAGAAGAAAAGAACTTGGGTTCCGTTCTACAAAAGGTTTACATAACAATGTAAGTGAGCTCACATTCAGGTACAATGATGGCTTAAAGGATTGAAGCAGTGGCAATTGAGTATGGAGAAAGCTTAGTGTATGAGCTTTTGCTCAAGTTCAGTCCGATGGGTAGGAAGGGGTTAGAGATTTTGCTGTCAAATATTGCCAGTTCTGTACATTCTTAGTGTATTACAAATAGCACCTTTATGTGATAATCCAGAAAATTAACCAAATATGTCCTCATTTCTTCGTCATTAGATGAGAGAGAGAGAGAGAGAGAGAGAGAGAGAGAGCATTCGCACGCGCAAGGCACGTGCAGGAAGGCTAGTATTTATAAACAAAGAGCATCTCCTTTTCCTCACGACAGTAACCCAATAGCTTGACAAGGTTGGGTTGAGAAGTCCTTCCTTCGAAAGTTCAACTCTGACTATGTTTTAGATTTGACAAGAGCATAATTAGCTTCAAAGAAAGCAATATTCCACTTAAGGATTATAATTTTGAAGAATGTAACATATTAGATTAAAATGCAGAAAGGTCTCAGATGAAAATAAGCTGGATGTTTTACCACAGCCTTGTACTAACCAAGTGAGGGACTAACAGATTGTATGAATACACTATCAGTGATATGGAAAAGAACAATTAGGAAACTTCCAAGTTTACTGCTACCTGAGCAGCAACATGACACAGATTCTCCTAAATGCTGACTAGATCAATGCATGACTTAATCTTTAACTGATCCTTCAATCATTCGTGAATGAAAAGATTGAATAAATGGATAAAATGCAAATGGTCATGATTTAGAATGCTCAACAATGCATTAGAGTTTAAAACAGTACCTGCCACTCTTCAAAATCTAGCACTTTTTCTAGTTTCTTGACAGCAATAGGCATTCTAGAGCCAACCTTAGAATGTGCAAGCGTCTTCTCATCCACCCAACCCTTGAAAATGTTACTAAAGGCTCCCCTACCAATTATTCCATCTGACCTGAAATTCCCAGTAGCAACATTCAACTCTTCAAAAGTGAAACGCCTTAAGACAAACGTCTCCAAACTTTGCTCATCAGTCTGCGACTCATCTTTCTGCTGCCTTCAACAATTGACTTCCTCCTGCACTGCTGCTCGCATTGGAAACTATGTTGTTCCTGCTGTGATTCTCGGATATCCCTAAAGAATGGCACATCATTCATAAACCAAATATAAAGTTTGACAATTAAAGAAAAATTAAAAGGAATCCCCGAAGAACATGAATGCAGAAAGAAACCATGGGAGAGAATGAAATGCTTCTCTATCTCATGTTGGTGTAACAATTAACCAAAATGAGAAAGGAAGCTTCAACTCCAACTCCTTGGATAGAAAATCCAAATATACGGGATGGAGATTTAAATGTTGCACGCTAACCTTTAATTCCAAGTTGAGTTTTTACCACACCACTCCCTTCAGTTTGCTTGACCCTGACTTCTGAAATCAATGTCTCCTCCATCTGCATTTCTCCCCACACATCCAGGACATCAAATCCCACAGTGATAGAATAAGGCTCAGGTACAGGACACCAACTTTCGGTTTGAATTTTATTTTGTGCAATACCACACTCGACATGCCTGGACACCCCATCCTTAAGTACCTTCCTGTTCAATTCCTCCAAAGCCACATCAAATCCAACTGTAAGCGGAGGAAACACCCTTGTATGTATGTTTTTGAGTAGGAAAGGTTTCCATAACTTTTCTGGATCTTCATTCAGTATCACTTCCTGTAAGTGCTCAAGATTCAAAACAGACGGTGGCAGCACTTTCAATCTTGAGCAACCACTTATGTTCAGCTTTCTTAATCTGCTCATTTCACCAATGTCTTCAGGGAAACCCATGATTTTGATGCAACCAGATATGTCAAGAAACTCTAAGCTATTGAGCTTCCTAATTGATCCTGGAAACTTTACCAAGTTTGTACCACACGTAACCCTCAACCTTTTCAACTTGCTCAGATTTCCAATCCCTTCAGGCAAGGTGGATAGTCTATGGCAATTAGAGATATAGAGCGTCTCTAGGTGAGAAAGATTACCAAGGTCAATCAGCAGGCAATTCCTTCAAATCATGGCAATGCTCGACATTCATTTCCACTAGATTTGGAAATGCTACTGAAAATTTAAAGGAAGAGTTGCTAAAAGCTTGACCCAAGTCACACTTGGAAAAAGCTATCTTCTTTAGACTATCCAGTTGTATGGGGTTCTTGGTTGTGGAAGTAATCAAAACTCCCTCTAATCTGATTCTTTTCAGATTTGGCAATGAGCCCAACAGTTGAAAGTTACTTAACTCAGCAGGTGAGGAGCCATAGTTTATGACTATTAGAACCTTTAATTTGTCCATTTTATCCAGAAAATCAGGTAACTCATATTTCTCAGTCTGGAAGTTCAAAACTAGAACCTCAACTTTTGGTAGTTGCATGTAGTGCCATTTTCTTGAGAACGCTCAAACGCTATATGGTGTGAGTCTTGGGAAAAAATAAAATGTGAAAGTACAATTCAAGTCTTAGTATGTGCATTTGATAAGTAATTGCTTAAGGGAGTGAGATTGATCAACCAGTTGAGACAGATAGTAGACGAGCATTCTTAGGCTGATACTTCTGTTCTGTCCACCAGCTAGGAAGATTGTCTCCATGTATGTCTATAATCAGACTATTTCTCTGTTCTGTTGTGTCCTCACTAGCCTCGTGGATTGCGAGCCCTCTAAGCATATGATGCAGGGTAAAAAAGAGATCACTGTAATAGCCATCCTCCTCCATCTCCTCCTTCCTGGTTATGATCACAACTAAGTTGCTTAATAAAGATTTCTTCCACATACATATCATAAGTTCACAACAGCAAATGATTAATAGATCGAAGTGAGTTATGAAACAAAAGCAGAGAAAGAAATATAAGACAACAGAAACATAGAAGCCTGCATACCTTGAGACAATATTGGCAAGTCCGTGGATGGTGAGCTTCTGGAGGTTTGCAATGGACCAAAACTCTTCATCTAGTCCATATAATTCTTTCCACATATCAATGAGGGCAGCAGCAGGGATTATTTGGTCTTCAGGAAATGAAGCAAGGTCTACAAAACATTCTTTGATGATAGTCTTTTCTCTATGTAAGGCATCCAAGCTTCTTTGGAGGCAAACAATCATTTCGGGCTCTGTATCAAAAATAGAAGAACCTCTCCCCCATTCTACCATTCTCTTTTGCCAGATTTCAATAGGTTGCCCCCAAAGTGATCTTCCGTCCACAGTGATTGCAAGTTAAAGCCCCTTACAACACTACTATCTGCAATTCAATAGTCACAAACAAAGTTATTACTACCTAAGTCGAATACCAAAAGTTCGAGTGTCTTCAGATCATAAAACAGCTTCATGAAACATAAGAAAATGTTTAAAGAACTATCAACTGAGATTTATTCTTATTTTCAGTTTTGGT
The DNA here is from genome assembly GCF_002994745.2 of Rosa chinensis. Classification (NCBI taxonomy): domain Eukaryota; kingdom Viridiplantae; phylum Streptophyta; class Magnoliopsida; order Rosales; family Rosaceae; genus Rosa; species Rosa chinensis. The sequence continues at coordinate 15,889,642 of NC_037089.1, read as the reverse complement.
TCATTGATAAAGTAACCATAAATGAACTGTAATATGGAAGTTGATATAGTATAACAGATATGTTCACTCATGCTTTGAGTAGAAAGCAAAATAGTTTCTTTCTCCATGTGTGAGGCATAAAGAAGCATATCTACTGTTCTTGCTGATTGAAAAAGAAATCACCTCTCTAAAGATCTTCTGGAATATAAGAGCACCTATCTCCCAATGACGCTGAGTGATGAAAAAGAGATATTGCATCCTCATCATTCAGAGATTTCAAATGGTATTGAGAACCAACTCCTGGAAATGCATATCTTGATGTAATCAAAATCTTGCTATTTGGAATTTTCAATCCATCAAACTCCGGAAGAATGGATTCCGATCCATCCCCAACATCACCCAGGACAACCAGATAACGTCTCCCTTCTTTTTTTTTGGAAAGTAGGAACCTGGGAACACAGGACTCGATATAGTTCTTGCATAATGAGGTTCAAGTTCTGCCATTTGAAGCAGTGGTAAAGAAGATTTTCTTGAATTTATCTATCCAAAATGAAATATAAAAAACTGTTATTCTGAGTACACAAATTGAATGGTTAAGTTATAAATTAAAACAGACTTGCAGGAAGCATATGCCCAGAATAAGAAAATATCTCTTTTAATCGAATAAGACTTGGTATTCAAGCAACAGCTCATTGTAAGATGTTTTTGTTGGTAAAAAATGTTTCTTATCTCATAGAAAAGGATTCAAACCAAGGAATAATATACTGAGAATGAAATCGCACCAATATAAACCAAATGATGTCAAATTTCAGATTACCAGTAGTATAGCACATCAGCACTAATTAGTTAGAAAGTAGAGAGTTTACCTTTGACTTCCTGATCATGACACAACATTTTCACCAATCTGGTCTTCCCGACTCCTCCAACACCCCACACACCAATCTTCGTAAACCCATCCTCCAGTAGCTTCATCTTCATATCTTTCAAAGCCACATCCAACCCAACTATAAACAATGGAGGTTCAAACCAATTTGGAATTTCAATCTTTTCTTGCCCCTCACCACTGCCTTCAACTCTTATATCTGATGCCTCCATTTTTCTAACTGAAACCAAACACTCATTCTGTTCATCAGGGGATGAAGGTTCAACTAAACCCTCATTTCTGTTCATCAGGGGATCAAGCCTCAACTACTTCACACGGACCATTCATTTCCATTTGATTCTTCATGACACCACTCTCCTCAATTCGCTTGATCATCTTCTGTATACTCCTTATCGAAGCTGTGGTCTTCCTCACATCGCTTGCAACCTGCGCTCTCAGTACATTCAACTGCCTCTGAAGACATGCATCCAACTCAAGAAGTTGGTTGGTGTATTTCTTCTTTTTGTATTTGGCGCACACACCATTCTTGGAGCACTTGCGGACTAGCTATGCACCTTTCTCCATATGCATTCTGAACTACTCTAGTTCCTTAACTGGACGATCCAGTACCCTGTTTCGTTGTGCCATGTCTTCGATCAATGGCTTTAAGCAGTCTAGAGTGGATTTGATCGATCCCAGAAGGGGTCTATACATCACATTCTTGTCCTTCACTTCCAAAACAATACCAAACAGGGCAAGAAGCACTTCCACTCGTCCTTCTAATGATGCCACTGTCATATTAACAACAACAAAATCAAGCAATTTTCATAAAATTAAAAACTAAACCTTAGTTGGCAAGTCAAGTTGCCCAAGTTAACCTGCCAAGTCCCCAACGTTAACCAGAAGGGAAGAACCAAAAGTGTGGGCCAATTTGGCTGATGTGGTGATTGTTGGGGAATCTAAAAAATGGGTCAATATTTAACAAATGGCTATGACCAAAGAAGGTGACAAAGCTGTGAATGTTGGGAAGGAAGAGCCATGTTGAAGCTAAGAAGCCCATGGAAGAAATTTGAAAAGGATATTGGTGGCAGTCGTACGGCGGTGAATGGTGCAGGTAACTCGTTCTTGGAGATGATGACTCTTGGGCCAATTATCGTCAGCCCAACCCGACACATTGATGTCCCAGGTCCTGCCTGGTCCGTTTTTAACATGGTCGGGCCCCACTACTTTGTGGAATGATAATGGGCTATTGGGCTTTGTTTAGAATTGTTTTCCAGAGACTGAAAAAGACTTTTGAGTTAATAAAAGCAAACATCTTTGTGAGTAATCCGACCCAAAAACATCTTTGAAATAATAAAAAGCTTCAGATTTATTATTTTGTGGTTCCGGACTATTAAGTGATATTGCCATGTGGTGGTCCGGGTCAATCATATTATTAAAATTTGGTGGAGACCTTGCAGGGTATAAAAAAAATAAAAATAAAATTAAAAAAATGGTGGTTCTACTTGGACCTCCAAATTTGATATTTGGAACTCCAACTTTGGAGGTTCAAATAGAAAATTTGGAGAACCACCCTTTTGGGTTCACAAGTTTATTTAAAAAAAAAAAGAAAAAAAAAGGTTTTTAATATATTTAAGTTGTTTTGTTTATTACTTTTGGGGTGTTATCGTTCATTTGTTTGTCTTCATTTGTGTGTGTGTATTTATATGTTATATTTGTACTAATGTTATTTTAATTAGTTTTATTCGGTTGTTTTTGGTTTTGGGTATCTAAATCAAGGAATAAGGATGATTTGGTGTCAACGGGGGAGGTGAAAGGTGGTTAGCTGGAAGGTAGAGAAGGGGACACGAAAAAGAAAGAAAGAAAGAAACAAACAAAAAAAAGTAAGAAGGAAGAAGGGGGAGGGGACAGCGAACAGAAGGGGGGAAAGGTGGGAGATAGAAAAATAGGAAGGGGAAGATAGATAGCAAAGAAGATGGGAGAAAAACAGAGAGAAGGGAGGAGAAAAGAAAAGGAAGAAAAAAGGAGTCTTACAGGATCTGTTAGTTCATCTTACTGGCTTTGGTTTTCGAAAATTGGCTGGCAGAGGTTGTTATACTTGGAGATTACTTGGTAGTTCCTGATCTTTAGTTGATGTCACTTGGATTTGATTTCTTTGAGTCATAATGCTAATTGCAATACCATAATCAATTGTGCTGACTTTACTATATGATGTGACTACCGTGATGGTACGATCATCGGGCTTATGTAGTCCTAGGCTTTTAATAGTCAAGACAGAGTTAACAGGTGTGCATTGGTAACCCATTATTAGTATATCGGGCTTAGGTAGCACAAGACTTTGATTGCTGAGACATAGCTAACTGGTGTGTAAGGGCTGTTTGGACCCAAAATAAGCATTTTGGCCTGACAAGGCGTGTCTTGGAGAAATTGAGCCAATGTCAGCGGCTCAAGCTATATATTGTCGACAAGTTCGAAATATATTATTTAGAGGCTAAATAAAGCCTACTATGGAGAGTTATGTGAGAAAAGGAAATGATGGAAGCATGGAAATGCAAAGTCAACTTTAACACATTTTCCTACTTTGGCTAGGAGAAACCAAGCTAAACAAGGAAGGAGAGGAAGCAGACTAACCAAACAAGATCCAAATGAGCTGAAAATTTCTAGATTAATTCTAGACATCTCAAGGATCATTTATTTTGAAGATATCCAGAGCTAGTTTAGAGTGGAAAGCCTTCAAATAATCAGTCCAATTTTCTACAGAAGCAAAACTGGAAGACTAGACCTATGAGGAGTCCAGCAGCGTTTCCGGCCCAACCATAAGGAATTAAGCTCTGAAATTTCACCACAATGATCTACACTTATTGTGGATCATTTGATGTGAAGAAGTCAAAGGCCTATTCTGATTTTTTAGTGGAGATATAATTGAAGGAATAAAGGAGCCGAAAGTGATTCAAAATCACTCCAAAACTCATCATTTCTATCTCCATTTAGTGCTCCATTATCTCCATTTAGTGCTCCATTATCATTTGTTTAAGGCCAACCACTTTGGCAGGGTAGCCTATATATAGAGGTTATAATGAAACACTTGAACACACATGAACACACATTCACAACAACAATCTCTAAGATTATCCAAACCTCTCTAAGAGCAACTTCTCTCATTCTCTTTCTCTTACCGGTGACCACACTCCTAGTCCTAGTCTTCTCAGAAGCTGACTTTCAGTGCCACCAAACCCTCTGTCAACATACTTCGGTCCTAGTCTCCTCGGGAGCCGATTGTAGTACCACGACCATAATAGTCATGGAACCAGCCAAACAAGGGTAACGCCCTCACAAACTAGCCAAGCTAAAGTCACGCTTTAGCAAGTTCTCTCTACTTCCCAGTGGTTGTCGCTTTGCTCGATCTACAACATCGAGTATCGATTGTGATTTTCAAGAAGATTAGCAAAAGTCCTCACCACGAGGCATAAAGAATCCCACGACGAGGTTGGTGTTCTCCTCGTCCACAATCGCTTGAAAGAAGTCAGGTCAAGGGACACCCCTGACGACCGCACCCGAACGGTGCTGGCACGCCCACGCAAGAAAAGAGGCTATTGACCAGCTGCAACAAAACTGGAGCCAAACAAGGGCAACCCATTATTAATGCAGTGGGCTTAAGTAGCCCTAGGCTTTGATAACCAAGACATAGTTAACGGGTGTGCACTGTCAATCCTTTATTAGTATATCAGGCTTAGGTAGCCGAAGGCTTTGATTGCCTAGTTGATTTCTTTGAGTGATGATGCTACTTGCACTACCATAATCAATTGTGGTGACTTTATTAGATGATGTGACCACAGTAATGGTACGATCATCAGGCTTAGGTAGTCCTAGGCTTTTAATAACCAAGACATAGTTAACGGGTGTGAACTGGCAACCCAATATTAGTATATAGTGCTTAAGTAGCCCAAGACTTTGATTACCGAGACATAACTAACGGGTGTGCAAGGGCAAACCATTATTAATGCAACGGACTTAGGTAGCCTTACACTTTAAGCCAAGACTAGTTAAGGGTGTGCAATGACAACCCATTATTATCACAGTTTGTACTTTTGTACCGTTATTGGAAAAAGAGTTGTAAAAACATTGTACATGTTTTGCTTTTAGAAAATTGGTAGTTTGTGTTCTTGAGACAATTTGTATAATAATAGATTTGTATTTGATTTTATCCTTTTTCTTATGATTTTCAAGTTAACAATGACTCATTATTTTACTTTAAACGATTTTATTTTGGGACGTTATAATTGTACATTTAGACAATAACGATGCTTTGTTTCAATTTCAGGACTAGAACATTTCAAATTGTGATATCCGTCCCGAATTTTAGAGATTTTTGGTTATTTTTGGGTTCACAAGTTTATTTTTTTTTTTAAATGGTCTTTAATATATTTAAGGGCAAAATACAGATTACTACCTTGTAGTTTGGCTCCAAAATTAATTCAGTCCTTAAACTTCTAATTTCATCAAGAACACCCTGCACTTTCAATTTTGATCTAATAGGTCCAATCTGTTAGTCTTTTGTTAATTGAGTCATTTAACTTGTTGACGTGGTTCATATATGACATATGTTTTATGATGTGGTGTTGAGGTGGTATGCATAGTCAGTTTATGAGTGGATCACACTATTAGAAATTTATGAAATAAAAAGTTTTTCAACAAATAATCCAACTATAACTGGAACCCACAGCAGGAGATTAACGAATTGGACATATTAGATCAAAATTGAAAGTTTAGGGGTGTTTTGATGAAATTAGAAGTCCAGGGACTGAATTGATTTTGGACCTAAACCACATGGTAGTAACCAGTATTTAGCCCTATATTTAAGTTGTTTTTGGATTAAATACTGTTTAATCCCTATATTTATAGGGTTTCGTTGTTTCAATCCTTGACGTTCGAATTTCACCTAAAAGCTCCTCAAACTCCCAATTTCCTCATAATTGGTCCTTGTCGTCAAGCTTAATCTCAATTGTATCATTGTATGTTAAATTGCTAACGTGGCATCAATTTCATATCGAAATGTCTATTATACCCTCAATTACCTTTTTTTTTTTTTTTTCCAATTCTCTCTCTCTCTCTCTCTCTCTCTCTCTCTCTCTCTCTCTCTCTCTCTCTCTCTCTCTCTCTCTCTCTCTCTCTCTCTCTCTCTCTCTCTCTCTCTCTCTCTCTTCCCTTAATCAATGTTAACTACCACCCACCACCACCATCACAACCCTCTTTCCTCTCCAAACTTACGCCTCCCTTCCCTCCTTATCCTACACCCCAATGTTCTCACCCACCTCCCGCCAATGCTTCCTGCCGCCATACTGAATCGATGATGAATCGGCCACAATGTCTCCTCATCTCGGGTCTCTTAAGCTGCGATTATGGATTCAAGCCTTTGAAAAATCGGCCCCAATGTCTTCTTCATCTTCTTTTTCAAAGCCCTTAACTTTTGATCTCGATTCCACTAGACCTTCCTCCAGATCAACTCGCACCTCCAATTTCTTCAACGGGTCCTTCTTCAACGATAGCGACCCGATCTTAGGAGCCAAGAAAGCCCAAGACTTTGAGAACATCTTCGGCGGTTCAGCCATGTTATCCACCAATTTTGAAGCTTTCATCTAGGATTCCATGTACAGTTATGGTGGACCCACCGAGTCGGCCTCCAAGGTCGTCTATTCCGGCCTGGTTTTCGACAAGTCGGTTTACGACGACTACATTTTTGACGGCGTTACATGGCTGAAGAGCTCCGCTGCAAACGACATTTTCTCCTTTACGGTGACGTCGCCACCAGCACGGGTGAGTGATAGTAGTGGATTTGATGACTTTCTCATAGTCGTCGAAAAGCTCTAGCTCACAGAAAGCTGACAAAGGTGTGCCCGTGGCTTTCGATGATTTTTTACCTGGGTTTGGAGCTAGAACAACCCCCAATCTGAAAGGTATTGTTGCTTTCTCTCATTGCTATATTTGACAGTTGAATTATGTTAGTTGAATTGGATTCCTTTACGAGATGAATTTTGTGTTTGGGGCAGTAATAATGCAGAGGTTCAATTGATGGTTAGTTATGTGAATGTTGCACTGTATATTGTGCCTCAATTTTCATGGACTACATGTTGATGGATATTATAGGAACATGAATTTGAACATCTTGTTTTTTTGCTTGATACTGTTTTGCTGTGATAATCTTGTTATTGATCGCTAGAGATTCTCAATTATTCCTCAATTTAATGCTGAAGCAGATTATATATCTAGATCGGAGTAGATTATGTATCTGGGTTTGTTTTTTTTGGAAGAAGAAGATGGAGATAAACAGAGGAGGAGAGAGAGCCTGGAAGAAGAAGGGGTAAAAAGGAAAAAGAGAAAAAGAAAAAAAAATAGAGAGAGAAATTAAAAAAAAAAAATTTGAGGGTAAAATAGACATTTTGATATGAAATGGATGCTACGTCAATAATTTAACAGACAATTTGAACGGAGTTTAACTACAGGAACCAATTGTGAGGAAATTGAGAGTTCGAGGAGTTTTTAGGTGAAATTCAAACGTCAGGAACTGAAACAACGAAACCCTATAAGTATAGGGAGTAACCAGTATTTAATCATTTTGCTTATTACTTTTGGGGTGTTATGATTCATTTGTTTGTCTTCATTTTTGTGTGTATATATTTATTTATTATACTTGTATTAATGTAATTTTAGTTTTATTTGGCTGCTGTTGTTTTTGGATGTCTAAATCAAGGGATAAGGATGACTTGGTATCAACGGGGGAGGTGAAAGGGGGTAGAGAAGGGGACACGAGAAAGAAAGAAAGGGGATAAAAAAAGGAAGAAGGAAGAAGGGAAGGGGAGAACGAAAAGAAGCGGGGAAAGGGGGAAGAGAGAAGAATACGAAGGGGAAGATAGATAGAAAAGAAGATGGGAGGAAAAACATAGATAATGGAGGAGAAAAGGAACAAAAGAAAAAGGGAGTCATACACAATCTGTTAGTTCATCTTACCGGCTTTGATTTTCAAAAATTGGCTGGCAGAGGTTGTTATACTTGGAGATTATCTGGTAGTTCCTAATCTTTGGTTGATGTCACTCGGGGTTGATTTGTTTGAGTCATGATGCTAATTGCACTACCACAATCAATTGTGGTGACTTTATTATATGATGTGACTACAGTAATGGTACTATCATCAGGCTTAGGTAGCCCTAGGCTTTTAATAGCCAAGATATAGTTGACGGGTGTGCATTGATAGCCCATTATTAGTTTATCGGGCTTAGGTAGGCCAAGGCTTCGATTGCGGATATATAGCAAACGGATGCGCAATGGCAACCCATTATTAATGTAGCAGGGTTAGGTAGTTGTAGGCTTTGATAGGTAAGATATAATTAACGGATGTGTAATGACAACCCATTATTATCACAGTGTGTACTTTTATACCATTATTGAAAAAAGAGTTGTGAAACCATTGTACATGTTTTGCTTTTGGGAAATCGGCAGATCGTGTTCTTGAGACAATTTGTATAATAAGAGATTTATATTTGATTTTATCTTTTTTCTTATGATTTTTAAGTTAGCAACGATTCATTATTTTGCTTTAAAGGCTTTTGTTTTGGACGTTATAATTGTAATCTCATTAAGCCAATAACGGTGCTTTGGTTCAATTTCGAGACCGCGACATTTCATGGTAGTTAAAAAGCCTAGCCTTGAACTCTTGCTTGGAGGAGACAGCAGCAGCCACGCTTAGTGAGTCCGATGGAATGGAGATCGAAATAGGTCTCCATCGATGATGGAGGAAGATGTTTAGAGGCCTAGAGCGGCCTGAACACAACCCTAACAGAGCCATGAAGGTTAGTTACCTTACACTAACAAATTAATTAGAAAAGTTAAAAATTAAATTGTATCCATAAAAATGAAAAGAAGAAAGCCAAAATAATTTAGAGGCATTAGATTTTAGAATGATAAGATTGTCTTTTTACTCAAGAGTTATTTGACACATAGGTGATGTATGTCAGTGACATGACATGATACTTAAGATTGAGACAAGAAATCTTATGTCTCATTGAGGCACTTTATCGGTGCCTTTATTTTTTTTATTTTTTGCTCTTGTTGCTGGAGAATGATTATGTCGTTATGTGGAACCCACAAGCTTGCTTTGCTGCAGACCACAAATACATCAGAGAAAGGGGAGAGAGAGAGTTCGCAGCTTTTGGTTTTGATGAGAGAGAAAGGAGACAAAGAAAGCGTACAGAAAAAAAAATTAAGCTTTTATTTTTAGGGGATGTAAACGGCGTTATATCTCAGTTAGTAAAGAAATATATGGTGAAATATGATTGGTGCGACAGAATTGAGATAAAATAAATAGAGAGAGGTTCTTGCGTGGGGCAGCCGCACCATGTGGCGGTGTGGCTGACTAATCAGTGTCCAAGCAAGGGGGTATTTTGGATATTTCACATTTAAAAACCAAGGACAATTTCAGAACAAAAACAAAAAAACTCTGAAACTTGATTGAGCAGCCACACTGTACACGTGGTGCGGGTAGTGCGGCTACCCGCACCTAAGAATTAGTCATAAATAGAAACATGTGATTTCCTTCCGTCGTTGGGTACCACCGTACCAACTCTGCTTTTTCGAAACAATTATTGGTACCATGTTACTGCCCACATGTTGTGTCTTTCACCGGATAAAAGCACGACAAGACCAAATGCAGGCCAAGGAAAAAAGAAAACATGGATCACATAATTAGAGGTAAGCACTTTGTGTTCTTTCTTTTATCTCTTAGCTTGGCAGCAACTACTTCCGGTGCTTCTTCTTCTTGCCAACTGAGCTCTTTCGGGAAGAAGCACTTTGTGCTGATTCATGGAGCATGTCAAGGAGCGTGGACTTGGTACAAGGTGGCAACTCTACTCAAACACTCGGGACACAATGTCACAGCTCTTGACTTGGGAGCATCCGGAATTAACCCGATCCAGGCACAGCAATTCCCTTCGCTCTCTGACTACATTGAACCGTTGAGAAAGCTCATGGTGTCTCTGCCGCCAGAGGAGAGGGTTATTCTCGTGGCTCATAGCATGGGTGGAGCTGTTATATCTATTTTCATGGAGAGGTTTCCTGAGAAGATTGCTGCTGCTGTTTATGTCACTGGTTTTATGTCCGGACCTACTCTCAATTACTCCACTATTTTTACAGAGGTAATTAATTCACATCTGTAGATTACCAAATTTCTAACTTATTCTTTCTTGTCAATTACTAATTTTGGACTGTAATTTGTATATATGATATGAAGTGTTTTACGGAATTACCGACTAGTAAGTGCATTCAATATAGAACGTACACGGTTAGTTAGTTGTGGCTCACTTAAATGCGATAAGTTACATAAACTAACGTGCATAAACAAGTGATACACGCAACTGTAGAACAAAAAAGATGACATACCTAATTTTTTAGTTTTTGGTCGATTATGACATGACTAATAACTTATCACATTCAATATAGAACGTACACGGTTAGTTAGTTGTGGCTCACTTAAATGCGATAAGTTACATAAACTAACATGCATAAACAAGTGATACACGCAACTGTAGAACAAAAAAGATGACATACCTAATTTTTTAGTTTTTGGTCGATTATGACATGACTAATAACTTATCACAAACTACGTACAACCCTATGTCTCCTTCTTTGCTTTAGATCTACCAAGGACATAGACAAGGATTAAAGATAATAATCAATTACATTTTTGACAAATGTTCAGATTAACAAAAAGCTGGATTATATGGACTCTCAGTACAGATATGATGCAGGGCCTAACAATCCTGCAACGTCCTTCCTCACCGGGCCCATGGTCTTAGCCTCAAAATTCTACCAGCTCTCCCCACCTGAGGTAAGTTTAAAGAGGTGCCCTCAGCTTCCTATTACTTGTAGTTTTGTTTCCAATTTTCAATCATATCAGAAATCGATCTATTCTATTACACTTTCCAAATGACTTGCATAACCGTACAAATACAATCATATAGGATTAGCTGATACTCCTTTTATTTATGAACAGGATTTAACACTAAGTTTGTCAGTAATGAGGTTTTCTCCTCTCTATAATTATGATGTGATAAAGCTCACCGAGGAGAAATATGGGTCGGTTCCAAGAGTATTCATCGTGGCGGAACAAGATCATGCAATAGTCTTGGACGTGCAAAATTTTATGATAAAGAACAATCCACCAAATGAAGTCAAAGTGATCAATGGTTCTGATCACATGGTTATGCTCTGTAGACCGGTGGAGTTGTTTTCCCACCTCCAGGATATTGCTGAGAAATATTTTTAATATTTGTAAATTTATTAATATTTTTAATATTTGTATTCTTAATTGGGCCCTTTTTTAAAGCTAGCTCTCGAACATTTCATTCTTATGAAGATTCCGTCTATATAATCTAATTTGGTTGCTGCAAATAAGAAAATATGATTCATGTGAAAATGTTATGTTATTCTTGAATTTTATGTTTATGGAATTGATATTTAATTCAAGTCATGGGCGGAATGCGCTGATAATTTGCAACACCAGGGTCATGGACTCATGGCACCTTTTTTTTTTCTTTTTTTTTATTATAAGTAATTTTATTTAAATAAATAACGATTATAAGACTCATTGTACACTTCCCTACTACTACCAGACTCATTGTACACTTTTGATGGAGGAAGTTGAGTGAATTGCTAGAAGGGACCATGGATCAACAATGATTAAAAAAAAAAAAAACTAATATTGTTGTTATATCAAGAGTAGGAAGTTGTCATTACATTACGTTAATGACTTAGCCAAGTACAGGGTGAAACATGTATGACAAAAATTTAGACTAAGTAGTGTAGTCAAATTTTGTAACACTAGTCGAAATAAATTTTTGCTAGTTATTGATGGAAGATACCAATATTTCTACAATTGTCTAATCACATTCTGCAATTATTGTTTCTAAAAGATAAGATACTTACACATATAGTAAGTTATTTTACGTATATAATATAAATTTGCGTTCTTATCGATTAAATAATTTTTTGATAGTTCCAAAATTTTCCAATCCAAAATAAACTCACTCTATCAACATGGTAAAGTAAATGATGGATTGCATGTATCGTATATGTATAAATTCCTCATTTTTTCTGTAGCTCTCATTCTCTCACTTCCGCTCTAAACCGACCAGTTATAAATTCCAATCATGCACGCGTAGTATGTGCACAGATTATGTCCTTCATGCGTGCTCTTCTAGCCAGAAAATATATATCATTTTGAAACTGTGACTTTTATTCCCCAACTAACGTGGACACTAGTGTTAATCACTGAATAACACATGTAATATTTAACTGAATGCAGAGCTGTATTAAGATGTAACAGTGTTCCGTAAGCTATTAAAAAGAAGGGGTTGTGCCCGTTTGCCCAAAAACTCATGGTATTTTGCCCATTCAATCCATCATCCTTGTATTTTGCCCATTTACACAACTTTTAGGTGAAAAGACTCATAAGGGTAGTCCTTTCTAAGTAGTGCCTAGTGTATCCTATGCTGACTTTTGGATCCAAAACTCATTTTTTCTTAGAAAATCCTGTTCCAACTTCTGAGAAAAACAAAACTAGCCTTCAACATGCCCAAGTTTTTCACCTAACGGTTACTTTAACAGGCGGAATCACTGCTGCTTGTTTCCATCCTAAGCTGTGGCAAGTTTTTTCTAAAAAACCAGGAATTCTGAACTTAAAGAAAGTATAAGATACTGGCTGAACATGATTAAAGATAAGAACACAACAGAAAACTTGACTTGCTAACTTAAAAACTGATGAAGTGGGTGAACACATTGAAATTATTTATATAAACATAATTACAAAGCTAAAATTTCAGAGCCTCATTCTCAGGTAAACAGCTAAGAAGCTGTTTAGCTATCCATAAGAATGATTACAGTACTTACTTGGAATGAAAGCACACTTCTTCACACAGACAGGAAGGAAAATCACTCTGCTACTAGAACTAATATGAACTGATATGGAAATTTTTGAATATTAGACTGATGTTTTCTATCTCGAATGCCTTCTAAGGGAAGCTCAAGCTCCTTATATAGGGAGCGGAACTCAAATTACAATTCAAAACAACAAAATGTACAGAACGACTCCGTGATTTCCTGCTTTCCTTAGTGCTCCTGCTGGTGGAGGTCGGCCGGGGAAAAAGCAGATTCCTTTAGGTGAAATGTTTTTCACCTGCTTTTTGAAAAGCAAAAGTCACTTTTGGGAAAAATCCAAAAGAACTTTCGGTGTTTTCTACACCTGCTGCTTCACATGTTCTCGTCGGTTTCTGAATTGTGACCAAGGACAAACGAGTCGTTATCTGCCTGGGCCATCCTTACTGTTGTTGCATTGTCTTCGACATCTGTATCAACATACATCTTGTAGTGGTTGTCAGTTTCAAGTTTTTCCACCCAGTGTCGAATCTATCTCCTTTCTGGTAAGAGATAGGAATAAGTCACTGCTGACTACGTCAGGATGATCGTAAGCAGTGATGATAATTTTCTCTCCTGCTGCCAGGAAGGTATTGTAGGTATCCTCAGAGATGATCTTTTTGATATATTCTAGAGTCATGGCCTTCATCCACGGGATGCTTGAGTTTGGTTGGCCATTGTACCCTACACAGGCTGGTTGAAGATATTTCCTTTGAATAATTCTTACATAATGATAAGGAGGAATATATTCAACTTCACCGTTTGCCTTCTGGATCCATTCTGGAGGAGTGGATCTGAACTTCAGTCGAAGCATACAGTCATTTTTTCTTACATTTTTGACTGTATTGACAATGATAGGCGGCAAACCTTTTAGATCATCATTTGTTTTAGTCCACAGATTATGGACAAAACCATTTTCAACAAGCCAAAGCTTGTGTTCTTGAGGATGTCCACTCTGAACATTAACCAGGTATCTTCCAACATAAGGACCTGAAACAATAAAGAGAGTTGGAGGAACTAGGTCTTCTGGATTATGTCTTCCTATCAGACTATGGAATTCATGCCAGTCTGATTCATTGAGTGCCATGATAGGAACCCTAGCACTTTCTGGACTTTCAAGGAAGAGAATTTTTTCTTTTCTTATAGCACTCTGCTGTATATGACTTTCTTCAAATTGTGGTCTGGCATTCTCATATAGTTCTTCAGCTAGTGCAAAGAGTGCCGGGAACATTAGACCACTGCTTCTTTCTTGAAAGGCAAATAAGAGGTTATCTAGGATTGCCTTCTGGTGATAAGCAAGTCTCCTGCCAGTTCTGAACACAGGAGTATCAAAAGTTCTTAATTCATAATTAAAAACATTTATGACTCCAGTTGGAGTTGGTCTGCTTTTTGGCAAAGCAGCAGCCATCAACGGTCTTGATGAGCCTTTACCGTCTGCCGTTTGAGACGGGCTAGCCAATCCTTTACCCTGGGATTGATCAGTTGAAGCTAATCCTTTAGGACTTAGCAGAAACCTTTTAAGAACCTTTTCTTTGGTTTCCATAGGATCTTCTTGAGGTTCATATTCTTTCCCAGTTCTTCTGCTTCTGGGATTACGACCTTCGTCGTCTTCTCTTTGGTTGAACATTGCCATTTCCCTGGTCAATGCGTCTGGAAGATAATTCTTGTTACCTGCAATTAATTCAACATTATAATCATATTGGTTAAGAAATAATTGCCAGTTTGCTAATCTTCCTCTATCAGCAGCTTTATCAAGTTTGAAATTTTTGAAATTCTTTACTCTGGCACAATCGGTGCGGACAGTAAAGGGTTTTCCAAGAAAAGCTGGAGAATTTAAAATCGTTTTTTTGACAGCCAAAATTTCTTTTTCCCCTGTGGGATAATTCAGTTCTGTAGGGCTGAATTTGCCACTACAAAATTTGCAGATCTTTTCAATGTTAGTACCAGGCGTTTTTGCCAAAACCACACCAGACCAATAATTATCACTCGCATCTGTCTGGAGGATAATTTCATCATTTTCTTCTGGTTGTTGAAGAGGAGGGAGGTTTTTGCAGAGATTTTTTATTTGCTTCACTATCTTTTCATCATCTTCTGTGAAGTTCCATTTTCTTTTGGAGCTTGTCTTAGGAGATAACATTGCTGTTAACCCCGAGATTTTGGGAATGAAATCTCTCCCATAGTTTATGACACCAAGGAATCTCTCTAGACTCTTAGCATCAGGAATTCTATCTGGAAATTTCCAGATCTTCTCAAGGATATGGGGTTGGAGTTTTATGACTCCATTCTTGATGTTAATTCCTAGGAAATCAACTTCATCGAGGATAAAGAAGATTTTCTTTTCTCCTAGGATAATCCCATGCTGAACTATCAGCTTTACTACCTCATGGAGGTGTCTCATGTGTTCTTCTCTGTTTTTGGAGAAGACCAGGATGTCATCTATGTAGACGACACAGAACTCCGCCACATGCTTGAAGATGTTGTCCATCTTTCTTTGGAAGATCGAGGGAGCTTGCTTTAGACCAAAGGGCATTACTAACCATTCGTAATGGCCTTGTGGTGTTCCAAATGCAGTGAGAGGAATGCTCTCAGGATGCATCTTGACCTGCTAGAAACCCGACTTTGCATCGAATTTCGAAAAGACTTTGGCTCCTCTGAGCTGGTTAATTAATACTCTTACTTGAGCAATTTGATAACCGTCTTTGACAGTCTTTTTATTGACATCTCTGTAGTCAATAACCATTCTAGCTTTTCCTCGTAGGTTTTCTGCATGATTTCTCACGTAGAATGCTGGAGCATGATGAGGGCTAGTGGAAGGTTGAATCAATCTCTTTTTCAGGAGATCTTCAATATCTTTTCTGAATTCCTTCTGATCTTCCTCTTTGTACTGAGGAATGGCTTTGACATGACAGATGGCATTCATGTCATGCAATCTTAATTCACAGACCACTGGGT
The DNA here is from genome assembly GCF_002994745.2 of Rosa chinensis. Taxonomy (NCBI): domain Eukaryota; kingdom Viridiplantae; phylum Streptophyta; class Magnoliopsida; order Rosales; family Rosaceae; genus Rosa; species Rosa chinensis. The sequence continues at coordinate 15,873,888 of NC_037089.1, read as the reverse complement.
CTTTATTCCAAAACTTCTGAGGGTCTACATCGATATTCTGTTCGAGTAGTTTCTTGATTCCTTCGAGAGTGGGAATTTTCTGAGACTCAAGCTTATTCTGAAAGTGCTTGAGGTTGTGCTCATGGATGAAACTAGCTTCTTCTTCTTCACTAGTTTCCTCTTCTTCATCTTCTTCAGAAGATTCTTCAACAAGTAATTCTTCTTGTTGCTTGATTTGGAGTATGGGTTCGAATTTTGGTTTGTAGGGGGTAAGACCACCACTATTCTGTTGCGATCTCTGATACTGAGTAGTAAAACCGGGACCAACCACAGTTCTGGCTTGTGTGAGGCGGTCTGCCCAGAACACCCGTTCTCCTTTCCTGAAGCCTATTGCTTCTTCATCCTGAATGAATCGTTGCTGGAGAATAAAGTCATTTCCCAACAAGAAATCAGATCCTTGGCCTTCAGATTGCCAAACATTCTGGATGATAAATGTTCCTCCACCAATGGTGATATGAACATTTTTTGCTACTTTTTTCATGGTGAGATGGCTTCCATCAAAAGTAACACCAGTTGCTGGCTTTTTCTTGTCTTCTTTCCAGAGTTCATCTGGAATTGCAAATCTCTTTGCAACAGTAAATCCCGATCCATTATCTACAAAGGCATGTAGATGATATTTTCTATGATCCGGGAATTTTAGTCCGATCTCTATGTAGTTGCTGTATCTACTGGTAGAGACGACCTTCGATTGATGAAGCTCATTTTCTTGAGCTTGTTCCGTTGGAATGAATGGTTTACATTCTTCTGGAACATGTTCTTGCGTGGGAGATTTATCTACATCATCATCCCAATCTGTAGGAATTATTTCTTTGATGTCTGGATTACTGAGCCATGACGGAGGGTCATATCTGACTTTATAGTCAAACTTGCCAGAAGGTTGGCCAAGTAGATCCCATGTTTCAGTATTCTCTTGTCGTTCTAAGAGATGAACAGTTTCTAGTGGTTTCACCAGTTCTACCTTTTCTGGTATTTCAACTAGTTCAACGTCTTCATCGGCTACTTCTTCTTCATTGATGATTTCTTCCCTTTTCAAGGAAGAAGGGGGAGAAGGTTCTATAATTTTTTGGAACAGAGTGTCTACCTCTTTTTCTTCTTCGTTCTCTTTTTGTTCAGAGAAATATTCTTCATATTCTTGTTCAACCAATTGGCTGACAAGGCCATTCTTGGTTTTTCTTCTTGCTTCAGCTATGAAGCATTCTTTGTGATAAGTCTTCTTAGACTCTTCACAGAACATAGGGAGACCATTCTTTTCGTGACATAAGCAATAGTCACAAACGAATGTACCAGGGTTCACCTGATAAGAAGACATTAATGTTTCTGTCTTGCTTTCTTCCCAATTTTTGATTTTCAAAACATTTATTTGTCTGGATTCGAAGTACTCTACTTCAGAATCTATCTCAGACTCTTCTGATGATTCTTCTTCTTCAGACCAGGCAGAGTAGACTGACCTGTCATCATCTTCATCATCAGAATAGGTTATTTCGTAGCCTTTCATATTTGCTACTTCTACTATTTGCTCATATTCTTCAAAGAGAGCTTTAGTAGATCTTTTACTTTTCTCAGGGCATTCGTTGGCATAGTGCCCTTCAGCTTTGCATAACCAACATCTGCAAGCTTTCTTGCTTGGTTGTTTATGCTGATGAGTATTCTTCTTTTTTTTGAAGAATTTCTTTTTAGGATCTTCATCCTTTTGTTTCTTGTAATTGGAACTCCTCTTGAATTTCCAATCCCTTTTTTGATTACTCTTTTTGAATTTTTTAGAGTAATATTTTTCTTTCTTTTTTCTGTGGAATTTGGATTCATGACATCCCCAGTTCGTGGGCATATCTAATATTCCATAACAGAAATTTTCAACTCCTTTGAGTTGTTTCTTGGCCATCTTAGCTCTAAGATTGGCTTTGCATTGCTCTTTCAGTAATTGCCGGATTCTGTCGGCAATTCCTCCAACTGAAAATCTCTCAATTGGTTTTTCAGCTATGCTTTCTCTCACAGCTGTTCTCCATGGTTCAGGGAGTTTTCTGTGCAACAGATTAACTAGATCAGTATTCTCTAGTTCACCAATTGTACAGTAATATTCCTGAAACTCATTCAGGTATTCTTCGAAATATCGCATGTCACAGATTTTGAGAGCATAGATATTCGACTTTGCCGTTTCTTTGGCTTTCTCACTCAGATTTGAAAGATCTCCACAGAACTGATCATACAGTGATACTGCAAAATCGTACGGAGACTTTGAATTCTTGATTTCTTCAAGCCAGTCTCTTCCTCTGGCAGTTTCTTTGAAGGATAGGTAGTACTTTTTTGCTACTCCTGTGAGAGTAGTTTCATAGTACACCTGCAAATCTGGTGCTTCAAATTTGCCAAGGGTAAGTGCAGAGGCCATCATTAGGCTATCTACCCATTGGTCAATGGTTTTTCTTTTGTCTAGACTCTTGTCTAGATTTAACCAGATGCCGTAGTTCGTGATAGGGACTCTAGGCAGATTGTCTTCTGGGACAAATCTTTGGGAATTTCTTTCCCCTTTTTTACCCGTGGGGGCTTTTTGTAATGGGAGTTTTACTTTTCCTTTTTCTCTGCTAATGAAAGTTCTGGAGCTTTCTCCTTCTTCCATTTCAATATCTTGATAAGGAAAGACTTTTCTCGTCTTTCTGATTTTGAATTCTTTCATTTCCTCGATTAGTTTTTCTAATCGTTCAGAATTTTCACAATTCTCAGCTTCTTCATAGAGATCATAGAGCTTCTCAGCTCTGAGCATATGGACTGGTCTGCATAGATCAGCTTCCAGATCTTCTTCTGATATTGGCTCTTCAATAGTGGGTTTTGTACCACTAACACTAGCTTCTCTGGTGCTGTAGCTTCTTCTCAGAAGACTGTTGTTTATCCTGAGGTTCTCAGGACAGACATCACTTTTCCTGTGATTGTCAAAGTTGAGGCTGATTTCTCCAGTTCTTCTACTCTCGTAGATTTTTGCTTTTGCTCTTTCCGGTTGCTTTTTTGGACCGGATAATTTCCATTCAATAGGAAACGTTACTTCATTCCAAGTAACTTTGTGGATCTGCTGTGAATGGTTCTTCTGATTGGTGAGGAATCCATTAGTAAGACCTGGGATATTTGTTATCCTTGTCTTAGGGGCTACTGTGGTACTCATCAATTTATAGTATATCCTGTATACTATTGCGAGTTCTTGCATGTCTTCTTTCATGGATATACCATCTGTCTTGACTCTCAGTCTGAGGCAGTGAGCTGCGTCTTTCAAGCTGGTGGTGAAGTTGGGGAAGCAGTTGAAATATGCCACTTGGTTGCATAAGGATGCTTCGAGCGTTCCCAACAGACTAGCTTGGAAGTCTGTTAACCTGTTGTCCTGCAGAACACATAGGACCGAACAGTTTATTCCTTCACGTGCAAGTAAATTTATGCCTACTTGGACTGCTCCAATATGCATAAATTGATATTTCTTTGCTTGAGCTCTGGCTACTTCTGCTGGAGTGATTAGTAGAAGATCAGTCTCTCCACCTGCTGTAGCGGGAGTTGTAATTTCTAGTAGTTTAAAATAATGGCTATCCATTAAATCAAACTTTCCTCTTTTGTAGATCTGTTTGAAATCTAACTTTGGGATTGAGGAATTTTTTACTTCTTGTTCGATTTCGTTGAATTCGAACTCTTCAGCATTTAGGAGTTGTACTCCTTTCTTCTTTCCAAAGATACTTAACATCTTTATTTCTCTTTTTTCCGGGTTTTCATACCGGATACTAGTCTGACTAGGAGATGGTTCCAGAAAAATCATGTTTGGAACACGATTTGTGTCTGGTTTTTCTAATGGTTTGAATCCATTAGTTTTCTTTTTACTGTAGGCACTTTCTTGTCCTTCAGTATATTTTTCATAGAATCCAGCGTTTTTTGCTGTTCAATGATTTTTCTACTGACAACTGTCAGCTTTTCTTCTTCCGTTTTTGGAAGTTCCTTGATATAATCCAGTTTGTTTTCCAATCTTTCCAATTGGTGGATTATAGCAGGTAATTTTTCTAGAGTCGATTGACATCTAGATACCTCTAATAACAGCTTCTGATATTTCTCATCAGAAGATTTTAGTAGAGAATTTATTTTTTCTAATAACAATTCTGACATTGTCCCCATTAAGGAGGGGTTCTCTCTGAGCTGTTTTACAAGCTCTGATACCAGTGATGTGCGGATCTAACCAATGCTCAAATAATCAAGAGGTTTTTGTTCCTCTTCCAGAACATCTAAGAGATTATCTATCTCTTCTTCTATTCTATAGATTCTAGTCTGTAGTCTATAGATAATATCCCAGTAATTGGGAGAATCTCTACTAAGATTATCTCTATAGGTTTTTAATTTTCTCAATTTTTCTCTTTCCTTTTGCAGTTCGTTAGTAGTAATTTTGCAGATAGCAATCAACTCAAGTCTATCAACAATCGAAATTATGAATATTAAGATTTAACTGTTTACCGTCGAATAGAGGATGCAATTTATCTGTAATTATATCTAGACAAATAATTTTGAGATGGGCCCACCACGTTTCATCAAAGGAAAATAAAAGGAAGCAAAAGAATAGTAAAAGCAAGAGAGAGGGGTATTAATAGGATAAACATTAAGTGAAAGGAATAGTTGGGAGAAAAAGAGAAAACTTTTGGGTGATTGGGGTTGAAAATAAGTTGGTGGAGTGTATGGGGTCGTATTTGGTATTCTATGGGTAAGTGGTCATTATCCCTAAAAAGAATAACATGAAGGCCTAAAAAGCAAAAGCGCCAACAAATGAATATAAACCAGCTTTTCCCAACAATGCTTTACTGGAAGACACTTTATCCCAAGATTACCTAAAGCATATTTGGATCACCCTCCATATTCCTGACTCAAGCCAAGGTCGTCTCGTTGGTGATACTCAATTCCTGCACTTTCAATATGTCTAACAGTTTCTGAAGAGATTTACCCGGGGACGTAGCCAGGAATTGAAAATGGGTTAGACTAATTTTAGCTATATAGCAAGAGGAAGAGCGAAGAAAGCATGATAAGCAGGCTTTGGTAAACAGCACTAAGGACTAATACTCGAGCAGCACTAACTACACACAAGATAACAAAGATATGAGATTTAAAGATAAAAAACAAAAAATTATAAGTTTAACTAAAGGGCTGCCAAACAAGCAAATCTGGGCACTTGGATTTCTAGCTAAAACCCCAGAAATTAAAGCCATCAACTCATGCATACAGCAGTCTCACATGCACCCAATCAAAACAACATACAACTAAATCACTTACTTCAGTACAAAACTTAAAATGAAACCAAATGGATTAGTGTAGGCTTGAAGTATAATTTCCAGGAAACAAGAACAAAGATCAGACATACCAAGTCACAAAAGTTCTTTCTAATGAAGGGAAAGAGAAACTAACATCTTTGCTACTACTACCAGATTGCATATATTCCTCTCATATGTTACATTCCAACAAATCATATTAGCATTACATATTGTTGAGAAGTAGCTCTACATTCATATGTTACATATTTGAATACATGGCTGCTCTAAACGGACAGAATTAGATGTAGGAATTCTGCTCTAACAGATAGAATTAAATGGCTGCTCTAATGATTCAAGAGAACAAATATCAAACTCAAACTCAACACATCCAATTGCAGATTATTCAAACTGAACACATCCAATTCCAAGCAATCAAAATCATTGCAGAACTCATACATTATCAACACATCCAATTTCCAGAATAACCAAAACTCATAAAACCGAAAAGAAGAGAAATTGGTACCTGAGATGATGAAGATGATTTACGATGGCACCAGCACCTGAGCACCACTTGACTTGGAGAGATTTTGCCTCTTCATTTCCAGATCAGACAGAAGCTCTCAGCATGGGTATTGGACTGTTGGGTAATCAGTTTACGACCTCACCCCTAAATACCAAACATCACCAAATATCACGATTCACGAATTTGGACAATCCATTCCCAATTATAAAACATCATCAACATGGGTACTGGGTAATTAGTTTACGGTGTTTACCTAAGATTCAGGGATTGAAGCCTTCAAGGAGTGGCAGAGATCAGAGATGCAGACTCGCAGTGGAGGTGGCTCGGTGGCGGAGGAGGTGGCTCAGGCGGACTGAAAGGGGAGGTGGCTCGGTGGCTGGAGCCTAGAACTCTGGAAGGCAGAACCAAAATCGATCTGAACGGGGAGACAGGGAGAGTATATGAGCGTCAAGACCGACAGTAGCAAGCCAGAAGCATTAGTATTTTTTTTTTAAAATTTGGGCTAACCCCTACTAGGCCGATTTTGGCCCAAATTTTCCCTTGGGCTACAGCCCAAGTAGCCTTGGTAGTGGCTCCGTCCCTCATTTATCTAATATTGCAAGATTCTGGTTGCAAGTTACTCCGTTAAATAACTTCCTGATTTGTCTCACTACTTAATTAACGAGTCACATTTTATATTATTAAGCCCATTTTTTATGATTTTCTTTTTTCTGTATTATGAGAGCTGCAGAAGATTTGATCAGAAGACCCCTCATACATGGGTGCGTCTAGGCTACGCCGGGCGTATGGTATGCCCTCGTGGGTTCTATACGCATGGCTTATTTCTGTCCAAAAATTTTGAAATAGAAGATCTGTCAGGTTAACTGCCGTTATCAGTAAAAATTGATTCTGTTATGGTAAAACAAATCTTGCAAAACGACAGAGTACGTAAACGTTACTGATCGAGAACTTCTCAACACAACCCATTCTCTATTTCTCTGGGTAACTCTCTGCAGTCTGCATTCTTGAAAATTCCTTCAGTTTGAATTGGAGAGTTTAGCAGGAATTTATGACTGAATCATTCAGAGAATTTCCACACTATTTTTTTTTATTTAACATAAACCCAATAAAAACCACATAATTTCGAAGTTTTACTAAGGATCATCGCCTTCTCATTCATAGAAACTGAGAACTCCATGAACATCAAGATCACGAATCAATACCATGATAATCATCAGACGCTTGGGATCTCGATTGTGTCTTAAAAGTTTGGATCCTTGGCGTCGATGACTTCCTTATGAAAACCCATCTCGACTATCGATCGAGTAGCCCAGATCACCGGCCCAGGTGAACTTGCCGCCATGGCCACCTTTCTTGGGCGATCCATTCATGCCCGATCCTGATTTCCTGTCCTTCTTCACCTGATCCTTTGTCGCATTTCCTTGGTGACTCTTCCCGTTTCCACTGTTCTTCATCTTCCTCTTCTTCTTCTCTGTAACTGAATCTTGGAACCATAACAGATCAAGATAATTCCTGCTGATAAACTGGAGACTTCCCTATCACCATTCTCAGCCTCAAGAACCGATCGACACATAGCTCCAACCATTTTTAAATATGAACTAGGATCGGAATTCATCCAAGAGAAGCCCAGATAACTGCCGTGAAAAGGAATTTCGGCGGCGGCCAAAACCACTCCAACTACCCATTCTTCCAAATTTAACCAAATTTGAAAACCAATTATAGAAAGACGTAGAGCATGACGAGAGGATCGTTTTTCATACCTTATACAACATCGCTTTCGGCCAGAGTCACCGGAATTTGCGGAACATTCGCCAGAAAAACTCGAAGCTTTCAAACTTTGAATCTCGTCCTCCAACCAACGGTTGAACGGACCGGTATCGAGGTCATCTTTGCACTGTCATTATGAACCATTTGCCACTGGGAAACTGCCGGAAGAGGGACAAACTTCTAGGTCTTGTCAGGTTCTTCGCGTGAAAGATAAACAGGTCGAGATGCTGCTGACTTCTAAGTTCTTCATACTTGATTCGATGATTATACCTCAACTAAACTGAATTCAAACGGCTGTGATGAAGCGGTGGAGAGATGGCCGACCTAGATCGCACCATTTCAAAATTCTTTTTCATTTTGTAATTTTTATAATTATGAAATTTTCAAAAATTGTAATAAATAGCTCAGGTTTCCTAAAAATTTTCCGATAATTACCATAGACTCGTCGAGTTGCATATTTTATTATTGAGCCTAAAATTTGAAGATTTCACTTAAAAAAAAAATTTCTCAAACACCTTTTTTTTAAATTTAAAAAAAAAAAAAAAAAAAAAAAACTCTTAGCCCACTCCACCCTTACATATGTTAATGAGAATCGAACCCATGACCTTTACAATGTTGGAATTATAATTTACCAACAGGTCACAAGAAATCTCAAACACCTTAATAACCATCAAGATTGTAAAATAATCTCCGAAATCTCAACTTACCCCATTGAATATTTGTGGCGCTCACAGAGTTGTACTATTTCAACATAATTAGATTGAAAAAAATAATGGAAATAGACTTTTTGAATAGAAGAAAATTCTACTTTAATTAAAATAAGAAAGCATTTTAATTTTAGTAAGTTATCAACAGTTTAATTTCAAATCTATCAATTTTCAATAATTTTTTTAAATCTTACAAAATCCTTATATGCTTGTTGTCTAGCACGTTTATTGGTTGTAATGAAAAATATATCTTCCAAGATGAACGAGGTGAAAGAAATAGAATTTGACAATTTCGACTGTTGGATGTGATCAAGGTAGGGAAATATGGCTATGGTAAAAAATTGACATGTTGTCATCATCGTTTTGACCTGGATCCATGTGATCAACCCTAATTTCTAAATACTCATCAAACTAAAACGCTCGTAACCACTCACTCGCAATTATTCATCTCGATCCGTCAACGCTCACACTCTCACGGGGAAGAGGTGTATCAACTCGTGTGAAAAATTCGGGATGTTTATCTCCCAATAATTCGGCTCCCCTTAGGGAAGCATAAATGTATATTGGGTTGACCCCTTTGACCAATATGAAAACAAAAGCTGACCGGGTTAGTTTTTTTACACTGTACCTATTAATACGTGTTAAATATATGGGTAATGACATATCAATCGATTTCCATTTTGTATTATTTGGATCTCACAAAATCCTTATATGCCTATTACTGTTGTATAGCATGTTTATTGGTTGTAGAGAAAAGTATACATTCTACGATGAACAAGGTGAAAGAAATAGAATTTGACAAATTCGACCGTTGGATATGATCAGGGCAGGGAAATATGGTTATGGTAAAAAATTTACATGTCTTCGTCATTGTTTCGGCCTTGATCCACATGGTCACCTTGAACTCAAAATACTCATCAAACAAAGATGCTCATAATCACTAACTCACAACTTCTTTTTTCGATCCGTCTGAGCTCACACTCTCGTGGGACGAGGTGTATCAATTCTTGTAAAAAATTCGGGATGTTTAGGGCATGTTCGGTATCATTTTGCGATACTGTTTTTTATTTTACGAATTCAAAAACTTATATAATTTGCGTTCGGTGCATTAAATTTGAAAAACAGGGAAAACAGATTTTAGGAAACAATTCATAAACCATGAATAAATATGGGAAATGACTTTTTGACGTTTTCATTGTTTTCTGAAAACAACCCACTCCCGCAATTGGAGAAAGTGATTTAATTTTTTATTTATTTTAAGCACATAGATCTGAAAACTCTTCTCCTCTCTTTCTCTTCCACAATTTCCATTAGGACTTCTCCTCTCTTCTCATGATCTCATCTACTTTATCTGCTGTTTTAACTTTCTTCTTCCCATCTTTTTCAATCAATTGAAACCTGCAGAATCATGTAGTGGAGAAGAATGGAGGATTCAGAAAATTCCTTTTTCATGTGTCAGATCTAATTTATATTGATGATTGCTCTTGGATGATTTAGGGTGAAAGCATCGGTATTTAAGCTTCAATATAATTGGATTATCTCATGGGCCAAAGGAATTAACAACAAAGGTTGGGACATTTGATTGAATTATCGTTTTAAACTAAAGATTTAAGAGTTTGCAATTTCATATGATATATTTTATAAACAAAATTGAGGGATTTGGTTCTTCTTGTTCAATCTCCTTCACAATACTTTGTTTCTTTTCTCATAAAAACCAATAAAGGATTCATAATCAATACAAACAAAATATATAGTCAATCTTTCATGATCATTGAAGAATACTAAAAAGGATCTTTTCCCTTTGAAGAAAAAAAATAGAGTTTTAGATTGTATAAACTGAGTGCTATATGTTTTTAATTTCAAGTTTTGAAATACTTGTACCAAACATATGTTTAAATCTTAAAAACTTGTAATTTAATTCCTAGTTTTCATTATACAATTCAGCATTGCAAAAATAGTTTCTTAAAACGTTACAGGACACACCCTTATCTCCCCATGATTCAGCTCCTCTTAGGGAAGCATAAGAGTATATTGGGTTGACCCTTTTTATCAATATGAAAATGAAGGTCTACTGGGTTAATTTTTTTACACCGTACCTATTAACATTGTCATGCCCCTGATTTTTAACACAAATAAAAATCGATATATAATCTCATAATTATACATGCATGATCGTTCAGCCATCAATACAAAATACCTAGAAACTTTTTCCCTTTAAACCAAGTACATACTGATGCCCTGAACCCTCAAAGTTAATATACACTCGCTCCACAGAGTTATATATTACACAAGCTTACGAATTAAATTGTCAACAACAAAATAAAACGTAAATGCCCCTCAGAGCTCACTACAAGCGGAAGTCTTTATAACGGTAAAGTCACAAAATTGGTTTTCTACCGTAACGCTGCCAGCACGCCACCTCAGGTTCAGCCACGATGACCCCACTACAAAAAAGAATTCATTTGGCTTCACCCGTTAGCATCGGCGTGAGAATGCCGTCGCCATTGATCTAAAATTTGCTACGGCAAATGTGGCGTCGCAAAGAGAAAAATTATTTGCCACGGCATGGCGTCGCCGTCGCATAAATATGCCCTCAATGGCTACGACATATTCTTTCCATTGCCAAATTTCTTTAATTTTAGCTATGGTAATACATGCCGTCGTGTATTTTCATTTTATAATTTTTTTTTTTTGACGTTTGGGTGGATATATGTGCAACTTTGGCAAGTTTTTAAACATGTTGGCAAGTTTTTAGGTTTTTGGGTTCAGAAACTTTGGACTCCCTCAATCTCTCAAACTCTCAGAATCTCATCCCTCTCTCTCCGACTCTCAGACTCACTCTCCCCCAATCTCCTCCGCGAATGATGGTCAATGACATGGGCACAGTGGGCCGACGACACATCAATCTTCTCTCAATCCATCATCGAATCTGATTCCGGTCCAACCCTCTCCTCGAACCCAATCTGGCCGGTAGTGACTTGTCCTCTCTCTCTAAAATCTCAGATCTGTTTGAAAATATGAAATCTAAAACCCAGTTCTTGGTTTCTCAATTTCCCCTGTTATATGTTTATTTCACTTTAATCAAAATTGAAATAGTGTAGGCTGTGTTCTATACTTCTGTGTAGAAATAGTGGTGTTTGTCATGTTCTTGGTTTGATGGGGTTTAGCGAAAATTATTTAGTGTTGTTTATTATGTACTTGGAGAATCAATGTTCTTGGTTACTGAGGCACTGATGTATTGTTCTAGTAAAACCTTTCAACTCTGATTCCTGAAAATTGGAAGTCAGATTAGCTTGATTCATAGCTTTATTATGAGGGAATAGGCATAATTGGAATCTTGGACTTTGTAGTTGTGAAAATATGATTTTCAGTTTCCTGCTCTTAGAAAGCAATAGAGGTGGGAATAATTTGTGAGATTTGTGTACTTTTGCCAAAAACTTACTGTTTCCTTTCTACTGGAAATTTAGGCTGAACAAGAAACAAATGAGGTTTATGCTCATATGAGTACACTTAATTAATAGGACAAGTTCAAATGAGGTTTATGGGCATTTGAATACACTTGTTGCTGTCAACTTATTCATGTCTTTTATCTCAGAAAACTACCTGGGTTTCAACATTCTACATGTGCATAGTACTTGGATTTGCACTTGGTTTTGTTTGCGTTGGCTTGGTAAGTTTATATACTCAGTTCCTTCATAATTTATACATATGATTTGTTGGAACAACAGTTATATACAAATGCATTTGACACTTAATTAATAGGACAAGTTCAAATGCTCAATCAGATTCATTGTGCCATGAACGCAAGCTGCTTAAATAGGATAAACTCGGCTTCTCCTTTAGCATGAAGCTTCGAATTTGAGGTACAACTTATGTTTTTTTATTTTTTATCAAATGCAAATGTATTTTCTAATCAAAATTTTTTCATGCTTATAGTAACCAAGAACTCTCTGTGAGTCTAAAGTTTCTCTTTTTCTAATTAGGGATATAATATTTGTTGAGTTTTACATGTTCTGGATGTACTGGTTTTTGTTGGGATCTGGTTAGTAGTAAACTACAAAGGGAAGGCATAAACGCAAAGAGTTGAGCCAAAGCTTGCTTTGGTTGAGGTACAGCTGCAAAACGAGGCATTCTTAGAGAATTGGGAACCTACTAAAAGCTCTTATCTTGGTGAGAACATCAATCTTCTTTTGTTCTTGATATAAACTTTGTTTTCCTTTTAGACACCAAAAACCAAACTATGGTTTCTGCAGCAGAAATTTATAACTACACTAGTGATGCTATGATTCACCCATTCTCAATTCTAGTTTACTGATTATCACTTTGCCCTGTCATGTTTATTGGGTTCTGTAGTTTTCGTGCTCATGTTTAAATGGATTTGTACTCTTTCTTGCTTTTCATGGAATTGATGGGAAACGATAAGGACATGAGGAATCAATTACACAACCAAACGAGTTTAGCACATTGTTTATTGCTAATAAACCTTTGCTATTGTTCACACTTAATTTTCTAATACAGTCTTCATCTTATCTTAAAATATAAAGTATGTTTGGAGAGACGAGTTTAAGGTTGGCAGTTTTGTTTCTTTCAAGAAGAAACAAGTTTAAAATCTTTAGATTGCAGAATTTAATGTGCTTCTGGAGTCGTGGACCTTCATATGCAACTAATCTTGGACTTTCATACTAACCTTTTGAGTTTTTAATTTATGCTTTTGGATTTCTCAAGCATATATATAAGTTAGGCTCAGCAAATAGGAATATAAAGAGCAAGTTAGTCTGCAACAATAAGTAATTGTAAGGTTGTAACGGTAATGATCATGCTGTAATAGATTGCAAAGTTGTGGAGTTAAGCTGCTAATTTACCTGATTTGCTTCCATTAAATTATCCTTTGTCAACATTAGCTGCAATTTAAAAAAGGCTTAAAGACAGAATGCTCAGTCATGAATCCATTCGATTATGTTATAGGGAGTCTTGTTTTGGCTCTAATTGGTGGTCATTTAAAACTTTGTTGTTTAAATTCTCAAGCCCGCCGTTTTTTGATAGAATTCAAGAATCAATCTAGTTTTAGTGTAATTTCTCATCAAAATTTAATATTGTTTTTTGCTGTGCTACTTTGCTATTCTATCTATTTGATTTGCTTTGCTAGAGATTATATCTAGTACAATAGGATCATTGTAAACAGATATATCCCAGCTTTAGTTGGTAGTCATAAAATCTGAGCACTAATTTGTACCCGAAATCTTTTTTTAAACAATTTAATGGGAAAGACTATCCTTTGCTTTTGTGAGACTAGTTTGATGGTTTTGATATTAGCTAGGGTATGTGTTTTGAATTGGGGTTTGAGGAGGTTGGAATGAAAAAGGTGTAAGCTTTTGATTTTGATTTTGAGTGTGTGACATCAATTGGTGAATAACAATGATAGTTATTGATGATTCACAATCTTTTGATCTCAGTTGTTTGTGATGAGTTGATTATGTGACCTATTCCTCTAAGGGTTTATCTTTTGGATCCTTCCTGGGCACAGGACAATGAAGCTTAGAAGTAAAACAGGGCATATCAATACCATAAGACAGTAGGAACTAAATGCTTTCATAAAGTATATATGAATTGAAACTATAATGAAATGACTGAAAGATACGAAACTAAGTAAAGGCTTTTTTGTTCTGTATCTTATTTCTTATGTGTGTAATTCTTGTTCATTGTTTATCAAGTTCTAAATTTGCAACTCTATATATGTTCATTGAATCTTGAATTGATGCAAGTATGTCCAGAACTACAAGGAAAAGGAGAAATTAATAGGTTCTAAAGTGCACAGTTGGAAAAGGAGGATGAGAGGCAAAGCTTTCAGCAACATTTTTTTGGGATTTGCAGGTATGAAAAACTCATATGTAGTTTAAATTTCACTTTAAGTTTTTTTTTTATGTGGATTGGTGTGTAGTGTGTACATCTATATTGTTTGATCTGGTAGCCAGTAAATTTGCCGACCTAGGATCTATGCTTTAATGAAGTAATTAATCACTCAAATGTACACTTCTCCAAATTTCACTCTAAATTTCATTCAAATGTACACTTCTCCACACTAGGATCTATGCTTTCATAAAGTAATTAATCAGAGGATATCAATATCAATTTGCCTAAACTTTAGTATCTGTAAGTGTAGTCCCAAGTCTCATGCTCATCCTCCCTCTCTTCACTTGATTTATGTTTCTTTATCTGAATATTTTTCACTTATCTATGTAGATAGAAAACAGACACATATCTTGAGGAAGATCCCTGAAAAGCTTTTCTTGAAGTAGAGGAAGAAAAGTACCTTGTATTATCTTGTAAACTCTTGTATAAGAGCTTCATTGCTTTTGTAACATTCATGAGAAAAATCAAAATTAACATTCCCTTTTCAATATGTTCAATTCCTTTTTGTACAACGCGCTTTTATCCAAAAAAAAAAAATCTGGCAATGCATATTTGCATGCCATATTTTTTTTTAATTCATAAATAAAATTTTGCGACAGCAATTTTACCGTCGCAAAGTTTTGGTAGCAGTCGGTGGCGTCGCCATAGATATTTACGACAGCATTTTGTAGTAGCAAAATTCTTGCGACGGCAAGGGGTTGCCGTTGCTAATAAGCTTGCGACGGTGCATTTGCCGTCGCATATACCAATGGCGACGCCCTCAACGACTTTGGCGCAATTGTCATCGCCATTGGTCTTTCGTGACGGCAATTTCACTTTCCGAGACGGCACATCGCCGTGGCAATTTGAATTTTTTTTTATAGTGCCCTAACCTGAAGGATTAACCCCTACACAGTTTGAATGGTGCACCGGGTTGCCATACAATAAACCAGGTAAGCTTTTGCAAGCCCGTATGAATAAACTCAAAACCACAAAGAAAAACACATTTCTTAAGTCACCTAAACCTAAACAACGATAAACATACATCTCACACATACAACCATCTGTTTCATAATCTGCCATGCCCCTCAGAGCTCACTACAAGCGGAAGTCTTTATAACGGTAAAGTCACAAAATTGGCTTTCTACCATAACGCTGCCAACACGCCACCTCAGGTTCAGCCACGATTACCCTGACCTGCAGGATTAACCCCTATATCGTTTGAATGGTGCACCAGGTTGCAATACAACAAACCCGGTAAGCTTTTACAAGCCTGTATGAGTAAACTCAAAACCACAAAGCAAAACACATTTCTTAAGTCACCTAAACCTAAACAACGATAACCATACATCTCACATCTACAGCCATCTGTTTCATAATCTTCCATCTCATGCTTACGTAGGTCAACTCGTGACTAAACTATATGCTCAGATTCTCAACCTAGCATCCCATTACACAAATTTCCCGTCAAACAAAACCTCCTCAGATAATGTTTGAAAATCCCTTGACGCATAACGGCGAGTCACAAGGATCACACTCATTTCCTTCCCACTGGAAGCCTTTGTCATCAACATGACATCAAGGTGAAAACAATGAATTACCTTCCTATCCTCACACAGAGCACAATTGTTACCACTATGGTCTTCAAGATAAATCAAACCATCAATCAATAAAATCAAGAAGAAAACAAGGCAATCACAATTCAAAACAAGCAAAACAAGTCATAGTAATCATCATAACCCCACACTCTGACATCCATACGTAGCTCTGACTATCAGTGCAGTCCTCTCGATGTTTGTTAACTTAATAGCAATTCAACTCCGCTACCGAGCTGTCATCACACAGATTTCACTGATCATCACACAGATATGCATCATCCTACTGATCATCACATAGATAGCGATCCTCACACAAATTCATCACACAGATATGCATAATCCTACTGATCATCACACAGATAGCGATCCTCACACAAATTCATCACATAGATATCACCGGTCATCACACAGATAGTGATCATCGCACAAATTCATCACACTGATATCACCGGTCATCACACAGATAGAGATCCTCACACAGATAGCGATCATCGAACTGATCATCACACAGATAGCAATCATCACAAAGACTTATTGCTGGTCATCACACAGATAACAATCATCACACAGACTTCACCGATTTTTCACATAGATATCCCTACACAAGCTTTACATGATAATCATCACAAAGATTCATCACACTGATGTCATCGATTCATCACACAGATATTCCTACACAAGCTTTACCATATCTTAAATCTCACTTAAGACGGTCATATAGACCCATGGTATCTCAACACATGATATTCTATAATCACAACTCAATACACAATTTCACCATTCTCGAGCAATAATGAACTCATTTCAAATATTGTTCGCCTCACAACGAAACCACCAATTCATATATATATATATATATATATATATATATATATATATATATATATATATATATACGAAATCATCCACTCAGGAATGCCACTAATACCACTATAGTCACAGTTAATCCCATAACTTCAAGATAATATGGTAATTAGGCTCATAACGAATATCGTAAGATTTACTCACCTCTGAATCCCGCTGCGTCTTCACACACTAACCAAGACAAGCACAAATCGTTGCAATCTGCTCAACACAAGCTTGTCAAGTACCTAAACACATAAGGTCTCGACTTAGTAACAATTCACAAACGATTTAAGTCTGAAACATCTGTTTTGAACTAAAATCCCAAAAGTGACTCCAATAGAGGCGAAACCACATTTGAGACCTCCCAAAGTCTCTGAAATACTTCCACGATCGATGTGACAAAACCACAAGTCGATCGGACGCTCAATTCCTCACGAATCGAATCATCGAACGGTCTGAAACCGTAAAAATCACAACATATTCATACGATTTTCAAAAATTATGTATTGCATATTGAAATGCTCGTATTGACGAGTGGATCGAACTCAGGAACATAAACTATCCCTGAGGTGGCCGGAAACTGCAGGAAAACACCACCACAGTGGCGGCGCCGTCGCCGGCCCAAAGTCGGAATTTGGCAAAACTCCCAACACCAAAGTTCATCATCTCAATTCCAATTACAACCTTTATAACTACATTAAAGTCCAAATATAAACCAATCGAGCGAATTTTACCTTCGAACAAATTAGACCGATTGAAATCCTAGAACTTCAAAGCTTCGATTCGTCCTCCACAAGTGAAATCACTCCAAGCCACTTTGGGAGAAGCATCCACGTCCTTTGGGCTCCGAAAGCCCCCTAGAATCATCGGCAAAGGTGTCCGGAATCTCCAGTTCTAACTAAGGCGATTTTGTCCCCTACTAGGCTTTCTTCTCGGCCTTGCAGCGCCACCTACATCTCGTATTTCACTTCGATTTCTTCTACAAACTGGTAAAGGATGTCGAGATGAGAAAACTCCACTTTGTTTCACGTCAATCGGTGGTCGGATGAGGAAGATATGGCCGGAAAACCAGAGAGGAAGAAATCAGGGCTCGGGAGAGAGAGGGTCAGTTTTCTAGTTTTGGAAAATTCTGTCCTTCTTTGCAAATTTCCGGAATTTTCTCATATTTATAGAATTTTCCCAATTTTCAATCGCTCATAACTTTCTCATACGAATTCCGATTTCCACGTTCCACATATCCACGAACTCGTATCGACGTGCTCTACAACTTTTGTGAAGGAAGTTTTCAGAGAATCTCAATGTATCAAAAGTCAACCTTGAACCCCCTCCTAAATCCACACTTTTCGAATAAAAATTCGTCTGAAACACTTCTGCTCTATCCACGAGCCACGAAATTGTCCAATAACCACTAATTAAATTCCGGAAAATTCTCGAAAAATAATAACGATTTTCTGGGGCGCTACAAACATGCATTAAATATATGAGTAATGTCAATTCTATCAATTTCCAATGTTGATTATTTGGATCACACAAAATCCTTATATACCCACTAATGTTGTTTATCCTGTTTATTGGTAGTAGGGAAATATACACATTCCAAAATGAATAAGGTGGACTAAATAGAATTCGATAAATTTGACCGTTGCATGTGATCAAGGCTGGGAAATATGACTACGGTAAAAAATTTACATGTTTTTGTAATTGTTTCGGTCTCGATCCACGTGGTCAAATCTAACCTCTAAACACTTATTAAACTAAAACGCTTGTAACTACTCCATCACAACTTCTTTTCTCCATCCATTAGCTCTCACACTCTCGTGGGGATTAGCTGTATCAACTCATGTAGGAAATTCAGGACGTTTATATCTCCGGGATTCGGCTTCCCTTAGGGAAGTATAAGTGTGTGTTAGGTTAACGCCAATGACCAATATGAAACAACTGCCAACCGAGTTAATATTTTTACACGATATCTATTAATACGCGTTAAATACATGGTTAATGCCAAATCTATCAATTTCTAATTTTGATTATTGGGATCACATGAAATTCTTGTATGCCTACTAATAGCGTCTAACATGTTTGTTGGTTGTAGGGAAAAGTTTACACTCCAAAATGGCAAGGAGAAGGAAATTGAATTATGTCAAACCTACTATTGGATGGGATAATTAAAATATCTTATGTTTGTTGTAAACAAATCAACCAATTTCATCATCGTCTTGGCTTTGATCTATATGGTCAACCGATGATACATTTATACCACTATTTACTAATTACATTTCTCTAAGGGCAACCCCTATCAAGGCACAAGATATTGAAAAAACCAACCATTGGATGCAATGATTGAGATATTTTGTTCTCATTTTCAAATATTATCTACTTTTGGTTTTGTTTTAATAACGATCCACTCAGTCAACCACAGTGTCTTCATTATTATTAACACTAAAACATAATTTGTAAATTTGTCACTATACGATTGGAGCGCTTTTTATGACCATTTCTCATATGGTAATCTACCCATGCCATGTATAACAACTCGAAAAACTTAATCTTCATGGTGAAGTCTTTTAAACACTTAAATATATTGAATTCGCATATAAAATTTAAATAAATTTACGTCCACTAGAAAATTTAATTAAATTTTTTTTTAATGAGGTAACAAATTCAGTTTATATGAATTGGAAAAAAGAAATAATAAAAATGCAATAAATTTGAGGTAACAAATTTAGTTTATATAAAAAAAAAATCAAGAGGGAAAAGGTGGCTCGAACCTAAGTTGCCCTTCCCAATACTTTATGCCTTGAACCACCACACCAGTATTCCAAGTTATCACTCGCAGACATCAGTTTTCTTTTGATATCAAACTTGTTGTCAGTTGTGTGAATTCTTCGATCTTCTTCGACCCCCTCCAGAACTTGGACCTCACAAGATTTATTGGTTTGGTTCAATTGCCCATCTAATTGTCCATCTGTTCACCCATAAATTCGATTGAAGTTTAATTCCTATACCCATATATTCTAAATCAAACACAATCTTGACTTCTTGGCTGAGTCCTTGCTCGGGTAATTCTTGATTCCGGCAACGAGGTATGGAAGAGGATTGGGAGGACGCTCAGACTAAGCTGGTCGGACCGAAGACGGTGAGCGACGGCGACTAGGATGAAATGATGGATTGCGAGGGACATGGATTTGTTGCCGGAATCGGAGAGGATCTTGGCGGGGTTGGATGATGGTTTGGGTGGAGCAGAAGGAGAAGAGAGACAGTAGTCAGTCACGTCAAACCAGACTTTGAACTAGATTTACCATGGAAGTTAAATTAGATTTACCAATGTTGTCGTTTAGGGGGTTAGAGTACTTGGCTATCCCTACCGTTAATGGCCGTCACAGGCGTACGCTACGCACAGCTTAGCCAAGAATTGTGCCTCATACATATCATACCAACTACAGCAGACCTCGATTAGGTTGTTAGCGGAAATAAAAGTATGTGCCATGGTTGCCACTTATGCTTCGCCTAGCCTCCTAGCTCGGGTTAGCATACAATATGAAGACATTTGATCAACTAGAAGAGGGCAAAGATATGAAGACTAGACCATTTCAGGCAAGCTGATTGAGTAAGTAAGTCTATAGACGGAAATTTCTTTTGGTTTTATGTAAATAGTTGGAGTTGCACGCCTAATATCGCGACAAATTGAAGCTTCCCAGTATTGTCCACATGATACATCGCGGATTGGTCAATTAGTTACATGATACAAGTGGTTCCAAATAGGAAAATACAACTAGTCAATCATCTTCCTGTGTGTGTATGAGGAATTATACACACACACACACACTTTAATTTTCTATTTGAAAATTAAATTTTCAAAATTTATTATTCTACATCATATATATTGTCCCCTAATGTGGTTTGAAGAATATGTTGTGATTTACCATTACAAATGTAAAAAGGAAATGTACTTGCAAAAGATGAGAACTTGGATTTAGCTAGACTTGACTTTGTTCAAATGCCAGAGCGCGCGTGCGCGCGCGCGCACACACACACACACACAGAGCTGTTCCAAAGAGGACGTCTACACTTTCGCTAAAGTGCGGACGTCGACGCTCTAGCTCGGCTCGAGGAGCGATGGAGCGGTGGGGCTTGCCGGACAGAGGTTAGGGGTCGGACGGACCAGTCAGTGGAGTCACCGGCGACTTGGTTGAAGCACTTCCCAGAAACCTGTAGTTGCAAGTGAGGTCCTTGCCCAGAAACCTACAACCTTGACCTCCTCCGACCTCAATTGCTGCCCAGAAGCTGTCTGGGATGCCTCCGGCCTCCGTCTGGCCCGATTCGCTCCTCCGTCACGGCCTGAAAAGCTGCAGAAGATCGACGTCGGCACTTTAGCGAAAGTGCGGACGTCCACTTTGGAACGGGCTTGTGTGTGTTTATATATATATATATATATATATATATATATTTTAAAAGATGGGCTAGTGCGGCTTCTTTCAAGAATTGATTAATGAAACTGTCGAATACAAAGGGAGACATTGAGCTTAAACCCTTAATTACAATAAGCATTTAAAAAAGGTCCCAAAATAATATCAGGAGTTTCTACAAATTAGCAAAGAGTGCACAACTGGCTACTCAATTTGATTTGACATAGCGGTATATTGGAAAGATAACTCGATTATGACAAAACATAATTATCAAAATCATAGTTTTCCTACTATGTTGCCACTGGAGAATAATTCTGACGACACTTAGTTTCATTCTGCTACTAGGAGGTTGCGACCATCTAATAAATGATCATCGCCTTGCTAGGTCAGACAAGGCACTTAGAGTGCATACACATGCATTTAG
Organism: Rosa chinensis; assembly: GCF_002994745.2. Classification (NCBI taxonomy): domain Eukaryota; kingdom Viridiplantae; phylum Streptophyta; class Magnoliopsida; order Rosales; family Rosaceae; genus Rosa; species Rosa chinensis. Next base: position 15,852,437 of record NC_037089.1, on the reverse strand, counting down.
TCTGATTAGCCCTACAAGGTACATGTAGGATTTATTACACGCCAGAGGTGAGACAATACTAACCAACGAAGATAAATAAAACTAAAAAAAGAAATTAAAAAACCAGCCCAGGTCCGGCCCAAGCCCAAGCCTCCACCAAGGAAATAAGGGAGATCCACCCTGCCGACCAAACCTGGCCCAACCCTACCATGGCCACTACCGTCAGACCACCAACTGCACTGCGCTGCCAGATTTGCCGCTCCGCTGCCATCATCATTCGATCCTCTCTACCGCGCCATAGAACCGCGCCGACCCTGTCAAACAGACCCATCCCCAGATCAAATCGAAGAGAATGGACCCAGATCGGGTTGATATGATCAGAACCGAGCCGTGCCTCACCAACCACGGGACCCCCCAACATCATTCATCCATCCTTACCTTGCCATGGAAACGTATAGCCGCTGCCACACCAATCCATCCCCATATCAGATCTAAAAGAACTAACCCAGATCGGACTAATCTGAGCAGACTCAAGCCGCACCACGACGACACCTAGCAGATTTCGAACTCACTCCACCAAGTCACACCGCCGACCAGGCCATCGAAGGACAAACCAGACCCCGACAGTAGCCCCGATCTTCCCCTTCCTCACCTCGCAACTCAGCACCGCAATCTCCACGATCCAAAACAGACGTTGATCGGGGAAACCAGCACATTCCAGGCCCACACGAGGCCGACAAAGACCCATCTGACCACGTCGGAAGGGCTCACCTCCAGACAGGGAGGAAAAACTTGTTTTTTCTCTCAGGCGCGTGATCTAGCCCTCAAATGACTTTTTTTGAAATTGAAAAGTTATGAGTGAACAAAAATTTATTCTAAATGCCAGAGCATATATAATCAAAAACAATTCCAAACTTTCAATTAATCAGTTTAGTAACAATCACACCGGTGAAGATAATCTGTTATGATTGATTCTACATTATTTCGACAAAAAAATGTAACCGCATAACAGTCACACCTTAATATTGTTAAGACTTAAGAGTATAGGTCAAAGTCAATATAGTTGGTCAATATAGATTGTCAAAGATTAAAGTGATAGTAATCAAGTCGGTATAAATAAGGTTACTGTAGATTGGTTACTAATTGTAAAACTACCTAGAGAAAAATCAGTAACAGTCCATCGTCATCTTCCTTGGTTTTCTAGTTTTCTTAGATTTTCTGCTTTCTTCTACTCTTTTGCTATTTCACCATCAATTTCAACAAATACTAGTATATAAAAGTCACAAAATTTAGCTTTAACCATATATAGTTTTTTTTATTTTTTATTTCTTTTGAAAAGGAAGGAGGCACACATATTTTTAATTACTTTGTGGTAATGCATATGCACACACAGGTTTACTACTGGCTATCAAGTTGGAGATGTACTGAATTTTGGTATAGTACTTCTGCACGTAAGGTTTGGTGAGACTTGCCTCCTTTTATCCTTGAGCATTGTAATAGCGATCACTTGAGTTTTTATAAGTTGTTTTCTTTCATGGTTTTTGATTTGATCTTCCTTATGAGTATAGGAAGGATCACTTTCTTACCTAAAAGATAAAAAAAAAATATAATAGTTTTTTTTTTGAAGCGCTCACAAAGAAAATATATTCATAAGCCAGAATAGGCTGTTACATACCCTTCCACTGCCATCAGACAGACAAGAAGATAGTGATAGTACCCACAGTGGTACATAGAAATAGACATACTCATTGTGCAATGAAATACGTAGAACATAATGGGAGCCCCCTTTGGTACTACACCGGAGGTGCTAGAAGGATCTGACCTTCCCAACCTAACTATTACCCAGTAATCTAGTCGCCTAAAGACCTCAATTGGTGTACAACTAAAGACACTGAGAATTAAGTCGACAAGACCAAAACGAATAACTAAAGCTAGATGTAGACAAGTGCCTAGACAGTCCCTGGAAATAGGGAATTATTGAAACAAAACTGACTTAAACAAAATAAATAGGGTCTAGGTCAAACAACCCAGCCCAAAATCACAGCCCAACAGCCCAAGAAGGAAACCCCAGCTTAGGCCCAATAATGAAAGCTTGACCCAAGCCCACCGTCCATTTGCAACCTCTAATGGTCGACCGCTGCCACCCGATACCAGATTCGGCTGCCGCAATCGGCACTAGCCCTCACCACTGCCACTGACTCCAGACTCGCCGCCGCACCGCAAGACCCGACCTCGCTGCCTCATGTCGAAATCCGACCGAAACCAGTCGAAAGCAGCCCGATTCAACATGTCGCCGCCACCGTCCAGCCCCTCCACCACGCTGCCAGTCATGGAGATCCAGGAGGTGCCTCAGCGACACTTGATCCGCGTTGCACCGCCACCTATTGAGTCCAAGATTTCTTCCGGTTCTTGTCGCCAAAACCATCCAGCGCCGGACTCAAGCCGTAACCCCTTTCCAAGAAACTGTCGGGCCACTAGTTTTCAAATTTCCATCCGGCAGTTGTGTCAAGCAGGAGAGGTGAGCCAACGCCGCCCAAGCACGCCGCCGGACAAGAAGAAAGTTGCAACCCTAGACCAACTGACCAAGAGCGAGTCTGGGTTTTGTGGAGCATGGTTTCTTTGTGATTGTTATTCAATTTATATATATATAATCCTGTTTCTCAGTGATAAAGTAATCTGGGGTTCACATCCAAAACCAATTGGCAATAGATGAAGTGGCCCAAACCCTTATAAATTCATAAGCAAAGTTATATTTTTCCAATGTGGGGGTTATATTTATACATATTGTCAACACACCCCCGCACGTGTAGCGATTTCTCAAGCCATACAAGTGGACAAGTTATATTGGGTGACGGTGAGCACGTGTGGCCATCGTTGAAACTAAACACGTGGGTAACCCGCTCTGATACCATGATAAAGTAATCTGGAGTTCACATCCAAAACCAATTGGCAATGGATGGAGTGACCCAAACCCTTATAAACCCATAAGCAAAGTTATATTTTTTCAATGTGGGAGTTATATTTATGCACATTCTCGACACTCAAAAATTACCATGAAAGGGTAGCTATAACCTCATCAATTATAAGATGAATAGGTCATAATCAGTAGGAAAGCTTGATTGAAATTTCAGATTAGTTCTGTATTAATTGGTAATCCATAAGCTATAGTATTAGTACCACAATAATAAGTGAAGATGGTCCCATGACTCCCATCATAAAATGAAAGCTTAAAAAACAAAAGCTAACCAATGAATATCAGCTAGCTAGCTCCCCCAGGTGGGGTCAAAGAAAGAAAAAGATATTAGCCCAAGATTACCTAGAGCCACCAGCTAATTTCACAGCTTCATTTTCTTTTAGAGCATCAGTAGTGGGGACTCATTTTTTAGACTCAAATTTGGGTCAAAATAAGCTGGAATAATGATTTGGGTTCATCTAAATAGTGTACAAAATGACTTACTTTTATTAGGTGCTGCAGTGGTGCATGACTTATTTTTGGACCCATATTTTGGACACATTTTTTTAGACTCATATTTAGGTCTAAAACACAAATCTTTCCACTGTGAAACAGACTCATATTTGAAACTTTTATTTTATGTTCGTTTTAATTTTTAGATATGTATATACATATAACTTACATTAAGTTAAAGAAAATGCGTAACAAATTAGTGTAAATAAAATTTAATTATCAAACATTAAACATAAAATTCATTAAAAATTATTCATATTGGAAAAAAAAAATATTTGAAGAACAGTAGAGTGAGAGTAGGGAATGAAAGAGGCAAATGAAAAAAAAATAGACAACTACAAAGGACTACCAGACAACCTTTCATTTAACACAAAAGTCCACAACCTTTTCTCTTATACAATTAAGGACACACCCTATTCCCTTTTACCCTTTTACAATTTTTCACAGTATCAGCCAATATTTTCTGCTATAAAGTCTTCACACAGTATCAGCCTAAGAACTAGCCTTCAACATGCCACAACTTCGCCTAACGACTTTCTGTCTAAGCGGCTACTAACAGGGTGGAATCACTGCTGCCTTAATATGATAAAGGGTTCAGTTTTTAAAGCAAAAAACATTACAACTGTTACTGCTAATAACTGCTACTGCTACTTACAAATGTAAAAACAACCAAAATATTTTTGTGACAATGTATTGGGCACAAGCTGAATTTATTTATTCAAACATGAATACAAATACAGAACCCAGAGCCTCGCTCTTGGGCAAACAGCTAAACGCTGTTTAGCTACTCATAACTGATTACAAGTACTTACTTGGAGTAAGATGCACATTCCATTAAAAGACTTTTACTGCTGCTACTATGGCTTTCTTACTTCTTGAAAGAATATGATTCTGCTCAATTTTCTAATCTAGACTAAATATGAAAAGTTTTTGATGCAGAAATTTTTCGATGCCTCTACAAATGAAACTAAGGCTCCTTATATAGGGAGCGGAACTCAAACTGGAATTCAAAACATAAAAATGTACAGAACAACTCCGTGATTTTATGTTTTTGTGAGTGCTCCTGATGATGGAGGTCGGTTGGCAAAAGCAGATTCCTTTAAGTGAAATGTTTTTCACCTGCTTTCTTTTGAAAAGCCAAAGCAGCTTTTGGGAAAAGTCCAAAGTTACTTTCGGTGCTTTTTACACCAGCTGCTTCACATGTTCTCGTCCGTTTCTGAGTTGTGGCCAATTACAAAGGAGTTGTTGTCCATCCCAGCCATTCTGGCAGTAGTTACATTATCTTCGACATTTGTATCAACATACATCTTGTAGTGGTTGTTGCTTTCAAGCTTTTCAACCCATTGTAGGCATGCCAGTGTCGAGTCTATCTCCATTCTCGTGAGAGAGAGGAAGAGGTCGCTGCTGATTACGTCAGGATGATCGTAAGCAGTGATTATCGTTTTTTCTCCTGCTGCCAGGAAGGTATTGTTTGTATCTTCTTCGATGATCTTCTTAATGTATTCTAGGGACATGACCTTCATCTATGGAATGCTTGAATTTAGCTAGCCATTGTATCCAACACAGGCAGGCTACATATATCTTCTTTGAATGATCCTCACATAATGATATGGAGAAATATGTTCTATTTCCCCATTTTCCTTTTGAATCCATTTTGGAGGGGTGGATCGGAACTTGAGTCTTAGCATGCAATCATTTTTTCTGACATTTTTGACTGTGTTGACAATGATGGGTGGCAGACCTTTGAGATCATCATTTGTTTTGGTCCATAGATTATGGACAAAATCATTTTCAACAAGCCAGAGCTTGTGTTCTTAAGGATGTTCACTCTGAACGTTGACTAAGTATCTTCCAACATAAGGTCCTGCGACTATGAAGAGAGTTGGAGGGATACAAGCTTCAGCATTATGCTTCCCTATCAGATCATGAAACTCGAACCAATCTGATTCTTTTAGTGCTATGATAGGAACTTTCGCACTTTCTGGATCTTAAAGGTAGTGAATTTTTTCTTTCTAGACAACACTTTGTTGTGTATGAACTTCTTCAAATGGTGGTCTAGCATTTTCATAGAGTTCTTGAACTAGTGCAAACAGAGCTAGGAACATGATGCCACTGTTTTTTTTCCTAAAAGGCAAATAAGAGGTTATCTAAAATTGCCTTCTGGTGGTATGCTAGCCTTCTGCCAGTTCTGAACACAGGATTATGGAAGGTTTTTAGTTCATAATTAAAAACATTTATAACTCCACTTAGAGTTGATTTGCTTTTTAGCAAAGCAACAGCCTTCAACGGTCTTGATGAGCCTTTACCGTCTGCCGTTTGAGACAGGCTAGCCAATCCTTTACCCTGGGATTGATCAGTTATGGCTAAGCCTTTCGAACTTAGCAGAAATCTTTTGAGGATTTTTTCTTTGGGATCCTCAGCAGTTTCATGTTCTTTCCCAGTTCTTTTGTTTCTGGGATTGCGACCTTCGTTGTCATCTTTTCGGCTGAACATTGCCATATCTCTGGTTAGGGCGTCTAGAAAATAGTTCTTGTTTCTTGCAATTAACTCAACATTATAATCATATTGGTTAAGAAATAATTGCCAATTTGCTAATCTTTCTTTATCAGCAGCTTTATCAAGTTTAAAATTTTTAAAATTGTTTACTCTAGTACAATCGGTGCATACAGTAAAGGTTTTTCCAAGAAAAGTTGGAGAGTTTAAAATTGTTTTCTTGATAGCCAAAATTTCCTTTTCTTCCATAGGATAATTTAATTCTGCAGGGCTAAACTTGCCGCTACAAAATTGACAGGTCTTTTCAATGTTACTTCCAGGCGTTTTTGCCAGAACAACGCCGGACCAGTAATTATCACTAACATCTGTTTGGAGAATGATCTCATCATTTTCCTCTGGTTGTCGGAGAGGAGGGAGGTTTTTGCAGAGATTTTTTATCTGCTTCACAGTTTTTTCATCATCTTCTGTGAAGTTCCATTTTCTCTTGGAACTGGTTTTAGGAGATAACATTGCTGTAAGTCCTGAGATTTTTAGAATAAAATCCCTTCCATAGTTGATGACTCCCAAGAATCTCTCTAGACTCTTTGCATCAAGAATTCTAGCTGGGAATTTCCAGATTTTCTCAAGGATGTGGGATTGGAGTTTTATTACTCAATTCTTGATGTTTATTCCTAGGAAATCAACTTTATCTAAGATAAAGAAGATTTTCTTTTCTCTTAGGATGATTCCATGCTGAACTATTTAGGACGATTCCATGATGAACTATCAGCTTTACGACCTCATAGAGGTGTTTCATGTGTTCTTCTCTGTTTTTAGAGAAGACAAGAATGTCATCAATATAGACGACGCAGAATTCAGCAACATGTTTGAAGATGTCATCCATCTTTCTTTGGAAAATCGAAGGGGCTTGTTTTAGGCCGAAAGACATTACTAACCATTCATAATGACCTTGTGGTGTTCCGAATGCAATGAGAGGAACACTTTCTGGATGCATCTTGACTTGCCGAAAACTTGACTTTGCATCGAATTTTGAAAAGACTTTAGCCCATCTGAGCTGGTTGATCAGTACTCTTACTTGAGCAATTTGATAACCGTCTTTGATAGTCTTCTTATTGACATCTCTGTAGTCCATTACCATTCTAGCTTTGCCTCTGAGATTTTCTGCATGATTTCTCATGTAGAATGCTGGAGCATGATGAGGGCTAGTGGATGGTTGAATTAATCTCTTGTTCAGGAGATCTTTAATATCTTTTCTGAATTCTTTTTGATCTTCCTCTTTGTACTGAGGAATGGATTTGACATGATAGATGACATTCATATCATGTAATCTCAATTCACAGACCACTCGGTCTTTTTCCCAAAACTTCTGAGGGTCTACATCGATATTTTGTTCGAGTAGTTTCTTGATTTTATCAAGAGTGAGAATTTTCTGAGACTCAAGCTTATTCTGAAAGTGCTTGAGGTTATGCTCATGGATGAAACTAGCTTCTTCATCTTCGCTAGTTATCTCTTCTTCTTCGTCAGAAGAATTTTCTATAAGCAACTCTTGCTGCTTTTTGATTTGAAGCACAGGTTCAAATTTGGGTTTGTAGGGCTTAGGATTACCACTATTCTGTTGCGATCTCTAATATTGAGTAGTAAAGTTTGGACCTACTACGCTTTTTGCTTGTGTAAGTCGGTCTGCCCAGAACACTCTGTCTCCTTTTCTGAAGCCTATCGCTTCTTCATCTTGGATGAATCTTTGTTGGAGAATAAAATCATTTTCCAACAAGAAATCAGATCCTTGGCCTTTTGATTGCCAAAGAGTGTAGATAACAAATATTCCTCCACCAATGGTGATGTGAACAATTTCTAGCTACCTTGTTCATGGTTAGGTGGCTCCCATCAAACTGGACACCAGTAGCTATTCTTTTCTTATCTTCTTTCCAGAGTTCTTCTGGAATTGCAAATCTCTTTGCAACTGTAAATCCTGATCCATTATCTACAAATGCATGTAGATGATATTTTTTATGATCAGGGAATTTGAGTCCAATCTCTATGTAGTTGCTGTATCTACTAGTAGAGACGATTTTCGATTGTTGAAGCTCATTTTCTTGAGCTTGTTCCTGAGGTATGAATGATTTACATTCTTCTGGAACATTTTCTGGTATTTGAACCAGTTCTATTGTTGTATCGAGTTTTTCTTCCTTTATTTTTGAGGAAGAGGATTCCATAGTTTCTTGGAACATAGTTTC